>NC_057865.1:130208636-131408636 GCF_019393635.1 Dromiciops gliroides
CCAAACCTCTTATCTCACACAATTTGCTAAAACTATGTTTTAGATCACCAGGATTTCTCTATACTCAGGAAATAATAGGCCTGAATTTCTAATCTGCCCCCCCATAAAACACTTCCATGAAGAATCTGAAAACTTCTGTTTGTATTCTAAGATAAAATAAATAGTAATTATTACCAAATGATTAAGAGAAACAAAGGAAATCAACCTGGAGATACCAAAACACAGGGTTAAAACACAACATGATGTGTTTTTTATACAGTGCATTTTATAACTGTACCAATTTTTGATGCTCCAAAACTCAGGCTTATATATGTATTTTGTGATGTCAGTCACATGAATTTCACTGGAGGCTCAAAGCCTTGGTTAGACAGTATCACAGGAGACATAATTTTTTAAATCTACCTAGAACTTATTAAAAGCATTGCTCCAGGGCAGAGCCAAGATGGCAGAGGAAAGACATTAAATTCACAGAGCTCCTGATACAATCACCCCACAAAAGCAATAAAAGAACCCCTGGAGCAGAAAAGCACTCAAAAATATGGACTGAGATTATTCTCCAGCTATAGATAGATTTCAGGGGGCTGTGCTAGACCACAAGTAAAGTCTAACCCTGCAATCGAGCTGATAAACACACCATACACGCCTCCAGAGGAATTTACCATGGAGCCTCTGAATCGGCTACAGCACTGGCATCTTCTGGAGCTGAGCCTGTGGTCGGGTGAGAAGGGGCATCGGCTGGATGGGGACGGACAGAAACCAAAGGGGTTCCAGTGGGATGGGAAAGAATTCAGCTGTCCCACCCCAGCAGAGCACCAGGAAGAAATCCTGAGCAGTGGGAGACTCAGGTGGGGGACGTGCGCAGGTTCCTCCGAAACTAAAAAACACACCACAGAAAGCTTTGCTGGTTGGTTATTTAGTAAGTAGGCTTGAGGTTATCTCCGGACCAGAGAACAGGCCAGGCAAGAGCAAAACCAGCGCTCCCTCAAACCTAAACACCTGGGACCCTCTGGAGCTGGGAACAGGAGTGGAACCGGGAAGCAGCCCCTACCCCCACCCCAGTGGAGAGTTTAAAATCAATTAAAAGATGAGCAAACAAAGAAAGTTCAAAACTATAGAAAGCTATTTCATCAACAAGGAAGATCAAGGTGCAGCCTCAGATGAGGAAATCAACCACAGGGCCCCTACATCCAAAGCTTCCAAGAAATATATGAACTGGTCTCAGGCCATGGAAGCTCTCAAAAGGGACACTGAAGAAAAAAATAGGAGAGAAATGAGAGTGATGCAGCAGAGTCATGAGAAAAAAGTCAACAGCTTGAAAAACCAAATGGAAAAGGAGATTTAAAAACTGTCTGATGAAAATAGTTGCCTAAGAATTAGGATTGAACAAATGGAAGCTAGGGACTTTATGAGAAACCAAGACACAGGAAAGCAAATCCAATTGAATGAAAAAATAGAGGGCAATGTGAAATATCTCCTTGGAAAAACAGCTGACCTGGAAAATAATGCCAGGAGAGATAATTTGAAGATAATTGGACTACCTGAAAACCATGATCAAAACAAGAGCTTAGACACCCTTCTCCAAGAGGTTATATGGGGAAATTGCCCTGATATTCTAGAAGCAGAAGCTAAAATAGAAATGGAAAGAATCCACCAATCACCTCCTGAAAGAGATCCCAAAAGGAAAACCTCTAGGAATAGTATAGCCAAATTCCAGAACTCCCAGGTCAAGGAGAAAATATTGCAAGCAGCTAGAAAAAAGGAATTCTAATACTGTGGAGCTCCAATAAGGATAAAGCAAGATCTAGCAGCTTCTACATTAAAGGACCAGAGGGCATGGAATCTGATATTCCAGAGGGCAAAGGAATTGGAACTACAGCCAAAAATCACATACTCAGCAAAACTAAACATAATTTTTCAGGGGAAAAATGGAATTTCAAATGATTTTCAGGCATTTGTGATGAAAAGACCTGAACTGAATAGAAAATTTTACTTCCAAATACAAGACCCTGGAGAATAATAAAAAGGTAAAAAGGAAAAAGAAATCACGAGGAACATTAAAAGATTAAACTATTTACAGTCATACATGAGAAAATAATACTTCCAACTCATAAGAACTTTTTCAGCAAGGAAAACACAGAAGCCTCAGGTCTGAAATGAATATGAAGGGATAGTATTTGTAAAGCATTTATTTTTTGTGTATCCTTGTTCTTTGTGGAACAAACAAGGTGGATTATCTGGTGTCTGGGGCAGGATTTGGACTCTGGGCCTCCTGGCCCCAGGGCTGGTGCTTTGTCCACTGTGCCATCTAGTTAACCCATGATGACATCTTTAAACTAAGGGGGAGAGGTAGGAGGAATTGACTAGGGGAGGGGGGAGGGGGAGGGAAGAGGTGGAATGGGGAGAAATAGCTCATAGAAAGGAAACAAGAAAAAAGCCTATGGAGTGGAGGGGAAGTGAGTGAACTTCACTATCATCAGAATTGGCTCAAAAAGGGAATAACATATATACTCAATCGGGTATAGTAATATATTTTTGCCCTGAGGAAAAGTGGGAGGAGGAGATGGGGGGGGGGAGAAGAGGGGAAGGAGGGAAGGGAAGTTTGGGGGAGGGAAATGTAAAAAGTAAAACACTTTAGAGGAAGGTGAAGATGTTCTGCATAACACCACGTGTATGACATATTTTGAATTGCTTGATTTCATAGGGAGAGTTGAGGAGGGAGGGAGGAAGAAAAATTTAGAAAACAGAATTAGCTCAATGGCCATAACCTCATCAAAGCAGACTCAAGGAGGGAATAACACACATATCCAATAGGGAAGGGTAATCTATTTAAACCTTCAGGATAGTAGGAAGGGAAGAGGATAAGGAGGGAAGTGTGAATCAAAGGAGGGTAGAGCGGGGGCAGTCAGTAGCAAAACACTTATGAGGAGGATTAGGGCAAAATAAGGTAGACAATGGAATAAATATCATTGGAAGGGAATGGGATGGAGGGAAATAGTTACGTTGACTGACTACAAGGTCAAAATGTATGGTACCTACTCTGCTGGGCTATTGTGAAGAAAATTCTCTGTCAAGTTCAAGGTACTATATAGAAATTGTGATGAACAAGATGCTAACAAGAAAACCTGGAAAGACCCATATGAACTGAAGCAGAGAGAAATGTACTGTATACAAAATAACAGCATTAGTGTAAGATGATCTGCTGGGAAGCATATGGTTATTTTCAGCAAGGCAATGATCCAGTATAACTCTGAAGAACCTAGGAAATTTGCAGTACATCTACAGAGAAAGAACTGATGGTATCTGAAAACAGACTGAAACACAGGGTTTTTTTTTAACAATTCCTTAATCTGAAGTTTTGTTTTTATCTGTTTCCACTCACAACCTAGATAAAGTAGAATTGTTTGCCATGACAACTCACATATAATTTATGTTGAATTGTTTGAGTCCTTGGGGGTGGGTGTGGGAGGGGAGGGAGGAAGAGAAGTTGGAACACAAAGTTTAAAAAAAATTGATGTCAAAATTTGCTTTTACATGTAATTTGGAAGATAAAAGTCTAAAATAAAAAAAAAATTAATTTTTTTTAAAGTATTGCTCCACTTTAACTATGGGTCATTATTATTAGTGATCCATTCAATAGTATTGAAGTATAAGGTAATTTATTGTTTCACTGTAAGCCAACACACACTGCAAATGGCATTTTTAAATGGTTCATATAAAATTAAGGTGATATACAATTAGGTAGGATAAACTCTCTCTTCTCCTAACTTTTAGAGTGGGGTTAGGAACCTTTCTTCTCCCTGTGTGCTTAAGTCTGATATACAAATGCTTCTGGGTCTCACTGGAAAGAAAGTAAGAGAGGAGAATTAGAAGGAATAAGAAAAGAGTAAAGGAAGAGATAGAGAAGTATGCATGTTTCTTAGTGAAAGAATACCAACAATTCCTTCAGAGGCTATTTATTGATGGGTTGTCTACCTTCCATTTCCATCAAATAATCCACAACCATTTATTAAGCACCTACTCTGGGACAGAAACTATGCCCGGCACTAGGGATACAAAGACAAAAATGAAGCAAGCCCTGTCTTCAAGAAGGTTGCAATCTATGGAGGAAAAAACATACTAATTTAATCAAAACTTGTCCATTATTGGCAACATAGCTGATGAGAAGTGTAGTTTTCCCAGAAAGGAGAAAATAAAGAATCTAGAAAGACAGATGGGGGAGGCCAGGAATAGCAATGGAAGGGCATTGATAACCCAAACTGAATAGAATCATGAAAACTTGAAACTTTGGCTAGCTCTTGGACCCACTTAAGGAGTGATCTACCTGGACACAGTTTTCCACAGCACTGGGATCTGGTAAATGTATCCCCTTTTTATTTCTCCCCATTCCTCTGATTCACTATGAGCTGGTGAACTATTATCATTTTCCCTCAGGAGGTTCCCCCTCTCTATGTATCTTGCTTATTTGCTATTTCTGCCTTTATAATGCATTTCATCTCCAGGTCAATATAAAGTGACTTTAATTATATTCTGAGCGAATGGTTTTTCCAAATAAGTGAGCCACAAATGGGAACCTCCAGACCAATAGTCCTAGAAGTGACAGCAAGCCTATATAATAGCTCTGTCTCTCTTTTTCTCTGGTGACACAAAGAAGGGCTTCATAATTATATACAAAAATAAACACATGATAGTTGTGTTTTAGATACTAAATTTAAAAATTCTCGTCTTTGCAGTTAGTTCCCATAATTCCAGCCATCTAGTATTGTGACCATGGCTACCAGGGGATGTAGAGTACTTTAAACACTTCAGATTATAAGCATTTGGCACAGATATATTCAACATCTGGGATATGGCCCATCAAGGAAAGAGTCAGGTTGTACCTCAAACCTAATTTACCAAAGCAGCTAAGTGGCTTGGTAGATAAGAGTGCTGGGCCTGAAGTCAGGAAGACCTGAGTCCTAATCCACCTTCAAATACTTACTGGCTGTGTGATCCAGATAAGTCACTCAACCTCCATCTGCCTCGGTTTCCTTAACTGTAAAAATCTTAGTTGGTTGTTGTGAGGATCAAATGAGAGTATATTTGTACAGCATTTTGCACAGTGCCTGACACACAGTGGAACCTTAATAAATGCTCATTTCATCCTCCCCCTCCTAATTCCTTTCATTCCTTCAGGGACTTAAATAACCTTGGGAGATGGCTCACAGTTGTTTTCTCCCTCTCATTTTATTTTAGTTATCTGTGGCGAGATGCAGTTTCCTCATAGGATAAAATTCTTTTTACAAAATTAAAGTTCCTAATTGGTCAGCTACAGGCAGAGAAGACAAACAAGAGGTATTGCTTTCTTATTTCTCTTCTTTGTTTTTTTCTACTTGAAATTAAGTCTCTCTCCCCTAAACTCTTACCCTCAGAGCTCCCACCTCATCCTGTTGTGACCCTAAAAATTGTCACTATATGCCTAAGAAATACTTATTGAGACTAAAATTCATCATTAACAACTATATTTTCTAAGCACATTTTCCAATACTGATTAAAACGAAGAGACCACGTAAGAGCCAATAAAAACTACACCAAATTAAAATCTTCAACATCAATTCTATCAAATCAATATTTATTGGGGCAGCTAGGTGGCACAGTGGATAGAGCACTGGCTCTGGAGTCAGGAGTACCTGAGTTCAAATCCAGCCTCAGACACTTAACACGTACTAGCTGTGTGACCCTGGGCAAGTCACTTAACCCCAATTGCCTCACTAAAAAAAAAAAATTAAAAAAAAATCAATATTTATTAATAACCTATTACACGCACTGTACCTAGGTAGTTAGGAAATCAAGATAAAGTTCCAATCTTTTTTTTCTTTCTTTCTTTCTTTCTTTCTTTCTTTCTTTCTTTCTTTACTTTTTTTTTTTTGGTGAGGTAATTGGGGTTAAGTGACTTGCCCAGCTAGTAAGTGTTAAGTGTCTGAGGCCAGATTTGAACTCAGGTCCTCCTGAATCCAGGGCTGGTGCTCTATCCACTGCGCCACCTAGCTGCCCCTAAAGTTCCAATCTTCAAGAAGCTTACAATCCAGAAAAGATCGAATACATAGTGAACTATAATATATCACTGCTTTCTCTGGTAAAATTATCAGCGAATAAAGCTACTGTGACATTTGGCATGTTCATTTTTAATATTATTTATATTACAAACATTACAAAATAAAAAGGAACATGAATCATGTGAGACTTTTGTCTACATCAACAAATGTTTGTTGAAGGTGATTACATTGAGTTAGATGGATCCATTTTCTGATCATCCTCTATAATATGGGTACCAATTCCAACTTACCTATGCTTTTGAATCATGTGAGACTTTTGTCTACATCTTTCCATAAAACCTCCATTGTACTGGAAATGTTCTTCTGACTTTTTTTAGTATTTCATGGAGACCAATGCAACATTTTGGCAATTTGTTATCCTTCATTCTTGCTCCAATGCAACATTTTGGCAATTTGTTATCCTTCATTCTTGCTCCTTGAACATTCCTCTTTTTTTTCTAGTACTACACACCCTTAATGATATATTTCACGTACTTCCAATGGACATAATTATTGATAATACACTACAGCTTCTATACAGACCCTTTAGGGCACTTTAGGTCATCTGTAATTTTGATGATTCTTAGATCACAGTATTCCATGATCCAGTCATGTATCATCCTAGAGAAAATATCAGTATGCATGTAATGGATTGGCTTTGTGGCAGGAAGCAGCATAGAAAGTATTCAAGAGACACATGGGACTTTCTTAAATATGATGCAAACAACTCTTCTTCAGATCTAGACCCAACTCATCATCCATCTATAGTACCTGTTTGAGATATATGGCATGATGAACATAAAGTAGGTCACTTATTTTTTTCTGAATCTTCTCCATCTGTGGATTATTTTAAAAATCCAGAACTTAATCATGCATGCATACATACACACAAATGAACATTTCTATATACAGAATAGAACAGAAAAAGTGGATTGTGTGTGAAACCACAAGTTTCTATTTGCATACTACTTGCTTTTTTATTAAAGTTTAATTTATGGTTGTGATAAAGTGTTGAAGTATAGTTAAGTATGCTAAAGTATAAAATTAAAGCATATAACAAATTCAACATGTAATTTTCAAAACTGCATAGACCATTTTGTAAAAAGAGAGAGGAAAAATCTAGAGCATAAACTCATTATCAGATTTCCTGGGTAATTCATTTCTTATGTAATTACAGTCTTTTCAAGAATGATGACAGAGTGATAATGTGAGAGTGTTTCACTGTCCACCATGGATATAAATGCTTGGTCATTCCCCAACCCTTCTTCCTAATTCTGCCATACAAAGATATGTTTGCACTGAAAAAGAAACATTACACATGTGGTCAGACAAAAAAAAAGATAAAATAAATGTTGTATCAATCATAGTCATTTGTATTATTTCAGGAAAACCACTCAATCCTTGTGCATGATGAAAAAATATGAATTAAGGTCCCCTATCTTTTGGCTTTGAATAAATTGTTAATTTGGGTAAATGTATCCTGGGGAAGCAGAATATGTATATCTTGGCCTTATGCAGACTCCTAAGACACATGTACTAAATGCATCAGCTCCACCAGTAATTGGAGTTTACTTAAAGCACAAACTGTGACAGGCCATAAGTCCTTCCCCTGGTTATCACAAAAGCATTGTACTTGGAGAAATCCTTTAACATTCCCGAGGTGAATCCACAACAATCTATAAATCTAGCTAAGATGCTTGCATTTGTCTTTGCACATATGATGGTAACACGAGACAAGCAGCCGCCTAAGGTCATCACAAATTTAATTCCTGACATTTTTCTTGTTAGGCACCATCAGCTAGAGTTGGCCGACTGCAGGTATCTGATACAGGAGGTAATAAAGGAGAAGAAAAAGTAAAAACTCAGTATAGGAAAGGAAGTATGAAAAAGAAACAAAGGAGCATTTAGATAATATCCAATATGCCTTTTCTTCCATACATGTCACCAATCAACCAGGAATAATTGAGCACCTTCTCAGTGCCAGCTACTATGTTTTGATACACAAATTCATTGTATCTTACTGGAAGATGAAGGTAAGGGCCTCTGAGTGTAGCACTCATCTTGGTCTATCTTAAATTTCATAAATAAGTGATAAAAGCATATGAAATGTCTACAAATAGTTTCAAAACCAGTCAAGAGACCATTACTAATGGAAGTCTCATGGAGCAATGCTATAAATGCTGGTTAAGAAGTAAAAAGTAAACGGGTTCAAATCTTACTCTGCCACTTAGCATGTAGAGAGGAGAGCAGTTGGATTATCAAGCTGTGAGTTGGATCCAAAGGCCGAAATCCTAAAAGAAATGCTATATATCTTTGATGTGGCCTTTGCTTTTATACTTATGTTTCTATTTTCTAGCAGCCAGTCTCCCTTACCTACCTTCAGCAATTACTGAGATGTCAGGTAGAGATGTTGCAAAGAATCTTTGTATCCAAGACAAATAACACTATCCTTGGGGCATCTGGAAGAAGCAATGATCAGTAAGTGCCAACATGAATTTACAGAGAATAAGTTGCGCCAAGAAAGACAATGCAGCATAGTAGATCTTTAGAAGACTGGCCTTCTAATAAAAAAAAATCTGATTCCTGTCTCTGACACATACTGGCTGTGATCATGGTCAAACAACTTAACTTCTCAATACCTCTAGTAGTCAATTCTCTATCACTGTAAGTTACAGGTGAGTCACTACAGTGAAAGAGTTCCTTACACTTATAAATCAAGTCAAGACTGCGCTTCCCTCCCCAAACTGGATTATCAGATAGATTATTAAAGACACACACACATACACACACACACACACACACACACATCTATATATAATAGATGTGTGTGTGGCATGATGTGTCTAATATATATTCCTACAAATTTTGACTTTAGACCAGGCAGAATAACAAAATTCTTCTAGGTTTAAATATATGTTATTACTTGGCTACTAAATAGTGCCTTTATTTTAGACATTTTAAATAAAGATCCCCTGAGTAGGGGAACATTTTTAAAAGGGTACTCAATACTATATACACTGCTCCATTTCCATTGGAACTGTGGGTATTCAGCAAATATTTCATCTTTCCCTGGAACTCAGCTGAGTTCCTTCATATGGGAAGCTCCTCTTGACATCAAAGCATTAGGTTTGATCTTCATCTCCTGCTGTGAGTGTTGCATTATATACATATGTGTGTGTGTGTTTATTCAAATTTTTAGTATGGCCAAATTCTCCAAGGAAATTTATTTCCCTATCTGGAACGCCTTTTGAAGTTACTAGGAGCCTTGAGCATAGAGGAAAGCAGAGGGGAAATTCACCATGAGAGAATTGAATCTTAAATATCAAGAAATATACATAAGCCCAAAGAGAGAAAAAAGAAAATCACAGAACAAAGATAAAAGGACAGAAACCTCTATGCTTTCCAGTAAACATCTTTTCTAAATACCTTCAAAATTATGCAATGGACATATTAGAAGTCACAGGATAGTAGAAAGGCAGTCCCTAGGAAATCAATGTCATGGTTAATTGACAAATGAAACATTATACCATTGCATCATGAAGATTTTTCCTTATAGCATTTTGTGCTCAATATTTTTACTATAGAAAAAAAGAAACATTAAAAATGGGGGAAACAGCAAAGAGAAATGATAACCAAAAATATATCATAGACGTCTAGAATAATGGAATTCTTTAGTACGTCTTCCTCCATAGCTAGTATACTTAAGCCAAGTTTTAAATTTAAGATCCCAGTCTTAGGCCAACAAGAACTGACAAGAATTGTAGAGACAAAAAGAAACAAACATTTGCCATTTAATCTCACTTTCACCTTGGCTGGAATAAACATGTTACAATCAAAGCCAAAAACATAAAAGCTCCATTCAAGGAATTCACTTTGTTGGACTCAATCTTTGTGTATTTGGCTAAGGCAATAATAATGTTCCCAATGACCAAGAAAAGCAAATCTCTGAAAAATCAGTAATATTGCCTCTTTTACTGAATTAATTGAGAATGTTATTTATAACACTATGAAATAGAATGGCATAATTGAAAGGTTGTGATCTTCCTTTCAAAACTTGACATTTTAATCCACCAAGATAATGATGCTCACCCTACATAGGAAAGTAAATATATAATAAGACTATAAAAGAAAGGCCTATAGGGGTTCCATTGAAATATAGTCATGGATTTAGAACTGGAAGAGACCTTCCAGATCATCCAATTCTTCCCCTTCACTTTGCCTAAGGTCATACTGATAGTAAATGATAGACTCTAAAGCAGGTCCTTTGAACCTAAATCCAATACTCTTTCCATAGGACCACACTGTCTCTTCCAAGGAAGGCAATAAGAACAGTGTATCTTTTTGCCATATATGCTAGGAGATTGACTTTTTGTCAGACAACAATCCCTAAAAGGAAAAGTGAGCTAGTTTGATAAAAGAGTTTTTCTTCCATATTTGCATCTTACATATGAAAGTCTTAAAGAATAAGAAAAACCATGTTATTCACTATCTCATTCAAAGACATGAGATAATACCCTGCAATGAGAGAGATCTTCAGAGTCAGAAGACGTGGGTTGAAGTTCCAGCTCCAGCAATTATCAGCTATGTGACACTGGATGTGTGAACTTCTCACAGCCTGAGTTTCTTCATCTACAAAATGGGCATAGGGCAGCTAGGTGGTGCAGTGGATAAAGCACTGGTCCTGGATTCAGGAGGACCTGAGTTCAAATCTGACCTCAGACACTTAACACTTACTAGCTGTGTGACCCTGGGCAAGTCACTTAACCCCAATTGCCTCACCAAAAAAAAAAGAAAAGAAAGAAAAATAGGCATGAAACTTGCCCTAGTTACTTCATCACATTGTTTTGAAGACAAAACAAAATAACATATGTGATTCTGTAACCAAATGGAATTTTATCAATGTAAGGTGTTATCATCTAACACAGAGAAAGAGTTAACTGTAAATATAAAAACTATCCCCTGAACAGTTCAGTGCAACAAGCAATAAAGAAATCATTCATATAGCATTTAGTAATTGCCAAAACATAGGTTAGGTATTATGAATACAAAGACAAAAATGGAAGAGTTCCTTTCCCTCAGAGAATTTATACTTTTTGTAAGAGGAGAGAACATGTATATACACATATTAGTCTATACAGATTAAGTGCAACATCATCCAAGAGTAAGCACTAGCAGCTATCAGAAAATGGCACAGATAAGAGGTACCATTTCAACTGAGCTTTGAAGGAAACTAGGGGTTTCAAGGAAGTGGGGGTGAAGAAAATGTACATTCCAGCTATGAGGACGAGCACAGATTTGGGAGACAGAATGTCATGTGTGAGAAATAGAAATAATTTTCCTAAGCCTGACATAAGTAGGCTCAGTTTTCTTTAGCAAAGACATTGAGGATGTGGGATTTGACTTCAATTAGATTTCAAGACAGTGAGAAAAAGAAAAAGTGTCCTAAAGTCCAAATCTGAGACTTTATGTGCTATTTCATATCTCTTCAAAGGAGGAGAATCTGCATAGAGATAGCTATGGAGATTAAATAATTAATAATAGTAAAGTAGCTTGAAGATTAGAAGTGCTAACTAAATGCTAATTATTATATAAAATTCTGCATTTTAAGTATTTATTATTTGCCATCACTTTTTGATCTTTCATGCTTGTGGCTTAAAGGCAAAGAAGAAAAAGGAGATGAAACTTGTGTCATCAGTCTGTGGACCTTGTATGTGACTGAATGCCTTTGAATGAAAAGACAAAGCTGTCACAGCCATTTAGGATTCCTTTGTTGATACAATTCCACACCTGCTTGTAAAGTAAGGCAGGTCTACTTTCTAGGACTCGCTCTATTAAAGTTAGAATGAAACAAATTGCCCAATGAAAATGTGAAAGGGAGCTATCTTTCTCTTGGTAATTTGGTTTCCCTTTCATTTCTCTACCTTCAAGTACATTCAGTAGTCTAAGACTACATACACAATGAATTCCAGCCATGTAGCTTGTTTAAAAAATAGAAAGAAGGGAAGGGAAGGAGAAAGGGAGAAGAAGAGGATGAGGAAGAGGAAAGAAAAGAAATAAAGCTATCTTAGCCTAATAACTGAATTATTTTTCTTTTATTGGGATTTTTATTCTCTTGGGGGAATGGAAAAATAAGGTGTATGTTGTATTTTTATAACTGGTGTGTTTTTGTAAATGCCCTTCTAGTAATATTTTTGTTCAGAATAAAATGAATATAGCACTCACAAGGCTTTCAAATATATATGCCTATAGATTTATAGTCATAGCTCTATAGACACCTACAGATCTGTGTACATATATATGTATATATGTGTATAGATATGTATAGATAACTATCTATCTATAGGAAAAATATATAGATTGTTGAGTTATATATATATATATGCTAGTATCATATATCTCTGATGCTAGCTATTATATATGTATAGTTTGTTACTAGCAAATGTATATATGTATATATAATCATAGAAAACATAACTCTCATAATTTTATCATGTAATATAATTATTCCAAATGGTTCCACATAGTTATATGTTATTCTTAAATAGTTCTTTCAGTTTCCTGCTTGTACCTTCTAATAAAATTCTCTAAAAATGTTCTTTTCCTAAGTTGTATTCATACCAAATACAGCACACCCAATTACAGATCCCCAAAAGGAAATGAATTATTAACTTTAATAGTTTTTCATGTAAATCTTTCTAAAGACCTCCATCTTCTTAAATAGAGTATACTGAATACAAATTAACCTTTGCTTGATAAATCATGCTCCTCATTGTGCAAATACTATAT
The DNA here is from genome assembly GCF_019393635.1 of Dromiciops gliroides. NCBI lineage: Eukaryota > Metazoa > Chordata > Mammalia > Microbiotheria > Microbiotheriidae > Dromiciops > Dromiciops gliroides. Next base: position 130,221,494 of record NC_057865.1, read on the forward strand.
ATGATGTGAGCTGTAGTATAGTGAAAAGATTACTAGATTTAGAGTCTTAAATCCTAGGTTTGTATTCCAACTCTTCCATATACTATCTAGATGACCTTGGGGCAAGACATTTAAATTTTCTGGGCTTTCCTTTCCTCACTTCCATATAATACTCTCTGATTCATGCCTACTGAGTGCACTGCCAAGGAGATCAAGACACTAACATGCTAGTTTGGGCAGAAATTTCACCAAGTCCTTTTCCATGCTTCCCCAAAGGATTTTGCTCTGATCGTGAAATTGGCAGGAACAACTGACTCTCAGTCTTGCTCTTCCCACCTTTTGGATATGGAGAGGGACAAAGAGGAGGATCTTCAGGAGACAGGGGGATAGAAGTGTTAGAGGCTCTGTCACCATGAAAAAGCATATGGGAGGTTACCGGTGCGAGAATCCTTGAGCTAAGGCAATATGAATGAATTGTGTGTAAGCCACTACAGGCTGGACCTTGTGCTCCTAAAATCTGCTCAGGCTACAGTCCCAGGTTAGCAATGCTTCATTTCTCCCACTATCAATCATTCATTCATTCATTCATTCATTCACTCATTCATTCATTCTCTCTCTCTCTCTCTCCCTCTTCCTCTCCCTCCGCCCCAGAAGTAAAATATAGACTTAGAATACTTCTAAGCCAGATGTTTCCCTAGAATATGGAAAGCATTATCTGTGTGTCTTAAAAACTAGATAACCCATTGACTTTATTTTCTTAAGATGGAAAATAATACACTATTAATCAAGTCATATTGGAAGGATAGCAATCCCACATCCAAACTCTTTAACAGAAACTCTTAATATTTTGATTCTTTTAGGGAGCTACTTTAAATTCAAGTATTTGTTTCCATATCCTCTCCTGTTGTCCAGACACACAAAGTAGATAGTACTGCAACTATTAAAGACACTGTCATAAGTAATTTCTACTATTAGTAAATGGAGGGTGGGGAAGGAGTAGGAACAGTATCCCTAAAAATATCGATATTCCAGGTCAGGTCAGCAGTCTGCGATGGGCAAATAATCACTTATACAGCAGCATAATTACAAGCTGTCATTTAATCCTACACCTGACATTAGCTACACCTTCATCTAGATAATCAAAGTAATATCAGTAGAGGAGGGCTATAAGATTCAGGGAAAAGAGACTGTGACTCTTCTGTTGCTTAGTGATGGCTGTTACTCTCCCCTACTCTCCAACTTCACCTGAGAGAACCTAGCACTGTTCTATCATACTTGGCATGACCACCCCCATGCCAACTTTTAATTGTGACCACCTCTCTTCCAAGCTTAGAGTGCTCATTCTTTCTCAAATAGCTATCGGACAAGTTGTTTTCTCAGATGCTTTCCACCTCTAAAATTCTAGGATTCTTTCTGCTGCTTTTTTTTCCCTCTCTCTTACTGGCTCTCTTCCTATGGCTTCTCCGAGTTCTGCCTTCTCACTGTCCCTGTCACTAACCCTTGGCTTCTGCTTATTACTGTGGATACTGTTACCATCTTTACTGATCTGTCGCTCTTTTACCTCCCTATCTCCTGTCTCACTACTTTTTCTTATTTTTTTCTCCCTGTTTCTTCTTGATATTCACATTAAAATCCTTTTTTAGACATCACCATCAAAATAGACTCCACCCAATGAAACAAGCATTTGCAGAACACTGGGAGCAGCTCAGGAACAGGTTTCAACTCCATTCAGTTCTCCTTTTTCTTGATTGGTACTCAAGAAAATAATTTTGTAAACCTTGATGTAATGTAATGTTGGACTTGGAGTCAGGAAGACCCGAGTTAAAATTCTACCTTAGAGGGGACAGCTAGGTGGCACAGTGGATAAATCACCAGCCCTGGATTCAGGAGGAACTGAGTTCAGGTCTGGCCTCAGACACTTGACACTTACTAGCTGTGTGGTCCTGGGCAAGTCACTTAACCCTCATTGCCCCACAAAACACAAAACATACCAAAAAAATCCTACCTTAGAAATGTCTTTACTTAGCTGTGTAACCCTGGAAAAATCACCTAATCTCTCTCAGCCTCAGATTCCTCATTTGTAAAATGAGGATAATAATACCTGCTTCACAGGATTGATGAATTAACAAATGAATTAAATCAAATTATTAAATCAAATGAATTAACATATAATTATATGTAATTAAATCAAATTAATTAGCATATGTAAAATGTTTTGCAAATCTTAAAGATACATATATATGCACTATTATTTTTGTTGTTATTGTATTTTTCTTAAATATGGTTATATGTTATTTCCTTAAGGTGTGTATCTGTCAAAAAAGGTGAAAAATAGTAAATCAAAAATTAACCTACCTACCATTTTTAGTCATCTTAACTGAATAAGATTAAACCATAGAACCATAGATTTAGAGTTCATCTAGTCCAGCTAGACCCAAGGGACTGGAGTATAGTGCCCATATACTTCTCTGTTAAGGGGTCCCTTTAAACTCTGAATCCAAGCACAAGGTCCCTGACTAGGTTCAACATTAGGTGAGCTTGATCTTTAATGAGGAGGAGGCAAGGCTCCTTCTTTCACACTATTTACTTTGTTAAATCCCTCATCTTGGTACCTTAGGGACAATTTATTTAAAGTTGTTTTTTAGCTGTGTGACCCTGGACAAGAAACCCCTCCCCCATACAATGTAAATCAGGTATAGCAGAGGCATTTATTTCCTACACACAAAATAAATGCTAACAGACACAAAAGAATCATAGCACACATTAATAGCACAATTTTAAAAAGATTTAGTGATTTATCTTATAATCCTGTTACAATCTCTCAGAAGCCTGACATTTAAAACCAATCTGGTTAATATAAACAGTATGTGGGACTAACAGATAGATTTGGCAACAAGTCAGCTCAGTTCTGGATTGTACAAACTACTCCCAGTCATAGTCCTATCAATGGTCATTTTCTCCAGTGAAGAAACTCCCCTTGCCACTAGTCTGTTTCATTTTATGTATGTCTAGACCTTTTAAACCCACAAGGTCACTTCTAAGCCTGGACACATCTACCTCAAGGTCGAGGCATTATTACCTACTCAGGGACAAGAAGGATAAGTTAGAAAAAGGGGTAGGGGAGAAAGTATATTCAAGCTGGGTTCCCATGTTCTAACTGCCTCATGAGAGTAGTCACCATGATTACAGCATGGCAAAGGGCAATCTCATCTCCTATCTCTCACTGGAAGCCTCAAAGTTACAGGGAGCCACCTGGGGGGTTGAAGAAGGAAAGCAGGCCAGTAGTTGCCTCTCCTTCCAAATGATAAAGCAGTCTGCTATCCCTCTGCTATACTCATAAGGCAGAGAAGGACCAAGGAACCTCACAAAGTTTTATGTTATCATACTAAAACAAGAAGTCTGTTCAATGTTGACCTATCAGATGGCTAGAAGCAGCTAGGAAGTTTGTCATCTCGGATTAACCCAATTTGGGCCAGTACACATGGTCCAATGGAATCAGGAAGGGCAGATCAGAACATGCTACAGCTGAAGTCACTTGTCCAAATGACTTATCACTCAGGATATAAGATGAATTTGAACTCTGATCATTTGAATCCAGAATTAGCATTCCTTATACCACATCAATTACATATGCAAAAATTGACCTCCAAAATTGCTTTAGAGGGGCAGCTAGGTGGTGCAGTGGATAGAGCACCAGCCTTGGAGTCAGGAATACCCGAGTTCAAATCTGGCCTCAGACACTTAACACTTACTAGCTGTGTGACCCTGGGCAAGTCACTTAACCTCAATCGCCTCACAAAAAAAAAAATTGCTTTAGAAATTGAAAAAGTTATTTTGGAATTATACATATGTTAGTGATTTTCCATATCCATCATAAAAAGGTTTTGAGGTCATTTTGCTTAGTGTTTTTTTTTTAGAAGCTAGTTCCTTGAAAGCATCATAAGTGGCCTTAGGCAATAGTTTTCAACATTGTTCAGACATGCCTGACTCTTAGTGACCCCATTTAGGGTTTTCTCAGCAAAGATACTGAGGTGGTTTGCCATTTCCTTCTCCAGCTTATTTTATAGATAGAGTAAACTGAGGCAAACAGAGTTAAGTGACATGCCCAGGGTCACAAAGCTAGTAAATGTCTGAGGACACATTTGAACTCAGGAAGATGAGTCTTCCTTGACTCCAGGCTCAGCAGTCTGTATACTGAGCCACCTACCTGTCCTGTGGGCAATAGTTACAAAGAGACTATTTGTCTCAGCCCACTGATGTTAGATGTGGCATTTTCCTGCAGTTTATGGTGCAAAAGATGCTGGGGGTCATAATTACTTTTACAGTAAGCACTTTTGTTTGGTGATAGGCAACTCAGACTTATTATCACTTTCCATCACTGCATATTGTCTTGCTGTGCTTAACTGTGTTACTCCCCATGGTTTTGGCAAGATGATGTGGAGTAAAGTGACATAATTAATCTCAATCCATGACTGGTTACTTCAACCTAAGCTGATTCATTATTTACATATTCCTAACAGCCTTACATTGGCCTGATAAGAAATGATCCACTAAATACATGAGGAGCAAGAGTAGGGAGTGAGTGAATAATGTCATTTCAGAGTCTTGGTATTGGCAAGGCTGTATGCACTGAAATAAGTCATACAATAATTAATTAACCTAAATCTCATGATCTCCTTAAGAAGCTGAGAGGTCTCCTATCCCCTGTGCTCAGCAGAGTAGCTAGCACATAGTAGGTCCTTAATAAATGCTAGCTAACCGATTCATCCATATATATATATATATATATATATATATACATATATTAATCATAGGATTATAGATTTAAAGTTGGAAAAAAAGTATCTTAAAAAAACTATCCAGGGGCAGCTAGGTGGCACAGTGGATAAAGCACCGGCCCTGGATTCAGGAGGACCTGCGTTCAAATCCGGCCTCAGACACTTGATACTTACTAGCTGTGTGACCCTGGGAAAGTCACTTAACCCTCATTGCCCCACAAAAAAAAAATTATGTAGTTCAACTCCATCATTTTTGAAGTGAGGAAAGTGCTGACCCAAAGAAGATAAATGGCTTATTCAAGGTCACACAGGGAATAAGAGAGAGAGGCAGGACTCTAACCCAGGTCCTTTGATTATAAATTCAGCACTCTTTCATCTATACCAAGCAGTCGTTTGCAGCACAAAGCCATTTAAGCTGGTCTTTCGTTTTATTTGTGGTGTCAAAAAGAGATCCTTCATGCTTAAGGTCTTTTATTTCTCCTAGAGAGAAGGACTTTTACCAAGATGAATGCAATGAACTAGAAAAACCAAGACTCCTGAATCCTATTTTCAGTGGCATCATTGATATAATATGTGCCACGGGGCAGTCATTCCACCTCTTGTGCCCTTGTTTATTCATTTGAAAATTGTAGGCATCACTTCACAGGGCTATCAGGAGACAGTAGTACTCTCTACAAAGTCAGGTTTCCAACGACACTGCAATTTTTTCTTCATTTGTCTTACAAACAAATCAAACTTAAGGGAAACAGAGCCAGAATTATTTAGGGCTAGATAATTAAAGAAGGTAATGCCAAGAATATAAAAAAGAAAACTCCATATATCAGTATAGTTAGCCTAAGGACATCGACACTGATTCAGGGGAGTAGCTTGGCTTAAATAATGGGTTCCCTTTGTGTCTACAGACCCCATAAGGAGATAGTAAATAGAATTCCCCTCAACCATCCAGAGAAAAGTAGCAGGAAGCATCTCAGAATAGCCTTCAGAAGGATGCTTTGAGCAAAACTCTGCTGACTCCAGGTAGATCCTGTTACTACAATACTTAGGAGTTGATTTTTTAATCTCCTCAGAGCTGCATAATGGCATTATTGTCAATTAAAGATGTTTGCCTTAGTGAAACCCAGGGATAATTTTAAGTCATGATTAAAGCATGCCAGAAGATGACAAGATGTGCAATATGGCTACTCTCAGGCCTTAATCAGAATAATGTAAAGGTCAAACATTATTTCTACCACTTTCAATCCCAGTATCTAACACAGGAGTGATATTTGAGATCCTTGGATCATGGAGACGTGTTGGAAGATGCCCAGAAGACATTTATCCTCACCTTCAAGGCCCTGACTGTCAAGGGACTCTAAGGTTCCACATGATAAGCGCCACTTCTTAGTATACTTTAGCTCCATTTCTATGCCCTCCAAGTAATAGATTCTAAAAGCACTCTTAGGATAGAATGTCAATGTCAGAAAAATGACCACTCACTGTGAGATATTTTCCCCCAGTAATGGGGGAATTTGAGCTTAGTTATAAAAGACAAAATGAGTAGTCTCAAAGCCTAAATCTTCAAGATAAAGCATTTGCTACTTGTGTCACCTTTTCATTATTGAATTTCTCACAGAATTTCAAAATTTTAAATGATCTGAAGTCATAACAGACATAAGGCCTAAAAATAATGTCAGACCAAAACAGTTGAGCTGCTACAAGTATCTTAGAGATTAATCTACCATTCATTGTCCCATTATCTCTTATATGATACTGTAACTCACACAAAGGGTCAGTTAGTCTGACCATAGTATGTCAGCCCTGAAGGCAATACAGAGGTGCCTAATATATACCTGCTCTTGTCCCAGTGGATGTGGATGCAACTCCTGAAGCTCATCTCTGATGCACAGTCTCGAGTAAAATGAACACCCTTATTCCAATGTTTGTTGCTGAGAGAGACTTTTGTATCACTATAGGAAGTATGGAACATTTGGACTGAGCTCAGGTATGTCCATAGAGGAACTTGACCTTTGATTTCATTGCATAGGGAACTCCTACCTAAGGAAAATCTCTATCAATGCAGGTTGACCCCTTATTTACAATTTATAATTGTAGAGAGTTTCCTAGGGCACTGAGAGATTAAGCAATTTGCCCTGGGTCACATAGCTGATGTATGTCAGGGACAGGCTATGAAGCCAGGTTTCTTGGCTTTGTAATTAGATCCCATCCTACCTCCATGCTACCTAAAAGTGCAATCATGCTCTTGTAGCCCATAGATTGGGTGAATGGTCGTTTTCTCTAATAGCCCAGATTATTTAAATTATTTAAATGACAACAAGGAAAGGTATTTTTTAGGAAACATCCCTTCAATATGACACATACCAATTTGAATTAATCCATTTTGTGAACAGTTTCATTGCTGAATCTTCATTTTAAATGTTAAGACATTCCTATAAAAGCACAAACAAACACACATGCACATCCTATATTCGTCAGATTGTTATCCACAAACACTTGATTTTGAGGAATTCACTATATAGCTTGTGACATTACTGTTATTTGTAAAGTACACAAAAATTAAATTAACTTCAACAAGCATTTATTATTAAATGTGTAAGACTTTGGCTAGGTGCCAGAAGATAAACAAAGACTAAAGGAAAAACAGCCCCTACCCTCAAGAAGTTTACAGTCATCCTGGGAGAAATATAACTTCAACTTTATAAATGTGGAATTTATGTTTCCTTAGACAAAAATGGAGTTGGAGTTTGGCTTTGCACTATCAATGAAAGAAAATGTATTGAACAAATTAATAGTGTTAACAAATATTTGGCTACTTAAAGGGATAAAAGAATTGCAAGGACTAGAGAAAGCATCATGCAGAACTCAATACATGCTTGGTGACTGACTAGAATGGGGCAAATAGCTATGTATTTGAGAATTTGGGATCTAGCTCCAACTTCACTGTTAATTAGATATGACCTTGGTCAAATCACTCAACCTCTCTACATATCCATTTCTTCACTTGTAAAACAAGGGGATTTAGGGGGCAGCTAGGTGGTACAGTATATAGAACACCGGCCCTGGATTCAGGAGGGCCTGAGTTCAAATCTGACCTCAGACATTTGACACTTTATAGCTGGTCAAGTCACTTAACCCTCATTGCCCCACCAAAAAAAGGGGGGATTTAATTAGATGATTTCTAGTGTCCCTTTCAGCTTTAATACTCTATGACTTGGCCATTTCCATTAGGGAGCTGGCCCATTTGCTCTCGAATGTGTGAATAAAGGCCTTTGATATTTCTCCAAAATAGAAAATACTCCATGACTCAATGTAGCTATGAACAAAGGCCAACACTAGTTGGCTGTTAATTATATATGCTAATTACAAATTATTCTCACCTATTGATTAAAGCATGGCAACAACTAATAAGCAACATTTTTAACCTGTCAGTTGACTGCATAGATTTAAAATGAATAAAACAATTTATTTTTAAAGTGTTCTTCATTCTTATATGATTTCTAACAATTATAGCAAATGGAGTTTAGTTGTAGATTTTGGATTTCAAAGTATTGCCTAAATATGAAATATCTCCCATTCCAGTGAGGTTAATCACCATATTCTCAACTTTTAGCTCCTGACTTTTGTATGAACTCCAAAGTAAAAACAATGCTAGGAATCTAGAAAAGTAGGAGTTTTTTTTTTATCTACTTAGATTTCTGAGGCTGTTTTATTCTTGGTTTAGTCATCAGGAAAGTCACTCTTCAACACCCTCCTTCAGTTATCAAATGAGTCTTTTAGACTAACATCTTCTGCAAATGAACACTTAGGTTGTGTACTTATTACATTCTGTGTCATGATAGGGGAGTGGAGGAGTTGTTCTGTAGGTTGATGACATTAAGTTCCCTGAGTTTCTCTGTGAAGCTGATTGGAATTAAGGGAAAATTGATAAGGAGCTCTCTTTTATCCAGCTCTTAAGAAGGGCAAAGAATATAAGAAATTGATTCACAGACTTGCTTTTCTCTCTGTTCTACTCAGAAGACTCGGTCAAAATAGGAGACATTACCAAATCAGCAAAACCCAGAGTAAAAAGTGCCTCTATGAAAATATATCTAGGCCACTTTATTGAAAGCAACAGTACCAGTTTGTATTCCATAATTTATTAAACTTGTTCTTTAATCTAATGAAGTTGTTGACAGACTGGATTAGTGGAAAGAAACCTTTCACACCTCATTTCTGACATGCTGACTGCATGACCCTGGGCAGATCACTTAATCTCTCAGGGCCCTAGTCAACTACCTTAGACTCTTTCATTATAGAGAAGGCCTGATCAAATTAGTAGAAAAGAAATGTCCTTCTCTACACCATTGAAATTATAGGTTCAATCACTACCCTATATTAATGTAAATAATTTGTTTAGCGGCATTCCATTAATGTGAAGAGGTTGTTTCTTTCACTTTCCTTTAATCTGCATCTTTCTGCTCCCTTTTACATCCTCCCTTTTAGCTTACTTCATCCCATTAGACCGAGTAAATATTAGTTGTAAGCAACTGGGTGTACTTACTTTGAAAGACCTTGATGAATAAGATTTTTCTTTCACTCTTGAGTCTACTGAAGTTCAAACAGCAAATCTATTGCAGGCTTACAAATCTTGCATAATAGTAACGCAGGTCCTATATCAATCTTGTATATGAACCATAAATCTTTCTAGGCCTAAAAGGATTATTAAAATTTACATTTAGAGATTTCAATACCAACACCTCCGTTCCAAGGATCTGCGCCAACATTTTGTTGACCTAATACACTGTGTTCTTATTCTGAGCCTGATTTGAATAATCTCAATGCATTACTCATGTCCCTTTGGGGTAAAAGAAAAGAAAAAAAGACCTTCCTGTCACAAGATGTATGTATTTTCTACATGGTTCTTCTTAAGTAACCCTCAAATTTTTAAAGAGAGAACACATCTCAGGTGCCACTTCCTACAAAATGCCTTTCTTGATCCCTGAGTTATTAGCACTCTTTCCCTCCGCAATTGCTTTGCATTAGTTTGTATATACTTTATATTTAGTTGGTTATATACATATTGTATACTTTCTGGTTGAATGTAGTAAGCTCTTTGAGGGAAGGAATTATTTTATTTTTGTGTATGTATTTCTAGCTGTTGGATTTAACTGAGTCTAAATGTATACAGGAGTGTCTCAGAAGTTGGGTGATTCCACCATCTGGTAATACATATGTAGCTCATGTTAGCTATAGGACACCCTCATCCAAATTCATACTCATACTAACAATTCAGGTTCACAGAGCTTGCCTGGCTACATCTGCTGGTGTACCACCGAGGACTACAGGGAAATTACTGAAGGGTGGTGGATATTTTTCTCTAATGCCATTAGCTTAAAACCTATGAATGTGCCTCTCTGTAAGATTATCCATTGTGAACCAGTTTAGCCAGCTCGTCTCAAATCTTTTAGGGAGAAGTGTTTATTCAAGTGATATAATAAAAACAATGTCTAAAATATCCTTTCCCCCCCCCCAAAAAAGGATGATAACCTTTCCCACAAGTAAATACAAAGTTCAGAGTGAGTTCAAACATACAGAGAATATTGGCTAAAGGGAAAACCCCCAGTCCCTGGTGGCTAGCTTGTACCCTTCTCCCATTTGTGAAGTGCTCATGAAGTTCCCCTTAAATGTGGTGAATTTACTTTAAGTCTGTCCTTGGATCCCAATGCTGACACTCCATCTAGGATACCAGTTGGAAGATGTAAAGTCCAAAATCTCATGGATACATCAAAGATGGAAGGTCCTCATCTAATAATATATGGTGGGGTATGGGAGAACAGAAAAACTTGGCCAAAGCCAAGGCTGATCATTCCCGTACAGTCAGTTCCCTTTGAGTCATGTGTGTAACGCTGGACACTAATGGGGTAAGGACTCGCTATTCTACAAAGACCACTGGAAAGTGGTTTGGAAGAAATTAGGTTTAAGCAAACCCTCATACCATACAAAGTCAGTAAGCCTATGATGTGTTCCAAATGAATACATGAAATAAATATAAAAGATCACATCATAATCAATTAAGAGAAAAGGAAGAAGTTTCCTTTCAGATCAATGGATAGGGGAATAGTTCATGACTAAATAAAGGATAGAGAGGATAACAAAATAAAAAATGAACAATTATGATAATATAAAATTGAAAAAGGTTTCACAAACAAAACCAATGAAGTTAACATTAGAATAGAAATAGATAACAGCAAAAAATTACAAGTTTCTTGAATGAAAGTATCATTTCTAAGAAATAAGAAACTGATTCAAACTTATAAGACTAAGATCTATATCCCTGAACTGATAAATTCTCAAAAGACATGAACAGGCAGTTTTTAAAAGAAGAAATCCAAGTTATCAAAAACCATACAAAAAGATTCCAAATCACTAATAATTAGAGAAATATAAATTAAATACAAATAATATTGGCAAAAATTACCAAAAAAAAGGAAAATGAAAAGTGTTAGAGAGGCTACAGGAAAACAGGTACATTAATGATGCACTGTTGGTAGAATTTTTTTTTTTTTAGTGAGGCAATTGGGGTTAAGTGACTTGCCCAAGGTCACACAGCTAGTAAGTATTAAGTGTCTGAGGCCAGATTTAAACTCAGGTACTCCTGACTCCAGGGCCGGTGCTCTATCCACTGTGCCATCTAGCTGCCCCTAGAATTTTAATTAGTCATTTTGGAAAGCAATTTGGACTATGCCACCAAGTTACTAAAATTCACAAATTCCTTGATGTAACAAAAGAAATTAAAATACAAAAGGACCAGTATTTATAAAAATATTTATAGTGGCAAAGAATTAGAAATTTAAAGAATGCTAATTAACTGGAGAAATGCTGCAAAAATTATGGCATATGAATGATTGAATTTTAAATTTGAGCATTCTGACCAATGCAATAATTAAAATTGTGATTCCAGAAGACTGATGATAAATGCTGTTACTCACTGTATGACAGATTGATGATGGATTCAAGATGGAGAATGAGACATTTTTGGACATGCACAATGTAGGAATTTATTTTGCTTGACAATGTACACTTACAAGGCTTTTGTATTTTAAATGGGGCAGGGTGAGGGAGGAGAAAATGACTGTTTTTAAATGGAAATTTTTCAAAAAGAAAAAAGAAAGTAATACACTCCAATTTCTTGAATTCCTTCTCCAGCTAACTCAATGTTTTTACAGAAGATTTAGAGGTCAGAAAAATCCTCCAGTCAATTGGAAGAGAATTCTTGGCTGTTGTCATTTCACTTCATCAAATGTTTTTCAAAGACTTTTTGGACTTAATCTTTGCACTTCGATCTATGATTGACTGATTTGTGAGCTACCAAACTAAGTTATCAAGGTACTTTTTTTTTGGTGAGGCAATTGGGGTTAAGTGACTTGCCCAGGGTCACACAGCTAGTAAGTATTAAGTGTCTGAGGCCGGATTTGAACTCAGGTCCTCCTGAAACCAGGACTGGTGCTCTATCCACTGTGCCACCTAGCTGCCCCTATCAAGGTACTTTTTGAGGTTTTACCTAGTTATCAAGATTAAAATAGGATGGGGAAGTTTCAATTCCACCCTTACACATACATACAAATACTCCCAAAAGATGAACATTTCAGACATTGAGCTAGTTAGGGACAGATTTACTCTGTCTCTTTCTATACAGTTGACATGTAACTTCTTTTTTTTTTTTTCAGGTCAATGAGGGTTAAGTGACTTTTCCAAGGTCACAGAGCTAGTAAGTGTCAAATATTTGAAGCTGGATTTGAACTCAGGTAGTCCTGAATCCAGGGCTGGTGCTTTATCCATTGTGCCACCTAGCTGCCCCCTTGATATGTAGCTTCTAATCAACTGTATGAATTCTCCCAATAAACCAAGAACAGGCCTGAGTTTTGGGAGAATCACAAAGGGATAATGCTCTAGCCTAAGGGCCTGGCACTTCTAGATTCCCAGCAGAGATACAAACCCCAACTTTTAAGGGGGGAGAAGAGAGAAGGCCTATTGCAAAATTGGCTTTTGACTTAACTGATCAAAAGCATTCTAAAAGATACTGTCGGGGGCAGCTAGGTGGTGCAGTGGATAAAGCACCATCCCTGGATTCAGGAGTACCTGAGTTCAAATCCAGCCTCAGACACCTGATACTTACTAGCTGTGTGACCCCAGGCAAGTCACTTAACCCTCATTGCCCTGCAAAAAAAAAAAAAAAAAAAAAAAACAAAGATACTGTCAGTGATCTTCCTGATCCATTTTTCTGTTCCTATAATTTTTTAAACATGCTTATTCCTTAATGACCCATTTTCTGAACAGTTGAAAATTCTGCTGAATAGTCACTGTCACCAACTTTGGATCTTCCATTCTATTATTAGCATAAGAAAATTTGGATATCTTAAAATTCATTCTTTTTTCTGTACTATTTATGAGAGCTACAGTATACTAATATCCTTACAACTACTCCCTATGAGACCCAACTAATGATTGCCTGCAAGCTTGAGTATATGCCATTAATCAAAGCACTGTACCTTCTTCACTGCTGCTAATTTTCATTTACTTGAAATTGCATTTTTCCCTGAGAATCTTAGAGATCCATTTAAAAATCAGACTGTTTGAAGGCAATAATATCTCTTCAACTATCAGTCCAAAGTCTATATAATATGGGCATATATTTTAAAGAGATCTTTGTAACTTTCAAATGAGAGAGCATTTTAGAACATAGATACTTCACTAGAGCAGAAAAATGAATGGTATGTTTATTGTACACTTGAAAATCAATTTACTGTGAAATAAATACTCCATATGTCATCAGCAAAACAATAAAATACATACAGAATTTACCTTGCTAGATATTAGGTTGGTTCTTAATACAAAAACTTAGAAGTATAGAAAGCCAAATAGCAATTCAAACAATCAGTCAATAAACATAAGTACCTACTATGTTCCAGGCACACTCTGCATGTTGAACTATTTACAATTTACAAGTGTTGTCAAACCATATATAATACTGTCTACAGGAACTAAAGTTTAAGAAGGAACTGGACATGTGGTTGCATCAGTTTTGGGAACTCCCAATGAGAAATTGTCTCCGACAATGCAGGTTAGCACCTCTGTGGGTTTAGTCTTGGAGGTTTACCACCGAGAAGCTAAGTGACTTTTCCAAGGTCATATAGCCAATATAAGGAAGATTTGGGACTTGAACCGAAATCTTCCTGATTTTGAGGTCAGTTCATTAGCCACTATTCATGCCACCTCTTTGTTAATTTCTTCCTTAACAAATCAAATTATTTGTCAACTATATTTAGGTAAGCTATTGACTGTTTGGTAGAGATTTGGACTTGAAGCTCCAGTGTAACGACTACCCTTTCAATTAAATAACAATTAATGAACAACAAATTAAATAGTGTCATTGCCAGGCTTTGATTTCAAAAGACAGAAATGTTAAGTTAGTCTACTTTAAGGCATAGGGGTAAATACCCCTTCAAGGATGTAGAAAGGTGGGGCAGCTAGGTGGAGCAGTAGATAGAACACTGGCCCTGGAGTCAGGAGTACCTGAGTTCAAATCCAGCCTCAGACACTTGACAACTTACTAGCTGTGTGACCCTGGGCAAGTCACTTAACTCTCATTGCCCCGCAAAAAAAAAAAAAAAAAGAATATAAAGGGGTAAGACAATAGATCTAAGGACTGAGCCTTTGAGAAAGGCCAATTTTTAGAGTCCTGACAGCATTTCTAATCTTTAGCAACACAGAAAGAAATGAGATCAGCACCTACTTAGCAAAAATAATTAGTTATAATGGCAAGTCACCAGATGACATGTATGTGCTTTCTGTCCAATGGCTTAGATTTTTCCCTTGTCCTAAAGAACTACCATCTTGGATGTATTGGGAAGCCCACATGGAGAATCACAACAACTAGAAATTCATCAGAGTTCCAAGCTAAAATTTTCCAGGACCGCAATAAGCATACAAGCAAAGACTATTAGGAAACCTAATATAACTCCCCATTTTCCCATATTTAAAACCAGCTATTTTGCATAAAGACATTAATGAATTTTAAAATCATGGTTCCCACTGGGAAATTTTTAAACCTTACCCAAGTCTTCCATTGAGTTCAATTTGACAAATGAGAAAGAAACAAATATCCCAAAGAAATCTTTCAAAACTTTAATTTCAGAAAAATAATAAATCACTTTGAATAATTCTATAAGATTTCTTCTTATAGAATAGAATATCCTTTTTTGTCCATTGGAGCATTTTATTTGTATGTATGTTTTACACCCTTGGAAAAAGAATCCCAGGATTTTTCCTCCTGTGTGTTTTCATCTTGCTTCCTCATGGTCCGTGATGCCAGCTGAGGTTGTAAGCACAATAAACCCAAACTGACTGAATGGTAGCAGATTATTCTGCCACTTTTCCAGATCTTTGAATCGAACATCAAATCTAGGGCTGATTACACCACACTTGTTTAATCTGCCTGTGAGGTTCACAACAATTTTTCCTGTTCTGTGATCATCAATGATCTCAAATTCGCCAATGTAACCATGCTTCATTATCACAATTAAGAACCTGACGATTATTTTAGAGTACGGCCTAATGAGAACCTGGTGTTTTCCTCATTTTTCTGCATTGTTGATGCTTTTGAGAGAATCTGCCAGGACATTTATGCACACCATGGTGGCGGCACTGCAAGATGGTGGAAAGAGGATGAGATGGGTGACCACAGAGAGATATGGGAAGAGCAGGAAATCTCTAGAACAGAATATCCTTAACAAAATCATTAGAATCTCTAAACTATTAGAGTTCCTCATACTCCAGCCTACCTCTAGAATAAACTTAAATAAAATATTCCATGGTTTATCAAGACAAGTCATTAGTCAGATTCCCCTCTTGAGAGAGGTCAGAATTGACCGATCTTTTCATATGCATACATGTATACATATGAATTTAAATATCATTTCAAGTAGATTTTTTTAGGTTAGAACTCTATTCTAATCCCAATTGCTGTGATTCTACATATGAAACTGCCAACCTTTCCTGGAGGGTAGGCAGTTCCTTCTGACAAGTGAATCATATGAGCCAGGGAGGAAAAGCACAGACATGCCATCCAGTAGCTTCCGATTTTAATGAATTTTTCATGCTAACTAGATGCTAAAGGACTGTGAGTGTATCACCATTTTCTAAATATCATTGCCCTGCGACAGGGTCCTGATAGTACTGCCCTAGTTACAACTCTGAGAAAAAATCTTTGTTGGACCTCTGAGGTATTAATATGGGTGAAAACTATTACTGTTAGATAATCCACCCTAAGATGGATCGAACAACTTATTTGTTTAATCTATTTACTTCATAGGTTTGTAAATTTATACCTGAATGGTATCTTTGGAATCATCAAGTCTAGAGGTTATTAATCTGAGGTGAATGAACTTGTATGCATGTGTGTATGTATGTACATATACTCATGTATATGAGTATTTGCATTTATATACACAAATATGTGCATTGTATACATGTGTGTAAATATATGATACTAATATACACACATATATATCTATGTATATATAATGTGTATGTATACATACACACAAAAGTTTACCAACCTCAGGTTAATAACCCTTAGACTAGATGTTCCTTAAGGTACCTTCCAGGTCTAAATTTACAAATCTATGAAGTAAGAAGAGTAAACAAATAAGTAATTGGATACATCCTAGGGTGGATTATTTTATAGTTACCTTTTTCTCCCACATTAGTAGTTCAGAGAGCCTATGAGAAAAAAGAGAATCAGAGAAAAGAACGTGTATATGTATATTCACACATATGCATACACACAGAGAGCATGCAGATCTTGACATCTGCTTGTGCATAACTTGAGAGAGTAGTTGTAGACAATGTTTCTGAACCATAACCCCATTTGTAGAGGTGGGAGAATTTTTAATTCCATAAGCAGACTGATCAAGAATCTAATCTAGCCACAGAAGAAATATTTCCTCAGTAGCATCAACTTTTAGAGTTGTCTCATGGGTAATCTCAAGTTTGAGAGTTCTCAAATTTGAGAGTTCAGAAATCAGAACTTTTTAACAGGGAACTTTTTGATACAGCATGGTCATTGGAGAAAAAAATAAAATGCCTACATGATCTCTGAATGGAATCCTATTTAAAGAACAAAACCAGTGAGTTATTCAGACAGTGCTGGTCTAATGAGAAAAGAATAAACTTGTTCATCAGCTCTAAAAGTTTAAATTCCAAATCAGAGAGGGATGCTATGAATATTGAAAAGACTGTGTAAGACTATAGGAAATATAAACTCATTAAGATGTATATGAATTCCCAATAATCAGCTCCAAATTCACTGTCCTTCCAGATGGAACTAATGGAAATATGTCATTTTTCCCCCAGGGGAGGTGGGGAGGTGTTGGAGGTGGTGAGCCTAGACTACTCATTCTAGAATGTGATGGATTAGTATATCTCATTTATAATGGTTTGATTTTTTTAGCCCACTCATACTCGTACCTTACAATGGAATGAATATAGGCATCTTATCTGGGATGTGAGGGGTTAACTTCCAATTAACTCAAATTGCTTAATCTCAGGAAACCCTACATATTTTGGGGGCTCATCTTAGTTTGATTTTTTTTTTTAGCTAACCTACTTACCCTGGCCTGGGATGATTTAGAACATTATATCAGAATCTCTATTTTAGATCACCCTATGTTTTGCAATGATACATTTAAGAAAGTTTTGTTTGATTTTTTAAGCCCATCTGGGATACTTTTCCCTAGCAAGAAAGCTGAGATAGCTGATAGACTATATGAATTCCAGTCAAAGTTTTGGTTGAGGGTTGTTTTCCAACCCATTCTAAGATATTAAAATAAACACTTTTGTGAACCCCAACACATCATTGAAACCCTTTCATATTTGCTTTTTGAAGTCTAGCTTGTCATATCATTGTATGAGTCTATACAACTTGACAAGGATCTTTATGGAATCTCGGTTTATAGGGAGGAGCTTGCCTGGTGGCCTAGAAACCCTGAGTGCTCTCCCTATATGGAAGTGAAGTTTAGGAGTATGAAATCAAACCCAACTCTTCCAAATCTCCATTTTTGATTGCTCTATATATGACAGATTAACAAAACTGATTTTTCATGTGACTAGTTGATTTCCAACTGACCCAACTGAATCCATTTTAGGAAGCCCCACATATTTTGGGGAGCTCAGTTGGAACTAAATTTCTCTTCTGATGGAGATTTTTTTCCTTTTCATTTCACTTTTCCATTTGCTATTTACTTCTTTTTTTCAATCTTTACTAATTGTTTTTAGGTTGGGTATTTCTTATAAACACCAAAACAGACATGAGATGTAGAAGCCTTGTGAAAAATGTTTTGCTCATTTGAATATAACTAAATATCTGGGGGGAAATGTAACCTCCAGGTCATTCAGTTAAGGAAAGTCTAGGTCCTCAAAAAATAATGTTAATTTGGGCACTCAGAATTGTGGCTAACTGACATCTGTGAGATCTTTCCCAAGCTTATAGTGGGCTTTCAAAAATTATAGCTATCGACTAACATGCCCCAAAGTTCCTCACTTTAATGTGCTAGGGGCAGCAAATATTTAACTGAGGGAATTGCAAGAAGTGTTGATCATTAGAGTCCTTTATTAATTTGGTGAACTCTTCACTCAATTTTATGAGATTATATTTTGAGGGCCTCCGTTTGAAGACATCTGACAGCCATGCTTTAGGTATAGGTAAATACTGGACCTGGTAGAGAGGAAGGGATTTGAGTCATATTCTTTCTACTCAACCTCTTAACCCTTAGCTCACTCTAGAAGAAGAGAAAAAGGATAGAAGAGATTTTGAAGAGCAAGAAGAAATAAAAGTAAACTCCCGATAGCCTGCTTTTATAGAACTTTTTAACATGAATCCATTCTGAGTTTCAGTTGACAAATTATCAGATGACTGATAATCGGAGATTTTTTTCCCTGCTCAATACCTCCTTACAGTAGGAACTTTGACAGAAGTAATAGTCAATTAAGCTCATAACTCTTTTCCTCTCCCCTCTGATGAATCCAGGCATCATCTCATCCAATCCCTTGGATACCACCCTCAATTCAGTCCCCCAAAATTCTCCTGCCTAAAGACACATTACAGACAATAATATGGATTACTGTGGCACATTTTGTGGTTAGATTTCTTTTTTCTAAAGCCTAACTTCTCTTTATTTCCAATATGTAACTATAATTCTCCTTGTCATTATTTTTTTCTAAGACCTTTCTCTCCAACCTACACTTATTCACCCTAGGAACAGGTGATTGGCAACCAATCCCTAGACTATTGCAATATTCACTACCAAGCAAGAATTGGGGAGGTAATGGAAGAGAAGTTTTAAACAACTTCCCTTGAGCCACAAAGTATTTTATCATACTTAACTATCTTGATTTAATTCATATCCAAGTTCATAGCTCCACATGAGCTCTCCAACCAGTTTAATAAGACTTTGACCATTGTAATGTCTTTTTTGTGTGTGGAGCAATGAGGGTTAAGTGACTTGCCCAGAGTCACACAGCTAGTAAGTGTCAAGTGTCTGAGGCTGGATTTGAACTCGGATCCTCCTGAATCTAGGGCCAGTGCTTTATCCACTGCACCACCTAGCTGCCCCCATTGTAATATCTTGAAATGTGGTTGGTGTAGGTTTAGTGACTTTGAAAGTAAAGTTTTGTAAAAGCTTTCAATTTCCTGTTAACTATGTTCTATATTATTCAACTTGAATATTACCCAATATTCCATATATAAGGATATAAATTAACAAAATAAATTCCTCTTTGAATTCAATGCCAGAAAATATCTCTGCAGTTTACTTCCATTTAGTCAGACAAAGAGGAATACATTACCCAAAGTTTCCCTTTTTGTGTTAACTACCAGGAAACTCAAAGATAAATCCAAGGTCCAACTTTAATAATTAACTTGCCTCAGGTTCTTGATAACATCTATTATTCTTTTTCCTCAGCAGAGATAATATTTGTAAAGCACTTAGCACAGTATCTCTCACATAGTAGACATTTAATAAAATTTTTACTCTTTTCCCATTCTCCCTATTTCCTGATACTTGCTGAAGAGAAGAAGCAAGTTTTACACAAAAGAAGGAACTCATGGCTCTTTATATTATTCTCCCCCTCCTTCATATCACAAACTGTGAAAGACTAAGGAAAGCACCTGAGATAACAGCAAGAGGTAGGGATGGGTGTGTGAGTGGGATCATCAACTCATTCAGTTTCCTCAATCAATATTCATCTGTAAAATCACCATGTATTACTGCCAGAAAGACCTTTGGGATGTCAAACAACATTGGTCTGGTGGTATTCCAAAACAGACCTTCCAAAGGGTGTGTGTGTGTGTGTGTGTGTGTGTGTGTGTGTGTGTGTGTGTGTGTGTGTGTGTGTGTGTGTGTGTGTGTGTTTGTGTGTGTTTTTGAGAGAGATGAGACAGAAACAGAGAGACAGAGAGACAGACAGACATGGAGGAGGGAAGCATAAGGGGCAATTTAGGACTTTTCATATTCAATCCAATTCGACAAACATTTCATAATTGCCCTTTCTGTGGCACTAGGGAAATGCAAACGTGAAAAGATAAGCATTTGACCTCAAGTAACTAGCACTGCCCAGGAAAATACAAGGACAAGAGGATAATCCACATCACGGATAGGGCTTAGAAAGATTAAGGATCTTCAGACCCATCCATAATAGATATGGTATAGGAAAAGGAATGAAGACAGTCTTGGGGAAAACAGGCAAAAGAATAGTCAAAAGGCTAACAGAATCTTAGATTGAATTAATAGATGCATAGGACCCAAAAGGAGGGAAGTTGCGGAGCACATACAGAAAATGGTATTCACTTCTGTGTGTCACTGGAAACTATCTAAAAGAAAGTGACTGGAATGATGAGGTTGCTAGAGACTATGTCACAGAAAGATCATTTGAAGGAACTATAAATGGTTCTCCCAGAAAAGCCTAAAGAGAGGAAATGATAGATAGCATAAGGTAGTTGAAGGGCTGTCATATCATGGAAAGAATGAATTGGACCTGTCTGCAGAACAGCACAATGCTGGACTTGGAGTCAGGAAACCTGGGTTTGGATCCTGCCTGTCAAATACTTATTTATTGTATGATAACGGACAAGATCTTTAGTAACCCCTTCTGTAAAATGTGAGGAGAAATAGTTGCACTACCTGTCTAGAAGGGTTGTTATGAAGCAGTTTGAAAACCTTAATCTGTGGTGTGAAGGTAAGTTAAAAATGAATCAGAGGTAGGATGTGAACCAGTTCTGCTGAGGAATGTAAGTTCCTTGCAAGTAGGAATTTCATTATTTGTACTTATATATCCAGTGCCTGGAACATATCAGGTACTTTTTTATTTATGGAATAAAACAAGCATTTCTATAACATAGTATAATAAAAAAGATTGTACATGAAATTGTAAATCTACTATGTACAACTTGCTATTTCTTTTAAATATATATTAAAGTTATCATGTAAATTTATTTTTTCTTTTCTTTTTTCCTTTTTTCTCCCCCACCACCCTCAGCCATTGGAGAGATGCAAACTAAAACAACTTTTTTAAACGTTTCCAAAACAACAAACTTTAAATATTGTTTTACACCTACCAGATTGAGAGGAAAGGCAACAAGTGTTGGAGTGGATACAGAAAAATTGGGACACTAATTCATTGTTGGTGGAGTTGTGAACTGATCCAGTCATTTTGGAGAGCAATATGGAATTATACCCATAGAGTTATTAAGTTTGTTATACCATTTGACCCAGCAATGCCACTGCTAGGTCTGTTTCCAAATATGATTACAGAAAAAGGATAAGAACCTATATATTCAGGCACTTATTTGATGCTTCTTTTTTAATGGAGACCATTTGTATGCCCTTGGGCAAGTCATTTATTTGAAGAAACTGCACCTCAATTTCTTCATTTGTAAAAAGAGGGACATGAACTAGATAATTTCTGAGGTCCCTTTCAGCCTTAGATCTCTAAGTCTATGATCTTAATTCTGGCCCCACATAGTAGAAATGGGAACAATGGGTATAGATTGCAGAGAGGCAGATTTAGAATGACTTGAAGTATTAAGGTAGAATTGTTTCAACAATTAGAACTATCCACAGGTGAAATTGGCCGACTTAAGAGGAAATGGTTTTCTTGTTGCAGGAGGTCTTCAAGCAAAGTCTGTGTGACCATTAATCAGGGTCACTGTAGAGGCAATTTTTTTTAAAGTATGGTTTGGCCTATGTGGACTTCCAAATCTGAAATTCAGTGCTTCTGGGACATAAAATTCTCTATTTGGAATTCTTGTGCTGCCTTGAACATATTACACACTTAATAAATGTTCACTGAATTGAATCCTGGCTAAGATGTTGACAGTAAAACTTTTCATTTCTTTATTTTCTTTATACTGTGAAGAGTTGTTAAATTGTTTGGGGCTCATATAATACAGAACACAAATAATGGAGGGGCTTTGCATGCAACATTTAAAAAAGAAACTACCTTTAATTTAACCTGACAGGCAATTTTTCTTGAGCGTCTAGAATGATGAAAGTAGCATTTTATATGAAGACTCTTGAGACTATAAACAAAATAAGAAAAATTATGTGCTTGGGCAAAAAAAATATTAACTGCAGATTCAAAATTTATTAGTATAGACCTAGGAGTCATTAAAGAGAATTGAAAATGATATGACTTTCTGCAATATTTCAGTGCAATTCCAGCAGGCAATTGGGAAGGTCCATTGTGACCATACACCTATTTTTGCAGAGAAAGTTCAGGTAGGGTCATGCTTAACTGAATACAGGTGATAACCATTGGGAGACGCAGAGAACTGGATAAGCTGAAGAAATTTGTCTTGAATGTATAATTTACCTATTGCCTGTGCACCCAGATAATCCCTATTTACCTCTCTGCTGAAACAGGGGATTAGCAACAAGTACAATGCTTTATTCCCTAAAATACAAATAGTATTTAAAGTAGAAATTGAATGACCAGGAATTTCACTGATGGCATTTATGATCTGAATAAGAGTTGGACCATAAGACTTCTGAAGTCTGTTCCATTTCTATTTTGGGGTGGGGTGTAGGAGTGAACTTTAAAGGTAGAGAAGGGGGGAGTCCTTGTGCAGAAAGTCCTTCCATGGATACAGATTTGCTTTTTGTGTGTAATTTATCATTTTAGAGAGTTATCTGTACTCTAGGACACCAAGAAATTGTAATTTATTGATGATCACACAGCTAAGCAGGATATGAACCCAGATCTTTCTGAGCCAACATCAGTCTTCTGTCCAATACCCCATGTTGCTATCAGACAAAATAGAAACTCCCATTCCACTAGATATAAGTAACCATTTCTTTCTAGAGTACAGTGCCACAAATTCATTTTTTCTAACTAAGTATGTGATCCCCAGGGAAGAGATTGTCTTCTTTTAAGTCCTCAAGAGGCCTATATGCACTGCTAGTGTTCAATAGACCAGGAATAATCACTTCAAGCTTTGTGAGAAGAAAGTATGAACTGTGTGCAAAAAAAAAAAGAAAAAGAAAAAGAAAAAAACAAAGAACCCACTATGGGAGCAGTAGGTAGCAAAATCCCTATTGAATAAATGAGATATGTTACTAACTGTGCTTTATATGTTGACATTATTTAAAAATAAAAATATCACAGGGGGGATTAGCTCAGAAACTCCAGGCATCATTTGCAAAGTTGGCTATTCACATTCCCTGTACTTTATCCCCACGTCTACTGGAAAGACTACAGTAGTCAAAAAGACTTAGCTGCAGAAATTCTTCTATAGGTCACAGGGAATCAGAAAGTTTATTTGAATAATGCGTTCTAAGCTTTTTCTGTCTCCCTTCAACCTACCCTCCCTTCCATCATTTCTTTATTAATAACCTGTGTCATAATTAGTCCTTGGTGAATAGCAATAGAAACAAGATAGCAGATAGCAAATCTAATTTTTGATGGTGAGTTGGCAGTATATTTCAAGTGAATTTCAGCTATGAATAGAATCCTACTGGAATCAAGATATTTCCACATTACTTATTTTAAAGTGACAGTGATGGTTAACTACTATTGCATAGCTAAGAAATTTTGGGGGTTGTTTTGTTAAGATGAGAGCTGTTGGGGGTGGCTAGGTGGCACAGTGGATAAAGCACCAGCCCTGAATTCAGGAGGACCCGAGTTCAAATCCGGCCTCAGACACTTAACACTTACTAGCTGTGTGACCCTGGGCAAGTCACTTAACCCCAATTGCCTCACCAAAAAAAAAAAAAAGAGAGTTGTTCTCATTACCCAATTTTAATAAAACACCAAGGTCCTGTTGTATATATACATGGACTAGCAACAGCATATCTACTATTTTCTGTTGTTGTTGTTATTGTTGTTGTTGTTTGTTGTTGTTTTGTCCTTCATGCTTGAAGAGGGCCATGGCATCAAGGTGATGTCATTACTTGCACTAAATTGGATTTATGTGAGGGAGGGCTTTGCAAGGTCTCTCCTCCAGAGCCATTTGGATCCAGTGGCAAGATATATATATCAGGACTACTGGAGATAGCCCCAGATGTTTTAAGGCAGTTGGGGTTAAGTGACTTGCCTCGGTCACACAACTAGTAAATGTCTGGGGTGAGATTTGAACTCACGTCCTGCCGATGATATTGTGCCATGGGCATAGTGGATAGAGCACCGGCTCTGAAGTCAGAAGAACCTGAGTTCAAATCTCACCTCAGACAATTACTAGCTGTATGACCCTGGGCAAATCACATCTGGAGCTATCTCCAGTTGTGCTGATATGTATCTTGCCACTGAACCCAGATGGCTCTGGAGGAGAGTGAGGTTGGTGACCTTGTACAGCCCTCCCTCACTTAAATCCAAGTTATGAAATCACCCTGATGTCCCAGTCCCTCTCCAGAACCAAGGACAAACAACAACAGCATTCCTCGAGGGCAGGGACAACTATTTGTACCACCTATATCAACAGGCTACATGTAATAGACCCAATGGAAAGATTGCTTGATTTGAAGTTAGAAAAACCAGGCTCCAGGCCTGACTCTGGCACTTACTACCTGTGTGACCTTGAACAGGTAGCTTGAACATTTAAAGCCTCAGTTTCATCTCCTATAAAGTAAAAGAGGTGGACTAGATCTGTTCTGTAAAAATATTTTATAATTATATTTCAATATAATAGGTTTTCTTTCTAATCCTATATATTTTATTTTATGTGTTTAAAAATATTCTGAGAAAGGGTCAACAGGGTTCACCAATTTCCAAAGGGTTCCAGGGCATACAAAGTGTCAAGAAGTACTGAAGTAAATGATCCCTATGGCCATTTCAAGTTCTAAGTATATGATATTACTCAATGACATAATTCATATAACTTTCTGTTCAGCATTTTAAAATGTTTAAAAAGAACTGGCAGTTTGACCTCACCAATTCAAAATATGTGCTGATTCATCCAGGGGATATATTGAAATCCATCCTCAATCCATCTAAAGTTTACCTCCAAAATCAGTAATAAAAATTATCTAGAGAAGAATATTTTTAAACCATCAGACAGTTTTCCAACACTGTCACATAAGAATAATTGGAATGCTCACAGGCTCAGAAAATTAGTGCTGGAAGGTACTTCAGAGGTCATCAAATCCAAACCTCTCTTTTTTTTCATGTGAAGAAACTAAGGTTCAGGGAGGAAGAATGATTTTCCTTAAGTCACAATGGCAATAAGTAGCAGAGCCAAGATCTGAACCCAGGATGTGACTCCCAATTCAAAGCTCTTTCTCCTCCATACTACTTCTTCCTCTAATAGTACTTGTATTTCAGTTGTTTCATTCATATCAGAGACTTTGTGACCCCATTTTCCTGGCAAAGATATCAGAGTGGTTATCCATTTCCTTCTCCAGCTCATTTTATAGATGAGGAAACTGAAGTAAACAGGGTTAAGTGACTTACTACTGCAGTAAGTATCTGAGACCAAATTTGAACTCAGGTCTTTGTGACTCCAGGCGGAGTATTCTATCCACTGAGCTACCTAGCTGCCCTAATTATTTTTTTTTAATCTAGGAAAATGCACTAGAGCAGTTCTTCCTAAAGAATTTTACCCAAAAATACTTTGTTACCATCCTGATTCAAATTATTGTATGGCCTTGGAAGTGATCAAAATTACACTTTATCTAGAAGTAAAAAGTATGGAGTGTTCATTTTAGCCAGGATGCTAAATAATGGCTAGTGATTTTACTGACACAAGTATGCACAACAGAGGTAGGAATGCAAAACAAAGGCTCTGGCCTATAGCCATGTCTTATAATAGTAACAATAACAACTAGAATTTATATAGCAAATACAATGTGCCAGGCACTGTGCTAAGCACTTTACAAATTTTATCTAATTTGATACAACAACCATAGGAAGTAGGTGCTATATTATCCTCATTTTCCAGTTTAAGAAACTGAGGTAAATAGAAATTGTGATTGGCCTGAGGTCACACAACTAGTAGGTGTCTGGGGCTGGATTTGAATTCAGGTGTTTTTGACTTTCTGCCTGGTGTTCTGTCCACTGCCTTTCCTAGCTGTCACCAGTTGATGGATTCTCACCCACAGATGTATTTTCATTGGAACCAGGTCCTTTATGGAGGCTGAGGAGAGCCAAGGTGCCCCAATCCCACAACTCCTCCTTTGTGACTTTGTTGAGTAAACTACTTAGAATAGTGTTTGAGATATACAGACAGGCAGGAAAGGGTTTTAGTTAAAAATAACGTTCTAAGCTAAAATCAGATCATTAGCTACACCTTCAAGTCAGCCTCAGGAGAAACTGGGGCGTCTCAAAAGAATTCAGTTAGTCAGGTTGAGGCTTCTTCCAGATTTTGTTGGCTCTCTGGATATTTATGTTAGTTCACCATACTAGACTATACACAAAAAAGAGTGTTAGCCCTCCCTTTCCAGGGAGGAATTTACTTGTGTAGCAGTTACATTCCAAAAGTTGGTAGTAAAGATGAGAAACTGGCCCTAAAGATAATGAATATTCCAGGACCAAAAGATGATAACTAAAGAAGCTAAACAAACATAAGACTACCAGAAATCTCCAACAGAGAGTGGAGGCAGCATCCACCAGAGATGGACAAGTGGATGGCAGAGATGGGATGCCCACCAGGGGCAGCATATCAGTAATATTACCTGGGTACACAGGGGATTCTGAATAATCCATGTTACCTTAGCTATGATGGCAGCCCTGACTGTACATTTCCCTCCATCTACACCATCCAGGCATGTCTCACAGTTATACATGTTCCTGGCATGTGTGTACATGTATATTATCTTATTATACACTGTCAGTACATGTCCTCTATGTATGTTACTTGGTCACATGTGTTCTCTGTATGCATACCTTCCTCAACAAGTGATTTGGTAATCTAGTGAAAAATATACCCCATGGGTACATGGGGTTTGGGAGATCTTTTCTTCTCACTTAATTGCCTATGCTATTTGATTAAATGTCTAATGTGTTCTCTGGACATTAGAAAAATTAATTTATCAGTTCAGGTCTAATTAGTTAGTATGACCATTGAACAACCCTGAACTTGGAACAACTTTCTGGAGGCCCATGTGTCAGACCATAGTGCTTTATATAAATATTTAGTACAATTGCTTTTACTATCAAAAATATGCTGGAAAAGGAAGATGCACTAGCTTTCCAAATTTATGAAGAGTTACTGTCTACTTCATGGTATAAGATTGCAGTATTGTTTAATAGAACACAGGGAAAATTAGTAGAAGAGTTTACAATTCCCCTTGGAAAAATTTCCCCCGAACCATACTATCAAACTATTTATCATTTTTTTAATTCATAAAAGATTGCAAAAGTTGCTTTACATAGTCTCTTTCAACATTCTATCCTTGGTCACTGAAATCACAGCAGACACATTGATAGACACTGGGATTTTCATTTACAGAAAGGCATTTTCCATGGAAGAACCTAGGTCCTAAAATTCTTGAACCTAAGTCTGTCAACCAATGGGAAACAGTAAAGACCTAGTTCTTTGACCCATCCTAAGTAATTTCCTAAATATGGCACTAAAGGTTTACATTTTGAATTTTAGGAATCAAACATAATAAGGAGACCTTTTAAGATACTGGATTTGTTTTAGAAATCGAAGATTTCTCCACAATGGTTTTTATCAAAGAATTAACTACCTTTTCCCTTTTAGAAATGAGCAATAACATTGTACATCATACCACATCCTGACTTAATGAAAAGTAAGGTCAATACTAGCCTAGTTGAAGTATATGTACTAGAGTAACACAAACGTGTCAAAACTTGCAAAAATAATTAGAAGAGAAAGTTCTAAGATACAACAAGAAGGGGAATTTCTGAGATAGTTCTTCAAAGCAAACTGATTCAGTTGCCACCACTGTCTTGGAGACTTCTGGTCTTCTTTTGGTATTATAGTATATTTAACATAAAGTGATTTAAATTTTAAAATCTAGTTATTAGCATTTATAGCTTCCTTAAACTTTTCAGATTTAAAAATAAAAACTCTTTTAATCTGTTGGAGTATTTTGTGCTACTTGTTATTTGCTCCACCATTTTTTTTTCTGAGCAATGAGGGTTAAGTGACTTGCCCAAGGTTACACAGCTAGTGTAAAGTGTCTGAGGCAGGATTTGAACTCAAGTCCTCCTGAATCCAGGGCCAATACTTTATCCACTGCCCCACCTAGCTGCTCCTCCACCATTTATTTATAAAGATATTTTCCTTTCTTATCGGATACTGCTGGGAAGTTACAAAAGGCCGTTAATACCTCCACTTCAACAATAAGCCATGACAAATGATGACATTCCTTTGACAGCCACTCACCATGAATGATGATTTCCTTCTTTTATTTTTCATGTTTTCTTTTTTATTTAATAAAAAAACCTCTATGTGGTCGACTTCTTCCTTATCACCTGTTTCTGCAAATGCATTCAACTGTTTGTTACATACACTTTTATTTACTGTATGCTGTGCTATTGCCTTAATCCTAGTACATTTTTCCTCCTGTCAAATATTGGCAAAATATCCACAGGGAACAATGAAATCACAGTGCTCTTGTATTCAATGGAACTGAGTACATTTATACAATTTACTTTACAGAACTTCTCATTAAGATTTTGGTAAAATGGATATTGTTTGTATAATTTCTGCTTACACAGGAATTTTAAGATTGTGTTTTATTCTCAATTAAAAACTATTCTCAAAGTGAATCTTGAGCAACTTTTTGTTCTCATTAGAGCTGCATTAGAAAAATGGGTTAATTGTGCACCATGTCTACTCCCATTACATTTTCAAGTATAAAAATTAGCAGTAATGTTTCAAGAGGAATTGGGGCCTATTAAAGCTCCCACTTGACAAAAACAGTTTTATTTGTCCAGAGATCACAATTCTTAGAACACCTGAGATTTTTTCCCCTAAAATTCTCTATGTGATGACTGCTTTGGGAACACATCAAATCTGTCTCCGTCACAATGCCTTACTTCACATAGTAAAACATGGCATGATTGAGTAAATCATGGTCACATGCCAATTGGGAAATTTAAAAAGGAAAAAAGTCTTCAATAAGTTTATGAAAGCAAAGGTATTCTCCTTTGAATATGGATAATGCACAGAGATGAAGACTCCTTTTAGATATTAAGGTTAAATGATAAAAACAGAAAGAAGGTTAGGACTTGTAAATATTATACTTGATTTTAGAGATGCTTTCATGATAAAGAAAGTGGGAAAAAGATAAGAAATTCAAAAAAGGACAAATAATTCATTTATAGGCATGTAAAAAGTATGCGCCAGCAGCGTGATAGTCTGGATATCTGAGAACTATTAACCATGTTACATTATATTGTGCTATGTTATGTTGTATTGTGTTGTGTTTTATTGTTACATTTATCATATATCATATCATGTTTATTATAATGTCATGAGATACAGTCTGTTCTAATGGATAAAGGAGCTGACCTTGAATGCAAGAAGTTGTGGATTCAAATCCTGATTCTGCCACTTATTTTCTATAAATCCCTGAGAAAGTCCTTTAACCTCTAAAAAAAAACACACACACACACAACACAGCAAAAACAAAAACAGAAAACTCTCTAAGAGTAAATTGCAGATAAGGAATTGACTACCATATTTTTCTCACCTATATCACTAACATCATGGGTCTAGTAAATATCTCCATATTTCTTTAATGTTCTAGGGAATGGGAGTGGGATAGAGCTATTATAACAAAGAGCATGGACAATTTTTTTTGATGTATCAGGAAAGAATCTGTCATTCTTAAAATGCTGACCACAGAACCCTAGAGGTTGAAAAGTTTTTAAATATTATTTAGTCCAACCTCCCATCTAATGTAAGAATCCCCTTCATAGCATACACATATATTGTTATATAGTCAATACTTAAATATTTATAGTGACCGAGGGATTATAATTTCACAAAGTGATCCATTAATTTCATACCGTTACAATCATTAAGAATTTCTTCATATTAATACAAAATTCTTGTTAACATCTACCCCTGATGCTATATGCCCCAGGCTAAGTAGACCTCAAAATAATGAAAAATAGATAGGAACCTCATAGTCTATGTGAAGAAAGCGAGACTCATGCATTTATTAATAATAGCTCGCATTTATGTAGCACATAAAGTTACCTTTAAGTCTTTTAAGTGATTTGCCCAGGGTCACACAGCTAGTAAATACCTGACGCTGGGTTTGAAGTCAGGTCTTTCCAACTTTATGGAACTGTTCTATCCACTCCACCACCTACTTAGCTGGCTATGTAATTTAAGGGAAGACCAAAACCCAACTTTTGGGTTGCTGCCAATTTTAGAGACCTGCATATGTCCCAGATATTAGCACTTCTTATTGACATAGATCAGCATGGATTAGAGACATCCCCACAGATAGATGTATAAAAACATACTCTTAACTCTGAGATCCATTCTTCCGAAGCTGGGATTCTGCTCATTTGAAACCAAGGACAAGTCAACAAGCCATAAGAGTTCATCTTAATCACTTTAGCTTGACATATGTAAATCTTACACTTTTTTTTTCATTTTCAGATGTGGCTTCTGACTCAGCACAAAAGGCATTCAAAGAATACTTCCTGCTACAGGATGAGGAAGACCAATAAGCCCCCATGCCCATGACCTGAGCTCTAATCTGCCCCAGAAATTCACTGTTGTGTGATCACTGACAAGTTATTTAATTTCTTAGAGTTTTAATTCCTTATACATAAAATGAGTCTAATAATACTGTTAGTATTGATAGAAAAGCAATTAGTACTAATTTAGGGTTCAGAGAATCACAGAACCTTAGAGACGGAAAAGTGTTTAAATATAACAGTCCAAGTTCCTGGCCCTTCACAGCATCCCACATAAGTGGTCAATATACTTAAATACTTAAATAATTTTAGGGATAGATGGATCATTTTTTCACAAAGTAAAACATATATGTTTTACTCTATATGTATATATACTATATATATATGCTATATATGTACTATATATAATTATACAATCACTAATTATATATTTATATATAATAGTGATTGTTGGATTTTACTGCAGGTCTTCTGTATCAATTGATATAATTGTTGGCTTACATACATATGTACACACATATATGCCAATATTGTACACATATATTTGTGTATATCTTTATATTTAGTAATAATAAAAGGATTTTTCTCAATATTATGAAAATCATCTACTGGAAACCAAGTGGCAGTATTATATCCAGTAAAAACACATTGGAAGCATTCTCACACAATTTCATTTACCATAGAAATGGCAATGCTAACAACTACAATATAAAAGAAGTAATATATTTTTTAAATCTTAGAACTAAAGAGATCAAAATTAAGCTATCAATTTGTTACATTATAGCATAAATTGAAATTCAACTGCCACTACAAAATTAAAAATAAAAACAATTAATTAAGGAAATAAATGAGTTTAGAAAGGTGGCAGGGTAGAAGATAAACACACAAAAATTATCACACATTCTTACATACAAACAATAAAGATAAGAACATACCAAAAACATTGAATACTTGGGAATTAATGTATCAAGGCATTTATATGAACTTTAGAAGGACAACTATAAAACCTTATTGACAAAAATACAGGAATATCTGAATAATTGCAGGTATACTCAATATTCATGGTGGAACAAATAAAAAAGTAAAAATGACAGGATGAATCAGTTTAATTTATTAGATTAATACACTAACAATAGGGTTTTTATAGAACTGGATAAAATAATAATGACATTTATATGGAGAAACAAATGAATGAGAATATCAAAGGGAACTGTAGGGAGAAAGCTGATAAAGGTGAACTTGAACTTTTAGACTTTATGACAATACAACAGCAGTAGCTCTTTGATAATAAAGAAATAATAGATTAAACAGATTTCAAAGACTATATCACATACATATAAAAAGGTCTGATAAACTTATAGAAGATAAAGGCAGAACAAATGATTAAATACTTAATAAATATAGTTTGGGAAATTGGCTAAACCACAATTAGCAATTTTGGCCCTGAAGCTATTGCTTCCTAGGACAAGTAGCACAAAAAGAACCATTAAATTAACTTTTTAATAATACAAGAAGTAATAAAGATCAATTTAGTTGATTGGGGGGAAGAATTCATTTCTATGGTAACCTGCCAACTTCTCTGTTTCTGCTCCCTCTGAACCTGGCCTCCAAACTCTATGTCCCTGAGAGGAGTTAAGCCTTTCATGTTTAGACCTCTTTCCCTGGTAAGATCTTATCTTGATTAATTAGAATCCAAGAAGAGAGCCCATGGCCATCTCCTTATCATTGTCAGTGGCTCCACATGAGTTCCTCCTTCCACCCCACACCAATTTTGACCTCTGGATCAAGAAATAGCAATAAATGATATCAATTCAGTCAAGTTAATAATGCCAATAGTTCTGGAAAGACAATGTCAATCCACTATTCTATTGCTTCATACACTATCCCTATGACTTCCCAGAAAAGGATCCTTTTCCCTGGCCCCTATTTCCCTATGTATTGTATCCTATTAGAATGTAAGCTTCCTTAAGGCAGAAACTGTTTCACTTTTGTATGTTTATTCTCACAACAGTGCTGGACTCATGGTAAGTGATTAATCTATGCTTTTCCATTCATTCATTCATGTGGTTGTGTTTTAGGGAATAGAACCTTGGATTTGGAAGGAATCTTAGAGGTTGTTTAGTACAATGCCTAGAATTTGGGGCTCCATGCCCTTTCTGTTCCATCAGAGAGGTCTCCATGAGGCACCTTGAGCAAGAAAAAAGGTAGCATCATACATACTCTCCATAGGGAAGGGGAGAAGGGAAAGGTATGTCTGCTTCTCAGAGAAAGTGTGGAAATAAAGCTCATCTAAGAGAAAGGAAAAGTTTCCTTCTATTCTCCTGAAGGAACACTAAATATCCTTAACTGGAACAAAATCCTGGTTGCCCTATCCTACTTATAGCTTTGGAGTGGTTAGCAATATGACAATAAAGAAATTTAGATATATGTCTTAAACTATATGCCTCATTAAATTGAAGCTAAAATATGAACAGACAAAAAAATCTTTAAAAGAGATAGAAGTAAATAGATTAATATATTTATCTCAATTACAGAGGGTAGATAAATTTTATCTGTTTAACAAATAGAAGTTGAAAATGAGGTAAATGTATTTGATTATATAAAATTTCTAAACAGCAAAAAAGGCCATATAATAAAGACTGAAGGAAAATAAATGTTGGTACAAACATAACAGATGAAAACATTTAAAATATATAATTAACTGATTTTAAAAACTGAGAAAACCCTAATTCCCAGTTTTTCAGGGATATAAACAGATAATTTGCAGGAGGAAAAATAATAAATTTTAAACAATCACTTGAGAAAAATATCCAGTGTCACTAAATAATCCTGCTCACTATGCTGGAAGGAACCTCACTAAGGCCATTGTTAAAGAGGAGAAAGAGAATGGGAACCTATAAGCAATGGATTAGATCAGACAGTCTCTGAGGTCCCTTCCAACTCGGATTCTAGTCCCTATACCAGTAGTGCCAAATTCAAATAAAAACAAGGTGACTATACCATGCCACTAAATCATATGTAAGGATCCTTGAAGTCTTTTATTGACTTGGAAAATCACATATTAACATCATCTAAGTTCTATTATATATTTATTTTGTTAAATTTTAATTTTAATCTGGGCTGGAAAGCACTGATAGCATTGGGAAGGCCGTGTGTTTGGCAGTTCTGACCTAACAGACAATAGTACTAACCCTCCCTATCAAGAGACACTATGGGAGGAAAGCTCGTAAAGGTGAACTTAAACTTTTAGACTTTATGACATAATACAACAGCCGTGGCTCTTTGATACTCTATAAAGAAATGATATATTAAACAATTAAATTCAACAGATTTTGTCTTAAAAATAGAGAGGAATAGAGATTGGACATGTAATTTCTTTCATTTAAGGAACTAGATAAGGAAATGCTCTCAACCAATGCACATAGGCACCTTTTCTGCAACTTAACTTATGGTCTTAGAAAGCTGCCTAGAGCAGTGAATTAATCAATTCATTAATTAATGGAAAAATCATTTCTTTAAACACTTACCATATGCCAAGCAGTATACTAAGAACTGGAAAAGCAAATAAAAAAGTCAAACAGTCCTTGTTCTCAAAGAGCCTACACTATAATTGAGAAAGGAAAAGTAGTAATACCTAAAAGAAAGATCAGTCACAGAGCAAATGGAAAGGGCAAGAAGTATTAAGGGAACACTGGACCTTTGAAACAGCCAGCTAATCAGAAGAAATAGAGTTGGTGACTTCCATCTCATGAGTCCTACAAGCCAAAAAGAAGGTGGCTTGAGTTGGGGGAAGGGGCAACAGAAAAACAAAAGAGGGGAGAACTACTGGGTATTCCCAATACCTGCCCATCTCTGATGGGTTCTGGATCTACCTGGGCTAGGTGGAAATGCCCAGGTACTCCAGTAGTGGTGAGTCTTCCTGCTGAGAGTTCAAGTAACTCGTCCTGGATGGCATAGCAAGTATGTGTGAAGAGACTTGAATTTAGGTTATCCTAGCTCCAAGGCCAGGTCTCTATGCACTGTACTACACTGCTTCTTAACCTCTGTTAAGGGCTTAAATTCTAGCTAAACTGTCTAAAATATCTAATGAGTGGTCGCCAATAAATTATAAGCTTCAGCAAGAGTTAGGCTTTTATGCATTTATTAAGGAGAATAAGAATTTGGTAAAGAGAGAGAAAGGCCTACATTCATCCATCTATTAAAGGGAGAGCACGTTTTTAGCTCCGCTCTCCGCCAGAGTCCCCAGGAAAGGAGCGAGACAGAGTGCTAGTCTCTTCCCTCTTCCTCCCCCTAGCCAATGTCACTTCCTGACGCCAAAGAAAAGACTCCTGGTCTTGCCCTCAAAGACCTTTGCTTCATGGGTGGAACTCTTCTACAGTAAGTCTCCAGCAGGTGGCGTCATTCCAATCATTACACCTCTTATTTAATGGATTATTTACTATACTCGATGTCCCAAAAGTCCCAGTCCAGGTTTTTAGCTACAATAGTTTATTATTACTATCCTAATTATCACATTTTTTCATCACAAATTACAAAGGGCATTTAAAGGTTCCTTTCATGATGTGAACTTATTGGTGCTACTTCCCTCAAACAGTAGTTGCCCTGAATTCCAAAATTGCCAGGTAGGATACAAGTCCCTCTTTCTATCTTTGGTAAATATGTATATATATATATATATATATATATATATATGTGTGTGTGTGTGTGTGTGTGTGTGTGTGTGTGTGTGTATATGTATGTATGTATGTATGTGTACATGTATATCTTTTAATTTGAAATAATAAGAGAGTTCCCTGAACTGGTTTCATTAGATGTCTCTCCTTCATTTTTGTCAACATTCATCACATGTTTATGATAGTAATTCCATTTTTTTAAAAAAAACTCCCATCCATTTCATTCACATTTGGAGCAAGTGAACATGATATGCTTCTACTTGTTGTTTATCTGTTTTTATTCTGCTTTCTTAGAAATCTAAAATACATATATCTGATGGCACTGTTTCCCTTCCTTTGCTCTTAAGAGTTGCAAAATTATATAGTCACTTTCCAGTTCCATCTGGGCAATTTTCTCCCTTTCATTCAAATTTCAGTTTAAAAACATTTATATTGGGTCAGTGAGTCTCCTGTCAATCTCATTTTCTCTAATCGTAAAGAACTGTATTCCATTCCTTTGGAGGGCTACATTATTCTTGTGTTATAAGCCATCGTCAAGAAATATCAAACATTGTTCTTTTTCACCATCTACTTGCCCAGCAGCTCACTTCTCGCACTCTTCTCCCTCTTCCAGAACTGCCACTTTCAGCTGCAGAGATGAAAACATAGCCCATGCCCCCAAATCCTTCCATTCCTCCCATTTCAGGTTTCTTCTGACAGTATGATTCATTGCCACATGAATCAGCAGAGGTGGGTAGCAGTCAGTGAGTTTGATCCATCTCGTCTGGCTGTCTGCCACCTCTCCTGTACGTGCTCTGGAAAGAGAGAACTCCTGTGTTAGGTCTGCATATGGTGGCATCTATAATCCTCACTGGGCATCTCTTCATTATGGGGGAAGTAACAAGATTCCTCCTACTACCTCCTTCTATGGACCAAGAGATGGTGATATTTCATCAGCTTTTTGGAATCACCTTCCATTCAAAAAAAAACAAAAACAGCCTTTTTGTACTACTCTAATGACAGTTTCCTCTTCCTTTCTTTCATTGATATTTATTACTTGACTTTAAGATTTCTCATCTGTAAAAAAAATAAAAATAAAAAAGTGGGGGGTTGGATTTAATAGCTTCCAAAGTTCCTTGAAGCTCTCTATAGAAATCTATAATTCTATAAAGCTCCCTGTCACACTCTAGACATTGATTTTCATGCCCTTTGGAATTTTCTTTCCTGAAAGATTTTTTCCCCATTCTGTCCAGAAACATGTGATTCAGGGGAAAGGGGACTGGATGTGGAGTTAAGGGCCCAGGTTTAAGTCCTTACTCTACTAAAGACAAGCCCTGTGTCCTCTTGAAAAATCATTAAACCTCATTGGGCCTCAATTTCTTCTATAATAATACCAATAATAACAGCTAATACCAATACAGTATTTTAAACTTTGCAAAACACTTTATATATAACATATGCACATATTTATATATGAATGTGTCTATATTATCTCATTTGATCCTGGAAAATAGATAGTATTATAATCACTGTTTTAAAGATGAGGAGAGTGAAATACAGAAGATTTAAAAAGATTTGCCTAAAGTCATTCAGCAGGCAGGTAGGTAGCACCCAAGTGCACAGAGCACTGAGCCTGGAATTAGAAAGACTCATCTTCCAGAGTTCAAATCTGGCCTCAGACACTTACTAGCTGTGTGACCCTGGGCAAGTTACTTGACCCTGTTTGCCTAAGTTTTCTCAACTATAAAATGAACTGGAGAAGGAAATGGCAAACCACTCCACTATCTTTGTCAACCCCAAATGGGGTTAGAAAGAGTCAAACACAACTGAAACAAGGGAACAACAATATGAAGCTAGTATGGGTCTATGGAAGGATTTAAAACAAAGGCTTTCTTATTCCAAATTCAGAGCTCTATCAACTACACCAGAAGGAGGGAATGGGAATAGATAACCTCTGAGGCTCTTTGGCAGTCTAAGCCAATGAATTTAAGATAGTTTGAATGGTTTGGGGTTATTCTATACCAGCAGACAAAAACAAACAAACAACAACAGAAAAAAATACATAATCCCTGAGCCTTTTCACCTCCTCTATTAGCAAAGAGATATGCTTACTTCTTTGGTACACATAATTGAAGATTTCAACTATACTCGTTAAACTTCACAGGCAATCATCCATACATGGTACATAATGTATACACAAACACACACACACACACACACACACACACACACACACATCTTTTCAGAGCACATATTAGGCTCAGACTATCCCTGCCATGATTTTTTTGCTCCTCCCCATTATCTCATATCACTGCTCCTAGGATGAGTAAGGCAAAAGCTTGCTTGACCAGGTAAGAATTAAATTATAACGGGGGCGGAGCCAAAATGGTGGAGAGGAAGCAGCAAGCTGCCTGAGCTCTCCTTCTGTTCCCTCAAAAAGAACATTAAATCAAGCCTCTGGACAGATTCTGAAACTACAGAACCTGCAAAGAGACAGTCTTCCAACCAGAGATCATTTAGAAGACTTCAGGAAAAGGTCGGTCTGACTCGGGCAAAAGGGCAGGGCAGCAGCCCAGCGCCCAGGGGGTCAGGGCAAGTCAGCAGGAGCTGCGGGCCACAGCCGAACAACTGAGGCCCCTGGAACCTGGCTCAAAAATCTGGTGGCCAAGAAGGACAGTGGAATAACATATCTGCACCGGCCGGGAGGGCAGGCTGCCAGCTGTAGGGCCACAAATGGGACAGGTGGGATCAGGTTCCTGGCAGAGTGCACTCAGACAGGAAGTGCAGGGGGGCGAACTACACATACTATAAAGGCCTCAGAGTAAAAAGCTGGTCACACTGCACCTGTACCCATGCACGAGAAGCCCAAAAAAGGAACACTGGTGCCCCCAGAGCAGACCTCAACTTAAAAAATAAATAAATAAGCTGCAATAATGAGTAAGAAGCAAAAAAGAGCCCTCTCCATTGAGAGCTTTTGTATCAATAGGGAAGAAGCCAACATAAACTCAGATAAGGACAATACCATCAAATTGCCTACATGTGAAGCCTCACGAAGGTAGGTGAATTGGTCGCAAGAACAAAAAGCCTTCCTGGAAGAGCTCAAAAAGGATTTTAAAAATCAATTGAGAGAGGTAGAAGAAAAAATGGGGAGAGAAATGAAAGCAAAACAAGAAAACCATGAAAGAAGAATCAGCAGCTTGGAAAAGGAAGCACAAAGATTGATTGGCCAAATGGAAAAAAAGTGCATAATTTCACTGAAGAAAACAATGCCTTAAAAAATTCACTTGGCCAAATGGAAAAAAGGTGCATAATATCACTGAAGAAAACAATGCCTTAAAAATTAAAATTGGACAGTTGGAAGATAAGGAATCCATGAGACACCAGCAATCAGTCAAGCAGAATCAAAAGAATGAAAAAAAAGAAGAAAATGTAAAATACCTCATTGGAAAGACAACTGATCTGGAAAACAGATCAAGGAGAGACAATTTGAGAATCATTGGACTGCCTGAAAGCCATGACCAGAAAAAGAATCTAGACACCATATTCCAGGAAATTATTAAGGAGAACTGCCCTGATATCATAGAACCAGAGGATAAAATCATCATTGAAAGAATCCACAGATCACCTCCTGAAAGAGACCCCAAAAGGAAAACTCCAAGGAATATTGTAGCCAAATTCCAGAATTATCAGGTGAAGGAGAAAATATTCCAAGCAGCCAGAAAGAAGCAATTTAAATATCATGGAGCCACAGTGAGGATTGCTCAGGAACCAGCAGCTTCAGCATTAAAGGACTGCAAGGCTTGGAATATGATATTCTGGAAGGCAAAGGAGCTTGGATTGCAGCCAAGAATCCATTAGCCAGCAAAAATGTGCATTCTCTTTCAGAGGAAAAGATAGACATTTAATGACATTGGGGACTTTCAATATTTCCTGATGAAAAGACCAGAACTGAATAGAAAATTCAATCTTAACATACAAGACTCAAGAGAAGTTTAAAAAGGTTAACAGAGGAAAAAAAAAAGGTTACCCAATTAGGTTAAACTGTTTATATCCCTACACAGGAAGACAATACTCATAACTCTTAAGAACTGTAAATGTATTTGGGCAGAGAGAAGGAGTTTACACAGAGGGTATAAATATAAATTGTCTTTGATGTGATGATACAAAAAAAATTAAGGGGTTAAAAAGGGAGTCTATGGGGAGGAGAGGAAAGGGGAGGTGGAATGGGATGAATTATATCATATGAAGAGGTGAAAAAAAAACCTATTACAAGAGAGGGAAAGAAAGGAGGGGTGAACATTGTTTCAACCCTATTCTCATTAGATTTGATTCAAAGAGGGAATAACATATACATTCATTGGGATAAAGAAACAGCTCGTTCTTTAGGGAAGCAAAAGGGGAAGGGAAAGGGGGGGCTGATAGAAAGGAGGACAAAAGCAAGAAAGAAAAGGGTAAAGAAAAGAGAGGGGGGTGATAAAAAGGAAGGGCATATTGGGGGAGGCAGGGGTAAGAAGTAAAACATCAGTGAGGAGGAATAGGGTGAAAGAAGGGGGGAAAAGTACAAAGGGGGTAAATAGAATGGAGGGGAATAGACAGTCAGTAATAATAACTGTGAATGTGAATGGGATGAACTCTGCTATAAAATGGAAGTGAATTGCAGAGTGGATTAAAAACCAGAATCCTGCAATATGTTGCTTACAAGAAACACATTTGAATCAGACAGATACACACAGAGCAAAGGTAAAAGGCTGGGGCAGAATATATTATGCTTCAGCTAAAGTAAAAAAAGCAGGGGTAGCAATCCTTATCTCAGACAAAGCGCAGGCAAAAATAGATCTCATTAAAAGAGATAAGGAAGGAAATTACATCTTGCTTAAAGGTACTACAGATAATGAAGTAATATCAATATTAAATATGTATGCTCCAAGTGGTATAGCATCCAAGTTCTTAGAGAAGTTAAATGAGTTAAAAGAGGAATTAGACAGTAATACTATACTAGTGGGGATCTGAATCTCCCCCTCTCAGAATTAGATAAATCTAGCTGAAAAATAAATTAAAAAGAAGTGAAAGAGGTGAATAGATTACTAGAAAAGTTAGACATGATAGATGTCTGGAGAAAATTGAATGGGGATAGAAAGGAATATACCTTTTTCTCAGCAGTACATGGCACATTTTCAAAAATTGACCATGTATTAGGGCACAAAAGCATCATAGTCAAATGTAGAAAGGCAGAAATAGTAAATGCATCCTTCTCAGATCATGATGCAATGAAAATTACATGTAAGAAAGAGCCAGGGAAAAGTAGAATGAAAATCAATTGGAAACTAAATAATTTCATTCTAAAGAATGAATGGGCCATACAAGAAATCATAGAAACAATCAATAACTATATCCAAGAGAATGACAATAATGAGACAACATACCAAAATCTATGGGATACAGCCAAAGCAGTGCTTAGGGGAAAATTTATAGCTCTAAATGCTTACATGAATAAAAAAGAGAAAGAGGAGATTAATGAATCGGGCATGGAACTTAAAAAGCTAGAAAAAGAACAAATTAGAAATCCCCAGTTAGATACTAAACTAGAGATTCTGAAAATTAAAGGAGAAATTAATAAGATTGAAAGCAAAAAAACTATAGAATTAATCAATAAAACTAAGAGCTGGTTTTATGAAAAAACCAATAAATTAGATAAAATATTGGTTAATTTGATTAAAAAAAGAAGAAAACCAAATTACCAGTATCAAAAATGAAAAGGGTGATGTTACCACCAATGAAGTGGAAATTAAGTCAATAATTAGGAATTATTTTGCCCAACTGTATGCCAATAAATTTGACAATCTAAATGAAATGGATGAATATTTACAAAAATACAAACTGCCCAGGTTAACTGAAGAGGAAGTAAAATCCTTAAATAAACCGATATTAGAAAAACAAATTGAACAAGCCATTAATGAACTCCCTAAGAAAAAATCCCCTGGGCCAGATGGGTTTACTGGTGAATTTTACCAAACATTTAAAAAACAATTAATTCCAATATTATACAAATTATTTGGAAAAATAAGTGAAGAAGGAGTTCTACCAAATTCATTTTATGACACAAATATGGTGGTGATACCAAAACCAGGCAAAGCAAAAACAGAGAAAGAAAATTATAGACCAATTTCCCTAATGAATATTGATGCTAAAATTTTAAATAAGATATTAGCAAGGAGATTACAGCAAGTGATCACCAGGATAATACACTATGACCAGGTGGGATTTATACCAGGAATGCAGGGCTGGTTCAACATTAGGAAAACTATTAACATAATCAACCACATCAATAAGAAAACCAACCAATATCGTATGATTATCTCAATAGATGCAGAGAAAGCTTTTGACAAAATACAACACCCATTCCTAATAAAAACACTGGAGAGTTTAGGAATAGGTGGAGCTTTCCTTAAAATAATAAACAGTATCTACCTAAAGCCATCAGCAAGTATTATATGCAATGGAGATAAATTAGAGGCCTTCCCAATAAGATCAGGGGTGAAACAGGGATGTCCATTATCACCCATATTATTTAATATTGTACAAAAAATGTTAGCTTTAGCAATCAGAGAAGAAAAAGGAATTAAAGGGATTAGAATAGGCAAGGAGGAAACAAAACTATCACTCTTTGCAGATGATATGATGGTATACTTAAAGAATCCTAGAGAATCAACTCAAAAATTACTTGAAATAATTAACCACTTTAGCAAAGTAGCAGGATATAAAATAAGTCCACATAAATTATCAGCATCTCTATACATGACCAACCAAGTCCAGCAGCAAGAGATAGAAAGAGAAATTCCATTTAAAGTAATGGTAGATAATATAAAATACTTGGGAGTCTACTTGCCAAGACAAACCCAGGAACTCTATGAACACAACTACCAAACACTCTTCACACAAATCAAATCAGATCAGATCTAAATCATTGGAAAGATATCAATTGCTCATGGATAGGCAGAGCTAATACAATAAAAATGACAATACTACCTAAATTAATTTACTTATTCAGTGCCATACCAATCAGACTACCTAAAAATTATTTTATAGAGCTAGAAAAAATAATAACAAAATTCATCTGGAAAAACCAAAAATCAAGAAAATCCAGGGAAAAAATGAAAAAAAAATTCACAGAAAATTGGGTTAGTGGTACCAAACCTGGAGCTTTACTATAAAGCGGCAATCATCAAAACTATCTGGTACGGGCTAAGAAATAGAGTGGAGGATCAATGGAATAGGCTAGGCACAGGAAATGCAGTAATAAATGACACTAGTAATGTAGTGTTTGAAAAACCCAAAGACTCCAGCTTCTGGGATAGGAACTCAGTATTTGACAAAAACTGCTGGGAAAACTGGAAGATAGTATGGCAGAAATTAGGCATAGAACAACATCTTACACCTTATACTAAAATAAGGTCAAAATGGATACATGATTTAGACATAAGAGGTGATACCATAGGTAAATTAGGAGAGAAAGGAATAATTTACCTATCAGATCTTTGGAAAGGAAAACAGTTTATGACCAAACAAAAGATAGAGTATATTATAAAATGCAAACTGGATGATTTTGATTACATTAAATTAAAAAATTTTTTGTACAAACAGAAGAAATGCATCCAAAATTAGAAGGGAGGCTGAAAGCTGGGAAACAATTTTTATGGCCAGTACTTCTGATAAAAGCCTCATTTCTAAAATATATAGGGAACTAAATCAAATTTATAAGAATCCATGTCATTCCCCATTTGAGAAATGGTCAAAGGATATGAACAGGCAGTTTTCTGATGAAGAAACCAAAGCTATCTATTCCCATATGAAAAAATGCTCTAAATCTCTAATGACTAGAGAGATGCAAATTAAAACAACTCTGAGGTACCACCTGACACCTATCAGATTGGCTAAAATGACAAAAAAGGAAAATAATAAATGTTGGAGAAGCTGTGGAAAAATTGAAACACTAATGCATTGTTGGTGGAGCTGTGAACTGATCCAACCATTCTGGAGAGCAATTTGAAATTATGCCCAAAGGGCGATAAAGCTGTGCATACACTTTGACCCAACAATACCACTTTTGGGTCTTTTGCCCAAAGAAATCATGGAAAGGGGAAAGGGATCCACATGTACAAAAATATTTATAGCTGCTCTTTATGTAGTGGCAAGGAATTGGAAGTTGAGGGGATGCCCATCAATTGGGGCATGGCTGGACAAGTTGTAGTATATGAATACAATGGAATACTATTGTGCTGTAAGAAATGATAAGCAGGAGGAGTTCAGAGAAACCTGGAGGGTCTTACGTGGGCTGATGATGAGTGAGATGAGCAGAACCAGAAGAACATTGTACAAAGTATCATCAACATTGA
This sequence comes from Dromiciops gliroides, assembly GCF_019393635.1. Lineage (NCBI taxonomy): Eukaryota > Metazoa > Chordata > Mammalia > Microbiotheria > Microbiotheriidae > Dromiciops > Dromiciops gliroides. The sequence continues at coordinate 130,265,447 of NC_057865.1, forward strand.
GTGTTGATCTACTGTGATGGACTATATTCTTCTCACCAAGGCAATGGTACAGATTTCCAGGGAACTCATGATAGAAGGGGATCTCCAAATCCAGGAAAAAAAAAAAAGAACTGTCGAGTAGAGATGCTGAATGAACCATACTATTTCTTTTGTTTTTGGTGCTTATGTTTTTCTATTTTGAGGTTTTTCATCATTGCTCTGATTTTTCTCTTATAACATGACTAATGCAGAAATATGTTTAATGTTATTATGTGTATATATATATATATATATATATATATATATATATATATATATATACTATATCAGATTACCTGCTGTCTAGGGGAGGGGGGAGGGAGGGGAGGGAGGGAGAAAAATCTGAAATTGGAAAGCTTATATAAACAAAAGTTGACAACTATCTTTACATGTGATGGGAAAAAAATAAAATACTTTATTAATTTAAAAAATATATATTTAAATGATAACTCACTTCACCTCCAAGAAAGAGTGAAGATGACCAGCTCTTAACCAAAACATAATTAGCAGCTTCCTTTTTTGTATCCATTTCTCATTTGCCTTTCCTCCAGCATCTCAGCTCTGCCTTTCTAAAATCCATACCATAGCACTCTCAGCAACCATGTACTATCTCTATGACTCATGTCCTTAGAAAACTATTTTCCAACCCTTGACTCCTCCAGCACCCCCAAGGAGAATTATCATTAACTTAGGACTGTGGATTAGGAAACCAATTTCATTATATCCTGTTATTATATTTTTCTTTTGTACCTGCTACTTCGGTTTAGCCACACATACATACATGTCTTTCTGTGTCTTGTTGATGCCTGGCATTAAGAAGGCCCTAAAGGCATACTTTTCTTTCTCATCTTCACCGAAGTAGATGTCACCTGTCACAGTATCCTCCTAATGAGCCCTGGAACTAGCTTTCCACAGGTTTACTTATTTTCTTTTCTTTCCAGAAAACTGATAAGGAGAGCAACTGAACCTCAGTTGTCCTTCAAATCACCTGCTTACAGATTTGTCTATCACTGGGCATTGAAAAGCTCAATCAGGTAGACAGTTGTCTCCTGAAGCTGGTTTTAAAAAAGGTCAGCACCTGTACTAATAAATAGATCTTGTAGGAGTAGAAAAATCATGGTATAGTGGAGAAAACACTGGTTCTGGAGGCAGAAGGCCTGGGTTCCAATTTTATCCCTGATGCTTACTCCTTCTATGACTTTGGGCAAGTCCTTAATCCCACTGTGTCTCAGTTTCTCTAAATGTAAGATCAAGCGATTGAACTAAGAAACCTCTAAGGTCTTCTTCCAGCTCTAGATTTATGATAGTGTGAAAGTGATGGAATGATAGCCAACACCTTCTCACAGAAGAGAGACCTGAGAGTCACAAACTCTGCTCCCTAATCCCTACAACAATCATAGCTCTTCTTCAAATGAAACACAAAAATGGTTAGCGTGACTACATTAAAACAATACTATTCCTTTTCTTCTACATGACTGACAATTTAGACAATTATTGAATAGCGTACTACCAATTATGTATCTATCAGCAATTGTTTATTAAATACCTGTGACGTGCTATGCACTAATGATACACTCTGAGACAATGAGCATTCCTTCCCTCAAGGAGTTTACAACCTACTCAAAGATTCTCAAATATGCACCAGATTTTTTTAAATGTAAAGGAAGGAGGTTTAACATTATGAGATCTTAAACTATAATATAAGGCAGCTATTATCAAAACTACCTGGTAGTGGCTAAGAAATAGAAAGTTAGAGCAATGGAATAGAGTAGGCATATAACTTAAAGCAGCAAATAAATAATCTTGTATTTGACAAGTGTAAAAATTTAAGATTTGGGGATAAGAATTCATTATTTGGTAAAAAAAATGTTGGGAAAACTGGAAAGCAGCATAGCAGAAACTAGGCACAGAAGAATATATCACATCATTTACCAAGATAAGGTCAAAATGGATACATGACCTAGATATAGAAATTTTACAAGAAAATTAGAACATATTACTCATAAAATGTGGATAGGCGAACAATTTATAAATACATAAGAAATAGGGAGCAAAGTTAGGTGTAAAATGAATGATTTTCATTACATTAAATTAAAAAGTTTTGTACAATTTTTAAAAATGTAGCCAAGATCAGAAGGAAAGCAGAAAATTGGAGGTGGGGGGGAGAATTTATAGACAGTTCAGCAGATAAAGGTCTCTTATCTAAAATATATGAAGAATTTTGTCAAATCTATAAGAATACAAATCATTCCCCAATTGATAATTGGTCAAAGGATATGAACAGGTAGTTTTCCACTGAAAAAATCAAAACAACTTGTAGTCATATGAAAAAAATGCTCTAAATCATTATTGCTTAGAGAAATGCAAATTAAAACAACCTTGATATATCATTTTATACCCACTAGATTGGCTAAAATGATAGAAGGGAAAAATGAAAATGTTGGAGTGGATGTGGAAAAACTGAAACACTAATTCATTGTTGGTGGAATTGTGAACTGATCAAACCATTTTGGAGAACATTCTGGAATTATGCCCAAAGAGTTATTAAATTACCTATACACTTTGATCCAGCCATACCACTACTTTTTCTATGTCCAAAGATGGTTAAGGAAAAAGGAAAAGAACCTTTATGTTCTAAAATGTTTATAGCAGCTTTCTTTGCATTGGCAAAGAACTGGAAATTGCAGGGATGTCCATCAACTGGGGAATGGCTAAACAAGTTGTTATATATGATTGTAATGGAATACTACTGTGCTATAAGAAATGATGAGATCAATGATTTTAGAAAAACTTGGAAAGCCTTGCACAAAATAATGAAAAGCAAAATGAGCAGAACCAGGAAAATATTGTACATAGTAACAGCAATGAGTGAATAAGTAATTCCTTTTTTGTACCCATTTCTCATTTGCCTTTCCTCCAGCATCTCAGCTCTGCCTTTCTAAAATCCATACCATAGCACTCTCAGCAACCATGTACTATCCCTATGACTCATGTCCTTAGAAAACTATTTTCCAACCCTTGACTCCTCCAGCACCCCCAAGGAAAATTATCATTAACCTAAATTAACTATACAGGACATATGAAGAAAGACACTAGACAGCAGAAAAAAGAACTGATGAATAGAAGTATGTATAGAATAATTTTACATACATACTCTATTTGTGTTTAATGATAAGCATCTCTAGGTTGAGGGACTAAGGGGAGGGAAGGGGAAAAAAGGGGGAAAGAAATTTACATGATAATTTTTTTTTTTGGTGAGGCAATTGGGGTTAAGTGACTTGACCAGGGTCACACAGCTAATAAGTGTTGTGTCTGAGGTCAGATTTGAACTCAGGTGCTCCTGAATCCAGAGCCGGTGTGCTCTATACACTGCACCACCCAGCTGCCCCCTTACATGATAATTTTGTTGTATATTTGAATGGAATAGCAAGTTGTGCATAGGAGATTTGTAGTTTTATGTGCAGTCATCTTTTCTATTTTACTATGTTATAGAAATGCTTGTTTATTCCATTAATTAAAAATAATTTTTAAAAGGTCTAAAAGTACTCTGGGGACACTGACCCCCCTGAAATAATGGTCCAACAAACAAAAAAATACAAATAGTATGCCATTGTTTTATAATTATTCCCTTATTTTAAGACAGGATTTATGATCACTAAATAAATATTTATTGAAATGATTTTTTTTAATGTACTAGATTGACTTTTCTACAAATTTTATTTAATTTCAACTCTTCAGATGTGTGTTGTCTTCTCTGTTTATTGCCCTTGTAGTATGGTTATCAGCTCACAGTTTGAAAAAGTTAGTGAGAACCTGGATGACCACGAAGACAAACATAGCATATTATCTACAATTCCTTGAAAGAATCTTTTTAGTGAAAGTTGCTATTGAGGGAGGATGTCAGCCTGATAGGCATCTTGGAGTAGTAGACTCAAGATGAGGCCTAGTTGTACCCATCTCCTTAAGGATAGAAAGAAATTGAAAGAAAAGTTTGGCTTTCTCCAACTTTCACTCCCAGTGTTTTTCTATCAACATACTCCAATATAGTCTGCTGCTTTTGCTTTTTTTTTTTTAACCGAATGTTTCTGGTAAACTGAATTTTGCCTCATCACAAAGAGACTGGAGGTTATCAAGAGAGAGATATAAATGTAAATTAAAGCAGAGAGCTAAACCTCGGCTAAAATGTTAGGAACATTCATAGCTATGTACTCATTGTAGTGGTACTTCTAAATTTTTGTTATATATAAACTCTCTAAAGCAGGGGAGGAGGAAATCATATTCAATTAAGGGACCATTAAATGGTTCCTAGGCTTAAAATGAGCTAATTATTTTAAACGATATTACAAATATTATCCTATTCAGTGCCATAATGTATACACAGTTCTCTTCTTAGTATTTCCGCAACACTTTTTTCAAACAAATATTTTTCATTTCACCAATCAAAATGTGCTTATGATTCATGTAGACTTTGGGATGATGATTATCTACACTGTTCAAAAATTTCACCTATAAAAGTAGTAAGCAAGTCACTTGAATTGGGACACAATTCCCTTATTTATAAAATGAGGAGGTTGAATTGATTTTTCTTTGGAGGGGGAAAGCATTCAGGGTTAAATGACTTGCCCAGTGCCACACAACTAGTAAGACCAGATTTGAACTTGAGTCCTCCTGACTCCAGGGCCAGTTGCTCTATCCACTGCACCACCTAGTTGCCCTTTGAATTGATTTCTTAAGGTCTCTTCCAACTTTAGAACTATAATCCTTTAAGCCCAAAGCCTACTTGACTAGATTTTCAAATACTGTCTACCTAACTTTGTAACCAGTTTACCTAGCCAGAAATCTGCCTACTGCATCGTGATTGACCCCTGGGACACAAGAAAACTCCTGTTTTGGCCTTTTTTCCTGAGGCTGAATGCTGGAATTTCCTGAGACTTTCTCCACTTACCATTCGGGGCATTTGGGGCAGTCTCCTCTGCCTCCTACCACTAAGAATTGCCTATTCTTTTTTGTACCCTTACTTCCTGCTGCAGCACCACTTGTATAAAATCCCTGTCCTGATCAAGAGTGGCAAAGTTGGGTGATGGCAATGCTCCTTAACGGATGCAGACAAGAAAAAAGAATTCCCATTATGTGTAAAAAGTGACCTGCTAGAAAGAACAGGGCATTTTACTATCATAAATCCAGGTGATATTACCCGAGCTAGGGGGCACATGGGAAATATGCCACGGAAGCCCTTGTGGCATATGCCAATTTCTCCCTAACTAGGCAAAAATGTAGAGTCTTGGGAAGTAGGAGGTAGCCCCCATGTTCTCACCTTTGAGTTTCGTTCCATTTCAATTTAGACCAAGGTCAAGTTAGACACAGAGATTTAGTCCAGCTGTTCTGTAAGCACGAATAGCCTGGAAGGCAAAGAAGGATAACAGTTTAGCTGAAAGCCACAACATTTAGAGAATGATCAAAGGCTTGCTTAAGAAAAACCTAGTGGTATAGCCATCCAGCAGGATGCTGGCAGTCAAACCTTCTGCTGATCCATGAAGAACAGTGCTGATCCCCAGGCCAGTTCACAGACTACTTTAAAGGTATTATATTAGAAGAGAAGGGGAAAAATGAGATTTTACTTTAAGCTAGGGTGGACACCAGCTGGTGATTACTCTAAACAAGAGAGAGAGCAACTGCTTTTAATTGGTAGAAATACCAAAATACTTAGCCATTTTGTTCATTTGAAATCTTAGTCCAGATTATTTTTCTAACTTTCTTTAGCTTCCTCAAACTAAATGTGTGATTTATTCAGCTATATTTTAAAAGGATATGACTTTTTTTTCTATACAAGTGGATACAGTCATGGTAAATCCTAAAACTGTTACTATTTGAGACAATTTAGTCACCATAAATTACAGTCTAGTGGCAGAAATCTAAATGTTCTGTCAAAGCTGACCAAGAGTCTAGAATGATCCTTGAGAAGGTTTCTCTAGCAATTTTATCCCTACATGATAAAATTAGTTAAGGTCACTCCCAGTATTGCCAATGATGTCAAGGACCTGAAGGGTGTCTCTCAACAAAGTATAATCTCAGAAAGTTGCCTGAGGCTCAGAGAAATTAAGTGATTTAAATGTCTATGGTCATAAACTTTCAGACACAGGATCTGAACCCAGGTCTTGCTGATGCCAAGTTAACTTTGTGATAATTTTTCATCCTTGATTTCCTTTTATTAATTTTTATTACAGGGGAGGTCAGGGGTATTTCTCCTGGTTAGGTGCTTATTGAGCTGGCTGAAATCTGACCCATGGGATATGAAAATTTACTTAAAGCCTCAAACCTCCCTGAGGTCAGAAATCGAAAAGGTAATCAAGGCTTCCCAAGTAGTTTGCCCTATCTTATTTGAGAAAGGGATTCTATGAAAATGACTCTATAGGCATTAAATCTCCTCCCTCAATTAGCACATTGTGAACCTTCTAAATGTATTTCAATCTGTAACTTGACTTAGTCCAGTTATAGTCTGTTTAACTAGCTTTGTTTCCTTAGCTGATATAGGAGATTATGATTATGTTTAAATTTGTTCAGCTGAACAACACTGGAGGAAGCATGGGATTATGAATTTGCCTTTTCCCTAACTTTTATAACCTAAAGGAGTATACAAGATTCTAATATGTAGAATGACTTCTCTGTCACTGTGACATAATTTTGTCTATAAGAAGTCTTATTTGAATACATCTTCAGTCGCCCTGCTCTATATCTTGCCACTGGACCCAGAGGGCTCCAGAGGAGGGAGTGAGGTTGGTGACTTTGCACCATCCTCCCTCACTTAAATCCAATTCACTGAAAATCGTAACATCACCTCCCCGATTTCATGGTCCTCTTTGAAAACAGAACGAACAGCAATAATATTCAAATCCTAATTGTGGCTCAGGGATTGTTTCTCTACTTCCCCTGAACCTGTGCTTAAGCATAATAAAACCTAGGGGGGTTTCCCCCTCTTTAATTTCTGCTTTATGGTAGATGTATTTTGGCAGTAGTTACCTCCCACATGAACTCAAAAAGGAGTTATTTCTCCCATGACGGTTTTATCAGCTAGGTCATGCATCCTCTTTCAACCTGGAAAGAGGAGGAAAAAAATTAACCATCCTCCAAAATCATGGTAGTTTGGAGAGCATGCCTGACTCAGCAAGGGCCAGGAAAATTTAACTAAACAAGAGCAGAAGTGTTCATTGCTTCTACTGATAGATAGCTGCTAAACAAGGAGGAGGCCTAGTAGGAGGACCAAGAAATTTAATCCAGAGCAGTCAGAAGGGACAGAGGATCATAGAATCACAGCTCTAGAGCTGAAAGGAAATGCAAAGGCCATCTAGTCTAACCCCCTCCATTCTACAGTGTTGATCTTGACTGAGAAAGCAAGAAGATAAGGTAAAATCAAGAAGCGAACATCGGGGTTCAGAATAAGACAAATACCAGGGTAATCTGAGACATGAGGAGAGCAACCTACAAATAATGGCAAACGTTTATATAGCATTTTAACATCTGAAAGCATTGGATGTATATCATTTCATTTGATCATCAAAGCAACTGTGTGAAATGGATATTATAACTATCCTCATTTTACAGATAGGGAAATTTGGGACTGAAAGACATTTCAGGTCACAAATTTCATAAAAGCCTGAATCAGAATTTGAACTCAGGTCTTCCTAACTTTAAGTCCAATACACTATCCCCCATATAACACTGTCTCTCCCTAGAAAAGAATTACAAAGAAAACAAGCACTGTTTGATGTACTCCAAAGGAAACGTGGAAATATCTATATACAAAGACAAGATAGTATCAGCTGACTTGAGTTCCAGGTGAAAAAAGCACTTTTAAATGAAAACCGAAGAGGTGGCTCTGGGGCTTGGATGGAAGAAATATTTTGCTCCTCTAGGGACAGAAAGGGACCTAAGAATATATTAAGGTGAAGTAATGAGACAGTAAACTCAAGGAGAATCAAGTAACCAGGACAGTGAGGCAAACTTAACCTTGAAATTCTACAAAGGTAATAAAATAACACACACCTTCTAATCTGAATATACAGTTTGTATCCTTATATTCCCTCCACTGTGGTTTGAGAAAATTGCCCTATCTTTCTTTTAAAGAAAAATCAGGTTCTTTCAGTTATGTGTGGAAATAGGTTTGATAAATAAGGAAGGCAAAAGGCAAAAACCACTTAAGAAGTCTCAGATAGGGGGCAGCTAGGTGGCTCAGTGAATAAAGCATGGGTCCTGGATTCAAGAGGACCCGAGTTCAAATCCATCCTCAGACACTTAATACTTACTGGCTGTATGACCCTGGGCAAGTCACTTAACCCCAATTGTCTCACCAAAAAAAAAGTCTCAGATAAACAGAAAGAGAAAATAAAAACTGGCTGCTTATCCCAGAAACTCCAAGAGAAAATGGGGAAAATATAAATTTCCCCATTAGGAATGAGACAGGAGCTTAGGTGAAAAGTGATTTAAAAAAAAATAGTGGTGATGCTGGTCATGCTGCTGCTGCTGCTGAGGATGAAGATGTTGCTGCTGCTGCTGCCAGTGCTTTTATAAGCCACATGGAGGGGACTTTCAAGCCTCCGAGGTGGCAATTAGCATTTTAGTCCAGAATTGGGACAGCCCAAGACCCAAGAATAGATCAAATCCTATGTGAAAGCAGAGTTGGATGGGGAAGGGTGGGGGAGTGATGGGAGGTATACAGAAGTTAAAAGAAGCAAAAACAGGTTTAGGAATAGAAAGGAAGGTAAAAAGGCTTTGATGGGGGGAAAATCTACTTTTAAGTTTTCATGTTCAGATTTCCTACTCCCCATCTTTACAGAAAGAAGTAACTCAAGAGAAGCCACATGAGGAATCTAAGTAAAGCTTCTTCTACCTAGGAGCTAGATTGAAGAAGGCATCTGCATCGACCCAGCCTTTGTTTCTTTTTGTTCCCTTTATTTTATCCCTCTTTTAAGAAGCCCCGATGAATTTTCTCTTCATTTCCTGACCTCCTAATCCAAGTACTCAGACAAGAAGAGAGCTCAGGTCCTGGTTATTAAAACGCCTTGGGAATGTTCATCAGGGAAGAGAGTTAAGGATCAAGATTCACAAGTGAAATTGTCCAACAAAGGGAGGTATCAGCAAATTAGTCAACCTCCCTAGGCAATCCAGTGAGACTATGAATTACAGAGAAGGGACCCTCCTGCTTTGATAAAGGAAGTTTCCTCACTAATATCAACAAAATCACAGGGCTGGTCTGTATCCTATTATTTTGTATTATAGTTATTTGTGTGTGTGTTGTATCTCCCCTGGGCAGTAAGCTCCATGAAAGCAGAGATAGTGTTTCATCTAAACTTTACACTTCTCTCAGGACTTAGCACAATTTTGAATTAATTAATCCATCTAGCTGGAACACTTATGACTGATTAAACTAGAGCCAACCTGCCTGCTCCAGGCTAAACCTCTTCCCAATAGCCCTTCACAAACTAGCTTTTAGCAATAGAATTCCGATGGAGCAATTTGTACATCCAGGAAACCAATCCCATGCTGTCCATAATCTCCATTCAGCTCCTACCTTCACTCATTCTTACCTTAGAATTCCAAATTTGCAGGGGCGGCTAGGTGTCGAAGTGGATAAAGCACCAGCCCTGGATTCAGGAGTACCTTAGTGACCCTGGGCAAGTCACTTAACCCCAATTGCCTCACTAAAAAAATTTTAAAAATAAAAAATTCCAAATTTCCAACCTCCACCATGCTTGACCACTTCAAATGCCTACCCATTGAAAGATAGTATGGCACAGTGGAAAGAGTCCTGGAAATGCAGTAAAAGGATTTGAGTTTGTTCCTACTTCTGACCCATGTGACCTTGGGAAAGTCACAACAACCTACAGGGACTTCAGATTCCTCCTTTGTGAAATGAAGGGATTGGACTAGATGGCTTCTGAAGTCCCTTCCAACTTTAGATCAATGATCCTGTGGTGACCAACAAGGCTCCTTCATTCACAGAACCACACCACTAAAGCAGCCTCTCACCTAACTTTAACTCTTTGTATGACTCAAGTCTCAGAGACTCAACTTTGCCTGCCTAAGATGTTGCCTCCTGCTCAGAGAGTTTGAGAGGTAGATTGACTGCAACTGAAAGACACTGCATGGTGGAGAGAAAAGGACAATTGACTAGAAATGAGATAGCCTACATTTGAGTCTTATCTCTGAACCATAAAAGCTGAGTGAACATGGACAAATAATCTCTCTGTGCTTTGGGTCTTTTTATCTATAAAATAGGAATGATAATATTTAGCCTTTCACTGCTTTTGAGAGGTTTTTTTTGGTGAAAATAATGAGATATTTATATGCATACGAACACATATGAATACACACATATACACATATACACGCATTGTATATACATATATACTTATTTATGCTGCATATACATAGCTATATATTCCATACATGCATAAATATATATGTATTATATACATCTATGCAATGTGGTGTGTCTATATGTGAATATCCATATATGTGTGCATATATGCATATATGAAAGTGTATTATGCATATACATGTACATATACACAGATGTATGTGTACATTCATTCTCACACTCTACCTGACTTTGGCTTGCAGCTTAACTACCAATCCAGGCTACATCCTCAAAAGGTCCTGACATCAGGACTTTCCATGTGTCTTCCTTCTAGGACAAACTCTTAGGAGATAAATACACTTCTGAAATGTTCACATTTCTCTTTTGCTTCTTTCTCAAACAAGTGTCTTTATTTCTTCCTTGCTCAGTGTCTGTGTCAGCAACATGGTGGGATATTCTGCCACCTTTGATTGTCAACATCCTAAAGAATTTTGCAAATGAATCTAATCCTTTCATTCAGAATTGCTGCTGTGAAATAAAGAGGTAGAATTAGTCATAGGATCACAAATTTAGAAAGGAAGAGACTTTAAAGGTCATTGAATCTAAAGCTTTTATTTTACAGATTTGGAAACTGAGGGCCAAAGAGGTCAAAAGATTTACCCAAGATTTCAATAAATAGAATCAGGGTTTAGAGGGTTGGTTTTTGGTTTGGTTTGTTTTGTTTACTGCAAATGCAGGGCTATTTTCCCCCCAGCTGTATGAGAGAACTGAATAGGGAATCAGGAAAGACAAGTTCAAATCAAACCTCAGATACATAACTAGCTGTGTGACCTGGGTAGGGCCAGTTAATTTATGTTTGCCTCAGTTTCCTCATTTGTAAAATGGGGATAAAAATGGCACATACTCCCCAGAGTTGTTGTGAGGATCAAATGAGATAATGTTTTAAAAGGACTTTGTAAATATTAAAGTGTTGTGTACACATTAGCTATTATCATCATGATGGTGATGATTCCTCATTCAATAAAAGGATAAACTCCTTGGGGTCAAGGACTATTTAGTTTTTGTTGTTGTTTCCTCAGCTCCAGGCACTTATCAGACTCTTGATATTCATTGAATTAATGAATTAATTAAAGTTAAACTTAAATTTCAATTAAGGAAATACTAGCTGCCATGTTTCCAGCAAGATGAAATAAAAATGGCTGATGTGTTTTACTAGAAAATTCTAACTCTTGTATTATGAATTTCATAGCCAAGAATGTAGCATACCTTTGTAAGCTGTGTATTTGTAATAAATACAAGGATTTTCATGAAGATGGCATTTTAAAATTAAAATAACTCAAATGTTAATAATAACACTATCCTAAGCTGAAAAAAATGTCAAAATATGTAGGACATGAAGATATGGTACAAGTCCCAACCTAATGATGACATACTACATAGCCAATTTACCCACTCCACCCTACATAATGCTCCCACTATAGATATAACAATCTTCCTGTATCCCATGCTTTTTTTTCCTTCCCAAAAAGCCTCACTCAGTTTCTGATACAGACTCAAGCTGTACTGAATTTTTATTAACATCCCTTACCCATACATTCCAAAATATTGGTAATTTCCCTTTCGTTAATTCTATCTCCTTAACTACATACAAACTCCTTGAGGGTGGGGATTATGTTTTATACCTTTTTTTGCATATTCCAGAATACCTATTGTAGCACTGTTACTGAGCACATAGCAGAAATTCCAGATGTTCTTCTCAATACAATGTTAAGCCCATCCCCCTCCAAATACTCTTCCCAGAATGACATCTCCCTCATCTATCCCCAGCATATTTGTTTATTTCTCTTTCATTTTCACCATCATTTGACTCTATTGGCCTCTTGCAAGATACATCGAGGGGTGAACTGACACCTAGCTCATAAAGGTTGATTGTTAAATTTTCAGTGTGAGCATTTACTCTTCAGAAATCAGTGAATGCTAAAAACTAAGGCTTGGTTTATTCTTTTGTTGATTGTCTAAACTTAAAGTCATAGAGAAATGTTAATTGTGCAGAATTAAACTTAAAACTGTGTCCTGCTTTTATATATATATTATATATATATTTCAGAGTTGGTTGTTAATTTTTATTAGCATACTCCTGATCTAATTGGAGTTCTTGATCTGGGGTCTACAAACCTGCAAGAGGTCTAAAGATATATGTCAAATGGTCTATGAAATATGATAGGAAAACAATTACATATTTATTTTCACTAACCTCTAACTGAAATTTAGCATTTCTTTCAATTCTTTAAAAGTCATTAAATGGGGGTCAATATGTTTCTCCAAAATGCCAAAGAGGTCCATTACAAAAAAAAAAGGAAAAGGTTAAGAATCCCTGCTTTAAAAAACTGTAAAAGCACAGCATCCTAGGATGGGAGGAGAGAAGAACACATAAAATTTAACATTTGGATGATCAATTATTGTTTAGAAATAAAGGTTCACCTCATAGTCTGCTGGAACATGTAGCTATCTTACAACTGGATAACATCTGACAATGATCACAAAATTAATATATTACATCATTATTTACCATATAATTCCCAACCTAATGATTCATTTTGTTTCCTTTAAATGATGATGGTTTCATCATTAGAGGGAGTAAGCACATCAAAATGATACAACCTAGAAATGTATTAGCAAAGTCAGACTTTATTCAGTTGCTAGAGTCCAATTGTAATAGTATTTTAAGTCAGGCATTCCATATAATGTAAACAGCAGAGGTAAAACAGGGGCATGAGATAGTGGTATGGAATATCTAAATTTCATGAGCTTATCATGTACTGTACCTTAGAGAGACTTTGTAATTTAATTTTCATATAGTGTGTAGGGATTGATCACGGAAACCTAGATCAGTTGAGTTCTCCTAGACTACTTGATAAAATTATAGGTTGCAAGGAACAAGTCACAGATGAAATGAGAGACTCTTCATGACCCCATTTGGGGTTTTCTTGACAAAGATGCTGGAGTCCTTTTGCATTTCCTTCTACAGTTCATTTTACAGATGAGAAAACTGAGGCAAACAGGATTAAATGACTTGTAGCTAGTAAGTGTCTGAGGCTGTATTTGAACTCAGGAAGATGAATTCCAAGCCCAGTGCTCCATAGACTGTACCATTTAGCTGTCCAAAAAAAAGAAGTGTATAGATGTATTTATATTTGTTATCTCCTTTATTACAATGTGAAGAAATTACTCAGGCAAATTTAATGAAATTATAGGGTGGCTAGCCAGAATGGCTAGCCTTTAAATGCAACAAGGTGGCATAGTAGACAGAGTGCCAGGCCTGGAGTCAGGAAGACCTGAGTTCAAATGTGACCTCAGACACTTCTAGTTTTGTAACCCTTGGGAAACTCATTTAATCCTGTTTTTCTCCATTTCCTCATGTGTAAAATGAGGTGGAGAAGGAAGTGTAGAACTACTCCAATATCTTTGCCAAGAAAATTCAAAATGACTGAAATAAATGAACAACAGCCATTGCATAGCCAAAGGATATCCCACACCCCTACCAGTCTTTCAAAAGAAAAATACTCTCTAAGGATTCAATCAAGGAAGGAAACAGTTCTGAGAATGAGTTTTATGAGTTTAGAAGAGAGCTAATTATGAAGAATAACCCACTCCTTGAGAGGGATTCCTCACTCCCAATCCTCCCAGCATCCTCTGTGGAGGCCAGGACATCTTTTAGGCTACTCAACAAATAGGAGACACCATACTTTGAAGGGAGAAGACTCAAGAATCCAGGCATGAGATTGGAGGAGATTTTGTGTGTGAAGAAAGAAGTAACTCTGGCCTTCAAGGATTAAGATGTAAAAAGGAACGGGACTAGAGAACCCAACTAAGTAAATTGCAAAATAGAGATGCAGTGACTAGGAAGAACAGTAGAAACTTCCTAAATCAGATGCATGAGGCACCTTGGCCCCAGGTGGTGCTTAAGTATATGCTTCTCTAGTATCATCCTCTCTGTGTCTGCCCACTCTTCACACTGATCCTGTGTGTATATGACAGAGAACAAAACTCAGCTTCACGAAGGGAATGTTTTATAGCTATTATTCTTAGAGTGCCATCTCATTAAATGCTTTTGCTTTGAGTTAATTGCCTCCTCTGGCTATTTTTAAAGGTGAATGCCAATGAGGATTTATGAACTATTGTTTTAGGCATATGGACCCACAGAATACCTGGGATAATCATCCCTCAAGGGATGCAACACAGGAGTAAGAGTTGGAGATGGGGCATGCCGTAGAACAGAATGGGTATAGCACTATATATCAGAATCTCTTCTTGATGTACCGCCCCAATGCCTCAGAACTGTCACCTACTTTGACTGACTCCTTATGAAATATGTCCTACTTTGTTAAATACCATCAGGAGTGTGGAAAATCCTTTGGCCAAACAATGACTAATTACCCGGAAGTTCCATCAAGTTTGTTTGAAGAACTTCTTCATACCATGTAAATAGGCAATATATATATTTTTTTAAATACTCCTTTAGACATTGTTTTAGACCTTAATATCATCTTGTAACCACTTTTTCCTCCCCGTTGCATCCAGTGGGTTGGAGAAACTGAATTAATCAAGGCTCTCTTTCTCTCTCTCTCTTATACACACACACACACACACACACACACACACACACACGGAATTCCTAAAGCTTAAAATTATTTGGTGAATTTTCATTAACTGAAAAAAATGTGCTGTATATTTAAAAATAATAAGAATATTTGCAAAGTGCTCTCCATATATTATTTCATTCGAGTCTCACAACAATACCGTGGGGTAGCTGCTATTATTAGCTCCTTTTTACAGATAAAAACGTAGGTGGCACAGTAGATGAGCACCAGACCTGGATTTAGGAAGAGCTGAGTTCAAATCCGGCCTCAGACACTTGACACTTACTAGCTGAGCAAGTCACTTAACTCCAATTGCCTCATCAAAAAACAAACAAACAAAAAAAATACTGAGGCTAAGAAAGGCTAATTGACTTACCCTTGGTCATACAGCTAATGTCAGAGGCAAGATTTGAATTCAGATCTTCCTAACTCTAAGTCCAGCACTCTACTCCACTGTGCCATGTCAAGGACTAAAATAAAATAAATTTTAGATTTTTAAATGGTTATTTTTACCATAAAAAAACATGGTGTATTCTGGAGAGCAATTTGGAATTATGCCCAAAGGTCTATAAAGCTGTGCATACACTTTGACCCAGAAATACCACTTTGGGGTCTTTTCCCCAAAGAGATCATGGAAAAGGGAAAAGGCCCCATGTGTACAAAAATATTTATAGCTGCTCTTTTTGTGGTGGCAAGGAATTGGAAGATGAGGGGATGCCCATCAATTGGGGAATGGCTGGACAAGTTGTGGTATATGAATACAATGGAATACTATTATGCTATAAGAAACGATGAGCAGAAGTTCAGAGAAACCTGGAGGCTCTTGCATGGGCTGATAATGAATGAGATGAGCAGAACCAGGAGAACATTGTGCACAGTATCATCAACATTGTGTGTTGATCAACTGTGATAGACTAGATTCTTCTCACCAATACAATGGTACAAGAAAGTTCCAAAGGACTCATGATGGAAAAGGCTCTCCAAATCCAGAAAAAAAAAAGAAAAAAGAAACTGTGGAATATGGACGCTGATTGAACCATACTGTTAAGGGCTAAAATTCTAGCTAGTCTGTCTAAAATATCTAATGAGTGGTCGCCAATAAATTATAAGCTTTAGCAAGAGTTAGGCTTTTAAGCATTTATTAAGGAAAACAAGAATTTGGTAAAGAGAGAGAGAAAGGCCTAGATTTCTATCTATTAAAGGGAGAGCACATTTTTAGCTCCCTTCTCCGCCAGCGTCCCCAGGAAAGAGAGCGAGACTGAGCGCCAGTCTCTTCCTTCCTCCTCCCACTAGCCCGCGTCACTTCCTGACTCCTGGTCTTGCCCTCAAAGACCTTCCCTTCATGGGCAGAACTCTTCTACAGTAAGTATCCAGCAGGTGGCGTCATTCCAATCGTTACAATACTATCTCTTTTGTTTTTGGTGCTGTCGTTTTTCTTTTTGGAGGTTTATCCTTCTTGCTCTGATTCTTCTTGTATAACATGACTAATGCAGAAATATGTTTAATGTTATATATCAGAACCTGCTGTCTAGGAGAGGGGGGCGGGAGGAGAAAGAGGGAGAAATTTTTGAAATTGGAAATCTTATCTAAACAAAGGTTGAAAACTTAAATTAATTTAAAATTTTTTAAATAAATAAATAAATTTTACTTTAAACTAAAAAAAAAAAACATGGTGTTTTAGCTCAAGGGCTGGCATCAGATTATGGAAGACCTGGGTTCATATCCCTTCTCTGATACCTACTATCTGTCTGACATTGGGCAATCCACTTAACCTCCATGAGCTCTCTTTACTCATTAGCTGTTGTTGTTGATGGAGGTCCTTTGTTCTCAAAGAGGACCATGACATCAGGGTGATGTAATGATTTTCACTGAATTGGATTTAAGTGAGGGGGTGCTGTGCAAGGTCACCAACCTTACTCTTTCCTACAGAGCCATCTGTGTCCAGTGGCAAGACATGTTTTTGTTTTTGTTTTTGTTTTTTGTGGGGCAATGAGGGTTAAGTGACTTACCCAGGGTCACACAGCTAGTAAGTGTCAAGTGTCTGAAGC
The DNA here is from genome assembly GCF_019393635.1 of Dromiciops gliroides. Classification (NCBI taxonomy): domain Eukaryota; kingdom Metazoa; phylum Chordata; class Mammalia; order Microbiotheria; family Microbiotheriidae; genus Dromiciops; species Dromiciops gliroides. The sequence goes on from NC_057865.1 coordinate 130,282,507, forward strand.
CAAATTTGAACTCAGGTCCTCCTAAATCCAGGGCTGGTACTTTATCCACTGTGCCACCTAGCTGCCCCCAGCAAGACATGATTTAAGGCAACTGGAGTTAAGTGACTTGCCCAGGGTCACACAGCTAGTAAGTGTCTGAAGTGAGCCTTGAATTCAGGTCCTCCTCACTTCCAGTACCAGTGCTCTATCCACTGCACTGCCTAGCTGTCCCATTTGTAAATAAAGTAATTTATTATTTATTATTATTATAATCCATATTCTCTAACTGTATCCTCTAGTTCTAGAACTATAATATCAGTTCTACCCCTGACTCAAACTGGTTACATCACCACAGGCAAGTCACTTGATCTCTCAGTGTTTGGGGTAACTCTCTAGGATTATAGATTACAGAGAAGGTATCCATCTACATTGATCAAGGAAGTTTTTCATAGGCTTGAGTTATAGACCTAGTTCTGCTTCTCCCCTCACTCCCCAAAAAGGGTATAAAATGTCTTATTGACTAATTGTGAAGGAAAAAGTGTCAAACCTTTCAATGAAGGTCAGTGGCTCAGTGAAGAAAGAAGACCTGAATTCAAATTGGCTTTAAACACTAGCTGTGTGATTCTGGGCAAATCACTTAACTTCTATTTGATTCAATCTCCACCTTTATAAAATGTAACAAAAAAAAATAAAATGTAATAATATTGCTTATCTCCCATGGTTGGGAGGATAAAATTAGAGGACAATATTTGTAAAGTGCCTAATATAGTGCCTGGCACATAGTAGGAACTTAATAGATGCTTATTATTATCATTATCCCTACAACTAGAATGAAAAATTTCCACTCTGAAGTATGGACATAGAAAATCTTTTCTGAGGTTTTAAATAAGAAAAATACCTGCAAAATAAAAACACTTAAAAACTGTAAAATGAAATGTGTTTTGAAGTTTAATAACAGCTAAAAATGAATATCTGTACATACTTGTCTCTTATTTTAAAAATTAACATTAAATTTAAATCCCCTTTTTTACATAATGTTTACAGTATATCAACAAATATAACTCAAAATTAGATATGCTCCTATACTAAATAGATTGTGCAGATTCAGACATGCTATTTGAACCTGGAATACAGCAAACATTCATAAAATAAAACACACTAATTTTGGATATTTGATAATTCAACCTAGGCTCAACTAAAATGAACTCTGTAATCTGTAACAAAAGCTTTGCTAAATAATTCAGAGTGTTTGTTAAGCTAAATCATTGTGTAAATAAGATAACAGGGCAAATAAGAAAAGTCTCTGTCCTTGGTTAACATCTATAAAATGAGGAAATTATAGTATTTGACATGAACCTTCATGAATCATCTACTATGTGCGAAGCACTAGGTTAAGCATTGTACAAACACTATAAAAACTACATTCTACTGAAAGAAAACTACATGTAAACAAATTAATAAATATAAAGAAACTCCAAGAAGGAGAGATCACTAGCAATCTTGTGGGGGAAGAGAAGGGTGGATCAGAGCCTTAAATTTCAGGCTGAGAACTTTTTTTTTTTAAATAGCACTAGCAGTTGGGAAATTTTATTAATCTATACTTAGATGCCTATTTACCTAAAATAAGACTTTAACATAGTTGTTATTAATATTAAGATGAATCATGTTGGCTTGAATCAATCATATAAAGCTATATCTAGGCAATAATTACTAGTCAATAAATATTTATTAAATGCCTAGTCTGGGACAGGGACTGTGCTAAACACTGGGGATACAAATAAGAAAAAGACAATTCCTGCCTTCATGGAGTTTATAATCTAATTAAGGAACTAGAACTGGAAGGGACCTTGGAGGTTATCTAGTGTATCGTCTAACTTGTATTAATCCAACCCCTTTATTTTATAGTTGAGGAAACTTGAAGCCCAGAGAGGTTAAGAGATTTGTTCACAGTCATTTAGGGTGTAAGTGGCAGAGACAGTATTTAAACTTAGGTCCTTTGTCTCTAAAGCTACTGTCCTTCCCACTATCCCTTGCTACCTCCTCAATCAAGAAGCATTTATTAGGCATTTGCAATGTATATAAGCTCACCTATTCACTAAAGTAAGCTCAGTTAGACCCCTGCTTAAGAACATTAATCATGGGGCAGCTAGATGGCGCAGTGGATAGAGCACTGGCCTTGGAGTCAGGAGTACCTGAGTTCAAATCCAGCCTCAGACACTTAACACTTACTAGCTGTGTGACCCTGGGCAAGTTGCTTAACCCCAATTGCCTCACTAAAAAAAAAAAAAAAAAAAAAAAAAAAAAAAAAAAAAAAAAGAACATTAATCATTTTCTATGTACTTGAAAGCAATAAAAATATATTTCTTTTGAAATGTTTCCTACTTCAGAGTTTCCAGTAATTCCAACTGTCCTTTGACTTAATTAGTGGTGGTTTATGGTACTATTAGTATAGAAGAACAGTATGAAAGCCAAGAAGGAAGGGGAAAGTAGGGACAGACCATACATGTGCAAGAGAACAAAGTCACTTTTTCAGACAGCAATCTGTGTAGACTCCTAGGAATGTGCTGACTGTTTTAAAAATGGATTGGGGTAGGGGTAGGGTTTGGATCTTAACATCACTCTATCATTCCTGTCAAGAATGAAAATTTATAGCTGGAGGGAATAAAATTTAAAGATAGGATTTTGAAAATGAGTTCCAATTTTGACGTTATAAAATTAGAAAGAAAGAATGTGTGATTTCAAAGACAAGAGGTTGATTCACATGATGAGGTCCCATTATTCCGTTTATGTTATCTTAATTGTCTTATGCCTCAAACAACTTAATTCCTCAAAGTCTTGCTGACTGCATTATTTATTTGATATTCATCATTTCTATCAACCCAGCTGTACACCTATTTAAGAGATTATCTTCAGAGAACAATTTGTGGCATGAGAAACATGACTCTTCCTGAAAATAATTTTTCATTATTCACCATTAAGTAACTCTTCATCCATAGACTAATTCTCAATAATTATTCTGTGCTTTCTTTAAAATAAGAATATAAAAATAAAATATGTATTTTTTGTTGTTTTCTTTAGTTTTATTCAGTCACAGTGGGGCAATTGCATGATATTTAGAAAGAACAAGACCTAATTTAATCATAGTGAATGATAACATAGATATTTGTCACTGAGCCCTACCTAATCCTTGATTGCTATAGAACTTCACCAATGCAAACTGGAAGATTTTGTATACTCTACTATGTTTTCTAAGAAGACATCTCCTCTTCTAAATCTAAATATTTTTTATAACTTCAACTAATGCAATCAATTTGGCCAGATCTAAAATTAATCCTTGTTTTTGGTCCACACCTACAATTTCATTGATGGAGAACCTATGCAAATCAATACCTGTTCTGACACTTGTAATCTTAGATACCTGTGACCCTGAAAGGTTACATGAAATACCCAGGGCCATGGAGCCCATGTGTGTCAAAGGTAAGAAAGGAGCACACGTTCTAACTCTGAAGGTGACTCTCCACCCACTACAATATGCTTACTTCATAATTAACCTATTATATCATATTATATCCCTTAAAAGTACACAGACATTAAACTCCAATATATGTTCAATGAAATGTTGGTAGCATTCATTAACAACATTTATGAGTGACATCATTTAACAGAATAGCATATGTAGAATATTAAGAAAGTACATTTTTAAACACTCCTTTTTAACTTTACATACTATTGAAAATCTTTTGTTTTGTAGAAGACCATCCTGGAGAGGCTGCACCAAAAAACTATAGCAAGCCAACTTTCTAACAGTTCTGATTTAAAATTCACTAAAAATGAGATGATCAAAAGTGTGTTTTCAAGTAGAAGCAGCAAATCTAACATTTATATAGTACTTTAAAGTTTTTAAAAAGCTTCTCAAAAATAATTTCATTTTGGAGGCAGCTAGGTGGCACAGTGGATAGAGCACTGGCCCTGGAATCAGGAGTACCTGAGTTCAAATCTGGCCTCAGACACTTGACACTTACTAGCTGTGTGACCCTGGGCAAGTCACTTAACCCCAATGGCCTCAAAAAAATTAAATAAATAAATTTGTTTTATCCCTAGAACAACCCTAGGAGGTAGACACTATAATTATTTCAATTTTACAGATGAAGAAATAGAGGCAGACAAAAGTGGATACTTGCCCAGGGTCACATACTAATAAGTATCCGAGGCTAGATTTGAACTCAGATCTTTTCTCACTCAAGTTCCAGCACTCAATATACAGTATCACCTAACTACAACAAACATTTTAATTGTTTGTCATCATCATCATCATCTAGCATTTATATATTATTTTTAAGTTTCCAAAACATTTTATAAAGATCATCTCATTTTATCCTCATACAGCCATTAAGAAATGAATTTCTTATCATTCCCATTTTACAGATGAGATAATTGAGGAATATAAAGGTTAAATGATTCACCCAAAGTCATATAGCTGATAAGTGTCTGAAGACAATATTAAACTCAGTTGTTCCTGACTCCAGGTCCAGATTTCTGTCCACTTTGATACTTTGACTCATAGTAGATGCTTAGATAGCAATCACAGCGCCTAGCACTGGGGATATAAACCAAAAAAATAATAATAATAATAATAATAATAGTCATTCAAAAAGTCTCTACCCCTCAAGAACTTATATTTTAATTTGATAAAAGCATTTTCTGGATAGAAAATACAATGCAAAATATACAAAGTAATTTCCAGTGGGAGAAAACTGACAACTGGGAGCAAGCTTCCTGGAGAAGGTGTCATTTGAGCCGAGTACTGAAGAAAGCTAGGCATTCTATGACACAGAGGGAAGAAGGGTGTGCTTTTGAGGTCATTTAAGACAACCTATACAAAGGCATGGTGAATTATGATAAAATGTTTTGTATGGCAAGTAGTAAAGCAGGCTAAGTTGACTAGAATACATACATTAAGCCAGAAATGTAGACTGGAGCCAGACTGTGATGGGCTTTAAATGTCCAACAAACTTAATCTTAAAGGCAAAAGGAACCAACAAAGGTTTTTGAGCAGGAGAGAGATTAATACACTGTAATATATCCAGTCTTCAAGTCACATACAGAGAGAATCAACTTTGCATAAAATGGAAATGACACTGGATTGCAAATCAGTGCAACTGAATTTGAAGATAGGTTCTGCCATTGCTACTACCTTTGTCCCCGTGGGTTACATGATCAGATCAATCCCATAAGAAAATTATTTTGGTGACTTTATATAAATTGGATTAAAGACTGTAGAGGCTAGAAGTGAGGAGACCAAATAAAAGGGTATTACAATAGTCCAGGCTACAGGTAAAAAGGGCTGACATAAGGTGGTAGTTAGGAGTGAAAGGATCAGAAATATGATATGTTGTGGAAGTAGAATTAATAAGACTTGGTCACTGATTGCTTGTGGAGGTTGAGAGGGAGGAAAGAGTCAAAAATGACTCTGAGTTATTAATCTGGATGCCTGGGAAGATATTAATATCCTCAATAGAAATAAGCAAATTTAGAGGGAGGGCAAGTTTAAGGAAAAGATAAGAAGTTCTCCTTTAGATATGTTGAGTTTGAGATGCCAATTGGACATTCAGATGGAGATTTTCAAAAGGAAGGTAGCAATGTAAAAAAGGGATTCAGGAGAGACAGAGTTAGGTTGGGGAGCATTTGCTTAGTGATGACAACTTAATATAGATGAGATCAACAACAGAAAAGAGTATTAAGAAAAATGGAGAAGAGGATCCAGGACAAAGCCCCGGGGAACACCCATGTTGAGTAGATGCACATTGATCCCAATAAGAAGAGTCTGAGGATTAGTCAGCCAAGTCAGACAAAAAAAAAGAACAGTGGTATAGAGATGAAGAGAAGAAATATCATCCAAGAGGAGGAAGTGAAATTCAATGTCAAAAAATGCACAGAGGTGGAGAAAGGTCAGGACTAATAAAATTCCATTGGATTCAACAGTTAAGAAATCATTGGTGAGGGGCAGCTAGGTGGCGCAGTGGATAGAGCACCGGCCCTGGATTCAGGAGGACCTGAGTTCAAATCCGGCCTCAGACACTTAACACTTAACTAGCTGTGTGACCCTGGGCAAGTCACTTAACCCAAATTGCCTCACTAAAAAAAAAATAAATAAATAAAATTTTAAAAAAGAAAAAAAAAGAAATCATTGGTGATCTAAGGATAATTGTATTAGAATGGTGTGAAACTTTTCCTAGTCTGACTATCTGCAGAGGCAGCTAGTTGGCACAGTGGATAGAGTACAAGGTCTAGAGTTAGGAAGACCTGAATTCAAATCCAGCCTCAACACTAGTTAGATGATCATGGGCAAGTCACTTAATCTCAGTTTCCTTAACTGTAAAATGGAGATAATAATATTACCTGCCTCCTAGTGTTCTTATGAAAATACATAGTTGGTGCTTAATAACTGCTTATTTCCTTCCTTCCTAAAAGAAAAAGAATGCTATGAAACCAAATTTCAGGGGTTTGAAAACTGAATAGGGAATGAGAAAATAGAGGAAGAAAGTGAATAGATGACTCCGAAAGGTTGACTGAGAAAGAATGGAGAGATAGAACAACAGCTTAAAAGGATCATAGATTCTAATAAAGTTTTTTTTTAAGACTGTGGGAGCCCTGAGTATGTTTGTAAGTAACAGAGAAGAAGTCAGTAGATAGGGCAAGATGGAAAATAAGAGAGAAGGTAGGAGTGGTTGAACAGTCAAACTTCCAGAGGAGATGCAGGGATAGCATCAAGGCTTTAGTGGAGGGGCAAATTATAGTAACAATAATAAGTACCTACTTCATTAGATTATTGTAACACTTCAACAAAATAATGTATTTAAAGAAATTGCAAATCATAAACTGCTGAATAAGTTGTAATTAAGTTGTCATTCTTTATTGTAAAGTAATTAGTAGAGTGCAAGAGTATCAATTTTCAATCATAATGAACTGCCTTTTGTTGCTGTCTGAGCATCTTCATCTGTCCTCTTATTTTTCCACATTACCCTTCCCTTCACAGTGACCAATTCCAAGCCTCAGCATTTATTCTGTTTTTATGGTCATAGATACCATAAGAGATTTGAAAAGAACCTGAAAATAATGGTCCAGGCCATTTCTTAAAAGCATGTCATCAGATAGTAAGTAGGATGAAGCCATCAATTGCAAATCTGTGTTGACCTCAATAAAGCTCTCTATTCTACTCTTGCAAAGAATCCCGAAACCAAAAACCAGCTGAAATCAGAACGTATGTTTCAGTATTTATATCTAACCTAGTATAGCATGTACGATCATAACAATTAGAGCTGGAAGGAACCATAAAGATAGCTCAGCTATTCGAGTGGCAATAGAACAGTGAATTCATTGCCAGAGTTATTATAGTGATCATTAATTAAGACATGAGTTGCTTACCTAGAAATCTTATTCTGAAATAAACTCAGAATTTTAGAGCTAGAACATTTGAGATGATATGGTCGAAAACACTGAAGGAATTTTGCAATTACTCTGTTTACATTAAATTATAAAATAATGTTTCTTTTAAAATTCATAGAAGTTATTCCTTACTCAAATACTTAAACTCAATTTCCCTTATCTCATTTCCTAGATTTCTTATGACTTTCATAACAGTTTCAAATAGATACTACTGAAAAACTATGACAATCCCTCTGCTCTACAATATATAAGAAGAAAACAATTATGATATTTGCTCAGATAATTCCCTCCTCTGTCCCCTGATACTTTCACTTCAAATCAGGAAGCTTTGGAGAAAAATAATTATGTGAGCATCAGGGTCCTGATCTGCCACCCCTTGGGTGATGATGTTTAGAGATGGTTTGTTTCTTTAGAGAACATTACTGCCAGTTGTGGCAGTAGCTGTCCAGTTGTGATTAATTTCAAGGAAGCTGGAAAACAGAAGCAGATTCACATAGCCAAGTACATAAATATATTCCTGGAAGAAAATAATTATTACAGCAAATTGTGTCAGATCTCTATGGCATTTGGACCCTTTCTATTATTCTTGTATTGAATCCATCTCCTTGACCCCAGAACTAACTCCCCCGCCCCCCACTCTTCAAATTCTATTTTAAACCCTGATATTGATTCTTGCATCTGATCTGGATGCTGCCCTCTGCCTCTGGCCCCTCTGGCCTTAGTTAGCTTTCTGTACTCCTAACTGTTCAGTCCGATGTTACACTATCAGTTCAATGCTTCTGACTCCTCCCTGTTAAAGGAACCTTCTATCTACATACTTTTTTCTGTCTCTGGCTTAGGAGACTTCAGTTTATATCATGGACTCATATTCCATCACAGGGTAAGGCTGGGAAGAATGTTATACATCCTTGGGAGTGTGTGTGTGTGTGGCGGGGGGAAAGACAGGAAAAGAGACAGAAATATGTTGTCATGATTAGCAATATAAATGAATTACAATGACTCATTCTCAATTCTTGTTCCTTTCAAGATTCAGTTTGGAGATTAAGGGATTTCTAAGTAACTTCCAGATCTAATATCTGTAATATGACTTAAGCACATTTGTTCCAAACAAGGGTTCTTAATCTCTTTTGTGTCATATATCCCTCTGGAAATTTATCAAAGCCTGTGGATTCCTCAGAATAATGTTTTCAAATGCATAAAATAAAATACAAAAGATTGCAAAAAAAACCAGAAAAACAACAAACTTCAAAGTATATTGAAATATATAGGTATTTTTTCCCATCCAAGGACACAGACACTCTGAAATCTTAACCCCAGGTTAAGAAACTTCTGGTCTCAGGAGAAGAACCTGGCAGCTGTTGTTCATTATTTCAGCTTTGCTTCATGGCTAAGTCAGTTCAGTTGCTATCAACAGAATTCCAGAATTCACTACTGACCAAGTTCAAAACCCATTAACTGTCTAGAAGAGATTGAAATAAAGAGGAAAAAAAGTGAGAAAGACAGATAGATAGACACATATATACATATATTACATACATATATAGACACATAAAATGTGTATGGAGTGTCAACCGGATCAGAACCAGCCACTAACCTGTGAATAGCCAGAGCTGAACAGAGCAGGCCAGAGACGGGAGAGTCAGGAATTAAATAAAGATTTGTTTTCAGAGTAAGGAAAAAGGCTTGTAAGCAAGGAGGAGCTACAGACAGACACATGTGCCAGGGCTCTACCCCTAGTGGGGGGCCCAAGGTAGTGTGAGATCTCAATACTTAAACTAATGGCTGCCCAGTGAGCTGGAGCCCTGACGAGGAGGGAGCAGCAAGCATGTGACAAGTATGATTCATTGCAGGACTTTCCGAGTTTGTCGAAAGTTTGTCTTTGATCAGAGAACACCTAGTGTATTATGTGACTGCCCCAGAGGATGAGATCATCCAGAGGGGGATCATAAAGGGTTGTTATCTGCCAAGTTCAGGATATAGCTTGCTCGCTGGGCCTTAGCTCTGGAAAACAGGGGGCCTACATTTTATTTTGTCAGAAGAGAGAGATACAGAGAGAGAGTTATTGTTATTAGCAATTAAATTTGTTATTTCCTACTATTGCTTAGAGTAGGTAGCAAAAACTATAGATGCCCATTTCCCCTTTGTATTGTTTTTTTCAAAAGTATATTATATATATTTCAAATTAAGATAATCGCTATGGCCCTGGTTACTTCAGTTGAATGACCCTGGGTACCCCAGAAGTTTTGTGGGGGTAAATCAAAGGAACCTTCTCCTTGAGAAACTAAACCAAAGGACAGACACACCTAACCAGTCTCTCCCACCCCTCTCGGGGAGATAAGATTGGGTGTGGCTGCTGCCTTTGTGGCATGAGGAGCAAAGAGATGGCTTGAGAGAGCCAGAGCTGCCCCTCATCCAACTTCCCCCAGCCACCACCAGTGAGGAATGGTCCTTCCCCAATAGAGGAACTTTCCACAGTCAGACAATCCCCTCATCAGACCACCATCCGACCTCTATAAAAGTATCTGCCTGGCTCCTGCTTGATGAGATATGTATCTCAGAGCCATACCTCTGGGCCATGCCTTCTCCCCATGAGAAATCCTCTCTCTTGGTTTACTTTCGCTAGCCCCTAAATAAATTATTTTATTCTAATTGGATTTGTGTGCAAGAGAGTGTAATTCTTTAAAGAGGAATTCCTAAGGACCCCTACCCTTATCCCAAACCCCTATCCCCAAACCCCCACCTATATTCTCCCCATAACAATAATCATTAATATTCCCCTTTTCTTCATCCCATATGTCAATCTGTCACCAACCCCTATTAATTTTTACTTTGAAATATTCCCAATCTAGGTATAGGACAACATCTCACACCACATGTCATGATAAGCTTCAAATAGGTAAATGACTAAGATATATAGGGTAACATCATAAACAATTAGAGGAGCAAGTAATAAATTTCCTTTGTGATCTAGGGACATGGAAAGAGTTCATGACCAAACAAAGGATAAAGAAGCTCACCAAAGATAAAATGCACAATTTTGATTATGAAAATTTTTATAAGTTTTCTTAAAGGAAGCAGGTAGGTGGAGAAAAAAAAATCTTTGCAGCAAGTTCATCAGATGAAGGTCTTATTTCCAAGACATGTAGGGAATTAATTCAAATTTATAAGAATGAAGGCTATTTATCAAATGATAAATGATCAAAGATATAAACAGTTCTCATGAAAGAAATCCAAGCTATCTATGGTGATATGAAAAAAATTCCAAATCACTAATAATCAGAGAAATGGAAAATTAAAACAATTCTGAAGAGCTACCTCATATTCATCAGACTGGCGAAATAGAAAGAAAAGGAAAATGACAAATTCTGGAAGGATTGTGGGGAAATAAGTATATTAATATACTCTTGGTGAGCTATACTATGTTTCAGCCATTCTGGAAAACAATTCTGAACGATGTCTAAGTGACTAAACTATATATACTCTTTGATCCAGATATACTGTTACCAGGCCTATACCCCAAAGATATCCAACAAAAATGAAAAGGAATCATTTGTACAAAAAAATTTTATAGCACCTCTTTTGTGGCAATAAATAACTAGAAGCAAAAGGAGTATCCATCAACTTGGAAATAGCTGAACAAATTATCTCCCTCTATATATATAGAAAGATATATAAACATACAAAATGTACATTTGTATGTACATATGTATATGTATATATGTATATGTGTATGTATATATGAACATATGCATATATACCCAAGAAGAGTTCTGTGAATTGATGCAGAGTAAAATTAGAACAGCCAGGAGAATTATGCATACAATTATTACATTTTAAGATAAATATCTTTGAAAGATTTAAGAACCTGATCAATGAAATGACCAATAGTGATCCATCACATACATGATAAAAATTGCTCCTCTCAAGCTAACAACATATGGCCACGAGAAAAATGAATGCAGCAAATTGTGTCAAATCTTTGAGTTCAGACCCTCTCTATTATCCTAGTATTGGACTCATTTCCTTGATTCCTGGACTTTTTCTTTCCTCAGTCTTCAAATTAATGGATTCAGGATGAAAATTGAGACATATTTTTGGACAAGACCAAGATGGGAATTTGCCTTGCTTGACTGTGCATGTTTGTTACATATGTTTTTTTTTCTTTCTTTTTCAATTGGTGATAAAGGAGGACTGACAGAGGAAGAGAAATATTTTTAATTGAAAAAAAATTAAATGAAATGTCGCAAAGATGGTCCCTCTCCATCCATATTGTCACCACAATAAGTCTCAATTGTCTCAAAAGGAGATAGCATAATAGTCTCCTAGCAGCTGAGATGGGCCTTCAAGCTCAGGAGGAAGAAAAACGAATAAGATACAGGAACCAACGGGCAATAGAGAGCACAGTTTTCTGATGTCCTCGTTGGGGCAGGAGCTGCGGCTTCTGTATGGGACTGCACAGCCACACTGTGGCCTGTGGCTCTTTAAGGTGCTGACCCATGGTTGTCCTCGACTGGTGGAAGCCTACTACTTCTACTACTACCACTACTACCACCACCACCACCACCACCACCACTACTACCACCACCACTACTACCACCACCACTACTACCACCACCACTACTACCACCACCACTACTACCACCACCACTACTACCACCACCACTACTACCACCACCACTACTACCACCACCACTACCACCACCACTACCACCACCACTACCACCACTACCAGTCTATCTCCAGTCATTTTCTCATCCAACTAACCCTGCTTATTTAATACAATTAATTTCAAACTAGTTTTCCTAAAGTATTGATTTTATCACAATGCTTCTCTGTTCAAGAGTCCAGTCATTCTCTTTGATCTAGTCTACAGAATCCAAATGCTTGTGTCTAGCTTTCATGGCATAATTTGATGCCACTATAACCATTTCACATTTTTCCATTACGTCCCATTACTAAATTTTTGGCTTCAGGCAGGCAAGTTCAGCTCTGACCTCTGTCTTCTATGATCTCCTGTTGCATTCTCAGATTGACTTACTATAACAAGCATATGCCAGATTCCCTCTCATTATTTTGCTCATGTTATTCTGCTTGCTTGGACTATTCATCCTCATTCTTTCTACTTACCTGATCTTCCATCCAAATCCTTCATCCTTAAGGATCCCAATCCTGCAAGGACCAGGTTAAGTCCCAAACTCTCCTCTCATTGCATCAAACACGAGAATTTATCATGGGTCTATTATGTGCTAGTCAAAGCACCACACACTACGACTACAAATACAAAAGTGAAACAGACCCTACTCTCAAATGGCTTGCATGAAGCCTTCAGTAACCATTGCAACCTGAAATTACTTCTTATAATGCTGTTGCCCTTTAAAGACTAAAATTTCCCAATATCGTGAAGAGGCCATTCATGTGCCCAATTTCACTAATGATTGACAACCTGGTGGCCTCTCAATCCTGGGAACACACCATATTGATTCCATACTTAATATGACCACTCAATTTGTACAGACCACTGCAGCTCAGAACTCCTAAACTCAAGATATCCACCAGTCTCAGTCTACCTACTGGCTAGGACTACAGGTGTGTACCACGACACCTGGTTTGTGCTGCATGGTTTAGAAAAAGAGTTTTCTATTTTTTTCTATTGAATATGTTCTCTATAGGCAGACTACAAAATCCATGAGATTAGTTACCATGGCTTATAATTCTTTTGTGTTCTCTAGAGCAAATTGAATGGTATTAGGCATATTGTATTAACAACAAGTGTCAGTTGTAGAGTTTTTTTAATGGAAAAGTATATTACACATTATCTTATTTGATCCTCACAAGAAACCCTCTGAGATCTGAGATCAGGAATACAATTCTTATTATCCCCTTGTTACAGATGGAGAAAGCGATTCTCAGAGTCGACTTCCCCAGAGCCATCCAGCAAACAAGTGACAGAGGTGAGATTCAAACCCATTTCTCCTGGCTTTGAATCCAGCCTTCTTTCCAAAGCACTGCATTACCTCCTCTAAGGCATTCTTAATAATGGCTTTCTGATTGATTTATTGATTATGTGAAAATGGTTCCCTCAAGAAGTGCTCTATCTCCAGCTATAAAACAGATGATTCTTCGTAAAGCTCCTGAGAGACTCCGCTGACAAACGTGGTTGATTTTTCAATGCAGGGGGTGGAGGGGAGGAACATAAAATTATGCTTGCTGGGGGAGGGGAATTTCCAATTTCCTTTACAAACAATGCACATGAAAGAGAAGGAAATGCATAAAGAAGGAAATGTAAGTGAAAACTGCTATCCTTTGGTCAGGTGTCAGTAAATGGGAGTCTGGTTCCTGTCTTCTACAAACACAAAGCAGCCACCCTATAAAAGGAGGCCATACTGAAGCACCCAATATGTATGATGATGTATCTTTCTCATGACCTGCCCAAGTTCAGTTAACTTCCAGTATTTTTGCCTGGGCCTGTCTTTTGGTCCTTTGCCTTGTCTCAGGGCTAATCCCATCTGTTTACTTGCCCTTTCTTAATCTGGCTCTGATATTTCTATCATCTCTGTTGGCAGCTTCTCTTTCAGGCTGGCAATCTGAATGACTTCTGATTTCAGTTTTAACTTGTCACCGGGGTCTCTGTTCAGTCTTGGCATCCAAATTAAGCCATCCTGTCTTGCTCTCCTGTACTTAGAACAGCTGTCAAAACCCTGAACATGGGAAAGATGCTCCAGCTGTTCATTGAACATCTCACAACTCAGTAGGATGTTACAACAAAGAACAAGCATTATCATTCTGTATTTCTAGAGAAACAACTCCAGAAAATTCACTATAACCCACAACTACAGGAAATCTAAATAAATGCAAACTTACAGAAATTTAAGAGAGATAAGGCCAGGATCTGTGATTTTACTTGTATCACTCCCAGGTGATAAAAATAAATAAATAAAATCTCTTTACCGATGAGGTTTGGTGCCTTCTTTGCAATTTATGTTCTTAGAGCATGGTGAGATTAAGTAACTTTCCTTACATCACACAGTCAGTGAGGCAGAACTTGAACTCAGAGCCTCCTTGAACTCGGGTCCTCCTGAATCCAGAGACAGTGCTTTATCCACTTGGCCACCTAGCTGCCCCACCCAGGAATTATTTTTAACTAGCATTAAGTAATATTGCTGCCTGCCCTCCCCCCAACATATAGGACTATAGATTTAGAACTGAAAAGGACTATAAAGTGTATCTATCTCAATCCATTCATTTTACAGATGAGGAAATTGAGGCCAGAGACATTAAATGCCTTATCTAGGTCACACTGGTAATAAATGACAGGTCTAGAATTTGAATTCCAATCTTCTCATTGCAAATCAAATGTTATTTCTACTATTATATCACATGGCCTCCAGGAGATTAATCTAAATGCAGATCTCAAATAATAACTTTTTTAATCATCAGCCAACCTCACTTTCTATAACTTTCCTTGTTTCCTTGCTTTTCCCAAGCCTGTTCTCAGTTTTTTACTGGCTTAAAAGAGTAGACTCTGACACAAACTTGCTATGTAAATATGGACACGTCTCTTCACCTTGTTGAACCCATTTCCTCATTTGTATTATTAGGGAAAAAATTCTTGCCTTACCTACCACACAGGGTTGTTCCAGGGAAATCATCTGGTAAATTGTGAATTATTACATGAGTGAGGCTTATTTGCAGGGGAACATTGTTTGGTTTCCTGCCTTTATGCACAACATGGAGAAGGAAAGGTTCCATTTCAGCACTTAAGTGGTACAATGGATAGAGTGCTGAGCCTGGAGTCAGGAAGACTCATTTCCATGAGTTCAAATCCAGCCACAGACATTTACCAGCTGATTGACCCTGGGCAAGTCCCTTAACCCTGTTTACCTCAGGTTCTTCATCTGTAAAATGAGCTAGAGAAGGAAATGGGAAACCACTCCAGTATCTCTGCCAAGAAAATCCCAGTGGACCACTGAACAACAACAGGTACCATTTAACCATGCAACTTCTCAATCATCCAACCTGTACTTTATTCTGACCTTTATCCTGTCAAATTGCCTCAAGTTAAGCTTACCAGGACATCGTCTCACCGATGTCCCAGATCTTTAAGAGCATAAATGAATCTCTCCAAAAAAGAATTTGGAGCAGATATTGCCTAGGTCTCAGTCAACCCTCAATGTTGCTGCCTGAATATCAAAGGAAGAGAGTTCTGGACACTAAATCATTGCAAACCAATAGTAACTTGGGTTGAACAGGCGATCTAGAAGAAAAAAAGAGGGTAAAGAAACAGTGTAAAAGCTTGGGAGCCCTCATTTCTGATCCATTTGAAAGCGTCTTTGTCCTAACAAGTACAGATTCTATTAGGTAAATAAAGCTCTAGAATTAAATTCTCACAAACCAGCCTATACCTTAGATTTCTCCCCACTATCAACAGAACCATCATATTATGGACCACTTTCCTTGATTTTTTTTCCTCTTTGGAGGGGAAGGGAAACCTATGATCTTACCTGTATCATGAACTCCCATTATGGAAACTCCTTTCACCAATACAGATCAGCAACTCATCTGAAACTTAAAGCCTTAGAGAATCAGCAGTGAGAGACTTAAGTGATTTACCTGGGGTCACACAGCTACTATGTATCAGAGGCAGAATTGAACCCAGGTGTTCCCAACTAACAACTGCCCTCCTTCCACTACACCACTGTGCTTCTCACCAATAATGATGAACATGACGACTATGATGATGATGATGAAGATATGCATTATTATAGGGAGATAGCATATAATTATGTAATGTATAAAGATAAAGCATATTATATCATTAATATTATAATTCGACTCTAGGGAACAATATGACCCTCCTAGGAAAAGCTCATCACTTCTGACCTCATTGCCATCCTCAGTCTCCTCTCCCCTCTGATTGGAAGACTGGAGAGCTGAAGGGTGGAGTACTGAATTCCTCCCAAAGCCTTCTGTTATAGAGAGCAGAACTTGGATTTTCATATCAATTCACTTTGTTCCTGCAGTTCTTCCTGGTTTCAGCTCCATGGAATAAGGTGTCCTCATGACCTGGGAACCCACTATTTCCCCCCTCCACTTTTCAGCTTCCTTTTGTGTGTGATCTTGCCCCATTAGATTGTGAGCTCCTTAAGAGCAGGGATAGTCTTTCTTGGTAGGCAGTTAATGTTTATTAAATTGAATTTATATAATATTTTAATAATATATAACAATGTTATATCATTAACTATATTATAACTAATAACATTAACTATATTCCGTTATTATTAATACATCCAAAACCTTTGATATGGTTCCATTGGTACATAGGTATTTATCACAATCACTCCAACTATTTCTTAGCCAGGGAGTAAGGCATAGCTGTCAGAAAAACCTGAAATACTGAACATTAGCAGCCATAAGGTTCTTCTTAGGAAAGCTATTAAATATGGAAGAACCTTAGAGATCCTCTGACCTCCAAATGGAAATTTAAAAAGAATGAAATTCTAAATGTGGCCACTGTAGTTCAACCATTCCTTTGATCCACCTTGACCTATTATAAATGAAGTGTTACTCCAATACTCTACATAATTACATTAAAATCTGATCAATTAACAAGAAAATAGTAAATGATTCAACTCTATCCTATCTCCCCAAACATATTAAATGGATGGGGAAAATACTTAGTTTCAGCAGAAATACTCATCTATAATAAGAACACTTATAAATTAGCAAATCCTTAGTAAATGCTGACTGACTAGTTTCATTGTAAAGGGCAACATTCTTTATCACAACTGACTTGTCACTACACATAACATGTCTGGAAAAAAAAACAATTAGAAACGAATCTTATCATCTTAAGTGGCATGCCATTTGTCCTTCTGTTGAATCAACCTGACCTTTCTCTTTATCACCCTTCCAATATAGGCTATCAACAACATTTTTCATTTTTCTAGCACTATGAATCTAATTATGTTCATGAAAAATGATTCCATGTTAATGCTTGCAAAAATATGTAGCTTGTATGGACCATTGTAAGAGTTGGGCCTCCTTACCTCTATAGAGGTAAACTTTATAAAGTCTGCACATTTAAAGCTACAATTTGGAAATAACACTGGAAGAATCTAGTCATCACACTTCAGGAGAGAACCCATAGAGGGTGCTGGGATGTTGCCCTAATTCTGTTGGTAGGAGAGAACATGACTGGAAGAGAAATTTTAGAATTCTATCCTGCTGTGATTTCTCCAGACAGCTACTCACT
The DNA here is from genome assembly GCF_019393635.1 of Dromiciops gliroides. Classification (NCBI taxonomy): domain Eukaryota; kingdom Metazoa; phylum Chordata; class Mammalia; order Microbiotheria; family Microbiotheriidae; genus Dromiciops; species Dromiciops gliroides. Next base: position 130,300,184 of record NC_057865.1, read on the forward strand.
TGACAATGCTTTCCCTTGCACTTTATACTCTATAGGTCTCCAACCCACGGTTAACTAACAATCAGTTTATCAAGAAGCATTCATTAAGCACCCACTGTCTTCTGGGTGCCAACAATATGCTGGAAATAACTCTACAAAAGCTAGACAGTTTCTGGCTCAAGGAGATTATTTTATTCAATATTATCACAGATAAATAACAGGATATTTGCAAAATAAATACAGTGATTGGGAGGGGTGGGAGAATAACTAACAACTTGAGGAGGGGGTGGTAACAACAAAAGTGGTTGGAAAAATGTGACACTTGAGATGAACCTTTGAGGAAATTGAGGTCTGCAAAAGGTGGAGGTGATGAGGGAAAGTATATTAGACATAGGAAGAATAGCCTGTACAAAGGCATGAAGACAGGAGATGGAACATTTTATACAAGAAACAGCAAGAAGACTAATTTGGTTTGAGTGTGTAGTGCAAAAGGAAAAGTAATGAATAATCTTGGAAAAAAAACAGGCTGGAAACAAATTATAAAGGGATTTAATCTCCCCCAAAAAAGGAATTTATAATTTTTCCTAAAGCCAATGGGGAACCATGGAAGCTGCTTGAGGAGTGACATGCTCACATCTGTACTTTAAGAACATCAATTTTGCAGCTGTGTGGAAGATGTAGGCTTTTATGAAGCTACTAATCTAATATTCTTTTAGATGAAAATAGTTTAATGACATTTGGGGGTCAGAATAAAGCAATAACTTTACATCTAGGGCAAAAAATCATTGGCATAAAGTTGGGGTGGGAGTTGGGAATTATACACTGTTGTGGTACAGAAAACTGAGGGCATAGTCAGGCTAAGTGAGGAGGTGACTGATCCTTATACCCTTGAGGAAGAGGGGTTCCATGCTGTTGGGACTCTAAGGATGGCAGCCAGAGGATTGTGGGATGAGGGCCAGGAGACAATGGATCCCCATACATGTCAGTTTCCTGAGAGAAAAATCATTTGACCCATCAAAGTGTTGTGGGAATATTATGGGCCCCAGTTACCCCAGAAATTTTCTGGGGAGGTCAAGAAATTTTCTCCATGAAACCCTGGGAGTTTTCCCTGGAGATCAAGGAACCTTCTCCTTGAAACTAAACCAAAGGACAGACATACCAAGAGAGATAAGCAGCACCAGATCTGGACTGAGATAACTCCAGGACCACCACCCTTCATTCAAGTGTCCCCCTCATTGAGGTTATCCTGTTAGGCATGGCTACACCAGGAAGGGACAGAGCAACCGCCCACCACCAGACTTCCAACCCACCACAGGACTGCTTCTAGCCCACCACCCAATAAGGGACATTTCACCTTTACTTGGGTGGTCATGCCATCTTGGCCTTATAAAAGGGCATTCCCCAGTCTAATCTGGGAGGAAAGAGTTTTAAACTTTCCTCCCAGCCATTTTCTCTTATATCAAATAAAACTGTTCTTTTATTCCTAACTAGGACATGCGTGAGTGTAATTCTTTACAGAGGAATCCTAAGGATCCACGTGCTGTCCCCATAACAAAAGCTATAGCTTTGGATCAGAATATCCCCTTTAAATGACATACAACTTTAATCATATGTTTCTCCTTTGTCCCATAGGTGTATTTTACTCCTTTCTTAACTAGATTGTATCATATCGTAGTTTGTCCTTCATTCTCAAAGAGGACCATGACACTGGGGTGATGTCATGACTTGCAGTGTTAAGTGAGATAGCTTCACTCAAAGTCACCGGCCTCACTCTTTCCTCCAGAGCTATCTGGATCCAGTGGCAAGATATATACCAGGAAGACTGGAGATGTCCCCAGATGTTTAAATAAATTGGGGTTAAGTGACTTGCCCAGGGTCAAGCAGCTAGTAAGTGTCTGAGGTGAGATTTGAACTCAGGTGCTTCCAACCTCAGGGCCAGTGCTCTATCCACTGTGCCACCTAGCTACCTCAACTAGATTGTAAGACTGTTACCTCTGAGACCTTAAGCAGATCACCTAACCTCCTGGACTTGTGTCCTCATAAGTGAAATTAAATGGTTGAACTTGGATGGCCTCTAATATGCTTTCCAGATCTAAAATGATCTTATGATATGCTTGATGTATATGGCCAACTGTCACCCCAGTAAAGTGCTAGAACAGGAAATACTTAATAAATTAGTTAATTAATTATTATGAAATAGTTGTAATTATTATCAGGGACAATTTTTGCCTTTAGGCATAATGTACAATTGCCATGAATTTCAGAAAGATTGCCAAGCAGAACTTTTTTTTTTTTAACATTTTGGTATTTATGTCCTATTTTTTAAAACTCTGAAAAAGCATAGTGAAGTGAATAAAGAGCTGGCCTCCTAGCCAAGAAAACCAAAGTGCAATTCCACATCTACTGGCTGGGTGATCCTGGGTAAAAACATCACCCAATCATCTCCAGGGCTCTAGACCAGGGCTCCTTAAATTTTTTTCTACTTACAACTCCTTTTTGACCGAGAAATTTTTATGCAACCCCTGGTCTATAGGTATAGTAAGTTGATATACATAACCTTTTACTGTTGCCAAATTTTTCATGACCCCCACATTCAGTTGGGTCAAGACCCACAGTTTAAGAAACTTTGCTCTAAACAACTATCTAAGGCTGTAAATTGTAGGAAAGAGCCTGACCTGTATTGATAGAGGGTGTTTCCTTACCTGGGAGGTCCCCATTTCAGTGAAATCACAAATCCCATCCCTATCTCTATCGTCATTACAGTGAGCAGTCTTGAGGAAATATTACCTCACTGTAGAGAGATTATGAAGTGATGTCTGACAGTAGAAATTGTGGTGGTGGTTCTTGTTCAGTCATTCAGTCATGTCTGACTCCTTGTGATCCCAAGGACCATGGCACATCAGGCCCTTTCTACCTGAGGGGCTCATCCTCTGATGTCACATCTTTTAACATTTTAGTACAATCCATGGGGTTTTCTTGTCCAAGATACCAGAGTGGCTTGCCACTTCTTCCTCCATTGGAACACCTTTTGTCATAATTCACCACTATGATCTGTCCATCTTGGGTAACTCTACCCAACATAGCTCATAGTTTCATTGAGTTCCATAATTCCCCCTAACATGACAAGACGGTGATCACAGAAGGGGATAGATTTGGGTGTTGTTCAGTAATTTGTTATAATGTACATACCCTGAAATTATAATTAGTCATAAATAGGAAGTCAATGTCATCCACTCCTTTTTCCCAAATTCATGTAGAATATATGATAATAAAGTCAGAGATAAAAATTTTATTAGATGAACCAGTAAAAGAATGTTCATAGCAAAAAACAAAGGCAAAGTAGAAAATTATGGGGAAAAAATGATTGTGGGGGATTTATAACTGCCATTGGTAATTAATGGCACTTGAAGGTGAAATACACATCTTTCCCACACACTCCCACCTGATTTTTATCTGTGTGACTATGTACCTGACAAAAGGTACCTGATAGAGATCTGAGTACACGGAGAACTAGGATAACAAACATTTCACATTAAAATCCTGTTAGAAAATATTCTGTGTTGGAAAAGAGTTTATTGCCATCCTGAAGCATCATTAAAATATCTATTATTGCCTTTAAAACATTAGTGACTTTTATTTATGCTTTTTTCCATGAGAATTATTTCCCAATATTCAGCCCCATTATTGCAGAGATGGCAGAGTACACGTTTCCTCTTACAAGAAGGAGGTAGCACCTCTAACACAGTCTCCAACTGATCCCTGAAGCAAAGAGGAATTCTGAAACCTTCTGTCCAGTGGAACCACACCTAGAAGTGACCAGCAAGGATAATAGCTCAAACTAAGCTCTGTCAAATAGTAGCTGCATGAAACCAGCAGAAGTAACATTTAACAGAGTATTGATAACACATCCAGTCTAAATGCCCAGCAAATGCCATGGGCCTGACAGAGATCACATGTCATTAGGGCACAGGCCCAGTGGGAGTGACAAGATGTTATCACCAGAAGATATCAGTGTCCAAAGGCATCAAAGACATCAGTGTCCCCTTCATATGTGTACCCTAACATGTATTCCCTATATGTGTATCCCTCCATGTGTATGACCCCTTGGTCATAGCTGGTGCCTATATATGCCCCACCATGTGTGTATTGTGTTCGTATGTATTCCCTACATTAATGTCACTGCACATGTATGTTCCTTGGTCATCTGTGCTCCTTATATGAGTGAATTCTCCTGTGTGTTTTCCAGGTTCACTCATACTTCCTACTTGTAATGCATGTCCTTTTGGAAGAGTGTGCTCCATTTTTATAGGGAAAATCTATTGCTATTTATGATTCTATTTTGTGCACTACATTGTACTTTGGATGGCTAGAAAATACCAATGAGTTTTTTCAGTCCTGAAATTCTTGTTAGTCTCTCACTCATTTGAAAAGGGAGTGGGTAAAGGAAGCTAAAGTCAAATCAAGTCAACAGACATTTTATTTTGGACTCATCATGCACCAGACAATTGTTCTAAGGAGTGGGGCTACAAAGAAAATCAAAGACACAAAAAAAGCAACCCCTGCTTTCAAGGAGCTCACAGTCTAATGGGGGAAATAACATACAAACAGCAATGTACAAACGAGAAATATGCAGAATAAATTGAGGATAATCTCAGAAAGAAAACATTAACATTAAAAAGGAGCATGAAAAGCTTCCTTTAAGAAGGCAGAATTTTAGGCAGGACTTGGAGAAAGCCAGAGAGGAGGAGGGAGAGGGTTCCAGGCATGGGGGACAGCCAGTGAAAATGCAAAGAGTCTGGGAATGGAGTGTCATGTATGAGAATGGCAATGAGGCCAGAGTATAGAGAAGAGAGTAAGATTTTTTTTTCTTTTTTTTAGTGAGGCAATTGGGGTTAAGTGACTTGCCCAGGGTCACACAGCTAAGTAAGTATTAAGTGTCTGAGGGCAGATTTGAACTCAGGTACTCCTGAATCCAGGGCCGGTGCTCTATCCACTGAGCCACCTAGCTGCCCCCGAGAGTAAGATTTTTAAAAACTGGAAAGGTAGGAAGGGACCATTTTCTGAAGGGCTTTAAAAGCCAAATAGGATTTTATATATATATATAACATTTGATATATATATATATATATATATATATGATCCTGGAAGTTAAAAGGAGCCCCCCAGAGTTTATTGAATGGGGGTGGAGGGTGTGACCTGGTCAAACTTGCTCCTTTGGAAAAATCAGTTTGATAGCTGGGTGGAGGATGGAAAAGGGTAGGGAAAGATTTGAGGCAGGGCAACCAACCAGAAGGCTATTGTAATAGTCAACCTGTGAGTTGATAGAGGCCCAGACCAGGGTGGTAGTCTTGGAGGATAAAAGGGATTGTAAATAAGCATTGTTATGAAGGTAGAATATACACACTTAGCTGATTGAATTACTGATTGAATATGGGTGGACGTTGACAGTGAGGAATTGAGGGTGACAACTGGCTTGTGAGCCAGGGTGACTGGGAGGATGCCAGTACCTTCCACAGTAGCAGAAAGGTTGGGAAATGGAGAGGATTTAGAGGGAAAGATGCTGAGTTCAGTTTTGGACATATCACATTTAAATATCTTTGGGACATCCAGTTTGAGATGTCTAATAGGCATTTGGAGATACCAAATGGGAAATTAGAAGAGAGAGAGAGAGGTTATGGTTTGACAAGTGGATCTAAGTATCATCTTCACAGAGACTACAGATGAACCTGTGAGAACTGAGGAGTTCACCAAGCAAAATCTCATAAACGGAGAACAGAAAAGGGCCCAGGACAAAACTGTAGGGAACACACTGGTGGTTATCAGGTGTGACCTGGAAGAAGATGCAGAAAACTGTAAAGGTGTGGTCAAAACAGAAGCAGAATAGAGTGCTGTCAAGAAAATCAAGAGAAAAGAGAATATGAAGGAGAAGACAGTGATTGACAGCATCAAAGGCTGCAGAGGTAAAGGAGGAGGAGGAATCAGAAAAGGCCATTTGATTTTATAAATCAGACATTATCGGTAAATTGGGAGAGAGCTTTGTCAGTTAAATAATATGAATAATGAAGTAGGAAGCCAGATTGCCAAAAGTTAAGGAGAGTGAGAGAAAAGAAAGTGCAAGCACCTTCCTGAGGAGTTTAGCTATAAAAGGAAGCAGAGATGTAGGATGATAAATGTCAGGGATGAAGAAATCATGAGTATCTATGTAAACAGTAGAGGATAGAAGAAGAGGGATAAAGTGGAGACAGGACTGGACCTACACTAAGAAGACCTGGGTCTGAATCCTGCTACAGAAATTTTGCTAGCTGTGTGACCTTAGGCAAGTCACCTAACTTCTGTGGGCTTCAGTTTCCAACATCTGCACAATGACTGAGTCAGAACTGATCAAATCTAAGATCATTTCCAGTTTTAAACCTATACTCCTAATAAAAACCCTCTCCTGGGCAGAGCCATGTTAATGTATTTTCCTACAAATCAATTCTTTGTTTCAGATGTATGCCTTTATTTTGTATGTATGGCCATCACCTTGCATAGGAATGGATTATCCAGGTTGGTTGGTTGTTTGATTAACTGTAGTCAATTAATGAAATGAAAATTCCCCTGTAAGCTGTTACTCTCTTGTCTCACATAGGTCATTAGCCAGGTTTATTTCAAGGTGTAGAATTTTGTGTTTGCATGTTTACTTGCATAGACCTAAGTAGGGAGGATGGAGGAGGAAGAGATCAGTGTGAAACTGTGGAGTTCACCTTCAAGAACCATTAATTAATTGTAACAGTTGAATAAACAGCACAGAAAAATGAGGTGGCATACTTAAAGAATAAACACATCAATTTGTCATTAAGAAACTTTACAATTCAATAACCTTAAAAGGTGAAATGGAAGATACACCCTCTGCCTGGTAGGTAAACTAAATATTTGGATAGCTCCTTTTAAACCTGTCTTTTGTGGGATTGTTATGCTTCTTAATTCCATTCCCAAAAAAACCAACTGCAAAAAGTCAATGCTTCCAGAAAATGCTCTTAATAAAACATTTATTTTGTTGTACATTTCAGAATGTTTGTGAATTATGATGAAATTCATAATTTCTGGGAAAACATTCTAATCCCCACCTGCCTCTAGCATAATTATAGACTTGCTACTATTAAACATTTTGAGAAACACTATTTCATTAAAGCTATTGGGCCAAAGAGCCTAACAGATGGACAAATACTATTATGGTTCCTGTGTATACCTGCTGTGTTTATATATGCATATATTTAATACAATGAGCATAATAGGGGGTTGAACTCAGCATCTGGAATAACAAAGACATGAATATGTGTGTATACATATATATATATATAATTTATAATACTATATATTTGTATTAAATCTGTATTCCAAATGATTGGATGAGGTAACATTAAATAAAGCACTATGCAAACCATAAACTATAATATAGATTCTAGCTATTATTACTATTTATAATACAGTAAAACAAACATTTATTAACTACCTACTGTATGAAGTTCATTGTACTACCTGTTGTGCAAAATACAAAGTTTAGATAAGTAATAGTCCCTGCTGTCAAGAAGTTTACATCCTAATGGGGGTAAAAGACAGAAATACAGTCAGCATCATCATAGACAGCATACATATAGTATTTTAAGGTTTGCAAAGCTCTTTATATAAGTTATTTCATTTAATTCCAACAACAATACTGTGAGGTAGGGGGAATTATAATTCCTATTTTTAAAATATGAAAACAGAGACTCAAAGGGGTTTTACGTAACTTGACTACTGTCACACTTCTTTTTATTTATTTATTTTTTTTTTTTAGTGAGGCAATTGGGGTTAAGTGACTTGCCCAGGGTCACACAGCTAGTAAGTGTTAAGTGTCTGAGGCCGGATTTGAACTCAGGTACTCCTGACTCCAGGGCCAGTGCTCTATCCACTGCGCCACCTAGCTGACCCCTGTCACACTTCTAATAAGTGTATGGGGGCATTTCAAGCATAAGGAACAGCCTGGGGACAAGATCCTAGGAGTCCAGTTTGACTAAGAAGATACATAGGAGGGAAGTAGTATATGATAAGAATGGGAAAGTTGAATGGCCCGACAGGCTGAGTTTGACCAAAAGTACCAGATTTGTATTTAGCTTGCTTTGCTTACTTTGCAAGTCCTTTGAGATTTTGTGAGCAGAAAAGCAAGGTGAAGGAACTAGAGAGATTTATCCTGGTGAAGAGAGGACTCAGAACTTGTCTTTAAGTATCTGAAGGGCTATCATATGGTAGAGAGGAAATAGATTTGCTGTTTGGTCTCTAACGGCAGAACTAGGAACAATGGATGCAAGTTGCAAAGAAGCAAATTTAGTATTGTTCTAAGATGAAAATTCTTAATGACTGACTAATCAAAATTGTCATGGACTGCTTCAAGAGAGGTTCAAGTCAACAAGCATTTATTAAGCACCTACAATGTGTCAGATCTTATAAGTACTTTACAAACATTATCTCATTTGATCCTCACAACAACCCTTAGAAATAATAATAGTAAACTGATATTTTAGTGTTTGCCATATTCCAGCCATCATACTAAGTGCTTTACAGTTGTTATGTTCTCTGATCCTCAACATCCTGGGAAGTAGATGCTATTATTACCCCCCATTTTACAGATGAGGAAATTGAGGCAGATAATTGGTCAGTGACTTTCCCAGCATAACACAGCTCATAAGTGTCCTGAAGGCAAGTGGAAATACAAATCTGGAGCTTAGAAAAGATTTGGAAATAGAGAAAATTCTTACAGTGGATCCATTTGTAAGCCTCAGTTAACAAGTAAGCTACATAAAGCCCTAGAAAATGTAGTTGAGTGTCATTTCTTCCTAGTCTAGGAGAGAGTGAGAGTGTCAAGGGCTCTAAGCAATGAGCCTGAGTATGGTGAGAGAAGCACAACAGCAGGCTGTGATTAGAAAAAAACAATTAGATAATTAAGAAGAGAGACTGGAGGAGTTTCTAAGCACAAAATTCCAATGGAATTCAAGGGAAAGAGAAACTCCAAAAGGGATTATGCAATGCCAGTCAAGAGACTGAGGGTGGAGACTTTGTTTGCCATAAATCTGGTAGGGTTTGTTAATGGAATGAGAAAATATCCCCTATTCAAAGGCAGGGAGGCAAAAGGGGTTAATCAAATACTTTTATAATTATTAAAGAAATCTATTTGATCTAAGACAGCAGGGCTAAGAGATCCACTTAGAGAATGTTAAAGGTGTCTCCAATCCAAAGACAACAAATAGTTCTTAGGACAGTAGATAAGATTATGAGCTTAACATGTCTTTATATGATCTGTTATTTTATTTCATTTTTCCTTCAATACCTAGACCACAAAGAAAAAACATCACTGATGAATGGTGGCAAAGAAATTCTCTGGAAATGGCAAAGAGAAGCAAAGAATATACTCATGGCTCCTCCCACCTCTGTGAGTCAGGGAGGGAAAATCATAAATATTTATATAAGCATCAGCTATGTGCCAGTCGCTTTGCTTAGCCCTTTTCACAAAATATTATCCCATTTGATCCTCACAATAACCTTTAAGGTAGGTACTATCTTTATCTCCATTGTACAGTTTAGGAAACTGCGAGTAAGTGACTTGCAGGGTGACACAGCTAGGTAGTAAGTGTCTAAGACTGGATTTTAAAATGTCTTCCTGACTCTAGATCCAGCCCTCTGGCCACTGTGCCACCAGCTGCTTGTGAGCCTCTGGGCTACCAGCAGGAGATAGAATGGCTGAGAGAGACAACTTTCCATTCAAGTGAGGAGGAGGAAATAATGGTTGAAAATTTTGACAATGGTGAAAACAGGGATACCTATTCACTCTTGTTAGAGCTTGAATTTTTCTAAACATTATGGAAAACAATAAGGAATTATGCACAAAAGTGACCAAGAAGTCCTTACATTTTGCCCAAATTTTACTTCTATGTAGAAATATACAGCCAACAAATCCAAAAGCTGTGGCAAGTTGTTGTTGTTGTTGTTGCTGCTGCTGCTGCTGTTGCTGTTTGCCCCGCCTTCTGGAAGAGGACCATGACATTGGGGAGGTGATGTCATGACTTGCAATGAAGTAGATTTGAGTGAGGAAGAGCTATCCAAAGTTACCAACCTCACTCTCTCTTCTGGGGTCATCTAGGTCCAATTGCAAGATATTTATCAGAACAACCAGAGATGGCCCAGGTATACTAATGTAATGGAAAGACTATTGCACCAATTATTGCAGAATAAGAAATGACAGCTGTCAGGAATTCAGAAAAAAAAATCTGAGATTTGTATGAATTGATACAGAGCAAAGAATATAGAATCAAGAGAATAGTGTGCATAATGACTGAAAAATGTAAAGAAAAGCAATATACACATCAGAATTAAGATTAATACAATGAGCATTCTTGATTCCAAATGAATGGTGATGAAGCATTTCTCTCCTTTCAACAGAAAGGTAGTATGTTTACAGATATAAAATACTGCAAGTACTATCAGATATGGACATTGAGTGAGTTTATTTTCCTTAAGTGTTTTCTCTTTGTCACTAGGGAGAGTATAGCAAGTAGTTAATAAAAATTTTTTAATTAAACTTTTTTAAAAAGAAGATATTGATAATATAGTTATCAGAAAGACATATGTAATAAATGTATAGTGTTATACTATGGTAGGAAGAATATCTTACCTCCTTCCCCTCTGTAGATTAGGCTCATTTTTTCTTAAAATGTATTGACATTCACCAAGACTTGATTGGCTCAGGAGACTAAACAGCTAAGGCTCTTGACTTCCTCATAGCCTGAATACAAAGAAGCCACAAGAAGCTCCAGGAGCAATTTGATGCTTGTCTGGTAGATGATTATGGGTAACCCAGAAAGAGAATCAGCTAAATGACTCAAGATACTCTCAATGTCTATCCTTATCAAATATCCTTCTCCTGCTCTGACTAAATAAATATCTTTCTGTCAACTGTTGAATGACTTATTAATGTCTCATTTTGTTCCAATTTCAAACCTAAACTATTAGGGAGCTGTTCTGAGTCAAGCCAACCCAGAACATCTACCAAGGATAAACCTATAGAACACATTAATTTTGATAACAACATTATAAAAATAAAATACTTTTAAAATAAAGAAATCTGAAATTCCATTTTATGGGAACAATAATGGAAGAATTTTGAAGAAGATTCAATGTGAATTATGAGACTTCCAATAATGAGTACAATGTTTTCCAGCTATTTCACAACTCAATATTTAAGTCATTGGTGAAAGTAAATCAACCAGTTAATTCCATTTACCCTTGTTGACTTTCTGAAAACCATAGTAAAAATCCAAGATGAAACTTGAGAAATACTGGTTTTGCGTAAGCTCTCAAAAACGGTACTACACTTGACCTTTGCACCCAATTTGCCAAGACTTGTATGAGAACCAACATAAAAGGACCTTCATTTTTCTGTTTTCTGTTTTACATTATCTGAAGGTTAAGAATCATCTTGAAGTATTATATTGGGTCAAAAAAAGTATTTTAAAAATACCATTTTTAAAAGAGTTACCACAGGACTATCACGGCAAATATTCTCCAAAATGGCTTGACATACTGAAGCTATAAACTGGGAATACATCCTTTTCCTATCTAATTGTCCTCCATTTCTCAAAGCCTTCCATTATTTATCACTCAGCTATGAAATGACTAAATTAACTACCTTAATCATTTTATGAGCCCGCAAATTTCCTCAATTTTGAAAGTTGTTTATGCCATGTCACAATATGAAGAAAACATACTTTATTCTTATTGTTAAGTATTATGTTGGGACTATGCTCACCATGTTACTGAGACTGAGGGGTAGTTCTCAGCCATTTAAGTACTAAAAATGAATGTGAGGATGCTAGGTGGCGCAGTGGATAGAGAACCGGCCCTGGAGTCAGGAGTACCTGAGTTCAAATCCGGCCTCAGACACTTAACACTTACTAGCTGTGTGTCCCTGGGCAAGTCACTTAACCCCAATTGCCTCACTAAAAAAATTAAAATAAAAAAAAAATGAATGTTCCTTACTTCAAGAAAGTCAGCATGGTATAGTGGATAGAAAGCTGGCCTCAGAGTCCAAAAGACATACCTCTGACAGATATTGGCTTTATAATCCTGGGCAAGTTATAATAATCATTCCATGTCCCCAAAAATCTCTCCAATTCTATAAATTGCAGAGCAAGTATTTATCTGCATTGTAAAAGGGAGTTTTCCTATTGGGAGTACCAATAAAATTTCTTAAATTAAAATGAATAAAGTAAAGCAGTGGTGTCAAACTCAGATAGAAATGGTGGCCACTAAACAGTCCATGAGGATCCCTGTGGACTGCATATTGACTTAGAAAACTATCCATGTCTATATATTTCTTTTTTATTAGTATACAAACACTTTAAAATCAAATAGAAACTACATTTTAATCTGGTGCAGGCAGACCGCAGGAATGTAGTGGGTTGCATATGTCCCCAAGGCCATGTTTGATACCTCCTCAGAAGAGGACAGAATTGGAATACCAAAAAGACCTCAATAGTCCAGAACATGGGACTGAAACTAAACATGAAACTTTAAAGAGATAAATTTAATGTTCCATGATTTCTATAAGTAATAGAAATATAAAGTAATAAAATGGTTTTATTGCTATATATGAACTGAACAAGATTCAGGAGAAGTGGCTAGAAAGCAATTTACATTAAAAACAGGCTATTATTCCAAATAATTTGTATAATATTGGAATTAATTGTTCTTTAAATGTTTGGTAGAATTACTTATAAATTTATCTGGCCCTGGAGATTTTTTTCTTAGGGAATTCATTAATGGCTTGTTCAATTTCTTTTTCTGATATGGGCTTATTTAAGAATTTTATTTCCTCTTCAGTTAACCTGGGAAATTTGTATTTTTGTAAATATTTATCCATTTCATTTGGACTGTCAAATTCATTGGCATACAGTTGGGCAAAATAACTCCTAATTTTTGCTTTAATTTCCATTTCATTGGTGGTGAAATCACCCCTTTCATTTTTGATACTGGTAACTTGGTTTTCTTCTTTCTTTTTTTTAATCAAATTAAACAATGGTTTATCTATTTTATTGTTTTTTTTTATAAAACCATCTCTTAGTTTTATTGATTATTTCTATGGTTTTCTTGCTTTTAATTTTATGAATTTCTCCTTTAATTTTCAGGATTTCTAATTTAGTATTTAATTGGGGATTTTTAATTTGTTCTTTTTGTAGCTTTTTAAGTTGCATGCCCAATTCATTGATATCCTCTTTCTCTTTTTTATTGATGTAAACATTTAGAGATATAAAATTTTCTCTAAGTACTGCTTTGGCTGCATCCCATAGATTTTGGTATGTTGTCTCATTATTGTCATTCTCTTGGATGAAGTTATTGATTGTTTCTATGATTTCTTGCTTGACCCACTCATTATTTAGGATGAAATTACTTAGTTTACAATTAATTTTCAATCTACCTTTCCATGTCTCTTTATTACATGTCATTTTTATTGTATCATGATATGAGAAGGATGCATTTACTATTTCTAACTTCCTACATTTGACTATGAGGGTTTTTTGCCCTAATACATTTTTTAACATGTGCCATGTACTGCTGAGAAAAAGGTATATTCCTTTCTATCCCCATTCAATTTTCTCCAGACATCTATCATATCTAACTTTTCTAACATTCTATTCACCTCTTTAACTTCTTCCTTATTTATTTTGTGGCTAGATTTATCTAATTCTAAGAGGGGAAGATTCAAATTCCCCACTTGTATAGTTTTGCTGTCTATTTCCTCTTGTAACTCATTTAACTTCTCCAAGAATTTGGATGCTATACCATTTGTCACATACATGTTTAGTATTGATATTTCTCCATTATCTATAGTACTTTTTAGCAAGATGTAGTTTCCTTCCTTATGTCTTTCAATTAGATCTGTTTTTACCTTTGCTTTGTCTGAGATAAGGATTGCTACCCCAGCTTTTTTTACTTCAGCTGAAGCATAATATATTCTGACCTTTTACCTTTACTCTGTGTGTATCTCTTTGCTTCAAATGTGTTTCTTGTAAACTGCATATTATAGAATTCTGGTTTTTAATCCACTCTGCTATTTGTTTCTGTTTAATGGCAGAGTTCATCCCCTTCACATGCACACTTATTATTGCTATTTCCCTCCATTCTATTTACCTCCTTTGTACTCCCCCCTCTTCTTTCACCCTATTCCTCCTCACCGATGTTTTGCTTCTTACCCCTGCCTTCCCCAATCTGCCCTCCCTATTATCAGCCCCCCTCCCTTTTCTTTACACTTTTCTCCCCTGCATCTACCCTCCCTTCTATCAGTACCCCCATTTTCCCCTTATCCTTTTACTTCCCTAAAGAATAAGCTACATTAAATTTAAAAGGTTTTGTACAAACAGAAGCAATGCATACAAAATTAGAAGGGAGCCAGAAAACTGGGAAACAATTTTTATACCCAGTATTTCTGATAAAGGCCTCATTTCTAAAATATATTGGAAACTAAATCAAATTTATAACCAAGTCATTCCCCAATTGAGAAATGGTCAAAGGATATGAATAGGCAGTTTTCTGATGAAGAAATCAAAGCTATCTATTGCCATATGAAAAAATGCTCTAAATCACTATTGATAAGAGAAATGAAAATTAAAACAACTCTGAGGTACCACCTCATACCTATCAGGTTGGCTAATATGACAAAAAAGGAGAATAATAAATGTTGGAGAAGCTGTGGAAAAATTGGAACACTAATGCATTATTGGTGGTGCTGTGAACTGATCCACACATTCTGGAGAGCAATTTGGAATTATGCCCAAAGGGCTATAAAGCTGTACATACCCTTTGACCAAGCAATACCACTATTAGGTCTTTTTCCCAAAGAGATCATAAAAAAGGGAAAAGGACCCGCATGTACAAAAAATATTTATAGCTGCTCTTTTTGTGTTGGTAAGGAATTGGAAATTGAAGGGTTGCCCATCAAGTGGGGAATGGCTAAACAAGTTGGGGTATATGAATGTAATGGAATACTATTGTGCTATAAGAAACGATGAGCATATGGATTTCAGAGAAACCTGGAAGGACTTACATGAACGGATGCTGAGTGAGATGAACAGAACCAGGATACCATTGTACACAGTATCAACAACATTATGTGTTGATCAACTGTGATAGATTTAATTCTTCTCAGCAAAACAATGGTCCAAGATAGTTCCAAAGGACTCATGATGGAAAATGCTCTCCAAATCCACAAAAAAAGAAATGTGGAATCTAGATGCAAATTGAACCATACTATTTCTATTGTTTTTGTTGTTTTTCTTTTTTGAGGTTTTTCCTTTTTGCTCTGATTCTTCTCATATAACATGATTAATGCAGAAATATGTTTAATGTTATTATGTATATATCACCTATATCAGATTGCTTGCTGTCTAGGGCAGAGGGGAGGAAAGGGAGGGAGAAAAAGTTGAAACTATAAATCTTATAAAAATAAATGATGAAAACTATCTCTGCATGTAACTGGAAAATAATGAAATACTTTTATGGGGAAAAACCAGGCTAGGTTTTCTAGTGAGCCCAATATAAAACCATAAATAGGCCAGAAAGTTAATATGTACTTAATAGATGTTAACCTATATTGAGAGGTAGCCTGGATAGTCAATGGAGAGCCAGCCTTGAAATCAGGAAGATATGATGTGTAACCCTAGATAAGGTTTTAAAGTTCTCAGTGCCCATAGGCTTCTTTCTCAGACTATAAATTGCTAGAAAAAGTTGCTGCTTTACATTGGTAGAAGGATTTTCCTCACTTGAAGCTCCTTACCCCAATGAAATCACGGATCTGGACCAAAAAAATTTAGACTAAGTATTTGCTCTACTGTACTCTATCCTAATCATATAATACCAAAAGTATTATCTGTAGTTTAGATGCCATGTTTTAGAAAGGACATTGACAAGTTGAAAGTTGGGGAGAAGAAGACAACCAAAATGGTGCAGGGGACTAAAATCTAATGTCATAAAAATATTGGATCAGAGAACTGGAAGACAATAGGAAATTTATTTCCTTTCAACTTGATGGGGAAAATATACTCCAATAATTATAGCTGTCAAAAAGTATAATGTTTCAGATAGGGATTGGATGATCAGTGAAGTCTCTCAGGTGTCAAGTATTCTAAGATTACTATGAAGTAGTATTATAAAGCAGCTGAAATAAACAAATTATCAATGCCATCTTAGACTTCATTACTAGCATTATAGTGTCCCAATCACAGAAGGCAATAGTCCCATTGTATTTTGCATCAATATGTGTGTACAAAGGAGTGTGACCAGAATGGTGTCCAGAATCCATGTCATAAGAAATAACTAAATAAAGGGAAAACATTTTGCCAAGAAGTAAAGATGAAGTTTTTTAAAGGAACTATTATATCAAATAATTGAACAAAGCTATTATGCTGAAGTGGGATGAGGGTTAGAGGTAAATTTGTCCTGTCTTGCTACAGTAGGCAAAACTAGTACCAATAGGTGGAAGTTACAGGGATGTAGATTTCAACTCAACATAAAAAGACCTAAAAATTAGACCTGTCTAAAACTGCCATGAGGTAGTTAGCTTTCCATCACTGGATTTGCTCACACAGAGGCTGCATGACCATCTGTCAGGGACAATTTAGCTAATGTAGAGATCTCCATTAAAGCAGTATTGGGACAATAAGAAATTAAAAGATTGATGCATCATTTCCACAAAACATGTGCACATATTTTTTAATCTTTTTGGAAGTTATGTGTATTTGATAGGAGGGTGGGTTAGACAGCCCTTAAGGTCCTTTCTACCTCTAAAATTATAATTTCATGATTCCGGACTATTATTCTAATATGTAGCTCTCTACTTTGCACTTTTTATGTCATTAAGCTGCAGTAGCCTTTGATATAGCACTGAAATTAATTTTAGCCCTTGGCATACATTTGGCATACAACAATAATATAAAATGCTACATGCATTTCTGATTCATACTAATAAATAAACTTATACTAAAACAGTGGGGACCCTTGGCGAAAGAAAAGAAATAAATTTCCTATACATACATATATATATATATATATATATATATATATATATATATATATATATGGTTTCCTAAAAGATGTAAGGCTCTTATTCTAACATGATCTCTTTTGACAAAAAGAATAATTTAAGGTACAGAGAAAGATGTAACAAAACCAGAAAAACAAGTGGTAGTATGGTGGATAGAATGTTAGATCTGGAATTTTAGGAAAACCTGAGTTCAACTTCCACCTTGGCCCACTAACTAGCTGTGCCTCTCCTCAGCCTCAGTTTTCTCATTTGTAAAATGATGAGAGTAATAGCAACTATATAAAAAGCTTGTTAAGAGCCTTAAATGAGACAGTATATGTAAAATGCTTTATTTATCACTATGTAGACATTAGTTACTATTATTTCAATGCACAAAATAAAAAAGGACTTTGAGATTTCATACTAGTAGCAAAAGGAGGGATTTTTAAATCAGTTTAGTATAAAGAACACTAATACAACATAACCAAATACCTACCACTACTGACGATCTGCTCATGTACGAAATTTTTAAATTATGCTTCATTGTCATCATTATTTTATCATTATCATAATGATTGACATTTTCAATCACAACCTACTCCTCTGATTCCATAAGGCAAGACTAGATACTTAAATCAATATAGCTGAAAAATATTGATGTTATTCTCTTGAAGATTTGGCACATAAAATGGATTTAAATTTAGTTGCATTATAACAGAACTGCCTTAGATAACAAAAAGTTATGTAATATTCTTTATTCATATAAAAGAGAAATAGAAAAATATTGGGATTTATGTTTGTATCTTGAAATTTTTTCTGGAAACCACTAACCATGTATATGTATATGTATATCATTTTTGAGAAGTTTCTTGGAAATAGTTATTTTATATTTGCAAGCAAACTTCCTCATTAGGAAGTTGACTGATATAACCAAGGAAAGAAAAATCTCATTTCTGTATATCTCTGAAAATGTTGTCCTTCCTGATATTTTGTTTCACTGTATCTGAACAAACTATCCTGAAAACATTGGTATTTTGCATTTTCTAATGCTTTTTATTTGTTCTTTGCAAAATGAAGTGTCATCCCCCTAGTCTCTCACATTAAACTAATAATCTATGATCCATTTGAACTTTTGTTCTCAAATATAATTGAAAAGTGAGATCACAGACAGCACACATACTTACAAAAATGAGCTACATTTTGGTGCATGCTTTTTAATAGGACATTAAATGACACGTGGCAATCTTAAAAGAGTATCTCCAAAGTTTTATGCCAGCAACACAGGAAAAACTGCCATAACAACATCATCAGTGAATCTTCATTCTTTATAAAAAATAAGTTTTCATTGTGGCAAGGTATGAGGGGGAAAACAATAATGCAAGATTTTTGTCATGTGCTACATATGTTCTTCTAAACCAACAGGCCAACAGGCATTTATTAAACAGCTGCTTTGTGCAAGCCCCTTTGCTAAGTGCTGACCATACCAAGATAAATTAAATAAATGGATTCTGCCTTCAAGGAACTTACTTTCTACTGGAAGGATATAACACACACACACACACACACACACACATATATATATATATATATATATATAGGTAAGTATACAATAATTTTCAAGAAAAGTATTAATTGAGAAATCAGAAAAAGCTTTCTACAGAATATGACACATAAACTGTACCTTGAATGAAGTTAGGGATGTTCAGAATCAGAGGTGAAAATACTATTACTACTACTAATAATAATAATAATAATATTTACATGGTACTGTATGGCAGGCTCTATACTTAGTGCTTACCTCTATAGTGGAAACAATATGTAGGGTTCGAATGGATGAGTTGGTTATGTGGGGTATCACCACTAGCTTGGGATGTATACCATATTTTCACTTCCTATATGTTTTGTATTCTTTTTTCAGTATATAATAACATTACTATTAATGTTTTGAGGTATATTCATTTTAAAATACCATTTTTCTCAAAAAGTTCTTGTATTTATTACAAATATACAGCTTACAGGTGTATGCTACATTCTTAGATATGAATTGCATATATATGAATTACCATTTTTCTAGTAAAAGACACCTGCAATTTTACTTTATTTCATCTCATTGGAAACATGGCAGAATAGAATTTGCTTAACAGAAATTTCCTTTAGGTATAGCTTTACTTAATTCACTAATTCAATTAATATCACTTGTGTAAGGACTAAAATTCTAGCTATACTGTCTAAAATATCTAATGAGTGGTCGCCCGTAAATTATAAGCTTTAGCAAGAGTTAGACTTTTAAGCCTTTATTAAAGAGAATAAGAATTTGATAAAGAGAGAGAAAAAGGCCTAGATTCATCTATCTATTAAAGGGAGAGTGCATTTGTAGCTCCCTTCTCCACCAGAGTCCTCAGGAAAGAGAGTGAGACAGAGCACCAGCCTCCCCCTTCTTCCTCCCACAAGCCAACATCACTTCCTGACACAAAAGAAAGCTGCATGGTCCTGCCCTCAGAGGTCCTCTCCTCATGCTGGAGTAAGTCTCCAGCAGGTGGTGTCATTCCAATCGTTATACTTGTCTAGTAAGTGCCTGGAGCTCTATACATCACGGATACAAGGACAAAAACTAAATAGCCCTTATCCCTGAGGAGTTCATCTTTTTTATTCAATGAGGAATCATCATAGCTACTATTTACATAATACTTTAATATTTGCAAAGTGCTTTACAAACATCTCATTTTTTCCTCACTACAACCTTGGAAGGCAGGTGCCATAATTATCCCCATTTTACAGATAAGGAAACTGAGGCAAATGGCAGTTAAGTGACTTGCCAGAGTTGCACAGCTTGTTAAGTTTCTGAGGCCAGATTTGAATTCAGGTCTCCCTAACTATAAGCCTGCTGTTCTCGCCACTGCAGTATAAAGGTATAGAATTCTGAGTTCAGGCAAGTATGCCAATTGAATCCAACCACTAACTTAACCCTTTGCAGGGTTAATTTACAGGATATCTTAATGATAAATCCTAAAAGGATTTTTATTTTCTCTATGAGTTAAGTGGCATCTTCTTCCACAAAAATTATAAAGACCAAATCCCAGAATCCACATAATCCAACATATACACAAAACAAAAGAACCAAGAAAATGGGCAACATCTGGTCAGGCCTACAGAGTGTAATTAGAGTAGTAAGAGTTGTAATGACACTCCTAGCATCAATTCATTTTACTGATTCCTCAACCATAGAAAGAGGTAGGGCACTTAGAGTATTACTACAGAACTTTGATGTTACCTCCTTATGGTTTTGAAGAACTAGCCATAATTTCATGCTGTTATTGTTAATGAACCCACTTTTCCCTTCTGGTTCCAAAGAGCATAATATACCTGAAAGCTATAGTGCTGGAGAAAACTCTCCATTAGCAGCTCCTAGTAGAGGGAAACCATAGGGGATATATTTTCCCACCCACTACCATAAAGCCAAAGGTATACACCACTGGAGCTCCAATTTAAAAGATCAAGAACTGGCCACAATATTAGAAAGATAAATACAACACACACAAGCAACCATTCATCTAATCCCTTTGGCTTTCCAAAACACAGGATGTCCATTAATGCCAAGAATGTTAGACTACTCCATGCATTTGATCATTGTGGAGGTTCACACTAATGTAATTATCACATTTATGATAGTATTTTAATATGTAGTAGACTGCGGATTCTTTAGAAAACTCAGCAGATTGATACGGTGTGTTGATAATATAAGATGGCTACATCCTTGCTGCAACATAAAAACAATTACCATGGGAGAGGGGGATGGGGCATTACCTCTCCAAAAAAAACAATTTAAGTAGATTTTGATCTTAACTGTACTTATCGATAATCTTTTTTCCCAGATAAACAGAATACTGAATATATTTGGCATGTGTCACCACACTTTCACCTAGTGCAGACACAGTGGGAACTGTTGTTTTCATAAATAAAAATCTGCAGACCATACCATTATCCTCCTCTTTGACTCTATCTCCTCTCTGCATGACTCTGGTGGGAGTTATGCTTCACAGTAGGCAGCAGAACTGAATGCTGATGAAATCTGGTCCATCCCCAGGCACTTATTTTGTGGGTGAAGTGTGTCAACATGAAACAAAGTCCATGTTTTCTTCAAATTCACCTGATTTAATCTGATCCACCAATTAGTCACTAATGTAATGACTGTATTCAGGGTTGCAAAAGTAATTCAACTAAATAAAATCCAGATTACAATAGCCCCTAAATTTGAGCCTATTACCTACTCACTACTTAATAATGGGCCCAGTTCCCCACCCTTTGCTAAAGTTAGGCATTAGCAGTGGTGTCTAAGAAGAATTATGCACCTCCCTGAGTACCTAATTTACTACCAAAGAGTGACCTGGGCATTGAAAAGGATAGTCCATTATTCTAATATAACTTTCTTACCAAAAAACCTTTTTAAGTAAATATGCACTCACTCTTTCTGAAATTTCCTGGATAAAATTTATGACTTGTGTAAAAATAGAAATGGAAATAAACCCAAAACAGCTTGGTAAGATGTGACTGATGGCTGGAATATGTCAATGGAAAGGTATAACTTATTCAAAAGGAACAGATAAATAAAGTGCTGGTGGTATGACATTATATATATATATATATATATATATATATATATATATATACTCACAAACCGGGTTTGGGGAAGCATAATGGAAAGCATTTGGGCAAAAATCAGTGCAGGAAGGAACACAGGTTGTATTGCATTGAGAGAACACTACAGACCACATGAACAGAAGGAAGAAATGAATGACTTCTGCAATAGATTACAAAAATGGCACAGAGACATAAGCAAAATGAATTCACCAAAAATTACTCATTTCCATTTTTGACAAGGTTACTAGCTCATTGGCGTGCTATAGACATAACTGTTTTCTAGTTTAACATTTGACAAAGATTTGTATGATATCCTGGTAGACAAGGTGAGATTTACCTGGATGAAAGTAATTAGGTGGATCCAAGATATCTACAGGACACAAGGAGCAATGATAAATGGTGCCATGTTAGTACAGACAAAGGTCTCTGGAGCTCATGAATCCACCTTGCCCCTATTTTATTCAAAAAGTTTGCCAATAATATGCATGAAAGCATAAGAGGCATGTTTTATCACATTTTCTGATAATATGAAGATGGGAAGGGTAGCTAACATGTTGAATGGTGAAGTCAAGATCCTAAAAGATTTTGACAGACCAGATACAGTAATATATGTTAACAGAGATAAATATCTTTCATTTGGATTTTCAAACAAATCAATCAACTTCACAAATATAGGAATGGAGAAACAGAGCTAACAAAAGAGTTCATATAAGAAGGACTTGACTTTCCAGAAAGTAAAATACAAACTCTTTATCATGAATGCCTTTCCTCTGTTGATTATTTCCAATTTATCTTGTATAGAGTCTGTTTTTAAATAGTTGTTTTCATTTGGTCTCCTTCCCCTATTAGACTGTGAGCTTCTTGAGAGCAGGGACTTTCTTTTTCCTTTCTTTGTATCCTCAGAGATTAGCACAGTGCCTGGCACATACTAGGCACTTAATAAATATGTATTGACTGTTTAACAAGGTAATCAAAAAAGGTTATTTTATCTTGGGATGAATTAATAGATGCACAAAGTCCAGAATTAGCAAAGCAATAGTCCCACTGTTATCAGAACTTGTCAGACTAGGATATCTCTGGGATATTTCTAGATATATCTGCAATATTTCGTCCAGGTGTATGTGGCACATTTTAAGTCATTTCAATTTTTTTAAATGTGTGATAAGCACCTATTTTGTGTTGTGTATGTATTGTAGGGATACAAAGACTAAAAGGAAATATTCTCTGCCCTTAAGAAGTATGGTTTATATTAAGAATATAACATATACAAAGATAGATAAATACAAAATGTATATGGAATAATATAAAGTAATTCCATGTGGGTAGAGAGAAGACCTTAATAACTTAAAAGATTAAGAAAAGCCTTGTGTATGAGGTGGCACTTGAGTTGAGCTTTGAAAGGAAGCAGGAATTTCAGGAACTACAGAAGAAGGAAATCATTTCAGGCATGGGAGATAACCTTTGCAAAGGCACAATCATTGGAAATAGAATGCTTTGCATAGAGAACAGCAAGTAAGCAATGGGGTGAGGGAAATGTGAATGATAGATTCAAATTTGAAAAGATGGATTGGAAAAGACAGATTGGAACCAGATTGTGAAGTGCTTTTAAAGCCAAAGTCTTATTTTATTCTGGAGGCAATAAGTAGTCACTGAGGTTTTTTGGATTTTTGTTGGGGGTTTTTTGAGGAGCAAAGTGACATAGATTTGTGGTTTAGAAACATCAATTTGATACTGTGTAGGCAATGAATTAGAGATGTTTGGAAAGAATGGAGGCAGGAAGATAAATTATGGGGCTCTTGCAAGAGTCTAGGTAAAAATTGATGAGGCCCAAAATAAAATGGTATTTATATGAATGGAGAGAAGAAAATGAAGATGAGAGATATAGTAATAAAATCATGAGGGTTTAGAAGTTGATTGGCTATGAGGTGATGAAGGAGAAGGAAGAGTTGAGAACTCCTGGTTTTCAAACTTAGGTGGTGACAGAAGAAAGGGTATTGACTATGACAGAAAAAGGGAAGTTAGGAAGATGACTAGTTGGGGGTGAAGAAAAATAAGGAATTCTAGTTTGTACATTCTGAGTTATGCCCAGGTGGGGATGTCCAACTGCAATTGGAGATTGATGCTCAGCATAGAAAGTAGGACTGGATATATAAAGGTAGGAGTCTTCTATGTAGAGAGGATCATTGAACCTATGGATGAAGAGAATAACATGAAAGTCTAGAGAGAGAAAAAGAGCTCGGAAAAAGACCTAAGATACACATTGACAAATGGAGAGCATCTAGAAAAAAGAAAACAGTACAGAAAGGAAAACAACCATACCATGTGAAGATCTGTTGTAAATATGCAATCTGGAGAAGCAAAAATGTAGAGAATGTAAGAGATTCAATGAAAAAGTAAATGACATCAGTGAAATAGCAGAATAGAAAATAAACCCACAAAAATCATGAACCTTTCTGTATTTTACTAACAAAACTCAACAGTTGTTGATAGAGAAATTCCATTCAAAATAATGATAAAATGTATAAAATATCCGGAAGTTTGCCTACCAAGACATAGTCAGGAATTATAAGAATCCAACTAAGAAACAACATGGGAGATATTAAACAAACATTTTACAATATATACCACAATGAACTCCAAATTGATAAATGCCCTAAATATAAAAGGTCACATCATAAACAAATTAAAGAAGAGAAAGAGATAGTTTTTGGCGCCTATGGCTAAGGGGGAAATTATTAACTAAACAGGCAAAGATTATCATAAACTAACTGGAAATTTTCAATTACATAAAATTGAAAAACCTTGTACAAGCAAAATCAAGTTAGTTAGAAGGGGGAAATTGACTGGGAAGAATTACAAGAGTAAATTTCTCTGATAATGGCTTTATATCCAATAGAAAAGAAATAAAAATAAAAATTTTTTTAAATGGAGATGCAACATCAGAACCATCAAAATATCAGAAATGACCATAATAACTTTGGATAGGGAACAGGTTTATTAATGTATTATTGGTAGAACTGTGAATTGGCCCAACAATGTGGAGATATACCACAAAAGTCAGTAAACTATGCATACCCTTTAGTCCAGTGATAGTGCTACAAAGCATATAACTAAAAAAATTTAAGACAGATGTAAATGATCTATACACACAAAAATATTTGCAGCAACACTTTATGTTGAAGCAAGGAACTGGACAATAAGGTGTGCCTGTAAATTTGAGAACAGATGAACAAACTATGTTATATGAATGTAACAGAATATTATTATACCATAATAAATAACAAATGTGATGAATGCAGAGAAACATGAAAACATTTATTAACTGATTCAGAGTAAAATGGCAGAATCAGCATAATACTTTATATGATGAGCATAATAATGTAAAGGAAAATAACTGTAAAAGATGATTGTAGAACTCGAATCAATGCATTGACATAACTTCAGAACATTGGTGATGAACATGCCACATATCTCTCAGCAGAAAGGTGACAGACTTAAAGCATAAAATGAGTTTACAAAATAGTATAAGTTGCCTTAAAAAGCAGTGAATCCTCCATTGATGGAGATTTCCAAGGACTGAATGGATGATCACTTGCCAAGCACATGAAAAAGTTTGTGTGTGTGTTTCTATTCAGGTATGGCCTACATGACTAGATGTCTTGAGATCCATCCCAAAGTTGAAGAGTTGGTTCTGAAGCATGGTATGGTGGAAGTAATGATAGACTTGTACTTAGAACTTCCATTGCCAGTTCTGTCACTTTAGTAGTATTACTGGCAAGGCATATAACCTCAAAGTCTTCAGTTTCCCAGTATATAAAATGGGTAGATAATCTCTATGTTACTTTCAATTTCCAAACCCAGTGATTCTATAAGAAGCTCCAATTCTACCCTAGGCTTGCTATGTAATACAAAATCACCAGGTGGCAGTTTTGAATGGCTTCTCTAATGAAAAGCAATGCTCCCTCCATTGAATAAAGGCACTTGTCCACCTGTCCACTGCCTAAACTCAGAATCTTAAGCAAAATTCTCCTCATAATTAACCAGGTCCAGCATTTGTTTTCACAAATGCAGTGGAAGTAGTATCAAGGAAGCCACTTAGAGCCACTGTCTAGTAAATTTGGCTTAGAAAATGTAGGGTGGAATTTAACATAATTGAGGTGATATAGTAGAAAAAATGCTGAACCAGTTCTACCATTTACTAAATGGATAAGTCATTAAATGACTAGGTAGATGATACTGTAGTTAAGAGCACTGCACTTGGAGTCACCAAGACCTGAGGTCAAATGCTGTCCTAAATTCTTACTATGTGACCTTAGGCAAATGATTTAACAACCTCTCTTAGCCTCAATTTCCTATCTTTAAAATGGGGGGAGGAGGGGAGGTATAATAATAGCACATACTTTACAAGGTAGTTGTGTGAATAAAATGAAAAAATACCTATAATATCCTTTGCAAACCTCAAAAAGGATATCTCAATGTTACTGTTATCAAATGTATCAAATGGAAGGACAATTTAAAATACTAATCATTGTTGTAGCTTTTGAATTTACAAAGTGCCATCACATAGGAAAGAGGAGAGACAGAGACAGAGAAAAAGAGGACCAAAATAGAGACACAGAGAGACAGAAATAGACAGAGACAGAGACAGAGACAGAGACAGAGACAGAGACAGAGACAGAGACAGAGAGAGACAGAAATGAGGCTTGGAGTTAAGAGAAACCTAAGTTCCAATTCTGCCTTACTAGCTATGTGACCCTGCACAAATTAACCTTTCAGGCTCAACTTCCTCATCTGTAAAATTGACTTACTAGCACCTATCTCAAAGAGATCTGATGAGTCAACATATGTAAAGCACTTTGCAAACCTTAAAGTACTATGTAAATGCTGGCAATTAATATTATTAAAATGATTTATGAATTACAGAACACAGAATAAATCTAGGTATGTTGTTTTTTGTTTCTCATCACTGCATCTGTTGCTGATGTTTCTGGGCTATGTAGTGAGAGCTAGCTGGTTGCAGAGGAATAAGAGCTGGCCTTAGAACCAGTCATACCAGAGTCACATACCATTTCTGACCTGTACTGGCTATAGAACCCTATGAAAACATTTAACCTCTCAGCACACTAGTCAAAGACTTTGAGTGGCAGAGAAAATGCTGGGCTATATTGATGGAGAAAATTTTCTTAGGTGTTTCCCATTCCAGTGAATGATAGATCCAGTTCCAATGACTATTATTATCCCATATCTATAAATATATCCTTTTTATAAATGTTAAACCTGTTTAATGGGAACTATCAGAATAATCAGCAGCTTTCTTAAGAGAATTATCCAAAGAAGTGAGGCAACTTTCCTCAAGTCACTTACACTACCCCTTGCCCTCCCTTTCAGCAGAGGACCCATTCTCAGAAAACCAACACAGTCTTTCAGAACCATCACCATCTCTCCATTTTTGTACTAATCTCAGAGGATGGGATGGTCCTTCTATTTGGCAATGTCATTACTTGTACTTGTCTCCTTGATTTCATTCCCTGTCTCCTGCAAGAGCTTTCCCCTTCAATCATACCCTTTCTATTTATAGTTATCTTTCCCTACTACCCTGAAATATACATTGATCTCCACACTCTCCTTAAAAATGCCTTCAGTTGGCTTGGCTATTCCCTCAAGCTGTAAGTCTAACTTCTTCCTCCCTTTCACTTCCAAACTCCTAGAAAAAATTGTCTCTACTTGTTACATCCATTTCCTTATCATCCATCTATATCTCAGTCCTTTGTTATCTAACTTCCTACTCTGCCACTCAACTGAACTTGTTCTCTCCAAGATTACCAAAATTTTACTAATAAATCCAATGGTCTTTTCTTAGTCTTCATCCTCCTTGGTTTCTTAGTGGCTTTTGACATTGTTGACCATTCCTTCCTCCGAGACATACTCTCTCCCTAATTTTTTGTAACACCGGGCTCTCCTAGTTTTCCTCCTGCCTCCTATCATTAGTTTTTGTTGTTGTTGTTGTTTTGGGGGGGGCGGGGCAGTGAGAATTAAGTGACTTGCCCAGGGTCACACAACTAGTAAGTGTAAAGTGTCTGGGGCCAGATTTGAACTCAGGTCCTCCTAAATCCAGGGCCAATGCTTTATACACTGTGCCACATACCATTCCTTTTCAATCTTCTTTGCTGGATCACAATTCACACCCCCCTCTTTTTGCATCAATGTTCCTACGAGCATTTTCCAGGGCCTTCTCTCTTCATTATACTCTCTTAATTTTATCACCTCCAAAAGGTTCAATGACCATCTCAATGCATAGAATTCCTAAATATACAGTATATAGCCAAACTTCATTTTTCCTAAGCTGCAAGCCCATACTATCAGTTGCCTGCTAGGCATTTATCCACTAGTATATTCCATAAGCAACTCAAATTTAACATGTTAAAATGGAATTCACAATCTTTTCCCCCCATACCCATCCCTATTCAAAACTGTTTTATTCTGTCAAATGCACCATCAAATCTCAATCATTCAGATTCCCAGCCTTGGAGCATCCAATCAGTCCCTTACTTCCATGCCTGGAATACCCTCCCTCCTCACACTTCCACCTACAAGAAATCCTAATTTCTTTCAAAGCACAACTCAGATGTTATATCCTGCAGGTGGGTTTTTCTAATTACCCAGTTAGTGTTTTCCCACAATGAAAATAGTTTGTGCTTATTCTATATACATTCTGTGTATACTTATCAATATACATATTATTTTCCCCAGTATAGTG
Organism: Dromiciops gliroides; assembly: GCF_019393635.1. NCBI lineage: Eukaryota > Metazoa > Chordata > Mammalia > Microbiotheria > Microbiotheriidae > Dromiciops > Dromiciops gliroides. The sequence goes on from NC_057865.1 coordinate 130,328,644, forward strand.
GCAGCTTCTTAAAGGTGGGGACTTTTCAATTGTTATCTTCATATTTAGAGCACTTAGCACAATACATAGCAGCTACTAGGTATTTAATAAATTCATGTTGAATCAAATTGAACAAGGATTTTGATAGTCTCCGTACTCTGTTCTAGTCCAGCCATATCTGGAGTATTGTATGCATTCTAGGCATCACATTTTAGGGGGAAAAACTACACTAACAAGCTAGACTTCATCCTGAAGAGAACAACTAGGACAGTAAAGAGTTTGGTGAAGGGATTAAAATCTATGCCACATGAGAATCTGTTGAAGAACCTGGGAGAAAAATGTCATAGCTTGGAGAAGAGGAGATATAATAGGAAACATGGTGAATGGTTTCAAGTATTTAAAGGGCTAGACTATACAGTATATGTGAAGGATGTTCTGCCTGATACAGTGGGCAGTAACACATGTAAATGATAGGCAGAAGTTACCCATGGTGTAGATTTTGACTCAGTGAGGAAGAACTTTATTAGATATGTTCAAAAATGGAATGTGGCATGAGGGTCCACCCCTCAGAGACTTTGAGAAAAGATTTGATGAGCACTTGCCAAGGAAATTTGTAGAGGAAACTCCCGGCAGGCATAGGCTATAACAGAGAGCATCAGGTGCCTCTCAATTGTAAGATGCTATGATTCTGGCTTAATTGAATAGATTTGCATCAATAAGACACATTGCACTGCTCTTTCTGATGACTTTGTCAGCTCAAGGCTTATAGATCTAGATACAGGAGAACAGTGGGAAGGGACAACTCAGTTTAGCCTGACATGAAGAGATTCCAGAGTTCATTAGGCTAAAAATAACCCCAGTGAGCTCAGGAGGAAGTTGCAGATCCTTTTCTTGAGAGTAAGTTTGGGGGGGGGGGGGCACTTGAGGATATTTTGGTCCCTGAGGGGTAAAGAAAAAATACAGTCAAGGGGAGAAAAGAACACAGAAATGGGAAGCTGAAGGGAGAGATGGAGTCCCAAAAGAAAATTTGCCTATTTAACAGTTTTTCTTAAAGCCACCACTGACAGATTGTCTCTGAAATATGGTAGCTTCCCACAGTCCTCAGATTTTTGCCAAACAGAAAGCAATCAATCAATCAACTTACAAGTATTTATTGAGCACTTATTGCCCAGCACATAAAAATATTTTGTATGATAAGCAGTATTTTAGACTCTTGAAATGAAATTAAAATTACGGAAAAAGAAATGTTTAAAATGAGACTTGTTTTAGTAATACAAAATTCAGTAATATTTATTTGGGGATTTACCATAGAATCGTAGAGTTGGAAACAACTTCAGAGATCATTTAATCCAATGCCTCATTTTACTGATGAGGAAATAAAAGCTCAACTAGGTTAAGCAATTTGCCCAAGGTCACAGAAAAAAAATTGCAGTAAGCCTAGAAATAAAATCCAGGTTTGCTAACTTCCAGTCCAGTGCCCTTTCCTTGATACCACAGCATTTACTGCTTATATTAAAAGGATTACCATGAGTGAATATGAGTAGGAAATAAGATTATCATTCTTAAATTTTCAAATTAAATTAGGTTATATGCATATCTGAATAATATAATAAAATACTTAAGATATTCTCTGTATGGAGAATTTATTAGACGTTACTCAAGATTTGAGTGTTAACTTGAGACAAAATTTATTCTTTTATATAACAATTCTAATATACTCACAGAGCATAACAATTCTAATATACTCACAGAGAACAAAGGCATATAAAAATTGAGTCAATGTACAATGCACTATATGAAGACTTAGAATGAATTTGGAAAATGCAATATTTTCAGGCTTAGGAATCACTGATTTTATTTGTGAAACTCAGACGCCATCTATTGTTGAAAAAAGTTAATGCACTTTCCTGCCCAAAGGCAGTAAATTGCTTTGCCCCTGAGCACCTGGGACAGCTAAAAGAGAAACTGTGAACATTATAAATAAACTTATTCTCCACCTCATAGACTTGAGACTTTAAGGGCATAAATACACAGAGAAGAATATTTGGTGGGTTTATTTTGGGGTACAAGATTTTTAATCTTCTTTTCCAAGCCTCTGATCTCAATGGATCTAGTTCCTTTAAGAAGTATGGAAAAACATTTTAAAATGAAAAATAAAAATAAAAAATTCATAAGATTTCTGGGTGACATACCTCAATCTGTTGGCAAAAGAAAGTACATGCTATTATGTGGTAACCTCTCCATCCTGTCTCAGGCTTTGTGCAGTCCTGACTGATTTCTATTTGCTGCCAGGTTACTTCCGTTCTATGATGTTGTCATTCATCTTTCGATATAGCTTATCTAATGTGATGTTTTGGAATCCATTTCAGTTTGATTCTTCCTTGACTTGAGTGTCCTGATTCCATTAATTAGCACTGAATTTTCCCATTGTTAAGCTTGACTTTTCCCCAAGATGACATCCTTCTCCTTTTCTCCTTTCCACTATTCCCATCCCTCTCAAGATCCTATTCTCCCTACCTACAACTTTTTAGTGAAATAATTAACTTCTTTATGAATTAGAGAAATCCCACCACCACAAAAGGAACCCCAAAGTGTTTTCTCCATTAGAAAGTTTTGAGGTGGGGCAGCTGGGTGGCGCCTTGGATAAAGCATTGGCTCTGTATTCAGGAGGACCTGAGTTCAAATCCAGCCTCAGACACTTGACACTTACTAGCTATGTGACCCTAGGCAAGTCACTTAACCCTCATTACCCTGGAAAAAAGAAGAAAGAAAGAAAGAAAGAAAGAAAGAAAGAAAGAAAGAAAGAAAGAAAGAAAGAAAGAAAGAAAGAAAGAAAGAAAGGAAGGAAGGAAGGAAGGAAGGAAGGAAGGAAGGAAGGAAGGAAGGAAGGAAGGAAGGAAGGAAGAAAGAAAGAAAGAAAGAAAGAAAGAAAGAAAGAAAGAAAGAAAGAAAGAAAGAAAGAAAGAAAGAAAGAAAGAAAGAAAGAAAGAAAGAAAGAAAGAAATAAAGAAAGAAAGAAAGAAAGAAAGAAAGAAAGTTTTGAGGTTATGTTGTTGCAATACAATCCTGGCTCCTTTTGAAGATATGGGAGGCAGGGGGAGAAGTGTTGTATATAATAAAGCCATTAAATTCTCCAGGTACACTAGTTTAAGAGGAAGCAATTTCAATAAAATTCAGTAGCATTCAAATAAATTTCCAATGTAACTCTGCAATAAAAGATTTGTCTGTTTGGATCTAACCTTTCACTCAATATTTTGCTAACTTAAATATGTTTGTAGGATGGACAAAATAGACTTTGAAATATCTGTGAAATTTAAAATGTCAACAAAGAGAAATCAAGGCAATAGCTGTGAAATTATTTGACGTGTTAACAGGAAAAGGAAGTGGTTTTATTGCTGAGAAGTAGCAAAGGTCCTTCCAGTCTTCACACACCAGGCGTGATTTGCATGGAAAAAGAATAAAATTATGAGTCTCAGAGTAGGAAGGGTGGGGGTGTTAAGAATGTCTTTACCACAGATTCTGAGCTTCTTTACAATTTTGGTAAGTGATGATCTAGGAATTGACATCATGGGATTAAGAATTAAAAGGAATTTTCTGACCATAAATAACCTAAGGGCTAGACTGAGGTAGTCCGAATGAATGTCAGCAGAAGAATCAGTTCAAAAGGACAGACATAAATGCCTAAGGGCTGTTCTTGCTAGCTGGATGTATGTGATGAGGTTGGCTGAGGTATACATTGGCATAAAAAAAAAGTAAAATAGCCTAGGGCTATGGGCTTTTCAGAGTTGAAATCCTAGAAGCTGACACAGAAACTCAGCAAAGAAGCCATTGCTGCTAAAAACCAGTACATGGCAATGGAGAGCAACTCTGCAAAGTTGTTGCCAAGTAGAGAAAGTCCCTCAGCAGAGATGCTTAGCAGAGATGCCCAGCAAAGAACAGAGGGGCCCAACAGAGAGCAGATATGGACAGAGAGAGGGGGAAAAAAATCACTATGGTGTCTTGTGAAGGCAGAGGACATTGGTTTTTCTGCCATGAAGAGACATGAGATGCTCTAACTACACATGTTCCTAAGACACATATTCCCTATATGCATGTTCATTATACATGTGACCCTCCATGTGTGTTCCCTGGCCACATGTGTTCCAGATTGCCCCCTGAATGAATGTTCCCTGCTGTTTCTCTTGATGTGTCTATTTATATTCCTTAAATGTGTCCCTTCCCCAATTAAGAACATGGTAACATGTAAGACAATATAGCTTTGCATATAGGATGTCCTAAAAATGTTAGTGCAGTTTTAAGGTACTTTAAGCCAGGGTTTCCTAAACTGTTGCCACTCACAACCCCTTTTCACCTGAGAAATTTTTACATGACCCTGGGTATATGGGTATATAAAACAGGGATGCATAACCTTTTACTGTTACCAAATTTTTTGTGACCCCTACATTCAGTTACACAACCCCATATGGGGTAGCAACTCACAGTTTAGTGAGCTGTTTTAAGCTATTAAAACTAAAAACTATACCAAGATTTTGGAGATTTCCTGTATGTGTGGACAAATATTCCTTTGTTTTTGTTTTTTTTTTGCTTTTTAAAAAATTAAATGTTGGGACAGCTAGATGGCGCAGTGGATAGAGCACCGGCCCTGGATTCAGGAGGACCTGAGTTCAAATTCGGCCTCAGACACTCAACAATTACTAGCTGTGTGACCCTGGGCAAGTCACTTAACCCCAATTGCCTCACCAACAAAAAAAAATTTAATGTCTTTTTTTTTTTAACTATGTCCTTCAGTAAAAGAAAGATCTTGGTGAGAAGTTGTGAAGTATAGTTCTGAATGGATGCTGACCTACTAAGTGCCTTGAACCTGAGATATCTTCTGGCACCCCACATGTGAAAGGGATCACAGAGTTACATGAATAGTATGGTAGTATGTAGTACTGTGGTATGTATGTTTTGCCAATATTTAAAATAAAAAGCTTCCTATCTCAAAAGTAAATAGCTTTTCTCTTATGAAAAAAGAAAAAAAATGAAATTGAATCATGCCCTAATTTAAGAATAACCACAGGGGGTGGCTAGGTGGCGCAGTGGATAAAGCGCTGGCCCTGGATTCAGGAGGACCTGGGTTCAAATCCGGTCTCAGATACTTGACACTTACTAGCTGTGTGACCTTGGGCAAGTCACTTAACCCTCACTGCCCTGCCCCCCACCCCCCCAAAAAAAAAGAAAAAGAAAAAATCACAAATAAATTAATCACCTATCCCTACTCCAATCTAGCTTCTACTCAGCTATCTTCCTAAAGTACAAGTCTGACCATGTCACATCCTTTATTCAATAAACTCCATGACCTCTAGTACCTAAGATAAAATACTCTGCCGGTGCTTTATCCACTGAGCCACCTAGCTGCCCCGCTTCCAATCTTCTTACTGGAAAAATACCTTACTGCCCTGCACATACTCTGTGATCCAGTGACATTGGAGTCTTTGTTATTCCTCCAGCCAGCTCTAGGCAATTTCCCTGGCCTTTCCCCACATCAGGAATTTACTCCCTTCTCATCTTCACTCCTTGGCTTCCCCTGTTTTTTTCAGGTCCCAGATAAAATCCAACCAAATACCTTTCCTGGTCCTCCCACATAATTTTAACTTCCTCTTTGAAATTATTTCCAGTTCCCCTTGTTTTATCCTTCTTTTGTATGTAGTTGTTTTGTTGATGTCTTCTCCATTAGACTATGAGCTCCTTGAGAGTGGGTATTGTTTATTTTCCTTTCCTGTATTCCCCTTACTTATCACTGTGCTTAGAACATAGTGTATGCTTAATAAATGCTTGTTTACTTAAAATGAGGATAATAATAGAACCTACCTCCCCAGGTTGTTGTGTTGATCAAATGAGATAACACTTGTAAAGACCTTTTTTTTTTTTGTAAAGGTCCTTTGTTGTTGTTCAGTAATGTCCAACTTTTCATGACCTCATTCGGGTTTTTCTTGGCAGAGATAATGGAGTGGTTTTGCCATTTCCTTTTCTCCTTTCAACAGAATATTGATTCAGATTATGAAATGTGAGCATAAGGTAGAGACTGACATCTTCATTTGATTGGTAAATTTTCTCTCTCTTAAAGCAATTCCAAAAGAAGATTTCAAGAAATGTTTTGAGCTATAGTAGCATAATGGAAATAAATGAGTCATCTAATAAAACAATTCCTTTCAAAGGCAAATATAAAAGGAATAGCACATTTATTTCTAATGCAAACATACAAGTCTGATAAGAGTGTTTGTTCTTCAAATAACCATCTTATTCAACAATTAGCTTCTTTACAGTTATTGTCTAAGATTAGAGATCAGATTCAAGGGAAGTGATGAAAGAACATGAAAGCTAAGTTTACTTATTTCATTTCTTAAATCTTCCATAATGAGTGTTATTCTTTAAACCTCGTAATTACCTAAGAACCTATGAAGTGAAAAAAAAATGTTTTCCTTTCATGGTTTCTTTGTGATCCCAAAAGAGATGGACTTTTTTTCTTATTTAATGTAATGAAGAAGCAAATATGCTGTTTCTTTTGTATGGTACTGGTAATTCACAGGAGTTCATTGGCTTTTGGGAAAGACAATATAGTTGTTTTTATCTCCCTCTTAAGGTATCCCTTAGGATTCAGTTAATTTAGTATAATAGGAACATGGACATTTGCTACTGAGTTGATTGCTAGCAGTGCCCACAATCTCTGTCTCTTCCCCCTCCAGGGTTCCCAGGGCCATTCTGAGGCTTCTGAATCACAGAATAATTTTCATGGCTTCTTGCTAATCCCCAACAGAACAGCAGTAGTTGAAACGACAAGCTAAAAGATATTTGAGAAGTAATTATCCCCAGATTCAAAAAGAATCAGTAAAAGATACTAATTGTGTGAGGAGGTAAGAGTGGTGGCTAGGGACTTTTGGTTGAGAAAACTAAGTCAGTTGATCTTCAGGTTATTTTCAGAGATGTTGGCGAGGTCCCTTCACAGCAGCCCCACACTGCTACAGGACAAAAGGCTACCAATGGAACTATCCCTGAACTGATAAAGTTGGCCTAAGCTGGCTCTTTCTAAAAGAGCTGTGGTAGCAGTAGCAGAAAGCAAGAGGCAAAGGATGTCAGTCTGAGACAACTGATGCTGGGTGGAATGAAAGCAGCACAAAGAAGAACCAAATGACACCAATAGTGAAAACAGAAATGGAAGCATTCTCATAAAAATCCAGGAGTCATAGGAGCCAAGGCAATAAGACACGCACCCATGAAGAAGAAGAGCACAGCCAGATCTTGTCTTTCAATGGTACTGTGAGTCATGTTGACTCTGCGGGTCTTTTTGCAAGATGATATAACTTTGTATCAAACCCTGAGCTGTTTCCTCACTTAGGAGAGAGAGCATGAATCCTGGGTGGCACTATAATTATACAGTGACTGTACAAATCCCTGGGGTTTATCAGAGGGGTGGTAAACTCACTATCTCTCAACCCTCATATTCAATCTGTTGCCAAAGCCTGTTGATTTCACCTTTGCAACATCTCCCTAATATGCCCCCTTCTCTCCTCTGACACTACTGCCACTTTGTACTGCATCACCTCACCTTGATTTACTGCAATAGCCTGCTGATAGGTCAGCCTTGCCTCAAGTCTCTCCCCACTCTACTCTGTCTTCCATTTAGCAGCTGAAGTGCTTTTCCTAAAGTGCAGGTTTGATCATGTCTCCCTACTCAATAAACTCCACTGGCTTCCTATTGCCTTAAGGATCAAATACAAAACACTCTGTTTTGGCATTTAAGAAGGGGAAAGTCCTTCTTAACCTAGCTCCCATCTAACTTTCCACTCTTCTTCTTCATCTTTTTTTGGTGGGGGGGGAGCCAGGACAATAAGGCTTAAGTGACTTACCCAGGGTCACACAGCTAGTAAATGTCTAGTGTCTGAGGCTGGATTTGAACTCAGGTCCTTCTGAATCCAGGGGCAGTGCTTTATCCACTGTGCCACCTAGCTGCCCCCACTTTCCACTCTTCTTACACCTTACCCCATGCCATATTTTCTTCCATCAAGTGACACTGGCCTCATTACAGTTCCACAAACAAGACACTCTATCCCTTGGATCCAGGTATTTTCTCTGACCCCCATGCCTGGAATGCTCGCTTCCACATCTCCAGCCTTCTCTGGCTTCCTTTACATCCCACAAAACTATATCCCTCTTAATTCTAATGTCTGCCCTCTCTAAATTACTTCCTATTTATCCTGTAGATGGTATGCTTATGGTCTTCTCCATTAAATTCTGAACTCCATGAGGGAAAGAGCTGGGGGTTTTGTCACTTTTTGTATCCCCAGAACATATGCTTAATAAATGTTCTTGACTGACTCCTTACCAACTTGAGTTCCAGTTGGACAAGGGGAACTCAATACCAAGTTGGTACAGACATGACACAGAAATTCCACAGGTCCCTGGGAAGAATGGTACTTGGTAGAGAGAAAAATATTATGACTGTCTAAAGGTTCAGATATAAATTCTTTCAGAATGCTTTGTTGGGTATAATGGGAATTGTTCTATATCCCAATGTATTATAAGTTTGGTGTCTATATGGGAATTGAAAAAACCTAGAGAGGACCTAAAAATAAAATTAATTTCTTCATTTCCAGATAGGAAATTCTCTGGATAGGGGATATGTTATGATTGCTGACTATCTGAAACTGAACCTAGTCCTCTATCTACACATGGATTATATCAGTAATTTGGATGCAAATATATTTCTCTTGTGTCCATTTTTTTATCATTCTGAATATGAAGGAGAACTAGTTAATCTAATTTCCATACATTTGATCTCTATTTGGAACATTTTTTATCATGACACTAAGCATAATCCAGGTTGATTCATTTTTATTTACAGTAACCATATAACCAATTCCCATTTTTCATAAGGACTAACATTGCTATCTATGGTTAGCAAACTTTTAAACCCTTAAGTATTGCATAATCTTTATCCAGTTAGCCAACTTTCATACTCTTAAATATTACATAATGAAACAGTGTACAGATACAGTAAGAAGACAAAAATTCTAGTCAATCAATGTACTTACTTTTTAGTAGGTGGTAGAGAAGATCAAAATTAAACAAAATTTCTATCACATTTAGGGATTGTCTATGAGTTGTACTTTTCTATAGTATTCTAGACTCCAATTAGGATAGATAGTCAAAAGTGGCTATATTCAAGCTACATAAAATATAACCAGAGGCTTAGACACAACTGACTCTTCAATAAAAGCAAGATAAATGAGGATTATATATGGAGGAAATCCAGACTTGAATGTAGAATTAGAATTTCAAGTAAAGAAGGGGCTTAAGGGAATATCTATGGCAAATCTTTCATTTTTCACAAGAAATTGGGACCCAGTGAGGTTATGCAATTTATGCAAGAACATATAAAGTAGTTGGTGACAGAGTTTTAATTAGAACCCAGAACCTTGACTTCTCATTCAGTACTCAAGAAAAACCAACAATGACTTACATAGAAAATTTGCAGAGAATTAGCAAATTTACTTTAGCCCCATTGTTAATATCAGCCATTTATGATTTTTAACTAATGTGCTCTGCCTTCATTAAAGACAGCATTCAGACCCAGAAAAAATGGCCATATGCTTAAATTTTCAGAATTAAACATGAATATACAAATACGCATCTTATATTCCAAAGTCAGAATATAGGCTTGCTTAATACTCCCCCTTACCAAAAGGTGTAATTAAAATACTGAATCTAAACAATCGCAGAATCACAGCTGATGCACGGTTAATAATATCAACTCAATCCATTGTTGGTGGAGTTGTGAACTGAGCCAACCATTCTGGAGAGCAATTGGGAACTATACCTAAAGGGCTATAGAACTGTGTATACCCTTTGATCCAGCAATACCACTGCTAGGTTTATATCCCAAAGACATACCAAAAAAGAGGAAAAAAACCTATTTGTACAAAAATATTTATAGCAGCTCTTTCTGTGGTGGCTAAGAATTGAAAATCACAGGAATGCCCATCAATTGGGGAATGGCTAAATAAACTGTGGTATATGATTGTGGTATAATATTATTGTACTATAAGAAATGACAAACGGGACAATTTCAAAAAGACCTAGAAAGACATGAAATGATGTATAGCAAAGTGAGCAGAACCAGGAAAACATTGTGCAGTGACAGCAATATTGTTGGATGAAGAACTGTGAATGGCTTAACTATTCTCAGCAATACAATGATTCAAGACAATCCCAAAGGACTAATAATGAAGCATACTATCTACCTCCAAGGAAAGAACTGATATTGATTGAACTCAGACTGAAGCATGCTATTTTTCACTTTCATTTTTATTCATTTTCCTATACAAAATAAAGGACTAACATGGAAATGTTTTATATAATTGCACATGTATAACCTATATTTGATTGCTTACTGCTTTGGGGATGGGGGAGGAGAGGAAGAGAAAGAAGGATAGAATCTGGAACTCAAAACTTTAAATAAAAATGTTCATTATTATTAAAATAATAATATCAGCTCACTCTCATAAAGTACTTTTAGGATTTGCAAAGTGTCTTACATGTTATCTCATTGAAGCCTCACAAATACCGTGTTAGTTAAGTAATATTAATATGCCTTATTATAGATGAGGAAACTTGAGTGAGATTAAGTGACTTGACCAAGGCCATAAATGATGAATAAGTGTTGGAAATAGGATTTGAATCCAGACCCTCCTGGTAAAAAGTCCTCTATCTATTACCCTGGATATGGACATATAGCATATTATAACAATTACAAAAATGCATATTCCTTAAAATATATAGACAGAATGCTGACCTTTCAAGAAACTGTACAGGTCTTTCATTGCAGAAAATCTGTAATTTACATTTATTCATCTTTCTGCACAGCTATCTATCCCACTGCTCCCTCAGTACATCTGAGATTTGAACTTCAGTACATTAGTTACTTGGATGTTCTAGAGAGAAAATAACTTTTAAAGATTTAAGAACTCTGATCAACACAATGATCAACCATAATGCCAGGGGACCATTGATAAAGAATACTATGCCTTGACAGATACATGATGGACTAAATATGCAAAATGAGACATACTTTTCATATACCAATATAGAAATGTATTTGACTTGACTGCATATTTGTTACAAATGTTTTATTTATCTTTCTTTTTCAGTGAATTGAGAGGTAAGAAGGAAAGAAAATAATTTTCATTAAAAAAATTTAATAGGATAAAGCACCAGCCCTGGATTCAGGAGGACCTGAGTTAAAATCAGACCTCAGACACTTGACACTTACAAGCTATGTGACCCTGGGCAAGTAACTTAACCTTCATTGCCATAAATAATAATAATAATAATTATTATTTAATAAAAGAAAAATGTCTACTTTTTTCCAGGAATCAGTAAGGTTTTATCACTAAGGCGATGTAGGAGGGATGAGTCAATCAGTGAGTGTTTACTTTATCTTGAGATATGAAAATTTTTATTTTATTTTTAATTTTTTTAATCTCCAAATTAAAATTATTCTGATTCAGTTTTACTCTTGCTGACCTTACTGAATAACAGATGCTACAGGCTTGGAACATCATTAAACCTATCCTATTCCCATGTACCAATAACAGGTTCCAGCAAAAGCTAATTATTTGGGGCAGTCAGGATAGAGTAATGGGACTGGGGGAGATGTTAGCCACCTGCCTCATCACTCTTTCTAAATAATATTCTCCTTTTTCATACAATCAAACAATGGAAAGTGATACCAAGCCACAGACACTTAGGGAATTAGGCATTGACTTCATAGCAGCATTGCGCAGAATGGATCTGAAGCAATTTCAATTAGTTTCTTTAAGTTTTTTCTGAGACTAGACCAGAACAATAACATATGCACTACTCCTGGGAAATACCTGAAGATGATTTATTTTTCTGTTTTCTATTAATATACAAGTTGTTTAATACTCCAGCAAAACACTCTGATGTGGGTGTATGTAAATCTCAGATAAGCTTCTTTAAACCCATCATTTACTTTTGTGGATATGAGGGTTCTGCTGTGACAGTCTTTGAAAATGTGACTTTTCAATGACATTTGCAGAAACATTTATAATAATAATAGCTAACATTCATATAGCACTCAATACGTGCCCGGTACTGTGGTAAATGCTTTACCATTGTTATCTCACTGATCCTCATAACAGCCCTGGGAGGTGGATGCTATTAATATCCCCATTTAATGGAAGAGGATGGGGAAGCAAACAGTGGTTAAGTGACCTGCTCAAGATAATACAACTACTAAGTGTCCGTAGTCAGATTTGAACTCTCTGGATCCAGACCTGGTAATGTAACCACTAAACTACCTAGCTGTCCATACCTATAGGTCTTTGACAATTCAATTCAAAAAGCATTTATTTATTAAGTGCTTACTATAAGCAGACCACTATGCTTACATGAAGGGGAGAGGTACAAATTATACTTAAGACTATTCCTGCCCTCATCGAGTCTGAACTATAGAAGGAGACTATAATGCACATCTTTTGGGGCCTAATCATGGTATGGAAGTGACCTTGGGTCCATGAAGTTTGTGCCAATGAAGCATGAGCTCCATCAGGCCCTATTATGATAGAAAAAGTTTTATTAAAGTATTGATGATAGACCTTTACATAAATCTAGTTAAATTTGCAAAGGCTCCTCATCAGACTATCTGAAGTGTGTTGAATTTATTGGCAAAGTAACTCCAAAAGACCATACAGCATGGAGAGGTTTCAATCCATAAAGGTGGAAAGAATATCCATACCAACAAACTCAAAAATCCTTAGTATTCTGAAGTATAACACCTATTCAGATAACTATAGTTAAAGGTAAATGACAGATTCATAATTTCATCACTGTGGATGTTTCTTCTATCAGTATAGGTCAAAACTCTCTTTGTCTTTTCTTTCTGAATGACTCTTTTACATATCCTTTCATAAATCATCTTTGAGGGACACATTCAATACAATGAAGACACTCTTCAAAGTCTTTTCAAATTTTGTAGATATTAGTGAAATACTCAAGATGTCGATTAGTTATCCCTAATTCTCACTAAATGATTAACTGACCTCCTTTTTGAGGCATACACATACTCAGTGATGTCATTTGTGTGGCTCTCGTGTATTTGAATATATTGATAACATGCTGTAGTCTACTTATTACCACCACACCTCTGAGTCACTTGCAATTCTGATTCAATTCAGATCAACAAATATTTTCTGAGCATTTACTATGTACAAGGCACTGGACTACCCTGAAGGAAAGAATGACAAAAACAAGACAATCTCTACCCATGTGAGGATATTACATTATTAAATTATGATGTTTCATAATTTGCAGCTCTATAGTAAGAAAGGAATGCTATTCAAAAGGTATGGCAAGGAGGAGCTTGGCCCTGTTGAAAGCATTGTGTGATTTTGCCAAACCATGTGGTTCATTCTCTTCCAATTTCATTCTGAGCCATTTCATTGCCCATCTGCATTTTGCCTATTCCAAAACAACAACATGTATTAAGCAACAGCTATATGTGAGTTCTCTGCTTGGTGACAAGGATTCTAAGAAAGAAAAAATAATAATATCCCCTGCCCTTAGGAAGCTACTACTGGAGAAATACAAGTGCAAATATCTAGATAACTGGAGAAACAGATCCATTTATAGATGGTGGATGAATAAACAAAGAAACAATTAAATGAGTGAAAAAATAAAAGAATGAACAAATTCTTAGATAAATGAATTGGTGGATGAATGAATGGATGAATAAATGAATAAATGAATGGATTGTAAACAGGATAGTCCCAAAAATCTCAGTGCAGTTTTTACATTGTAATGGCATGATTATAATAGCATTAGTCTAGGGATCATATCTGTGTCATCCAATAAATTCTTATAGCTCAGACCCCTGACTTGCTGGCTACTCCCCTTCATTCTATCATTTAAAAGTCATTTGCAAGGACATGCTGCATGAAAGCTTTCATAAGAATGGAAGAAATAAAGCAAGTTGATATACCTACCTCTTTCTTTTATTACCTACGTGACCTTGGATAAGTTACTTAACCTTTATGAGTGTCACATCTGTAAAATGAAGCAACATAGGACTTTTCCATTAAGAAATCTTTTTCAGATAAATTTGTGTTGGTTCAATGAGGGAGTACTTGAGAGAGTGAAAATTTGAAATCTTTGTTGGTCTCTTCCAAAAGTGGCAGGGATAGATGGTAGCACTGGGGGTAATGTCACATCCACAGAATCACTAAATCTGAGAGATGGAAAAGAACTCATTATCCATCAAGTCCAACCTTTACTCTAAAAAATCTCCACTATAACATAACAAACAAATCTATATAAACTACCACTTCTCAAGACAGCCCATTCTACCTTTAGACTGGTCTGATTTTAATAAAGTGGTTTCTTTTTCCCCCTGACATCAAGCCTTTATTTTTCTCTTTGAAACTCTCACTCACTGTTCCCAGTTCTACTCTCTTGAGCAAAACAAAAAAACTCTAAACCCTCTTCTGCACGTAACAGCTTTCTGGTGCATGTGGAGTGTAATAAGTGTTTAGCATGTGCCCAGATCGCTCAAGATGGAGGCACCTATTTGGGAGACTCCAGGGACAGGTTTCTATGAAACAGGTAGTCTGGTATCTCTCACTTAGGTTTCACTAAAGTGATATGAGCATGCAGCAAACATCCATTAAAAAGATAAAAGTATTTTTAAAAACAGAAGACAGCTTCTTTTCTCCAGGCTAAATATGCCCTGTTATTTCTTCCAGACAAGGATCATACTGCTCCATGATCCTTGGCTCTTTTCCTCTTGCTTTCAGGTACATGATTTTATTTTTGCTTCTGTTCCTTTAAAAACAGGGAAACAAATCTGAGGGGCTTCCTCTCCCCTATCCCCTCAACCACTCCGCCCTCCATGAGATGTAAACTACCTCAATCTCCTAGTTCTGCAGAGGCATTTGAAAAGGAGAAAGACAGAAGCTAAAATGAGGAATATATCCTTTCTTCAACCTCACTTTTCACTTTCAACTTTATCTCATCTTTAAACCTTCTCTTTCAACGATGAGCAGGAGGAGTTCAAAGAAACCTGGAGGGTCTTGCGTGGGCTGATGATGAGTGAGATGAGCAGAACCAGAAGAACATTGTACACAGTAACATCAACATTGAGTGTTGATCTACTGTGATGGACTATATTCTTCTCACCAATGCAATGGCACAGAAGAGTTCCAGGGAACTCGTGATGGAAGAGGATCTCCAAATCCAGGAAAAAAAAAAAGAACTGCGGGATATAGATGCTAAATGAACCATACTATTTCTTTTGTTTTTTATGCTGTTGTTTTTTTTCTATTTTGAGGTTTTCCATCATTGCTCTGATTTTTTTTTTCTCTTAAAACATGACTAATACAGAAATAGGATTAATGTTATTATGTGTGTGTGTGTATATATATATCTATATCTATATCTATATGTATAGAGATATATAGATATAACCTATATCAGATTACCTGCTGTCTAGGGGAGGGGGGAGGGAGGGGAGGGAGGGAGAAAAATCTGAAATTGTAAAGCTTGTATAAACAAAGGTTGAGAACTATCTTTACATGTAACGGAAAAAAATAAAATACTTTATTAATTTTTAAAAAAAACTTAAAAAAATAAATCTTCTCTTTCCAGCTCTTTACATCAAGGACCCAGGAAGGTGTACTCCTCAGCTGTGCTTGCCCCTTTGACTCTCTTGGTCACACTGCCTATAGAAAATTATGCAAACTAATTTCTAGTGGGAGATAGCACTAACAACTGGGGAACCATTGATGTCGGGTAAGTATTTTTGACAGACAAAATCAATGGATTGACCATCAGACTATCTAATGTAATCTTAGCCTCATTTACATGTTTTTTTCTATGTGGATTTCTAAATTAATCTCTTTTGAGTGTTGAGTGAAAGAAACCTCAGGAAAGCAAATGTCTATGGAGAGAAGCAAAGTGTAAGAAAACTGGTAAGGTAGGAAGGAGCCTGTTTATTAAGGGATCTAAAAAAACCAAACAAGGATTTTATTTTTCATCTTGCTTCCACTTCCTGACTTTTCTAGCTTACTTCATGAATCAGCTCAGATCCTACCTTCTGCAAGAGACCTTTCCTTATGCTCCCCTCTTCCCTATTGCCTTCCATATTTATAGTTACCTAGATATCAATCTTGTAGGCACATAACTATTTGCATGTTGTTTCTTCCATTAGAATATTAGCTCCTTGAGGTAGGGACCGTGTTTTTGCCTTTCTTTGTATTTCCAGCACTTAACATAGTGCCTGGCACATAGCAAGTACTTAATAAATTCTTGTTAATTGAACTGCCTAAGAAACAGTAATAATCAGAGCCAGTATTTTTACTTTACTTTTTCCTCATTTTCCATTTATCAGCCAGTATATATCCTATTTCAAAGATCTCTGGAGCATGTCTTATGCAAAGTTAAAATGGCAGAGAGATGCTCTTTGGATGATGAAAAGGAGAAAGACAGAAGCTAAAATGAGGAATATATCCTTTCTTCAACCTCACTTTTCAGGAAGTGGAAGCAAGAAAGGAGAGATTTCCAGGCATGTAAAATAGCCATTGAAAAAGCACACGGTTTCTTTGTGGTCCTCACTATCTACGACAGTGCACCACTCCTCCACACGGTGAGGAGATGGGAGTGTTGAGTGAAAGAAACCTCAGGAAAGCAAATGTCTATGGAGAGAAGCAAAGTGTAAGAAAACTGTTAAGGTAGGAAGGAGCCTGTTTATTAAGGGATCTAAAAAACCAAACAAGGATTTTATTTTTCATCTCAAATATTTTATATTTGGAAAGGTACGAAGGAGCCAGTTTTTCAAGGTATTTAAAAACCAAATAGAGGATTTTATATTTTATCTCAGAGGTAAAAAAGATTAGTGTTTACTCTGTAGGGAAGTAACATGATCAGACCTTCAATTTAGGAAGATAACTTTGGCAACTGAATGGAGGATTGACTTGATGTAGAGAGTGATTTGAGGCAAACAGAAGACTATTCTAATAATGCAAGAGTCAATTGATAAGACCTTGTATGAAGATGATAGGATATATACAAGAGATGATGTTTAAGGTAAAAACAACAAGACTTCAAAACAGATTTGATATGTGCCATGAATGCAAGGGAACAGTCCAAGGATCACCAAGGTTGTAAGCCTCAGTGACTGGGTACTTTAACCAGTATAAGATAGTGCCTATAATAAAGGAAGAGAACAGAAACTGCCTTGAGCATTAAATAAATGCTTCTCCTCCTTGACAAGGACAATATCAGTTTGGAATGATCATTTGAAAGACATGATGGATGATTAATAGTAGAACTAACTCACGAATAGTACAAAATAATACATGACAAATATGTAAGAAAATGTGAACAAAATATGATGTGAGGTCTGAGGGGGGGAAATGACGTTGATGGGGGAAAGATAGTTCTTTTATTTTCAAATAACTTCAAAGTTCTTTTTAAAAATAAATCATTTTCTATAAAATACTAATGGTTGTACATTGTATATGAAGAATGATTTTTAAATTGTTGAAATTTATTTTAGAATTCAAAGGTGTCTTCAATCTATATGCTTATCACCCTAGATAACAGTCTATACTAACATTCAAAAGGCTGTATAAAAAAGGCATAGATCATGAGGGCTGGAATGGGATCTTCAGAGCTAATCAAGTATAACTCATTTACAATGACATTCAAAGGAGATGGAGTGACTGAAGGTCATATTGCTAGTCAGAATTCCCATTTCCTATGCAATCATCATTCTCCCATACCATGCTACTACCTCTTGCTCATCTGAATATGTTTAAAATGTGTCATCATATCATGCTTAAATATAGTGTAACAAAAAATAAAGAAATGAGAGGATTTTTAGTAATTCCTGAATTCCTTTAAGTAAATCCTAGATTCCTCAATTTAATAAGTCCTGAATTCCTTTTCAATATTATTGCTATATTATTCTGAACCTCCTCCCCCATCACTACTACCCCTCCATTTCTAATCTTAAGGACAGAAAGTAGTAAAAATTTTGTTTCTTATTGAAGCAGAAATTAAAAGGAGTGGTATAGGATATTGAAATTTCTACCTACATGATGAGATTAATTTCTCTTTTTGCTTTGTCTTTCTCCTCACTTCCCCTCTCACTATTACTTTTCTCTCTCTCTCTCTCTCTCTCTCTCTCTCTCTCTCTCTCTCTCTCTCTCTCTCTCTCTCCTCTTTTAATATAACCTTCCACTGCTACATACACTCTTCCCAACCTACATACTATAAAATTGAAATACTATCATTTTATCATTATACTAACATTAATTATTTATTCATATAAATATACCACAAACATACACAAAAATGCCCCAAAAATCCTGGTTCTGCCTTATCGTGTCATAAAGGCACCAGGATTTAGCAAGATGGAAAAGTTTCAAGTATGAGTTCTGTGAAACTGACCACCAGCAAATGGATGCTATGTGATGAATTTTGAAAACCTTGGCAGCCCACAAAATAGACAATACACAATAATTTGCAGCTCTCTGCTCCTTCCTTAGAGATGTAGCAGAATGGAAGAGAAAATGATCAAAGATGATTAGAATCATATTTCTTAAGAATATCCACAAGCATTAACTTGGTATTCTTCACATGTGATCTTTATTCAATGACACCATAGCTAGTGTCATTGGAGAAATGAACCGTAATCATAATGAAAATTCTTGCTTTCAATGAAGCCAGAAGAGATAAACAAGTTCCAGCTAAATGGAAGGATACTTCACAGGTTCTTCTTGGAGAAACTAATATGAAATTTAGTATGGGTATAAAATCAGAAAGGAACTTCATTTTATTTGGGCCTTTGGTCATCTAGTAGTCACAATGAGTGAAGCAAACATTGCTTTGAAAATAATTATAATACATTTGTGTTATATTTAGACTCCACTTCCTCACATTTATTTAGCACTTAAAAGTGCTAATATTTACAAAGTCAATTCCTCAGAACAACTCAGAGATAATTAAAGTTGATATGCAAACATATTTTTTAGACAATGAAGAAATAAAGAAATTCTTTTAAGAATTTAACAAGCTCCACCACCATGATACCGGATAATGTCAATAGAAAATTCACACAAGGGAAATGTGACCCAAACTATGTGTGAAAATATAATTAAGAATCAAGAACTGAAAGTGATTTATTCAGAAGTCTTGTGCCTATATAATATGAATAAATTCCTCAAGAGAGTATAGGAAGAAAACAAATATGATAAACATTCACTCTCAAACAGATGAGGAAATTGTTATCTTAAAAGATAGGAAATCACTGGTTGCTGGTAGAGTAGTTATTCAAGAATGAGCTATTCATATGTGGTCCAATCACAGATTGACTACAGCCACAGTCAAAACCAATGTAATTTTTTTTAAAGTAGGGAAAGGGAAAAATATAGTGTGCAATTATATCAGATCCAATACAAGGAATATAAAGTCAATGTCAAATACTGGGAAGTGGGAAAAAGTAAAGATATAGACCATAATTTGATTTCTTTTTTAAAAATAATTTTATCAATGTCTTTTGCTTTTTTATATCACCAGAATTTCTCAGTATCCTTCCCTATACCTCCAGAGTCCTTTTATGTTAATAAATGTTATTTTGGTATGTACTTTTTTTTTCTGGTGAGGCAATTGGTGTTAAGTTTCTTACCCAGGGTCACACAGCTAGTAAGTGTCAAGTGTCTGAAGCCAGATTTGAACTCAGGTCCTCCTGAATCCAGGACCGGTGCTCTATCTACTGCATCATGTAGCTCCCCCAATAAATGTCATTTTAAAAGAAAAGAAGAGGAAAAAATCAGCAAAATATCAGAAATAAGTTCAAAAACATATGTAGTGTTCCATACCCATGAAATGAAAATGAGTGAGGAGCCAGGTTTATTATTTTAATACTGTGACATTCAATTTTGGTTATTTTGTCTTTGTGGTGCCATTTACATTGTTGTAGTCAGTGTGTATCTTGTTTTTGGGCTCAGATTACTTCACTCTGCATCAGATCATGCAAATATTTCCATGATTCCTTGTTTTCATTATATTTATAATTTCTTACAGCACAGATTAATGTTTAACTACATTCATGTATCACAATCTGTTTAGTTATTCCCCAATCAATGGTCATCTTCTTTGTTTCCAATTATTTTCTAAAATTGGAATTTAATTGGAATATAAATATTTTGGGAGTCATCTAACTCCTGGAAAGTTCCAGTCTTTTCAAGTTTTAAATTATGCTACATAGATTCTACACTTTTATAAGTTTAAGTGTAATTTGAAATGTGACCACTAGATGGTGAAGAGCTACATGAAGAACCAAAGGGTGGAAAAGGGTGATTTATGTAGAATTGTAGGCATTTGCTATGAATGATCAAAGAAATCATAATGTGTTTACAAAAAAGATAATAATAGCTTTCCCTATAGGACTCAGCACTGAACCTCATCCAGACAAAAATCTCTTTGCATTTCTTTGTGGGAGGGGGTGTCATAAATCCAACACATAATAGCCTAAGAATAAAATTTTAAAATGCTAAGTAGAGGAGCTGTCCAGGGTGTCATCTGGATTTTTTTAGAGTGTACCACAAAGATTTATCATTAAGAAAAGACATTAAGATATAAGGCATTCCCAAGCAGGCCTTTTGGATAAATAGATCTATGCTTAAGTTCCCCAAACCCCTTTAACAATGACAGCCATGTTTGGAAAGGATAGCTATTACTGAATTGCCAAAGACACTGCCCAAAAATTTGGGTACACACTAGTGATTTAGATTATTAAATTCATAACCATATTCTTTACTTCTGAATATTTCACCTTTGCTGATAGATATTTACTCCTGACACTATCCTCCATACCACCAGTAATGCCAGCCCTGATCCTTAGGCCTCCTTGCACTTGCCTCTGAGAACCAAAGCCTACCGGTAATCACCATCACTATTAACCTCTCTCCCTCCACTCATTTCTTAATAACTTGATTCCATCCTTGCCATGAACAAAAGGAACAGTTGCCATAGATGCCCTTGACATAGCAAACTATGCCTCAACTACACCAGCCTTCCAAAGTTCTAGAACCTTTGACCCCCACTTTACCCAAGCCTGTCAGCCTAAGTGCTTTTCCTGACTCAATTTAACTTTTTCTTCACCTCCACCACAGTAATATAAGCCATGGAGTCTTTCTCCTGTATCCTAAACTAGGGCCTCAAGCTAAACCAAATGAGGATGGGGAAGGGGTAATACATATTGTTGGAATGGCTTTTATTACTAGGAGTTTGTAAAAAGAAATAAATTAAATTTTTTAAAGCATTGACTATATAGGGAAATAATCCCAATATATAAAACCAAAAGCCATTTCCCCAATGTGTAATTAGTGTGAGATTTAAAATTGGATATACGAGCATTAAACTCCCCCTTTTAACTTTTCCCTCATATATCTCCCAAACTACTAAGAAAAAGAAGCCTCTGAGCTTTAATCAGTGAGGGATTAGTTTTTATTGCCTGGGAATTAATTAGACAACAATAGGTGATACCAATTAGGGAAACAGGAAGGTAGAAATACAAATGAATAATCTTAGATCTAAGCTTAGTCTATATTCCTTTATAAAACTCACTGAATCCCAAACTGCCTGCCAGGCCGAGAACCAGCACACCCAAAAGCAGAACACAAAACACGTGCACTGCCATGGCTAAGATGAAAAGCCAGAGAGCGCAAACTTCCATTCCTCCCTCAGTTTTTAAGATGGCATGTCAGAAGTTCGTCGCCAAAAGAGAGGTCCTTCAAAAGCCACTTCAGTAGCATGCTCTCAATTCTCAAATGATTCAGCTAAAACTTCTGTTTTTTACCACATTCCCCGCTTTGTTTCATTTGAAAAACGAATGAGTTTGCTCAATGAAACAATAGTTAAATTATATTTACATATGGTTCTTAAAAGAAAAATTATTATCTATTAACAGTCATTTGAAAATTTATCCCAACCCACTAATAAGATAAATGAAAGTCAAAACAAACCTAAAGTTTGGGTTCACACTCAGCAAATTGGCAAATATGACAAAATATAAAAATAGTAAAAGTCAAAGAGGTTTTGCCACCCTAATGTATTGTTAGCAAAATTGTAAATTGGTCCAACCATTCCAAAAAACAATTTGAAAAATATGCTAAGAAATAGGTAACTGTACATACCTTTTGACCCAAGGATCCCATTGTTAGGATTGTAAAGGAGGTCAGTGATAAAAAGAGGAATCTCATATACACCAAAATATTTATATGGAAGCAATTAAATAGTAGCAAAGAACTGAAAATAAATTATGGTGCATTAATATAACTTAGTATTTACTTCACTGTAAGAAATAATGAATATAATGGAAACAAAGAAGCAGAGGAAGATGCAAAGTGAAGTAAGCACAACCAGAAAAACCTTATATAGAGTGACTACAATCTAAATGGAAAGAATGATAAAATAATAAAAACTATATATTGTGAAAATATAATAACCATGCTTTCTCCACTAAGAAGAGATCTTCACTGAGAACTCCCTCTATTGCCCTCCTTTATCATTGCCCCAAATCTTCTTTCACTCAAGTCTCTAATGATGAGGTGGTCCTTCTGCTCACCAAAGCAAAATTCTCTACATGAACTCCTTGATCTCGACCTCTACAATATATTGAACCCACCATAATCTTCCTCTCTCTGTCTCTGTATGTCTAGTTCTTCTATCTTTCCTTATCTACTAGTACCTTCCCATCAATAATATGTATGTATGTATGTATGTATGTTTATAAAATAACCTTTTCCTCCAATCAGTCACCAATAAAGAGAAAGCTTTTCATTACCTTTGTCTGTGTTATTACAATATCTTTATAATTAGACACCCTGAGACAAGTTTCTCTCCATTTCAATCCATGTTTTTTTAAACATAGATGTGATCATATACTTTATAAACACCACTGACTCCCTATTATCTCTAAAATAAAATTTAAGCCCCTTTGATTCATTTTAAGCCTCATTACAACCAAATCTTTTTCTATCTTTCAATTCTTTCAATGCATTATTCCTGTCCACATGTTCTCCAATCCAGCTAGATTGGCTTGTTGCTGTTCCTCACACATCCCCACACAAGATTCTGTCCTTGGCTTCCTTCATTTCTATGTCTACACTTTATCCAAAACTGGTCTCATCTACATCAATTATTTCAAATTCTCTCTCCTCTCTTGAGGACTTCAATGAATATTTTTCTACAAATGACACTGAAATTTACATGTGCAGCTCTTATATGTTCCCTCAGTTCTAGTCCCAAATTTTCAACTATCTGATATCCATCTGCTCCTGATAGTCCAACAAGCACCTCAATCTCACCTCTGTTAAAAACTGAACTCCAACCCCCCCACCTTCCTCCCAACTTCTCTTTTTCTGTTGTTTCTAACATCAGTCTCCCAGTCACCAAGACTGAAAACCTAGAAATGATCCTTTATTCTTCCCTCCCCTTCATTTTCCAATTGCCAAGTTCTTTATTCTAGAAAAACATCTGTGTATATATATATATATGCAGCTCCCATATCGCACTGCACAGCCACACCATGGCCTGTGGCTTTTCAAGGCGCTGATCCATGGTCGTCTGTGACTGGCAGAAGCCTACTACTACTATATATACATATATATATCCGTATATACGTGTATGTATATATACACATATATACACATGTATATGTATTATGTACATAAATTTATAGGTATATATGTAGGTGCAAAATATATTCTTTTCTAATATGTTAGCCTGACCATCTTCCCCCTACTCTAAAAATTTAAGGGGTCACCAGTGGCTATGGCATGAAATATCAACTTCTTAGCTTGTCATTTAAAACCTTTTACAATCTTCTTGTAACCAAACTTTTCAACTTTTATTCCACATTATTTCCCTTTCATACATACTACTTTATAGCCAAACTATTTCTGGATGTACACCCAATTTTAATAGCCTCTTTTATAGAAGCTTTATATAGATGGTGTTACTGTGTCCTTAAGAGGCATGTAGAATATGGAGAGTAACTTTTTTTTTTTTTTAGTGAGGCAATTGGGGCTAAGTGACTTGCCCAGGGTCACACAGCTAGCAAGTGTTAAGTGTCTGAGGCCGGATTTGAACTCAGGTACTCCTGACTCCAGGGCCGGTGCTCTATCCACTGCGCCACCTAGCTGCCCCGGAGAGTAACTTTTGAAAAGTGATCCTGGAATGAGACTATTATGAATGATTATTTGAGAGAAAATAAAGAAGCAAGGAAAGATAAAGACAACTTCTTTTCTGGAGAGAATTATTTTAATCCTTATCCCATGAATTGAGAAGAGACTTTAATAAATGTGAGACACAGTAACACCCTGTTAAAGTAGTGGATTCTTCTCAGGGAAAAGCATGCACATATAAGTAACAGCAAGGCAATATTGTCTAGTAAACTAGTTCAGCTTAAGAGTTTAAGAAAAGTAAGTTTTTCAGGATTAGAGGAAGAACTGATAAAAACCAGTTTTAACTGACTCTCACCAGTGCTCTAGTAAAAGTAGGTAAAAGTTCAACCCTAGTCACTACTGTGCTTGCTTAATAGACTCACTGTGATGGTTAAAATCTAATGTGAGTCCTAATCTGCCCCCCCCCCAGTTTTAGGGGGGAAACTGGCTAAGATTTACTGATAAATTCAGCAATAGTTTAGGCTTTTAAGGATTTATTAAAGCATATTAGAAGTTAGTGAAGAGAGAGAAGAGAAAACCCTAGTTTAGATCTATTCGGTATAGCCAGAGAGAAATCCTTGCTTTTCCTAGCAGTCCATGTGAAGTCCCCCAACATGCCAAAGTCCTGGACAAAAAGGATGACCCTCCTTTTCTCTGCCTGCTGCCACCAAGCCAGTTCCAGACGAAGATAGTAAGATCCAGCAAGCCAGCCTCTACTTCCTACTTCCTCTCTCCCTCCTTGAAAGGGGAAGTCCTTCAAGCTGATTGGTCTCCTGTTAACGTAGTAGTCCATAGCCTCTGAGAACAGCACCCTATTCAGGGTTGGCCAGGTGTGGTCTCAATTTAATCAACCTTAAGTAGGTTCTCAGTCAGTTTCTCAATCTCACCCAATTCAATCAATTCTAAATCAATCTTCAGGTGGGGCCCCTGGGCATCTGCCAAATCCCATTATTTTATCATATCATGAATATTATCTTTTCCTCCCATGCCTAAAATCTCCACCCCATTTTCAACCATGTGTAGCATGAAGGTATATGTGGATGGGAGGGGTAACACAGCAAGGAGAATTTAGTTAGAACTCTTCTGGGAAGATTGTGAACCTGAGCCTAGCAACCTATAGTGACTCAGGGGAGGGACTTATTGAGTCAGGGCTTAGGATAAATACAGGCTGCACACTCTTAGCATTGGCACTCACTAATTGGTTTTACTATGGGTGTCCATTCTCACTAGAATGCAATAAAGGCTTTTGTCATACCAAAGTTACCTCTAAAAGAACTTATTTTGAGAAGATGGACTGCACCTGTTTTTCACAATCCTGAGTGAAATGAAAGTGAAATGATGAGGCTGTGTTTTCAGAATTCTGTGCAGTTATAACTATAGTTTTAGTTGAATCTGGTTATAAACTTTCTAACAGTTAAAACATTATAAATAATTCTATTGGTGTTATTATTACCATGTTAATAAACTATATGTTTATAACTTTGGTGTTTAATTTATCTAGGAGGGTAGGACATTTGATATAAAATATATGTACATTTATGTGCAATTTTTACAAGTTATATCTATAGAGAGAGGCAGAGAAAAAGAAAGCTGGATAAAGAGAAGCAATGGCTTATGGACAAATATTTCCCCAGTTTATGTTAATATTTAATAATCTCAAGGAGTCCAAGCTAATTAATTCCTGACAAAGATATAATTTCTGTCATTAATAAGATGAAGGGAGTTGGAAAGAAAAGTTTTAAGATAAAAGGAGGCTTGTTCATGGAGCAGACGTAGGTGGATCTGGAGTAGAACATTTGGAATATTAGGTTTGGGGGATTAGAAGTAAAGGAACAGGGTAGCTAGGTGGCACAGTGGATAGAGCACTGGCCCTGGAGTCAGGAGTACCTGAGTTCAAATCCGGCCTCAGACACTTAACACTTACTAGCTGTGTGACTCTGGGCAAGTCACTTAACCCCAATTGCCTCACAAAAAAAAAAAAAGAAGACATAAAGGAGCAAACAGTGAAGACTGGAACATGGGTTTTTTTTACGACACATGGGGCATCAGAATCACCGAGATAGAAACAGGATGATGGGGTAGAGTATGCTATCTACTGAAGTCAATTAGTGGCTGGAGAGATGTCTGTTGAAGGAGGCATGTAATTAGATTTTGTTTAACAACCTCCTTTGAGGTCTAACATTAGTGGCAACTTGTATGACATGAGACCCAGACAGCTTGATTCATAGCAGTCAGAAGCAAGAGATGTTATAGATTCTTGGAGTCTGAAGTGGAGGCAAGAGTCAACCAAGTTAGTTAGATCTGGCCTTCAGTCAAGAGATCAAAAATTAAAAGGGGGCAGGGGCGAGGGCAAGGGGGGTAGAGGCCCTGTTCCCAGCACCTTTACATGTGAGATAAGGAATAAGTAAAAAATATTTGTATATTTTGCACTTTTTCTCTCTGTTATTTTAGATACTTGGAGTGTTTACTACTAAAAAAACAAAACAAAAAAAAAAAAACCTTAAATACATTTAGAAGCATTCTGTGATATTATTAAGGAGCAGCATCCCTCTATCACAAGCTAGGCTTAGTTGTTGGGATGAAATAAGATGGTATATGTAAAGTGCTTCACAAACCTAAAAACACAGTAACCAGAAGTTCATATTAGTGACCTAAAGCATTGTTTCCTGGTGGAAGATTTTGTTGGGGAAAAGCATATCTGTTTTCAAGCAACTAAAGGGTTATTATTGGGAACAATGATTAGGAATATTTTGCTTGGTCCCACAGTATAGAACTTGGGAGCAGTGAGTAGACATTACAGAGAGAAAGGTTTCAATGTGATATAAAGAGAACTTCCTAACAATTAAAATGACCCAAGAGTGGAATAGGGTGCCTCTGAGGGAACTGAATGCACATTACTGAATCTTCAAATGAAGGGGGAAAAACCCAATTGTCAGGGATGTTTTAGAGAAGGTTCTGTCTCAAATTTGGATTAGACAAAATAACCTTTGAGATCTCTTCCAGATCCCATGATTCTGATCTATACTCTCACTTCTACCTCCTCTCCCCTGAGAATGCATGTTGACTTTTTAAGACTTATTTTCCCCATCAAGGTTTCCTTTCATATTCATTTTAATCATGTTTCTCCAGGATTAAAATGTTTCTACTTATGGGGGAGGAAAGGATAATGTGATTTTTTACCTTTCTTAGAAAAGAGTAGAGTTGACCTTGAATTCAATCACATGATATCTATTAATCATAGTACAGTTACAAGAAAAGAATCAATAAATATTATCTTCAAAATGCCATTCTAGACTATTCCGAATTGTGTTTCATTATTATTGTTGCTACCCATGATATCTGTTCTGGTGTCATTTAATTAAGTGATAGCTAAATATAAGTATAAAAAAATTAAAGCAAGGTTGTTCTCTTTATTAAATATTCAGAGGAAATTATATATGTGAGCCCATGATCTGAACATACATTTTGAGTGCTTTGTTTGTTCTGTGATCTCATTCATCTCTGTATTCCTTCCACTGGTGCAGCTAAGTTCTCCATGTTTTCTTACTCTGTGATATTCCTGTCTTTGTCTTTCCATAAATTCTCCATAAAGAATGTGAGGAGGAGGGGGAGAGCCAAGATGGCTGAATAGCTGGAAACAGTATAATAGTAAGCTTTAGCTGGGGAGGGTGGGGGAGGAAGAAGGGAAGGACTCGACAGAACTCCTCCAAACAAACCTAGAAAACATACCAGACAATTCTGAAGGAGGTATCTAAGAAAAAGTCAGTGAGTCATTTTTCCAACACGCATCACCATAGAGAGACAGAGAGGTCTGTGGACAATGGGGACATGTTCTATCCAGAAGTACTCTACAGTTGAAGCATTCCAGCATCCAGGGATAGGCTGTATACCTGAGCAAGAGGAAGTCTCAGACCCTTACCAGTGCACCACAACTGAAAAAGATGCTATCTAGCAGTTTTGTCACATACTACCAGTTCTAGGTCACAGATCCAAAGTGGACCTGAACCCAAGGAGTGGCATTACAGGATAAGGAGCTTTCACACATGCGCGCGCACACACACACACACACACACACACACAATGCTGGGTTTAGAAATATATTCAATCAACAGGGAAATAGGAGGGAAAGGGAAAAAGAGAGAAAGAAATAGAGGGATGGTTGGTCAAGGAAGGGATTATTCCTGAGCAAAACGAACTCTAAGGATGGACAAAAATCCTTATATAGATCTTTTGAAGTGGTAAAGAATGAGACTCTGAATTTATTCCCATAAATTTGGGAATGGTTGAATAAGTAACACTATATAAATGTAATAGAATAAATACTATAAAGCTATAAGAAATGCTAAAGGGGGTGGATTTGGAGAAACCTGGAAAGCCTTACATGAACTAATGCAGAGTAAGAAGAATTTACACAAATGCGAATGATATGGCAAAGACAAATAACTTTGAAAGAATTGGGGACTCTGATCAGCATGACCAACTATGATTCCAGAGAACTTATAATGAAACATGAAACATATCCTCCTGTTAAAGGGATAAATGATTTGAAGCACAGAATGAAACATGTATTTTTGGAAAGAGCCAGTGGTAGAATTTTTATTTTTGCTTGACTATACATGTTTTAAACAAGAGTTTTGTTTTCTTTTATTCTCATTTGGGAGGTGGGAAAAAAGGAGAGAAGGCAGATATTTACTTACTGAAAATGTGTATGTCTAAATATATACATATATACACACACATACACAGATACAGATACACATATACATACATATATATACATATGCATATATATAACACATAAAGAATGTAACCAACATGTTAGAAGCCTTCTTCACTTTCTTTTAACTTCCCATGAGAAAAGTTCAGGATTTAGATTACCTAAATTATTCACATAAATTTTGACACCTAACTAGCCCACCACCATTTCTGATCAACATGCTACTGATGGACTTTTATCCGGTGTAAATTATCATTTGTAATATGTTTCAATCTTTTCACAGATTTTGATTCAATATAAAGAAACACCCATTAATATCATAACAATCTACTCTACCCAAAATGGAAAGGAGTGACTCAGAAGGTTTTCCTTCCTATCCATCACTGGAAGTCTTCTAAAGAAGCGTGGATGATCACTTGTCAGGTATTTAAGAGCTAAAATTCCTTTGTTCAACCAGATTACTTCTTAAATCCTTGCTGACTCTTAATTCCTATGATTCCTTTATGTTTTTATTCCTTTGTAGCTACCAGAACTGAATAATAATTATTTCTATTTCGTTTCCAGTAGTCTTTCAGGTGACATTTAGCATTTTGTTTTCATTTGTAGCCAAAGTGGCATACTAGGCCAATGTCCTCAGGAAACTCTTGGTTGATAATCCATACAACAAAAATGTGTATTTTATGGTAATGATATGCTTTTATTTGAAAGGCTAGATTCCATATAGATATTCTTCTCAATTTAAATTTTATAAACCTCCTTAAAATCAGGAGAAAGCTATGAAGACCTCCAATACATTGGGGGAACACCCAGTTACAAACTTATTGAAGGGCATGAACAAGAGGACAAGAATTATAAAGAATTGGAGGACAAGAATTATAAAGAATGGACAGACATGGATATGTTGAAATCAGCATCACTGGAGGTAATTTCCAAACTGATACATCACAGATTCATTCTACATAGAACAGAAGAACATTAGGATTAGTGAAGCTATCAAATAAAATCAAGTTACAACCATCAAAAACGGAACGGATAAGTGAACTCTGGACCTTCAGAAACAGTATATTTAAAACAAATATTTGAACTAGTTATTCTGACACAGGGAAAACAAAGCAATCTTTATAATCTATGAACTAACAATTGTATGATTCCTCTTATTCTACCCTTTTCAGCTCCACCAAACTGCTTTTTTTGATCATTCAGAAATGGATAAAGTAAATTCCCACATTCCCATGTAAACCTCCACAGGGCTTCCCCTTCCCTCCAATGAATCATGGGTATGTATAATTGTAACAACAACAACAACTAGAATTTAATTAGTACCTACTATGTGCCAGATGCTGTGCTAAGTACTTTATAAATATTATCTCATTTTATTGTTAAAAGAACCCTGGGAGATAGGTGCTATTGTTTTCCTAATTTTATATATGAGGAAACTGAAGCAGATAGAGGTTAAGTGACTTTCCCAAAGTCCCACAGCTAGTAAATGTCTGAAATTGGACTTGGTTGTAGCACAACTTTGTTGAAATAGTATCAATTTCTGTAGAACAATGAATTACTGCAGATATTAGAACTAGGTAAGAGAAAAATAAGCTTGTCAAGACATGATTTGGATGAAAATTATTCTTGGTTTTTACTCTGTATTTCTATGAACAATGGCTACAGTAATAAATTAAAGATCAATCTTCAAGGGTAGAGAATATGGAAAAAACTATTTACTGATCATTCCATGTTAAAGCATGCATATTGGAATCACCATCAGTGATATTATCTTTGAATAGGAATAGTAGTAATTCATATTAGTAGTATACATATTAGTGTATATAATGATACATATTACTTGAAGTAATTCACACTTATAGGTCACTATATATCTATGAGTTTACTAGAAGCAAACTCTCCAATAATAAATCACTTATGTGATAAATTAATTTTCAATGATATTTTAAGTATTTTTTCTAATCTATAATAAATATTTTTACAAGTGTAACCCTCTTCATTTTTCCAGAATAAAATAACTATAGCCATCTCTAATGGTAATAGTAATTAGGGGAAGGAGCATAGGCAATATGGTGATGAAGTATTGCCTGAATAAAACCCATAGATAATTTCTAGTTTTCATTTTAACTAGTAGTTTCAACATCCTCCCTCTGTAAAACTTTTTACTAGAATTACTAATTAATATCTTATATTCCATTAACTTCTGGTGGAGGGTTTAATGAGCAATGAAATAGTCTAGAAGCAGGCAATGGGTCATGAAGATGGAGAAGCAGAGGACTGGAAAATTAGACCCGGAATTAAAATTTTCTAATTACATAATTGACCTCATACATTTTATTAATTGTTTTCATTACTGTTATAATGGAACCTTACTATTCCCTCTGTGGTGACTGACACAGAATTGGTATTAAGTCTTCATTCAGGTAGGGTTAGTTACCATCTCTGTGTGGTACAGCACTAATAGGCCATCATTCAGGGACTCTAAAGACTCAGTTATATAGTAAGGTACCAGCGCATCATGATCGCTATTCCTTTTTACCACATCTATGATTTGCATATATGTGGGGAACTTCCCGTGCATTTTACAGTCTTAGAGAGCTATCTTGTTCACACAACCAGTATAGGTCAGAGGCAGGATTTGAAGCCTGTTCTTGATTCTGAGTTTGGCTTTCTATCCCCTATGCACTGCTGTCTTATACACTATTATTATTAAGCAAACATATTTAAAAAGCAGCATTCACATAGCTGTTAATAAGAAATATAACATATGATGACATTTTGTAATATTTATAAATATGATATATAATATTTAAATAACAGCATATTCTAACCCAAGCATACACTGACACAAGGGTAGAATATGTTGCTATGTAATATAAATGGAGAATAATTATGAATGAGACCAATATGTAATAATTATGAAGACCATTATGAAGAAGACCTTAAATCTGAGGTCTTTCTATGTGCAGATAAGAAGGGAGAAAAATAAGGAAAAGCAGACAAACTGTTATATTTGAAATAGCATTCAAAATTTTATCTTATAAGAATATTTCTTTTATTTTAATGAATTCTATTGTAAATGATTAAAATATTGTGTTTGTAATGCCAACTAATTGATAATTCATAATGCTATGCCTCAGAGGAGTTACTTGTGGGTATAAATGGAATATAATTTTTTTTAAATCTCAGTGGGTCACATAAAAATTTCACTCTAAGAAGTGCTGGTGAGCAGGAACACAAACCAAGAAAACAGATCAATGAAGGAATTATTTGCTTCACAAAACAATTCATCCTGTTTCATTTAAATATCTTTCAGTACATTTAATGTTTCAATTTATGAAAATGCAATGTGATACTACTTTTCAAGGTTATTTCACAAAGCAAGATAATTTTCTATCTTATATAGCTAATCTAGATTTGAACATGAAATATAATGTTATTGGGAGAGGAGTTTCTTAACACTTAAATATTAAGTGTTCTACAGAATAATTATAGTATTATATGGAGACTAATCTTCTACTTTGTAATATTAAAGTGGTGCCTCATTACATGTCCTTTATAATAAGGTCTTACCAACAAGATCATTAGCTGGTAATGATGTATTTTAAATTATCCAAAGGCTTCTACAAGGGAGAAAGATAAAATCTGAGAAGCTTTTATTTCTAATAACTTTCTGCATAGTTCCTTTCATTTTTTTACCTGTTTTAAGCTCTATATCAACTTAAAATGTTTGAAAGTTCTTGTGTTTTTGTATATTTATAAAGATGTGATAAAAATAATGAATTCATGTCAGTCCAACAGCATTTATTAAGCTATTCTTACGAGCAAGGTAGCTGCTGAATATGCAAAAACAAAACAAACTACCTTCACCCCTAAAAGAGCTTAGATTCCACTATGCATAATCCATGTATACAACATGCACAAAGATTAAGCACATTAAATAGATAGATAGACAGACAGACAGACAGACAGACAGACAGACAGACAGACAGACAGATAGATAGATAGATAGATAGATAGATAGATAGATAGATAGATAGATAGATAGATAGATATAGTTAAGCACGTAAGTTTTAAAATTTTCAAGATCAGACAGAACAATAACAAGTGAAAGGATCAGAAAAGGCCTTCACATAGGAAGTGGTAGATATGGACTACAAGAGGGAAAGGAAAGGGAAGAAAACATTCTAGAAATGGAATCACAAGATGACATATGCCCAGGATTCTTGCTTAGGAACAGAGAGGCAAAAAGGGCAATCAAACTGTGCATCCCTTTGATTCAGCAATATCATACTATGTCTGTATACCACAGAGATTTAATAAAAGGGAAAAGGTCCTAAATGTACAAATATATTTATAGCAGCTCTTTTTGTGGTGGCAAAGAACTGGAAGTTGAGGGAATGCCCATCAATTGGGGAATGGCTGAACAAGTTGTGGTATATGATTGTGATAAAATAATATTGTGCTATAGGAAATGATGAGTAGGCAGATTTCAGAAACACCTGCAAAGACATAGATGAAATGATGCTGGATGAAGTGAGCAGAACCAGGAGAACATTGTACACAATAACAGCAACATTGTGCAATAATCAGCTATGATAGACTTAGTTCTTGGCAATACAGTGACCCAAGACAATTCCAAAAGATTCATGATGGAAAATGCTACCCACATCCAAAGAAAGAACAATGGAATCTGAATACAGATTGAAGTATACTCTTTTCAGTTTTTAAATTTATTTTTGTTTTTTCCCTTTTGTTCTGTTTCTTCTTTCACAACATCACTAATGTGGACATATGTTTAACATGATTGCACATGTATAACGTATATCAGATACTTGCTGTCTTGGGGAGGTGGTGAGGGGAGGGAGAAAAATTTGAAATTCAAAATCTTATAAAAATGAAATATTGAAAACTATCTTTCAATGTAATTTGAAAAAATAAAATACTATTTACCAAAAAACAAATAGAGGGATAAGATTTTGCAAGATGGTCTTGTAAACTGAAATAGGAAAGTAAGGGGACCTTGAGAGACCCATGTGATACATCCCCTTCCCTTAAGGCAGGGAAATATCTAAGCCAGGCTTTCTCAAACTGGGCTCCACAGCAATGTTTGGTTCCCTTAAGCAGTCCAAGGGATTTTATAGAAAAAAATATATATATATAGTAATGGCAGACAAGTCCCCACACCCAAACCATTCTGCTCTTTGTTTGGGTCAGTCTCTACCTGCCAAGTATTGCTACTATTTTACCTGAAACTATATCTAGGAGAGGAGAGGGATAAGGATGTGCTTATTTTATGACCACCAGTGTTCAAGAATCAGCCAGCTCCTCAGGCTCAGACTTATGACCAAGTTGCTGCCATGTCCAGGTATCAAGGATTGCTTTCCTGACTGAATGTTTCTCTGTTGTAATAAGAAGGAAAGTTTCAGATCCGCACAGTTTCCCAGAGCATACGATCAGAATTAATCTCTGGCAGATTCTCCTGGTAGCCTGAGAAGATGGGGGTTGCAACCTCTGCTTTCTCCTTTAAGCCATGAATGGTAAAGAGAAATAAATCTTCACCTCCAGGATCCCTGTTCTCCTCAAAGTGATACCGACTTCCTGGACTCCAAACCTTATGGAATAAAATCAAAAAGAGTTATATCCATCCATACATGAGAATGAAAATCTGAGGTCATTCTCAGTGCGATTTTCTTATATCTGTGACCCTTTCCTGATCTTCTAAGTAGCAAATCCATACCTGTGAGACACCATAATAATTTTGACTCATCTAGAATTAACTAGGCTGATTTCAAGGTCACCAATGTCAGCCAAGGCTCTCAAATATTTCTTTTGGGAGGAGGTTAGAAGCAGTTAGCTGAATGTTATGGCATTCAGAGTAATTATTCAACAATAGTGCCATATAGCCCAATTGCCCCATAAATCACCAGAGTCCTGGTTCTAGAATCAGATGAACTGGGTTTAAATCTTGCCTCTAATCCTTATTACCTATGTGACCTAGATCAATTCTTTCTACCTCCCTAGGTCTGTGTCCTTATCTATAAATAAAGGGGTTGAACAAGATTGCCTCTGAAGTCCCTTCTAACTCCAGGTCTGTGATGATACTGAGTGAGGTAACTCCCTGGGACATCATAAACTCTGATCTTAGGGTCCTCTGAGCAATAACTACTGCTTCTCAGTCTGGACCTTTTGCCAGTTGAACTCTGGAACTTAAAGCGAGAGGTAGGAGTCAAAGAAGATCCCATTGTCTCTACTGCCGGGGTTCTTTGTAGCTCACTGGCCCACCTCAGGGTCTAAAATCAGTATAAACAATGGTTTGAGACACTTTCAGAAACTGCAGTTTTGTAAAGTCTATCTAGTTAGAGGTTTGAGGAAAGATTCCAAGTCAGGTTTTCCTGGCTACAATTCTCTGCTCTATAAAGGAACACAACTAGCAGGGCTAGATTCATAGATGTAGGGCTGGCAAGGACCCCAGAGGCCACATGTTGTTACCCCTGCCCATCTTACTGGTGAGGAAACTAAGGCTCAGGGAGGTTAAGTCACACAGCTAGTAAGCATCAGAGTCAGGATTTCAACACAAGCCCTTTGACTCCAAAACCAATGCTCCTTGAACCATACCTCCAGGATCACTCCCCAGGGGGAAACAAAGATATATATTGAATTGCCCACTCACTCTCTCCACTTCTTCCCATCCTTTCTGTTCTCTCTTTCCATGGGGTCAGCTAATAGGCAAAAGTCAGTTATTCAATTCATAGGCTGCCACAAGGAGGAGGGGGTACCCAGGCTATCATGGAGGTGAAAGCCAATAGACAGTGTCAGGCTGCTTCAACTACTCAATGGACTCTTCTGTAAGGCCTGTTGTTTCAAAGTAACAGGGGACATGATAAACCCAACTAAAGTCCATGTAATAGGTGTAATTTTACAATGTTTGACCTTGGAAGGCAGTGCCCTCCTCAGAAAATCCTCCATGGTGCCCCATAAGGAAAAATCAATAAGAAGACCATGCTGGACAAAGTCATAACTAATATATTAGCATGTTGAAACCACCCCCACTCCATTTTAGCCCTGATATCTTAACTAGGTGAGAAAATGACATTATCAATCAGTCATGAATAGGCCTTAGAAAAAGGGCTAAAACACTTTTGACATGACACAGGAATCATGTTTGGATAGTCAAGAAAGTTTAACATTACCCCCAGGGATCATTTATAATATATCAAGAGAAATGAGAAAAAAATGGAATTCCAGAAATTGGAGCATGTGACTTTTCAACACAGGGCTGAAGAAGAATAGCTGAGAGGTCTGTTTCAGTCACCTCTCCTTCTCCTCTAATCTCTCCCACCACCACCACCACAACCACCCAAACTCATGACTAGACAAGGACCTTGCAAGCTTTAAGGGGTTTGGAGGATGATGGACCACCTATATTACCATCAAAGTCTTATCATCATATTCCCTAGGACAGCAGTGGATCCCATCAGTGTCCTAAAGAGCATCCTGGATCAGGTGGAAAGAGTGTCTATAATCAGGAGTCAAAAATAGCCCAGACCCTTAACTCTATAAGGAGTCCAGCAGAGACTACACCATGCCTAAAGAGAACTGCTTGAGCACCCTGTGAATTAGAGAAAAGGACTTCCAGCAATCACAAGATGTGTTATGCTTTTTTTCTATATGTTCTCTCTAAGCTTGAGCCCATTTTCTCTTGAGCTCTGTAAATACTTGAAGGAGAAGGTATCACAGACTTTTCACAGTACATTTCAGATTAATTGTTCTTGGATTGCCTTAGAAATGCCTTTCTAGGGGCGGCTAGGTGGCACAGTGGATAAAGAACCAGCCCTGGATTCAGGAGTTCCTGAGTTCAAATCCGGCCTCAGACACTTAACACTTACTAGCTGTGTGACCCTGGGCAAGTCACTTAACCCCATTGCCCCATAAAAAAAAAGAAATGCCTTTCTAAAAGAGGTTTATGGCTGGCTTATTAAATTGATTCTCAACTGACAATGAGTGAGAAAGGGGCAAT
Organism: Dromiciops gliroides; assembly: GCF_019393635.1. Lineage (NCBI taxonomy): Eukaryota > Metazoa > Chordata > Mammalia > Microbiotheria > Microbiotheriidae > Dromiciops > Dromiciops gliroides. The sequence continues at coordinate 130,365,647 of NC_057865.1, forward strand.
ACTTGGAAGCTTGATATCTTTACCAAAATCGGGGGGGTGTTGAAAAAAAAATATTAAAACAGTTTTAGTTTTCAGTTCAATTAATTCCACATCCCTGTTATACCACAAACTCTCCCAATGACTTTTTTCTAGGAGAAATTATACTTTTCTATTCACCACACAATTAGAATTTTCAAGGGACCTCATTAAAAGTAAGATCTGAGAATTATTATCCTTAATTTACATGAGGAAAATAAATTAGTGTCAACTCAGTCAGGAATAATGTTTTCTTTGTTGAAAAAGGCAGCTTTCAGTCAATGAGAACAAACCACTTACTTATCAGATTGGAGCTTCTGCAAATTGGAAGGTTTAGAGAGTTGATTTCTGTGTCCTGCTGTTTTATTGCTTTTGTTCCTCCATGACCAGAAGGGCCAAGATCCCCTCCTATCCTAACCTCCCTTCTTGCATTCTCTCCAGAAGCACCACACATTATCTTGTTTTAACTAACTGAAATAAGACCACATTTCCCCAAGGAATAGTCATTATTACTTTCTATTACCATCCCTTTTAAAATGTTTGTTTGCAGTCTCAATGCATAGATACAAATCATTCACAGGGGAATTCCCATATTCTCTAATTTTACAGACCATGTTACATGCATTTAGAAATCCATCATGATAAAAAAAACAAAAACACCATGACAGATCCCAATGTCTATGCACTGCCTTTCAGAAATTGGATTTCTTTTCTCTCTCAATTACTGTTCATCAAATTATGCCATTGATAGTCAATCCTCCTAATGATGAACTGTTCTCCAACAGGATCATAACAAAATCATCTCCATTCTATTATAATTAACATCAAATTTCTACTTAACCAAATCCATATTTAAATAGTTATGGTAAATACTTTCACAACATAAAATCAAGAAAATGAAAACCATAGAAAAATTAGTAAGCATGATGACTTTACCAAGTGATCCCCTCATAAAGTTCCAGTTGATTTTTGTTTGTTTACTTTTTTGTGTGCGGGGCAATGAGTGTTAATTGACTTTCCCAGGGTCACACAGCTAGTAAGTGTCAAGTATCTGTGGCCAGATTTGAACTCAGGTCCTCCTGAATTCAAGGCCGGTGCTTTATCCACTGTGTCACCTAGCTGGGCCCTATTCCAGTAGATTTTTAAAGATTTAGATAGAAACTAAAGGAAAAATGTAGAAAGGCAACAATTTAGAAAGCAAGATCCAAACATCCCTTGCTTCACTGAATAATTCAGTAGAGAGAAATTACTTGGATAGACAAATTCAGTGCTGGTCTATAAATTTACCAATCTCATACAGATTCCAAACCACAGTTTGTCAAGCAACTAAAACTATCATGTCACCTTGTCCAGGCAAAAGAACCTGAGGCAGCTAAAATATCATAATTCCAAAAATCACCAAATTTTGAAGGTCAAAAGGCCACCAAATAAATCTACCATTCACAGTTATGTTCTCTCCCCTCCTCTTCCTTTCTCCAGCCCACCAGAATTACATGTGTTGGTTGTTTTGTTTTTTTGTTGTTGTTGGGGTTTTTTCTCACTGAAACTTTCAACTTCATCCTGGCACAAATTCAGAATCTATGTATGATAAATTATCTCTAATTCCGTAATTTTTCTCATATTTTGTCCAAAGTGGACTATTAGCTACAGGGAATTCTAGTATTCATAGTTTTTGTTCTGTTTTGTTTTGTTTTCCCATGCCTTGGAATGGAGGCTAAAGATTATAAGAAAGAGATGCAAGATATAAAAGAGGATATGAGATATAAGAGGAACAGGAGGATGCCAGGATGCCTGATGGTTTCTTGCTATTTGAGGAGGAGAGAGAGATGAGCAGGAGAGGGAAACAAAGCTGGAGAACTCAAGTTTCACAGCTATAAAGATCAGGTTCCAGAGGATATCTGAGCACCAACTGTGAAAAAATAGTCTAAGAGTAGCTTATCTTGATCAATCAAAGAACTCAGCTTAAAGCTGGGAAGAAATCACTTTTTATTAAAATAAAACTGTAGCAAAATAAATCACTATTTATTTTTTAAAAAAGAAAATTAAAACAACTCAGATACCATTCCACACTTATCAGATTGGCTAATATGACAAAAGAAAAAGAAAATGATAAATGTTGGAAGGTGTGATGTTTACCATCTAAATTGTGGTCGCCTTAAATTAGAAGCTTTAGCATCAGTCCTTGAGCATTAAACATTTATTAAAGCATACAGATATTCCCATGGAGTTCAGAAAGTTAAGAAAAAAGCCTATTTAGTCAAGAGTTCCAGCCTGGTCTGGTTCTTCCTCAAGTCCTCTGCCACAAGCCTGCTTCAATCATGAACTCTCTCCAACAAACTGATTGTGGAAGCTTTTTATAGGTCTGGAACAGAGGCAGTCCCTACATACTGCTTCAAGCTGATTGGTTGGCAGTCATCCAAATCCATTGGTTCTGAAGGTGTTCTCAAGGTGTGATTACAATCCAGTTAACTTGAAGTAGGCTAATCAGCAGTTAATCACTCTCACTTGATTCAATCAGTCTAGATTAATCTCCAGGTGGGTCTTTGAGTATCTGCTAAATCTCATTATTTCATTACAAAGGGATGTGGCAAAACTGGGACACTAATACCCTTTTGTTGGAGTTGTGAACTGATCCAACCATTCTGGAAGAGCAATTTGGAACTATGCCCAAAAGTCTATAAAACCATATATACCCCTTGACCCAGCAATACCACCAATAGGTCTGTACTCTAAAAAGATCAAAGGAAAAGAAAAAGCACCTATAGATACAAAATTATTGATAGTAGGTTTTTTGTGGTGGCAAAGAATTAAAAATAGAGGGGATGTCTATCAATTGAGAAATGGCTGAACGAGTTGTGGTATGAGATTTTGATGGAATATTATTGCACTATAAGAAATGATGAGCAGGATACTTTCAGAAAAATCTGGAAAGACTTACATAAACTAATACAAAATGAAGTGAGCAAAACCAGGAGAACATTGTACACAGCACCAGCAATGTTGTATTATAATCAACTCTGAATGATCAGAACAGTGATCCAAGACAATTCCAAAGGAATTTTGATGAAAAATGCAACTACCTGCAGAAAAAGAACTGATGGAGTCTGAATGCATATTGAAAAATACTTTTCTTACCTTCTTCATTTTTCTTGGATTTTTTTGGTCGGTACATGTATACGAATTGTTTGCCTTCTAAAGGAGGTTGTTGTTGTTTTGTCCTTGATTCTCAAAAAGGACCATGAAAGGTGTCATGACTTGGATTTAAGTGAGGGAGGGCTATACAAGGTCACCAATCTCACTCTATACATCAGGACAACTGGAGATAGTCCCAAATATTTTAAGGCAGTTGGGGTTAAGTGACTTGCCCATAGTCACACAATAGTAAATGTCTCACGGAGGGGGAAAGGGAAAAAGTATAGAAAAAATACAGAACTCAATTTTTTAGAAAGAATGTTCAAAATTTTTTTCTTTGTATGTATTTGAGAAATAAAATAAAATTTTCAAAAAATTTAACCAAAAAAATTTTGAGCTGTAGATAAACAAAAAGGTTTTCTTTCCATAGGTCCCTCCTCCCCATGCTTGATTATTATTAGGTATTAATGTATTTTGTTTCCTACATTCCTTTAAGTTATGTTTCAACTGAATTTAACTTTGTGTCCACATAAAAGTTTGTGGTCACACATGAATGTTGTCTAGTCGACAAGCACTTATTAAGTGCCTAGTATGTGTCAGCCTAAGCTAAATTCATAGTTCCATTCTTTACTCCACTCTGTTCTTATTCCAGCCCCCTCATTTCATGAGGGTTTGTTTAGATTTGCACTGGTAGCATCAGGATAGTGCAAATGGGAAATTCATTGGCAAGTCTGGGGGATGGGGGGGATCTCATTTTCCAGTCTGGGTCATAAATATTTATTATTTATCATTAATCCATAGTGTTTTGTTAATTTTTTCTAAATTTTGCAGAGAAAATAAGACATTTGGAAACCGCTGCCCCCAGACCAAAAACCACCCACTATAGCAACTGCTGAACAGTTGCATAAGCAATATGCACAGCCAGGAAGGAAGGTGGAGAGTAAAAGGGTCTGGCCAGAGAGAAGGCCCTACCTTTGAGTGGAGAGAGGCTTGGTGAAGAGATTCAGCCCTAACCTGCTTCCTGCTTGGAGGGGTAGACTTCTCAACCAAACAGTCCTCCACAGGAAGATGTGCTGGTTATGACAGTACAGTATATTCCCCAAACCAAATTAACCCCATGTACAAATGTAGGCAAATTCAATCAAGCAGCAAGGTGGCACAATGGATAGAGTGCTAGAGGTGGGGTCAAATAGATGACTTCAGGGGCAGCTAGGTGGTGCAGTAGATAAAGCACCAGCCCTGGATTCATGAGGACCTGAGTTCAAATCCAGCCTCAGACACTTGACACTTACTAGCTGTGTGACCCTAGGCAAGTCACTTAACCCCCATTGCCCCGCAAAAAAAAAAAAAAAAAAAAAAAAGACTTTCCTCAAACACTAGTTATGTGACCCTGGGAATGAAATGATATAATATAGATAAAGTGCTTTGCTAAACCTTAAGGCCCCTAACTATTATTGTTATCTATTATTATAAACATGTCCACAGGTACAGATTTAACTGAGAACTAAAAACTTTTAAAATGATTATTTACTTGCAGGAGGGTGGCAAGTATCTCAGACACTCTGATGGAGTATCAGTTAATTTTCCTGGGTATATGCCAAGTCTGCTGATTTTCCAAAATTTTGCCTCTGCTTTCCCCAGTGCAGTCTCTTTCCATGCTCCGGCCCAATAGTTATCCTCCCCAGCACCTCCCTCCTTTTCCATGGACACCTCCTCCAGATAACCAGGGAAGAAACAGTAGAAGTTTGCTTAACTGTCATACTCCATTTTTTAAAGACTTGGTCTCACTCTCACCCAGGCTAGAAGTGCAAGTAGAAGTGCAGGGGCTGCTCATGCCCTCTGATAAGCTAGTGAGCTTTGACCCTGCTCTGTTTCCAATGACAGTGCCTCTCCCCTCACTCGGGGGCTCTGCATATCAATGTTGAGTTTGGTGTGGACACCCAAATATTTCACATCTTGCAGCTCAGAATTCCTGAGCTCACCAGCTTAATGCTCCTCAGTAGCAGGAAATACAGGCCTTCACCACCACACCAGGATACTTCACAAAACAAAGTGGGAGCACTCTAATCTGCAAGGGGTCCTTCATTCCATTATTCACTCTTTTTTCTCCCAGAATTTCATTTTCTCTACCCTGTTCTTTGCTGTACAAATTTTATATGGCCAAAGGTCAAAGGATCATATGCTCATAGGTTTAGAATTGGAAGGACAATAATATATTATGTAAAGTTGCTATCTGTACGGGGCTAAAATTCTAGCTAGACTGTCTAAAAATCTAATGAGTGGTCACCATAAATTATAAGCTTTAACAAGAGTTAGACTTTTAAGTATTTATTAAAGAGCATAAGAATTTGGTGAGGAGAGAGAAAGAGGCCAAGATTCCTTAATCTATCTATGTAAGGGAACCAGCATCTCAGCTCCACTCAAAACAAGGTCCTGGGCGTTCTCACTCCTTCCTCCTCCCAGAAGCCTCCTCTCCAACAGGAAACAGGGCTGTCCACACACAGACAGCTCCAAGATAATTGGCTGGTAGCTTTGATCAAGAGTACCCATGAGCAAACATCACTTCCTGACACCAAGGCCACATAGCTATATCCTCAGACCAGAGCTTGCAAAATGTTCCTCCCAGCAGGGGATGTTATTCCAACCCTCACAATTAGCTCTACATATGGAAATTGTCTTGTATTCATTAAAGTAGGTTCACTGAAATGTTCACTTTTAAGGTGTGGAAATTTATTTTGATTTGGGGACCCTACCTTTAGGTTGATATTAGAAAGCCTAAGGCCCTCAGGGTCTCTTCCCCTCCTCCTCAGCTTCAGCTGAGCCAAAAAGCCCCGTGGGCTGTACAAGACGCCAGGTCAGACAGCTGGGGGAAAAAGCCCCAGCTCCCTCCGACCTGAGCGGAGGGATCCGAGAGATACTGGACTTGTCCAGGCTGGGCTCTGGTGAGGAATGTGATGCTAGAGCATCCCCCCCCAGCCCCAGCTGCAGCCCTGACTGGCAGATTAGCTTGGTCTGTGGGGACGAAGGAAGCCCCAAGATTTGAGTGGAGAGAAGAAAAGATATATATAAACCTGGGAGTGAGACAGTAGGGGAGGACGGACTAGAAGGAAGAGGAGAGTTCGGTTCAGACAAGGAGACAGGGGGCTGAGAAGAGGTCAAGAGGGTGGCTGACAAGATTAGATAGAAGAGGAGGGAAGACTGACTAGATAGAGAGACAAGAATAAGGAGGGGGGACGGACGGCTGAGGACGGACTAGAGGGTGACTAGAGGGGAGCGCGGACAAGGACAGAGCAGACAGACAGAACAGGAGGCAGCAGAGAGCACAGAAGGGTCAGCACAGGGTACGGGTTGGAGAAAGTGAAGATTAAGAGGAGTTAGAAGAAAGTAGCTGAGCAGGGAAAGTGTGGCGTGCCCTGAGGCCGCGGCTAAGGCCCTTATTGTATTCAAGAAGTGAGCAGGTGGGAAGAGTCGCAGGAAAGCAGTCAGGTTGTACATTTTATTTCCCTGTATTCTTAATTTTCAACAGTATCTCATAAATAAACTCTGCTGTGATTATGTAGTTAAGAGGCTTCTTAATATTTTGCTTATCAATTTGGGAGTGGAGCAGTGTGGTGGAACTTTCTAAACAGCCCACATTGAATTAATGAAGTCAGATAGCAAATAGTCGAAAGTCCCCAGATTAGTCATCCATAGTTTAGCCCCCCAAATTAGACCCAGTCAGTAAAAATGTTTCCAGAAAGGACTTTGTAGCAACTAGTTTGAATTAGTTTATGTATCTGAAAGAATAAAAAATAAATTATTACAAGGGATATAACAATTTATATAAATCTTAAGAAATTGATGTAGTTCAAAAAATATAATCATTAAATTTTTAATGTGGTTTCCAAGAATTATATCAGTAAAATGTAATCATGGACTATCAAAATGACTCTCATTTTTATATGTCAAGAATCATGGGGGGCAGGTAGGTGGTGCAGTGGATAAAACTGGATTCAGAAGGACCTGAGTTCAAATTCAGCCTCAGACACTTGATACTTACTAGCTGTGTGACCCTGGGCAAGTCACTTAACCCTCATTGCCCTGCCCCCCCCAAAAAAAATCATCAGAAGAATAATTTATGTGTCAGGGTGTTGTTTTGTTCTGTTTTTATTTCAAGGTAAATAATTCTAAAACTATGAATTCATTGGCGGAGGTGGGGGGTAATCCTATTAATTTGCTATAAAGATATGTTTCTAACATTTTTATATCAGATTTCCAGAAGTCACACTTAGGAAATAAATTTCAGAGGCCAAAGGAAAAACAAGAAGAAACAATATAATACAATTAGGAGGGATGGTAAAAACTAAAAATACTGCATTCTTTTTCTTTAGTGATTTCTTTTGACTCCTGTCCTTTAAACTAGGTTCTTTGATAGATCGTCTCTTTCACTTTTATTCACTAGTCACATTTATTTTTCTTTATATATATACATATATATATTGCTATATTTGAGTTCCAACCTCCCTTCCAATCCTACACTAGTGTTAAGGGTTAAAATTCTAGCTCGTTTGTCTAAAATATCTAATGAGTGGTCGCCAATAAATTATAAGCTTTAGCAAGAGTTAGACTTTTAAGCATTTATTAAGGAGAATAAGAATTTGGTAAAGAGAGAGAGAAAGGCCTAGATTCCTATCTATTAAAGGGAGAGCACATTTCTAGCTCCCTTCTCCACCAGAGTCCAGAGGAAAGAGCGCGAGACTCAGCGCCAGTCTCTTCCTTCCTCCTCCCACTAGCCCGCGTCAGGAAGTGACGCCAAAGAAAAGACTCCTGGTCTTGCCCTCAAAGACCTTCCCTTCATGGGCAGAACTCTTCTACAGTAAGTCTCCAGCAGGTGGCGTTATTCCAATCGTTACAGTCCCCCCTGTTGTTCCTCAAGAAACAAAATGTTTCCTTGATGGAACAGTAAAAAGAATATAATAACTATTGCTAACTAATAATATGTGAACAACAATATAGAAAAGGAAGAGAGGAAAGTTTTGTCCAGAGGGGCGATTTTTTTTTTTGTCCTCATGAACCGACGCTTTGACATTGGTCTTGCAAAGGGAGGGCCTCTGCAGAGAATACATGTTACAGATGGTGTATATTATAACAGAAAGGAGATAGTAAAAACTAACAAAGCAAAACAGTTCATATAAAGTCTCTGAAAGTCTTTTCTCAGATGTCCTCTAGGTGTAGTCGTGGAATGGAAGTCTTTTCAGGGGTTGATGTGTGGATGCTGGTAATCAGCCAGGAAAATTTCCTACAAAATTGAGCTTAACACAACTTTAAAATAGCTTTGTCAATAATCAAATCAAACAATGAAAGTTCTCAAAAACATGTCTAAGGGAATTCAGAATCTTAGTTGTTACACATGAAACATATAATAAAACAAAAATTGAAACATTCTTTAAAATTATAATATTACTATAGTCCCCCCTTATGGAGGGTAATTGAGAAGACAATTGCTGCAATATTAAATAATAAAAATAATTTTTATCTTTGTTTTATCACTTTTTGCATCATCTGCCTAATTATCCTCATGCCATTATGAGAAATTTAAAATCTAATATAATTGGTAACAGATGTCAAGGCCAAATTCAACACTGTTATTTATCATGACATCTGAGATAATTATGGGGGTTACCATAAAAGAACAGAGAAATGATGGGATATGAGCATTCCCACACTTGAGCAATATATACTGTCCATGCAGTATGCCAGGCTTAAAATAGGTGGATGGAATATATGTCCATGCCACCGAACATATTGGAGGAAACTGAGTCAGACTTAATCAGATGCATGGGATTGAGATGTCCATGGCATCAGGCATATAGGAGGGAGCATAGAAGCCAGGTGTAGGAGTGAGATGGGTGGGATGAATACTTCCAGCCATCTGTACAATATTGTGGGGAAAAATAAAATAAAATATTAAACCAAGAGAATCCAACCTCAACATTTGTCAAAAGCCGTTCTCTCGGCCATACCTTGACTTCATGCATGTCTCCCCTCATGTGACAGTTCAGTGTCTGCTCTTGCATGTATTCCTCTTGTGATTGGATGGAATCTTGGCCAACTGGCATCTGATAACTCAGAATAAAGGCAATTAATGTCTTAAATGATAAGTTCCCATAATCCAAGTCTCATATGGATTTAAAATTGAGGATAATAAATGATTGCAAAAAATGTGAATATATCTTGACTCAGAACACAATATATAATTACGCAACAATTTCAAATAATACCCATTTTTTTTACTTAGTATACAATTACTTTTGTGAAAAATCAGAACATATTTAAATACAAGTTAAAGCACAACAGAATCTCAAAGAAAACTTTTTTTTTTGAAAAAAGAAAACTTTTACAAATGTTCCCCTCTTTTTTTTTTTTTTGGAATATGCTTATTAAAAATAATACTTCTTTACACTTGCCATGGCAACCAATTTGCCAGGGAAATGCTTTAAAGAGTTTGATCAAATAATCAGTTGAGAAAAAATAACAAAAACAACTCAGAATATGGGAGCACAATATTCCAAGAATTAACATTGTATTATGAAATCAAAACCATCTTGTAATGTTTCAAAATTTAGAGAGATGAATAAATAGAAAAAAATACACATGGAACAATAAAAGACAATGAAATTCAAACTAGGGAAATCTAAATGAATATGAACTTAATATTAATAAGAGTATTACAAAATATAAACTTGATCGCATGACTATAAAAAGCTTTTACAAATATTCTCCTTGTTTTAGAAACTAAGTATAAGACACAATCTCAAAAGCATTAAAATCTCTATGAAAATAAACCTATACCATTAATTTCAAAATGCATATGTAATAGCATAGAAATCCTATGTAACCTCTGAACTGATACTATTACTCTGAGTGAATTCAGAACACTTTTGATTCCGATATCTAAAATCCCCAATACTCATATCAATACCTTGCTGCTTACTTCTACATTTCTGTAAAATATGTACCCTTCCATGGCAAAAGAAGCGGAGTCTTGAACTATGGTGATGATTGTCATTCTTATTCAGCTTAAGTTTTTCTTCTTTAACCCCTCTATATTGTCTGTCAGTCTTTTCACCATACAAATGCTTTATAAGATTACTAATTAAAGACAAAAGCAGGTTAGCAAAATTATGAACAAATCGAGCATATCTGGAATTTAAAGGGTTTTCTAAGGTTGTCTCAGAAGCACAGCCAGGCTGGGGAAGGGCTGAGCCTGAAGCTGCAAATGTAGTTAGAGAAAGTTGAGCATGCGCATCAGATCTCTGGACTTCCCAGGCAGGGGAAGCAATGGGCTTGGCCATGGGAGGAGTAGAGGGTGGGGTCTGGAGAGGAGGGGAGGGACCAGAGCAATTTGAATCAGACTTGATTTTGAACTCAGGCCTGGATTCCTCTTCCCCCACTTTGCCTCCAGGTGCTAGGGGATTAAAAGCTTCTAGAGGGTGGGTCATTGCCTCCAGGCATGCAAAATTAAAGCAACAATTACTGTTAAAACTGGGAAAAGCTGCGGGAATCTCTTCAGGTTTCTCTGAAAAAGCATGGTTGGGAGAGGGAGAGATATTTCCTTGTGTGAGTAAGTTGCTGGCTCTTTTAACAAAAATAAAAAGAAAAATAGAAAATCCACAAAAACAAAGCATTAACATGATCTTATCTCCCATTTGTCTGGTTAAACAGACTAAAATCAAAAATAGGATAATTAGGGAGTTTAAAAGGTCCATTCGAAAAAATTTAAAGGAAAACACAGCCAGTACACCAGTACTTAGCAGTTAAAGGGAGAGGGAGGGGAAATTTCTTACCCAACCAGAAGATCAGAAGAAGACTGAGATTTAGCTTTCCTCTTCGTGGTCAGCCATCTGTTAAGGGTTAAAATTCTAGCTCGTTTGTCTAAAATATCTAATGAGTGGTCGCCAATAAATTATAAGCTTTAGCAAGAGTTAGACTTTTAAGCATTTATTAAGGAGAATAAGAATTTGGTAAAGAGAGAGAGAAAGGCCTAGATTCCTATCTATTAAAGGGAGAGCACATTTCTAGCTCCCTTCTCCACCAGAGTCCAGAGGAAAGAGCGCGAGACTCAGCGCCAGTCTCTTCCTTCCTCCTCCCACTAGCCCGCGTCAGGAAGTGACGCCAAAGAAAAGACTCCTGGTCTTGCCCTCAAAGACCTTCCCTTCATGGGCAGAACTCTTCTACAGTAAGTCTCCAGCAGGTGGCGTTATTCCAATCGTTACACTAGAGAGGAGAAACACTTGACATAGATAGATAAGATAGATGGATGGATGGATAGATTGAAAGATAGATATAGATACTGATATATAGATATGTAAAACCATACAATACATGGTTCCATATATCACTTCTTTCCCTAGAAGTGCCTTCATAGGTCCTTTGTAATTAGTTGATTTGAAAATTCATCCAACTCAGAACAGCTTAGTCATTCACATTTATTCTTCAAACAATTGATGTTACTATAAACAATGTTCTCCTGGTTCTGCTCATTTCACACTTCATTATTTCATACAACTCTTTCTATGTTTTCCTAAAATCAGCCTGCTCATCATTTCTTACAGCACAGTTATATTCCTCCACAATCATATAGCACAACTTATTGAACCATCCCTAATTGAGGGATATCCCTCAATTTCCAGTTTTTTGACAACACAAAAAGAACTGCTATAAATATTTTAGAACACATATGATATTGTTGTTGTTTTTTCCTTTTTTCCTGATCATCTTGGGAAACAGACTTAATATTGGCATTACTGAGTCGAAGAGTATACACAGTTTTATTGCTCTTTGGGCATAATTCCAGATTGCTCTCTCTCTCTCACAGATTCACCAACAGTATATTAGTGTCCCAATTTTTCCACATCCCCTACAACATTTATTATTTTCCCTTTATTTGTTATTTCCCTTCTATCATTTTAGCCAATCTGCTAAGTATGAGATGGTATCTCAAAGTTGTTTTAATTTGTATTTCTCTAATTAATAATGATCTAGAGCTTTTTTTTTCTTATGACTATATATAGCTTTGATTTCTCCTTCCAAAAATTTCCTGTTATATCCTTTGACCATTTTTGAATTAATTTATATACTTATAAATTTGACAAAGTTCTCTATATATTTGAGATATGAGGCCTTTATCTGAGAACTGTATATAAAATCCCCAATTATCTGCTTTCCTTCTAATCTTGGCTACACTGGTTTTATTTGTAGAAAAAAAAACTTTTTAATTAATGTAAAACAAATAATCCATTTTACATTTTTCAGTTTTGTTTTATTCATAAATTCTTTTGCTATCCATAAATCTGATAGGGAATATGTTTCATGTTCTTTTAATTATAATATTTACCTTTATGTCTAGGTTAATCATGTATACATTTTGACCTTATCTTAGTAAATTAGTGTAAGGTATTAGTCTATAACTAGTTTTTGCAGATTGCTTTCTACTTTTCCCAATAATTTTTTGCCAGAGAATTCTTATCCCGAAAGCTTAAATCTTTTCATTTATCAAATATTATTACTATAATAATTTACTACTGTGTATTATATATCTACTCTATCCCACTGATCCCCATTCTATTTCTTATCCAATACCAGATAGTTTTGATAATTATCAACTTATAATTCACTTTAAGATCTGGCACTGCTAGACCTCTTTACTTTTTTCCCATTAATTTCTTTGATATTCTTGACCCTTTTTCTTCAAAATGAATTTTATTTTTTTTCTAGCTCAATAAAATAATTTTTTGTAATTTAATTGGTATGGCACTAAATAAGTAGATTAATTTAGGTAGAATTGTCATTTTTATTATATTTAATAGCTCACCCATGAATAATTAATATTTTTCCAATTATTTAAATCTGACTTTATTTGTATAAAATGTATTTAATAATTATGTTCATCTTCTTCCTAGGTTTGTCTTGGAAGGTATACTCCTAGGTATTTTATGTTGTCTATGGTTATTTTATTTTTGCAGGACTATGGAGTTAAGTGACTTGCCCAGGGTCACAGAGCTAGTAAGTGTCAAGTGTCTGAGGCCAGATTTGAACTCAGGTCCTCCTGAATTCAGGGCCAGTGCTTTATCCACTTTGCCACCTAGCTGCCCCCATCTATGGTTATTTTAAATTAACTATCTCTTACTATCTCTTTTTGAAGGGTTTTGTTGATGATGTGTGGAAATACTGATGATTTATGGGGGTTTCTTTTATATCCTAATACTCTGAAAAAAAAATATTACTTGAACTAGTTTTTTAATTGAATCTCTAGGATTTCCTAAGTATGACATCATATCATCTGCAAAAAGAGATAGTTTTATTACCTCATTGTACATTCTAATTCCTTCAATTTCTTTTTCTTCTCTTATTGCTATTGCTAGCATTTCTAGTAAAATACTGAATAATAATGGTGATAAGGGCATATTGATTTCACTCATGATCCTATAGGGATGGCTTCTAGCTTATCCCCATTACCAATAATGCTTGCTGATGGTTTAAGGCATTAGGCTTTAGACTTCTTATCATTTCAAAGAAAAAAATTAATTTATACCTATGCTTTCAGTTGTTTTAAATAGGAATGAGTGTTTTATTTTGTCAAAAGCTTTGTCTACATCTATTGATGTAGTTATGTGATTTTTGTTACTTTTGGTTTTGATATAATCAATTATGTTAATGGTTTTCCTTATATTGAACCAACCCTGAACTCCAGGTATAAATTCTACTTGGTTATAAAGTATAATTTTGGTGAAATATTGATGTAGTCTCCTAGCTAGTATTTTATTTAGCATTTTTGAATCGATATTCATTAGTGAAATTGGTCTATAATTTTCTTTCTCTGTTTTTGCTCTTCCTGTTTATGTATCTGTACCACATTTGTTTAAAAATGGGAGTTTGGTAGAACACCTTTGCCTGTTACTCTGAATAATGTATTTAATATTAGAATTATTTGATCTTTAAATTTTTGGTATGGTTTTGTAAATATTCTTCCATTTCACTTAAATTGTTAAATTTATTGGCATATAATGGAGCAAAATAACTCCTAATAATTGCTTCAATTTCATCTTCATTAGTGGTATATTCTTCCTTTTCATTTTTGATACTAGTAATTGTTTTTTTTCCCTTTTTAAAAATCATATTAACCAATGGTTTATCTATTTTATTAGTTTGTTTTTTTCATAAAACAAACTCCTAGTTTGGATATTACTTCAGTGGTTTTCTTACATTTAATTTTATTGATATCAACTTTAACATTCAAGATTTCTAATTTTATAATTTGGAATTTTAATTTGTTCTTTTTCTAGTTATTTTAAATTCATTGATCTGCTTTTTCTCTATTTTATTGATGTAAACAGAGATATGAATCTTCCTGGTTACTCCTTTTGCTCCATCCAAGTTGTTTTGATATGTTGTTTCCTCATTATCATTCTTTTTAATAAAATTATTTATTGTTTCTATGTTGTCTAAAATTATTGCTACTACTATACTTTATAAATTAATGGCTATTATACCAGTTTTGGCAGTAAGCATTTATTATTAATAAATATTATATGTCAGTAAAGTATTGACCGTGTGTCTCCCTGACTTCTCATAGTTTCAGGCCTTCATACCTACATTGTCCTAAGAGGAAGAGCATGCATGTTCAGAGCCAAGAGAGCAGGTAAAGAAAGGACAAAGAGTGCAGGTAAAGAGTGAGACCCTGGTGTGGCCAAGGGTTTTATCCTCTTTTGATGGAGGTGGGTCATTATATATTGATCAAAGCTAATTGGTTAGCATCATTCAATTGCATTGGTTGACATGACTTGAGGGTGGTCTAAATTAAAATGAACTCTTCTGATGACTTAAGAGAAAACCTTATGCAAAAGACCTTTGCTGAAGGGCCAAGGTGAAGTCAGGTATCTAGGTGTGGTTTGATCCCATCAGTTCACTGAGCTAGACAAAAGAATCAATCTACATTTCTTTTGTTCCCTTGGGTTTATCCTAGTTAAGAGCTGAACATTCCGGAGTTGGGGGAAGAAGAAAGGACTGAAACTGATCTCTGTGTCCCCCCCAAGAAATTCATTATTAATAATTATTTTCTCACATTTCTATGACTTGTTCTTTGACCTACTCATTCTTTAAGATTGTTATTTAGTCTCCAGTTAATCTTTGATCTGTTTCCATTGCTCTTTATTAAATGCAACTTTTATTGCATTATGACCTGAAAAGGATGCATTTAATATTTCTTCTTTTCTGCATTCAGCTATTGAGTTTTTATGGCCCAATATATGGTTGATTTTTGTAAAGGTTCTAGGAACCATTGAGAAAAAATACATATTCCTTTCTATTCCCATTCAATTATCTCAAGGTATCTATTACATTTGGCTAATCTAAGATTTTATTCATCTCCTTGACTCCTTTCTTTTTTTTTTTTTTTTTTGGTGAGGCAATTGGGTTTAAGTGACCTGCCCAGGGTCACACAGCTAGTAAGTGTTAAGTGTCTGAGGGCAGATTTGAACTCGGGTCCTCCTGACTCCAGGGCCGGTGCTCTATCCACTGCGCCACCTAGCTGCCCCTCCTTGACTCTTTTCTTATTTATTTTTGGGTTAGATTTATCTAATTCTGAGAGGAAAAGGTTGAAATCTCCCAGTATTATGGTTATGCTCTCTGTTTCCATCAGGAATTCATTTACCTTTTCCTTTAAAAATCTGAATGCTGTAGCATGTGGTGCATATACATTTAGTATTGATATTACTTCATTATCTATGGTACCTTTTACATAATGTAGTTTCCCTGCTTATCTCTTTTAATTAAACCTATTTTAGCTTTAACTTTGAGATTATGATTCTACCTCTCCTTTTTTTACATCAGCTGAAGCATAATAAATTCTATTCCAGCCCTTTATTTTTATTCTCTGTCTCTCATTTTAAAATGTGTCTCTTGTAAACAACATAGTATCAAGTTCTGGATTTTGGTCCTTTCTGCTACCTGTTTCTATTTCATGGGTGAACTCATTAAATTCACATTCAAAGTTATAATTACTAGTTGTGTATTTCCCTCCATCTTATTCCCCCCACACACACCATTTATCCTTCTCTCTCTTTTTACTCTATCCCTCTGAAGAAATCTACTTTACTTCTAATCACTGCTTCCCTAATATTCACAGCCTTCTAAGAGTCCCTCTCTTATCCTATTCCTTTGCCCTCCTATTTCTCTGTAAGTTAAAAAGACTTTTATATCCTACTCAATGGATATGTTATTCCTGCTTTAACACAGTTACAATGAAGATAAGGTTCCTGCAGTACTTGGTATGCTCCCGTCCATTAAAACAGTTCTTCTTTTCAGTCTTCTTTTGTATCAGATAGTTTGCTCCATTTTATCTTGCCCTATATAATTTTAATTTTTTAGGATCATCCCATAATAACCAACTCAATCACAAGCCTTCTATCTGTGTATACTCTTTTTAACTACCCTAGTAATGATAACATTCTTAATAATTACACATATTATTTTTCCATAGAAGTAGTTCTACCTTGTAAAATCCTTTATAATTAGCCTTTCATATTTACCTTATTATGTTTCTTCAGATTCTTCTAAGTCAAATTTTCTGTTCATTTCTGGTCTTTTTTATCAGGAATAACTGAAAATCCTTTATTAAATTATTAAATTTTTATTGTTTATTAAGTTAATTAAACTTTTCTTTTGTAGGATTATACTTAGCTTTGATGGGTAGATTATTCTTACTACTTTTTCTATTTCTGTTTTATTCCCCAGTTGTAGAGCTTCAGAGCAATTTTCTGTAAAAATCTAGACTGGTTTTTTTATTATAACTTTCAGGTACTCTGACAATTTTTATATTATCTCTCCTTGATCTTTTTTCCAGGTCAGCTGTTTTTTTAATAAGATATTTCACATTATCTTCTATTTTTCCATTCTTTTGATTTTGTGTTATTATTTCTCAATGTCTTATGAAGCCTTTAGCTTCCCCTTGGCCATTTCCAATTTTTAAGGAATTATTTTCTTCTATAAGTTTTTGAATCTCTTTTATTAATTGATTAACTTTCATAATTTTATGGCTTTTCTTGCATTACTCATTTCTTTTTCCAATTTTTCCTCAACTGCTATTTGATTTTTAAAGGCCTTTTTAAACTCTTCTGAAAACTCTTTTTACTGTTATGATCATTTTACATTTTTTTTGAAGCTTTACAAGAAGCTGTTTCAAAAGACTACACTCTCCTGTGAGTGACCACAAGCAGCAGGGTTCCACCCCTCTGTAGAGACATTTGTTTGCTCTTTTTACTTGCAAAAACAGCCTAGGATCCTGTACGGTCAGTACCCTGGACTCTACACTGGAGGGCCCCACAATCTTCCTCAGATCAGCCACCCAATCCCCACACCATCCATGGGGTGAAATTCCCAAGGCTAAGGCTGCAGCAGACATAGCTCCTTCCAGATCTTGCTGTTTGTTGACTGGACAACAACTTCCCTGAGATATCTGCATTTCAATCAGGCAAAAACACTACCCCCCCAGAGGTCAGATCTCTCCTAATGTCCTCCTAAATTTTCTTAGGTTGGATTATGGTGTTAACCCAACTTTTCATTATTTCTGCTGCTCTCAAATTTATTTTCAGGCATTATTTAAGATATTTGTGGGAGAATTTCAGAGAGGCAGGTATTTTCCTGCCTTGCTTGCCCGTTTTCCTACAATTCCCTCTGTATATCCATGTTCATTTTCTAAGTAAATGTTTCAATAAATACTAAATCTAAGGCAATATTTACCAACTACTATTCTATAGATCTTCCCTTACTCTATAGGGTATTGGCTATGTTTTGGCTTTAGCTCCATCTTGGATAACTTAAGACATTTGACAATGGCTTCCAACTTGTGTTGATTGCAACTTGTGTGATTTATTATATAATTCGGATTTTATTTTGTAAGTGGGAGGATATATGGAAACATTCGTGTTTGTTGAGTTCTTTTTTTTAAAAAAATTAAAAATTAAAAAAAGAAAGTTGAACTACCTTCATTTTTAAAAAGTGGTCCAAGAAGAACCTGTGAATAGCCTTAGGATATCTCAGAGTCTAAGGAAAATAAGAATATCCTGAAGAACAAATGAATAGGATTCCTCTTTCTTTGGCTTTTAAGACAAAAGACAAATAAAAAAATGTGAAGCCATTATTTCACAAGAAAAGACACTTGAGAGGTCTCAGGTTGTTAATCTTAAATGTGTGTGTGTGTGTGTATATACACATACATATATGTATGTATATGTATATGTGTATGTGTGTATGTACACCTGCACACATTTTTTGTTTCTAAACAAAAAAATTCTTCCTATCCTCTGTGGTAAAAAAAAAAAAAATGAAAGTTTAAGGTCTATCTAGAAAACCAAAAGCTTCTTCCATTTACTAGTCTGGGAGATAAATTAAGGGAAAGGTTAAGTAGGGGAGATTTATGATCTAATATCCAATTTTAAATCTCACACCTCAAAGCCTAACTTAAATACTCTAAACCTTCAACTAGAAGTGATCATTCCTTCTCTGAATTTGCATAAAGAATTATTTGTACCTCTCTAATTCCAGATTTTCATTATATTTCCCAAGATCATAGGATCATACATCAGGAAGGAACCTCAAAGGTAATCTATTCCAATCACCTCACTTTACTAATGAGAAAAATGAGGCTCAGAGAGTTGTGTCAGACATGAAATTTGAACCCAGGTCCTCTCTCTCCAGGGCCAATCATGTAGGTATTTCTTAATTCTTCTTGAAAATAAGCTTTTCAAGACAGCAAAATGAGTCATTCATCTTATATCCTCCACATGTGCCTTTATTTAGTAGGCACTCAATAAGTATTTAATTAAGTGGCTTAGCAAAGTCAGTTATATAGGGGCAGCTAGGTGGTGAAGTGGACAGAACACCGGCCCTGGAGTCAGGAGTACCTGAGTTCAAATCCAGCCTCAGACACTTAACACTTACTGGCTATGTGACCCTGGGCAAGTCACTTAGGCCCAATTACCTCACAAAAAACAAAAAAACAAAGTCAGTTATATAAATGATATTGTTTGTACTTTCCTTCTGCCTTCTCCTTATTAGTACCCTACCAACAACAACGAAAAAAGGTTTACATATGAAATAGAATCTCTGTTTACATTCAATTTATAAAAATTGTTTTCATACATTTTATAAATTGTGTTCATAATGCTATTTCATTTAACTTTACTTCATATATCTTTGTAACTCTTTTTTTACTATGACCTCTCCAATACTAGTTCACTGCAAATCATTTTACTCTTTTTTTTGTTTTGGTGAGGCATTGGGGTTAAGTGACTTGCCCAGGGTCACACAGCTAAGAAGCGTTAAGTGTCTGAGGCTGGATTTGAGCTCAGGTCCTCCTGACTCCAAGGCTAGTGCTCTATCCACTGAGCCAACTAGCTGCCCCAAATAATTTTACTCTTAACTGCAGATCTTTAGTGCAATTGGGAATCTTTCTTGAATCTTTGATGCAAAAAAGGGAAATAGTCTTCTGTGTTTTTTTCTGAATAATCAACTGTAATACAAGATCACACTTGAGACTTCTAAAATGTGAATTTTAAAAGCACATCTATAGAAAATAAAACACAAAGAGAGCTGGCAACATTATCTTATTATATCTTCATATGTATATTCAAAGAGCTTTTAGCTCCTGAGATAACAGGTATTCTAAAGAAAATTTATAGGTTTAGTTCTATCCTAGATCACATTCTCCATTGTTATTCTCCATTTCTCTATCTGTAGAGATAGATTGACTTTGTCTTTATTAAAAATTATACAGTACATTGTACCAGCCCTGGATTCAGGAGGACCTGAGTTCAAATCCAGCCTCAGACACTTAACATTTACTAGCTGTGTGACCCTAGGAAAGTCACTTAACACACAAACAAAAAACAAAAACAAAATTATACAGTACAAAATAGGACATTAAAAAAACCCAGAAAGTTATGAAGAGAAGAGAAATACATATTACCAATAATCTAGAGTTAATTGATTTTTGAAGCTGGGTAGTGAGTTTAGTTGTGAGTAGCAAATATTTTCCTCACTAGTCTCACACCAGCTTTCATTGGTGACTGCCACCCCTACCAACCTGTCGACTATAGCAAGAAGGAAAAATATATGGGGTTATACATTGGTCTTATCTGATAAAAGAAAGCATACAAGTTTGAGCAAACTTTTTCCTATCCCCAATTCAAGGAGGCATTGATCACATAAATCCTTACTTACAGGAAACTGGGTAAAATAACGAACAAAGTCTTCGACCATAATTTTGCCAAAACCAGAGAAACTTACAAATGGATGCTTGTTATATCGACCCACTATAACAACTAAGGGTATAACAATAAATCTTAACTCAGTGAAAGCACTTTCTGTAGGATGCTGAAATCAGATGGTCCAAGTATTCTGACTTTTGTTTATCTATCTTAATACAGGGATAGAGTTGAGAGAATCTAAAGAAATGTATAGTGAATATGTCCACTAAACTTCTTTCTTAAATAACAGAATTTTTTTTTTATTTTTTTTTTTTAGTGAGGCAATTGGGGGTGACTTGCCCAGGGTCACACAGCTAGTTAAGTGTTAAGTGTCTGAGGCCGGATTTGAACTCAGGTACTCCTGACTCCAGGGCCGGTGCTCTATCTACTGTGCCATTTAGCTGCCCCTAAATAACAGAATTTTTAAAAGGCCATTTGGCAAGTGTTGGACACAATCAATTCATGTTTAAATTCTTTGACAACTGCCTGAAATGGCAATATTTTGTGTTGCTGATTAAAGTCTGTGTGCTCTAGGTACCAAATATCCTGCTATGAATCTTAAAAGCCCAGCTTTTATTTGTTTTATGTAGATAGGAGGGGTAACCTATTTCTGCACAGAGGTGAGGTGCAGAAGTATTTGAAGACAGGGGAAATATTTGTCTCAATAAGAAGCTGGTAAATTTATTCAGTACTTTGACAGAAATCTGAGAATTTACTATAGACATCAATACTTCAATACTTTGTATACATCACATAAAAGAGATATATTTGGCATCTGAATGATTTAAGGACAGATGTTACCAATCAATCACCTAAACCATAAAAAGAATTTCAAGATGGCCTCTTTAGGATATTTTTTTTTTGGCAAGGCAATTGGGGTTAAGTGACTTGCCCAGGGTCACACAGCTAGTAAGTGTTAAGTGTCTGAGGCTGGATTTGAACTCAGGTCCTCCTGAATCCAGGGCGGGTGCTCTATACACTGCGCCACCTAGCTACTCCTTGGATACTTTTTAAAAAAATAGAATTACAATCTACTGTGCTTGCAAAATAGAAGGGCAAGAGCTTATCTCTGATACATTGTGATGACCAATCTTCATCCTAGAGAACAGATGCTCACACACACTTCCCTCCTCTCAGTAGGGAATAGGACTATTAGGATGAAAGGTTGCACCTGCTGTCAAACTGACAGATTTATTTTGTTTCATTTGGTAATTTGAGAGTAGGGACTGCCTTTTACCTTTCTTTGTATCCTCTACACTTAGCACAGTGCCTGTCACATAGTAGATAATAAATAAATGCTTGTAGACTAAGAGAGGATTCACTGCAATGAAAGGAGATGGTAAACTAAGAAATTAAATTAAAAGGCATAAAAACATTTTTAAAAGACAATAATATATGGGGGAGCTAGGTGGCACAGTGGATAAAGCACTGGCCCTGGATTCAGGAGGACCTGAGTTCAAATCCAGCCTCAGACACTTGACACTTAATAGCTGTGTGACCCTGGGCAAGTCACTTAACCCTCATTGCCCTGCCAAAAAAAAAAAAAAAAGACAATAATATAAACCCAAGTATCTGAATGAATTGATCTGTTGGATGGGGGTATTTAGTATTTCCATTTCCATTTAAAGAATATCTACAGCTAGGTGGCATAGTGGATAGAATGCTAGACCTCACATTAAGAAGACAAATTTAAATCCAGCTTCAGGAGCTTACTAGCTGTGTGACCTTGGACAAGTCACTTAACTGCTATCTCATGTGTAAAATAGGGATAATACTTATACCCATCTCGCACAGCTGTTGTGATTAGAAAATGTGGTAAAATTTGTACTTTGCAAACTTTAAAGTACTGTATAAATGCTAGTTGTGTGTTTTTGTTGTTGTTATTGTTACATTCTGGATTCATAGAATGGCCCATGGATCAGTGTTTGGCAATGGCTTTGATTAAGGCAGAAATAGCATACTCATCAAATCTGCATATGACCTAAAGCTGAGAGGAGTAGCTAACACTGTATAGAGTCAGGATCCAAAGAGATCTTGACAAGTGAAAACATTGGACCAAATGTAATAGGATGAAATGTAATAATGATAAATATAAAATCTACACAGGTTCAAAAAATCCATTTCTAGCTGGGGGAAGGATAATTAAAGAGCAGTTTGTCTAAAAATTATCTAAGGTTTTACTGTTTTGCAAGCTCAAAACAGCCAACAGTGTGAAAAGGCAGCCAAAACAAAAAGCTAATGAGAACTTTGGTTGCAATAAAAGAAGCATAAATATAAAAAAAATTATAGTCTCTCTGTATGCTGCCCTGGTCAATTCATATCTGTTGCTTTGCGTTCAGTTCTGGATGACAGTTTAAAATGAATGGTGCATCTGCTACCCTGCCTGGTTCCAACTCCATAGAACAAGATGCCCCTCCAAGGACAAGTTCAGCACTTCTAAACTCACCATCATGCTGCTGTCAAGCCTTGATTGACCCCACTTCCTTCAGCCTCCTCTCCCCTCTGATTGGAGGGCTAGAAGATGGTGTACCACACTCTTCTCATTGCCTTCCTTTATGGAGGGCAGAACCTGGACTCTCAGATGACTCCACTTTGAATCTTCTGCCCTTCCTAGTTTCAACTCCATGGAACAAGATGTGCTTGTACCTTGGTATCCCTGAAGTCCCATCTCCTTGTCTCCCAGCTCCCAGCTTTCCTGCTTTCACTTTTGTGTTGTTCTCCTGGTGCCTTTAGATTATAAGCTCTTGGAAGGCAGAAGCTCTTTATTGTATCTCCAGAGCTAGTCACAGTCCCCAGCATGTTATAAGCACTTACCAAATGTTTGTTGGGTTGGATGTATTGGATTATTAGAATACTGGTAAATTTGAAAATATCCAGAAGGAGGGCAAACAAAATAATAAAGGTTCTTAATTCCATTTCAACTGAATTGTTTGAAGAAACCAATGTTTAGCATGGCTAAAGAGAGGTTTAGGAAAGAAATTGCTACATTCAAGTATTTGGAGAAGGACTTCAATTTGCTCTGTTTGACCCCAAGAGGTCAGAAACAGGCAAAAGAGTAAAAGTTGCAACGAAACAAATTTAAGTTTGATGTGAAGAAAGTCTTCCTAGTATTTGATGCTGTAAGGTCTAAAATTCTAGCTGTGATGTCTAAAATCTAACTAGTGGTAGCCTTAAATTAGAAACATATAGCACCAATCTTTGGGCATTAAGTATTTTTTTAAGTATATTAGGGGTTAGTAAAGAGAAACATGTAGATAAAGAATGAGATCTGTCTATGCTGGGAGGGAAATTGTGAGCCCTGGCCTGAAAAGAAAACATGTGACTTTGGTGTCTGGAAGTTGTATTTGCGGCCTGTGGGTCCTGTCAATCAGTGTTACCAGCCAATTAGCTTGGAATTGTGTGTGTGTGTGTGTGTGTGTGTGTGTGTGTGTGTGGATGGCCCTGTTTCCTGTTTAACAGGGGTCTTCTGGGAGAAGCAAGGTCTTTTCATTTCCGGACTTTGGCTTGGAGACAGGGGCAGTCAGAATAGGAAAAATAGATCTCATTCTTTTTTTTGTGTGTGTGAGGCAATTGGGGTTAAGTGACTTACCTAGGGTCACACAGCTAGTAAGTGTCAAGTATCTGAGGCTGGATTTGAAGTCAGGTCCTCCTGACTTCAGGGCCAGTGCTCTATCCACTCTGCCACCTAGTTGCCCCAGGCCTTACCTTTTGAAGGCAGTGTAGTTTAGTGAGATAACTGGACATGGAATCAGGAAGAACTGGGTTAAAACCTTATTTCAGACACTAGCTGTGTGACTTTGGGCAAGTGATTAAACCTTTTTGTACCTCAGTTTCCTTGTCTGTAAACTGAAGAAGGGTAGGACTTGGGCCATGGCCCAAGACAGACCCTTATTAAAATTAGCCTCAGACAAGTAAAATCCCTCCTACTGAACACCATCTCTAAATAAAATGAGAATGCCCAGAGAAGAGCCCAAACTTCCACAATTTTTACAGCTATTAGTGAGGCTAGCTGTTCTTCGATAGTATAATTTAGTATTTTTAATTTCAATGGTGGAGAATATCTACCAAATATAAGTTGATGCAAAGCTGTTTTTTTTCCTAAATGATATCATTGATGGGTACTACCACTTCTTTCATTCACACTTAGGGAGAAAATATTTAAAACCATATTATCAGCAGAGATAGCATGCTTTTTCATTTCCCATTGCACTATATCTGGCAGATGAATTCACTTAAAGCTCTATCAAGTAGAGAGGGTACAGATCTGTCTCCAGGTGTTTTTCCTTGTTCTTAGGACTAGAGAAGGATGATTGCTACACTGAAACCAGTTTTCATCAATGATTGCCACCCCCCCCAAAACCATTAATGGACCTGAACAATTCTCTCAAAACCCCTCCTGCCTCTCCTGGACAGAATCTACAGATAGAGAGATAGAGTTGGGCCCTATCAGGGATCTCTACTTTCCCAGAATGGTTCAAAGGGAAATATACAAACTAACTTACCATGGTCAAAGTGAGATAGGACAGTTGAGTTGTAGTAGCAAAAAATCCCATCAATTTCTGCTAGGAGTCTTAAGCTCTTTTGACTCTACATACATACATACAATAGATTAAAAACAAAGAGATTCAAATTTTCTTGGCCTGAGTGTTTGTAGAAATGAATGTCTTCATGGAAGTGAATGTAAGAAAACCATTTAAGACCTATTTGTGGGAGAGTGTTGTGGTTCTGGAAGAATGAATTTGGTGTTCTTCTGTTGCATTCCTTATATAGATATCCTTTTGTGTTTCCCAGCTTCAAGTTGTAACAGATTGTACAGCTTAGCAATGGATCACATCTTGGGGGATATAAAAAGCTATTTATTTTGAAGAGGAGGTGGATTATACTTTGCGTTCACTATGAGAGAATGGATTTATGCCTATGGTGTTAAGGTAAAGTAGGTGAGAATTGCAGCCCTGTTTTGAACCCAGGCCATGTTCAGAACAAATTGAGTAGGAAGAGAGCTTTTCCTGCAGCCTTAGGCAATTGGTAAGATATTAGAAGTAAAATGGAGTTATTAGATCCCATAAGAGAGAAGAATCTCTAAAATTCAGAGATCATGGCATGAGCTCACAGTTGAATGAAACCATCTATCCAATTAGTGACAAATATTTGTGCTTCTGGTTCTTCTTATAGAAGCTATACTATGGGTAAAAAATGTCTCCAAATTCATAACTATTATTGTTCCTGTCAGCCAAGCCCTAAACCTCCCAATGAGCTCTATTATAATCCTTTAAAAAAGTTTCTTGTAAAAATAGAGGGTGGGTAGAGGGAATATCAGTTGAGTTCCCTTTGTGGTGTGGTCCAATAGTCTGTCTGTGGGTCTGCCTGCTTCAATTCTCTCCCCATTCCAATCCACCCTTCATTCAGCCACTAAAGTGATTTTCCTAAAACACTCATGTCCAATCATGTCACCTGCCTTCTTTCCCCCACCCCCAACTCAATAAATTCCACTGGCTTCATATTGCCTCTAGGAACAAATACAAAATACTCTGACATTCAAAGCTCTGCATAACTTCACCTGCTCCAACCTTTCCAGTCTTCTTTCACATACTCTTCAATCCAGTGACATTGGTCTCTGAGCAGTTCCACAAACAAGACATACCATCTTTTGGCTCCAAGCATCTTCTCTGTCTGCCATGCCTACAACACACTCCCTCTTCCTCTCTGACTACTGACCTCCCTGGCTTCCTTTAAGATCCTCTATAATCCTGCCTTCTATAGGAAGCTTTCCCTAACCCGTTTCAGTAAAGTGGAGATCATAGAGATTAATTGTAGAGGTTGAAAAGATAGATTGTAAGGGGTTGAAAAGTGAATGAGTGGTGAGGAAGTGGACAGAGTCCAAATGGGTCTTCTTTATAGGTTTGGCAGTAAAGGGGAAGAGTTAATGAGGAAAACAATTTGAGAAAATGGCAAGATCACATCATGGATTTTGAAGGGCAGGAGAAGTTTAGGCCCATTTGTAGACAGCAAGGGAGGAGTCAATAGAAAGGTAGATATCAATCATTTCCTCACTCTTTCACTTGTCTCAATGGGGCAAGCTCCCAAAAGAGTACAAATAGATGAGTGATCTTTTACAAGAAGGTCTACTTTCTCAAACACTGAATCAAAGTTGAAGAGGATAAATAATAGTTAGACAGGCTTTTGATGTGTACATTAAAAAAGATGGAGTTCACAATGGATGGCCTCGATTTTATATTTTCAGTCATTTGGAAATTAGAATAACCTGACAGTGTTATAGTGACCTCCGCTGAACTGGCAGTGATTCTTGATCTAATACAGTTCTCCTTAACTTTCCCTATGAAAATGACATTGATATATAGTTGAATACTAATTACTAAAATGACCAACTATTAATATTTAAATCTATGGAAATTTCTCTTTTAATGGATGTGAATCAATTATTCAGGTTTATTCCACAAGCAAGTGAGAATAAGAGGGATTCTAAGGATTCAGTTAAGGATATTTTATTCTGCCTTCTTTAAAAAAGTCACATTGAAAGGTTCAAGACCTCCTTTTAATGAATTTAATTTCCGTAGATAAGTTCAGAAACTCAAATATATGAGCATAAAAATAGGAAAAACAAGTATGCAGGATCAAACAAAAGATAAGAGATTGCAAATGATTTTTCTTAAAACGTCTATTATTTAATGATTATGAGACAAGTTCCAAAAGATGTCCATGATGACTTTAACAAATTAGTGCCTCTTCTTGTCCTTGTTTTCAGTATCTTTTTAATCCTTTTTCTGTATATCATGTATTTGTTACTGTTATTGTCTTTAACTGGATGTTTGGTTCCATTGAATTCACACTACATTATTATAACTAAATCTCACCACATTGTAAAGAATTCTTCACATTTGTTATTATGATAAAAAAATTCACTTGTATTCTTATTCTATAATTTGTTTATTGATCTCCCAATTATTCCATGTCAAGTTTGTTTCTAGTTTGGGGCTTGCTTTTTTTTGCTTTTTAGCTCTTACAAATAGTGTTTCTAACAATATTTTCATGTCAATTGTTCTTTCCTTCCTGTTAATAAATTCCACAAAGGTTCAAGTCCCAGCAGTGGGACAACTGAAATAAAAGTTGTGTTTATATAATTGTGCACATCTTACTGAATTATCCCATATTTTTTCTCAAAAGGTGGCTGAAAACTCTAACTCCTCCAGTAACACAATCACATCAAAATGCAAACATATTTTATTATCTGGCAATTTGATAGGTGTTACGTGGCAACTTAGAGTTATTTTTATTTGAATTTCTATGATTATTAGAGATTTTAAACTTTTTATGTGGTTGTTAATTTTCATTTCTTTGGAGAAGTACTTGTTCCTAACCTTTGATTTCCTACTGTAGAATGCTTCTTACTTCCATATGAGTATCAGTTCTTTACAAAATTTTTGTAAAGGTGTTAGGATAAGGACATGACCTATGATTTCATTCGTATAGTAAATTCCTGGGTGAGAAAATTCACTCTAGAAAAACAAATCAGTATCTTAGTATACAGTTATCCCTTCAACATAGTGGAGGTTAGGGCTGCACCCCACCCCCCAATTGGGAATATTCATATAAAATTTTCTGGCCTTCCCTTCATACTAGAAAAGAAGTCTGAATTTTTTCTTTCTCTTTTATGGGGTATTTATGATACCTTATTGTAAAATTTGGGTTAAGTGTTTGGTCATATTCTCTGTATAGTCTGTTGGTTTTCACCTGTCTTCTGTCTTCATGTGGCTTCTGTGGCTTCCACAAAACTTGCCCAAAATTCCCATTTGATTTATTATGTTGACCCACAATATATAAAAACCATGGTGGGGGAAGTTATAATCTGGAAAGCATTAATATAATAAGTATCTGGTAACCTGCAGAGACCCTATCAGTTTGCTTAACCAATGCAATGTCTTCACAAGGAGATACTGGGAATTCTGCTTCTAGGATAGTCTTAATGATGTAATGGAAGTGTCTTGTAGAGACTGTGGAAGATGTGTAGATATTCTTTAATTGGTTACAGCCTGCTAAACCATATGGTTAGGAGGATGTCTTATTTTTTTTGATTGGCTGCATAACTGAAGCTTGGGGTTTCTTCAAAAAGCTTCACCCTAATCTTTTCATCTCAGTGTTGTTGAGGGATCTTGAGTCCTGATGTAAAGGGCAAGGGCTTGGGATGTTCTCCCCTTGAGGCCATGTGGCTCTGTGAAGGACCTTTGTCCATGGCCTCTGCATAGGAGACTAATCTGGAGATCAGGAGAGTGAGCCACAGAAATCTGGGAGTTCGAGTCCACACCATATTTTTGTAGTCACCCCAACATGAATGCCCAGAGGAACAGAGTGACCCTCAGGAGTCACCTTCTTAGACCCAGGCCAACAGAAGTTGAACCTTGGATTCAGCTGGCGGTCAAACATATCTGCATATAACCTTGTTGGGGCCAGTGCTCTGTGGGAACCAAACTAAAAGTGTGTCCTTGAGGTACTGGAGAGAAGCATTTGTACTTTCGTTATTATTACATCTTTAAAGTAAATGTCACTTCTGTAAAAGCTTAACAATGTTAATTAGTTAACTGGAACTGAGGTATAACCAGGTAGCACTGATCGATGCGGGGAATAACACCAGTGGGAACATAAGCCAATAGCAACAGGGAAGAGATACTCCACAAAGTCCTCAAGGTACTTTAGACCTAGCCTACCTGGTTCTGGGAGGATAAGGCAGAACATAGTTGCTACAATAGAAATTTGTAGGCCTCTCATTTTTGGAAGCCAATGGGACACAGACTCATGAATGGCAAGTTAATGGTCTAAAGTTTACTGACTAACTGTATAATATGCTATAATCTCCTTCAGTGAAGATTCCTCCCTGCTTCTCGTCGTGCTCTCAGACCAAGCTTATCCTTCCATTCCATTCCATCCTGTGCCTCCTTGGAGTCCTCCCACAAAATTCCATTTCCTCCCTGGCTTCTAGCTTATTAAGGTAGATCAGATACTACAGATAACACAGTATACATAGTTTCCCTGGCACTTCTGATAATTTCAGTCTATGTTCAATTTACAGGGAAATGATTTAGCTAGAATTCAAGTTAAACAATTTTTTAAAATCTCAAATAGTTTTTAAAAATGAAACAAAGCTACCTCATCCTTAATGCTACTGCTGCCTAGTAAGAGGCAGATAAGATAATGCAGCAGTGCTTTAAGAAACCGGGGGTCTATATGTGTATGGAAAGGAAAAAAATCTATTTAAGGAAACTATAAGGACTTCAGTAGCAATAAACTGGGGGAAAAGGGCACTAACTTCTCTGGTTTGGGATTCTGGCCCCCCAGAAAAGTTGATCTTTCTACTTTTATACTTTCTGTTCATTTTCTAGAAGTTGAAAATAAAATACTAGTGTCAAAATAAATGAAAGATGAAATGCCACAAAAAACAATGTAAAAGATGAAACAGTAAAAAGTTCTGCTAAAAGTCAAATATGAACTCCGTTATCTAAACTAAAGAAAGCTAAAATTATTATCATCAAGTGCCCAGAACACCTGAGGATACAAAGCTGCCTTTCTTCATGAGTGGAAACTTCCTAAAAGATTTACTGAAAAAGCTGAGAATTCCATACAGAGGTAGGTCCCCTTAGGGCTCTTGAACATCTAAAGAGACAATTTCTGATGCAAGTGAGTGATTAGTCAGAAATCTGACAAGGACTTGAAAGCTGTTTTTCCAGGCAGTCCCATGCAAACTAGGAAAAGATAGCAAAAGAGTTGCCTTCCTAGTCATAGCAAGGTTGGTTAGAACGTATGCTCCAAAGTTTACTTATAAAAAATTAAAATCTGACAGGAAAGTTACTTTTATTCTTCATCAGTTGTGCTATCAATCAGGTTAGTTTTCTTGAGCCTAAAATATTAGTCACATGTTATTCATGACATTTTAAAAACAAATATAAAAACAGAAACAGTGGAAATATAAACAAAATTATTAAAAAATTTTAAAGAACCTTTAAGAACTTAAGTTTTGCATCATGTCAGAGGAATCAATATCTTTAGTTTTATTCCTATCTAATCTGTGATTCTGCCAATTTTAATCTCTATACTATTATTTATAAATATTTAAAACATGAAGTTGCTTTTTCTTACAAGCTAACTTCGATATATCAGAAAGACAAGTATACAAAAGATACAACATAAAGCAGAGAAATCATTATGAAGCCATTGATGACTGTATATATACATAGGTATACATATAGATAAACATAGATGTTTAAAGATATAGCGGCATTTAACTTTTTTTGCCCTGCTTTTGGCATCATTTGGGGTTTGTACTATGAGAGTTCAGTGAGGTAATTTAATATTCTAATGATTTATGCATGGAAACTTATTAATGCAAAAACAAAGAAGATTTATACATTTTAATCTTCACAAAGAAGCTTAGTAAATTCAGATATATTCTTGAGTGCAGAAAAATTATTTTAAAAAAAACAAGCAAATATTTCTCTCTTACTTTTTTGTCAGTTAGTCACAAACACTTGGACAATTCTCTTAAGTTATGGAAAATCTTAAGAGAATGTGAAGGAAGATTTAGATTTAGGGTTTACATTTGTATGGTCTTTAAAAAATTTAGTCCTTCCAAGAAAGGAAGTATTAGGCCACTAGGGGACTAATTCTTTGGCTATGTCAACCCATCAGAATGAGATAGCAAATAAAATAGCAAATACTAAATAGAATAACATAATAAGCATCAGTAAATATTAGGCAAATGAATATGTAAATTAATAATATATGTGAAAGCACATTGTAAATCTCAAAGTTAAACACCTTACAGGAAGGCACTTCCATTAAACTCCTACTCTTATGCTTTATCAGCACTTGAAGGTTACCTTGCTCTGACAAATATTCTCAGGCAAGCTGTGGGCCCAATAGTCAAAAAACAAACATAGTTCAATCCAGAGAAGCTTACAATCAGAGGCTGGCTAATGAGAGATGATTCTTTTTAGGGGTCACAGCAATACATAAAACCATCTCTTAGGGCATGAAGAGAATACCCACAATGATCAAGTCTTGAGTCATTTAAAATGCTGAAGCATATAAATCTAAGGAATTATTATACCTTTAAAAACTAAATAAATGGGAAAATAATCTAGCATACAGTATTCTTTACATTGTTTTCAGATGTCAGAAAATTTAAATGACAATGATTTGAAAGAACCTTTAATAATGGTACAAAAAAGACCAACTTTCTCTTTAGAAACAGAGGAAGAAGCAATATATTTTCAAAAACACATGCTAATGTAAAACCTAATTTCATTTCCTACAAAATTTAACCACTTCATCCATATAAATCTTACCTCCTTTGATTGTAGTAGACCCACTTAAGAAATTTTAATAGCAGAAATCCTCTCTGGACAGCTCATTTCAGGAAAAATGGGTTTCTTAAGGTTCTTCTGAATTTTATATTGAGAAATTAGTTCATGATGACTTCATAGAAAACAAAGACAATTTATAAGAATATGTTGACCTTCATACCAATTAATAAATAATGAATATTGTCTAATTCTCAGATTAAAAGCTCAGACACACAAATTCCCTATAAATATCAAAAGTCCTATGAACTTCAAGGGGTGGAATGAAGGGGCAGAAAGAGAAGGGAAAGGAGGAATGATGAGGGAAGAGGGCAGAGGAGAGATAAAGATATAGAAGATTCTTGATTATGGCATTTCCCCAAATACTTACAAAGTGTTTAGTTTGTACAGAATACTGTGTTAGGCTAGAAGAAATAATAAGTGTAGCTCTGTCTTCATGAAACTTTCAGTCCAGCAAGCATATATGACTCAAATATAGTAAATAATTATAATACATCATGAGTGTTCAAGGAATGTATAATCAAAACTAACCGTGAAAGTTCAAAAATCATTCTAGCCTGAGGGATCTGGGAAGGATTTCAAGAAAAGTTGTACCAGCTAGATGATGCAGTGAATAGAATGTTGGGCCTCAAGTCAGGAAGACTTGAGTTCAAATCAAGCCTCAGACACTAGCAGTGTGGCCCTGAGAAGGTCACTTAACCTCAGTTTTGTCAACTGAAAAATGGGGATAACAATAGCACCTACCTCCTAGGGTTGTTGTGAGGACCAAACAAGACATAATGATAATTGTAAGGTGCTTAGCACAGTGCCTGGCTTTGCATAGTATTTATTAAAAGTAAGACTTCAAGCTATATCTTCCTGACTCCAAGCCCAGTTCTCTATTCATTATACCAGACAGTCCTCCTCTATTTTCATTCTTTCTCTAATTTCATTAATGAAGGTTTGGTTTTTTTTTTTAGGAACTCATTATTTATTTTTTTTTTTTTGCGGGGCAATGGGGGTTAAGTGACTTGCCCAGGGTCACACAGCTAGTAAGTGTCAAGTGTCTGAGGCCAGATTTGAACTCAGGTACTCCTGAATCCAGGGCCAGTGCTCTATCCACTGTGCCACCCAGCCGCCCCAGAACTCATTATTTTTAAAAGGGTATTTGCCAGACTTGATAAGAATGCTGATCATTGCGAATTGCTACCTATCTTTGTGAAATGTGTGTGGAGGGAAATCATCTCGCAAATATAAAGCACTATATCAGTATAATTAGCATTTATAATCATGGTGATAATAAATGTCTGTTGAAAGTTTGCTGTTACACCAAAGAAGAGCTGGAAGTTACTTCTTTAAGGAATTAATTCCTTAAATTCTCTTTTCTGGCAAATGAATACCTTAAGGGCGCATTCTATCCAAGACCAATCATTCTTAAAGATTTTTAAGCTCCAAACAATGCAGGAATATGTAAGGCAAGATGATAATGCAAGACTTGAATATAAGTCTTCTTCAATCAGTTCTATGGAGCATCAAGCACAGCATCATTGGCTGCTAATGATGCTAACCCACCTGCCCCTCAAATTTTTAACGTGGCTTTCTTTGCCAACATTCATTACACAGTCTAATATATAAAAATGCTGTCTCCAAGTTATTAGTCTTTATGTTCTGTTGCCTATAATTCCTACTAATTTGATGGCATTTTTGGCATTAGATCTGTTTACTAGAAGTTAGTATTCACACAAGATTTAACGAACACATTAAATTGAGTCTATTTTAAATCTATAGATTATAAATAATAAATTTTAAGCGGTTAAATTATAAATGATAGATTATAAAAGATGATTAGAGTTTTGAAGCATTAGCGCACTAACATTGAATATCCACTACAAGTGGCATATTCCTCAGCCGTCAATCCATATATATCTTGGAGGGAGAGGTCAATATCATGTTGTAGGAGAAGATTGACTATTCCAATTGGTTCACCACCAACAGCAAGCATAAGGGCCGTTCTGGAATAAAAAAGGTAACTTTACATTTAAAGATTTGATATAACTCTGTATAGAGAAAAAACAAAACCTTTTCTCCTATTTCTTTCTCTCCCTTTCTTTTCCTTTTCTCTCCACTTATTTGGAGAGAATGAGCAAATTATAGCAAATGAACAGAATCTACTAGCTAAATCTGGTGACTATCAGTAAAGCAAGTAGGATTAAGAAGTAAACACATATTGGTGCTGTGTTGTCCAAAAAGAATTATTCACATTATGGGAGAAGAAAAAAAAATCACATTTCAAGTGCCAGTGGCTTCTAGACACCTTATTTAAGTTTAACAAAATTACCTCTGTAACTTATCTGAAGCATTCACGTCGGCTCCTTTATTCAAGAGAGTGGCCACCATTTCTGGGTTATTTTCAGTAATAGCAAGTAAAAGTGGTGTGTACCCATCCTGCAAAATCATTTTGAAAGTTAATGCAAAATGTCATAATGTCTCCACAAAAGTTGGACTCAAATGCCATTATAATGGACTGGGCCTGACAAGGGATGATCCCTTGCTACTTGAGGTCTCAAACTGGAATAAAATAGGACTTGCATAATCTTACTAACAGTTTGCTTAGCCATGGCAAAGAAAGGCTCTTCAGAACAAGGAAGAGATGTTTATCCAGGATAAAGCAAGCAGTTATTCAGCTGAGCATGGCTTTCTGATATTTATACTCTTAAGAAAATATTCTGAAGTCTCAGGAAGGGGTGCCAAGTCCTTTCTATCCTGACCATAAGACAAACTTAGCTGAGTAGGAGAGGGATGGTAGAGAGACTAAAGCTCAGAACACAAACATGTGGGCAGACTCTATTTCTCCTAACAGCCTAGAATACCAACAAGGCATCTAATAGTGAGGCCATTGCTGGAAGAAGGGATCAAGGTAGGGTGGAAGCTTGCCTGGGACATGAGAGAGGAGAGACATGTTCTATCTAGTGGCTTTTTTTTTTAAACTAAATGTTCTCTCTAATTATTCTCACTAACCAATTAATTATTCCCTGTTTTTACCTGAAGTAGTACATTGCCCTGGGGAAAAGCTCTGATTGTTCCACTGTAGTTACAATTCTGGCTTTGCTACAGTCGCATGTACTATAACAGTGTTATAAAGCTGGAAAGATGAAATGTGTCTGTTGTTCAAAGATCAGTCAAAATAAGGAGAGCCTCTTCACCAAAAAGTTAGACATAAGGTGACAAAATGGTTGACCAGAGATGCCAACAAACACATAAACGCTATATACTAAGTGTACTGGGATTATACTTTCCTTTGATGGAGTGAGTACTCATACCAATGAAATCACTGTTCTCTGTGAAAGTATATTGAGATTACATATACTTAAAATTACGATATTTGGGCTTTGTGCATATGAAACCACCAACTATTTTAAAGATATTTTGGCTACTAAATACTTTATTTTTTTTTAATTGACACGTAAAATTTTTCTCTGTAGTCTAGGAAAAATGTCTAGATCACTGGGAGGTTAAGCAAATTACCTAGGGTCACACTTTCAGTATGTATTTCACATGGAAACTAAAACCTATCTCTTTCTGGCTAGAAGTCCAGTTTACTATCTAGTAAGTCATGCTGCCTCTATGATTTTCACAATCTATCCATTTATAATTAATGTTTGATTTGGCATGGATCTCAGGATAGTCCTCAAGTTCTAGATATAATTGCAGTTTGAAAGTCAGGTTTAAAATCTGGGATTTTCAAAAGAGAAAAACCTTAAAAATAAGTAAAAGTTAAAATAATTTACTTATAAATTATACAAGGCTTCCATTTTTGGTGTTCTTAGTCCCCAAATACAATATGTTAAAAATACAATCAAGTTTTTTTTTAATTTTTTTTTTTTTTAGTGAAGCAATTGGGGTTAAGTGACTTGCCCAGGGTCACACAGCTAGTAAGTGTTAAGTGTCTGAGGCCGGATTTGAACTCAGGTACTCCTGAATCCAGGGCCAGTGCTCTATACACTGCTGCCCCTACAATCAAGTTTTTAAACAATTAATATGAGTTTTTCTAAATGAATTAATTCAATATTCATGAACTCTTTCTAAAGGTCACTGACAGAAGCTAATAGTTTATAATTAATACCATCACATCTCATTTAACAGAACAGTTATGTAGTACAGTAAAAAAAAAAAAAAGCTCAGGATTTGGAATCAGAGAATCTGGATTCATATTTTGGTGTTACTTATTAATTGTGTAATCGTAGGCAAGGTAACTTATCATCATTTTTATATGTAATATGAGAGAGATGGACTAGCTGTCCTCTAAGGTCCAATATGTCTCTAAATCTATGTAACTATGATTACAAAGAGAAGATATTTTTAAAGGATATGCAATGATTTTTTTCCTAATAAAAGGGTACCTTATTTTGCGCTTCAATGTCAGCTTTATGTTCGATCAATTTATTCACTAATGATATATTATGCCCACGAGCAGCATAGTGAAGAGCAGTATTTTTGTTGATATCCATAAGATTGGGCTCTGCTTTATTTTCTAGAAGAATCATTGCGCATTCTTCCTGCTGACATTGTACTGCCTGTTGATACAACATGAAGATACCATGAATTGTGCAACTTGACTCTATATGCTAAAGATTTAATTTTTGAATATCTAAATAGGATATAGTTCATAGCTAACCAGAATTCATGCATACCTTAATCAAAGGGGATCTATTTTCACTGTCACGGATGTTTAATTTGCATTTTCTCTCCACTAAGAGGGATACAACATCTGGATAACCATTAGCACAAGCCAGGTGCAAAGGTGTCCTATAATAAAATAACAGACTACAAAATTACAGAACAGAATTCACTCTTGTCATTTAAAAATATATATATATATGTATATATATATAACATCAAAATCCTACAAATGCAATTAGAGTATTTTTAGTATAATAATATTTTTCTGTCTATACTTTGTAAGAATTTCAAAACATCGATTATGGAGCAATTTGTTCCCATTTGTAAAATTTACTATCACAATAACCTATATACAATTGAAATAAAATTCTGGCCTGCTCTGACTTTAAGAAAACTCTAAACCTAGTAATCTGAAACTTTGATAAATTTTATATATATATATATATATATATATATATATATATATATATATATATATATATATATATATATTTACTCTTGCTTGTAGTAGGAATGGCATAGATGTATAGTAGGGTGCCTGACATGTAGGTTGAGCTAGTCATTTTTCCCTCCACTAAAAGGCAGTATAGCCAAACCAAAGGCTTGATGGGCCCAAGGGAGTAGGGCTTGAGCAACTCATTTGACTTTCCTGTTTTAAGGTTTGAGAAGCCCAGCTCATAACAAGAAAGTGCCCCCACACTTAAGAGATCACCAATTGATCTGGGAGTCAACATACCCTTCCAATCAGACACATATCCAAATGGAGATGAGGAGAGCTGAATCTACCTGAACCAGGGCTATAATCCTGCAGAATATTTTTTCTATGCTACTATTAAGGAAACATTTTTTTTTTTAATTTCACTCCCTGCCTCTTTTTGATTCCTGAAATCCTACTTTCTTCATCACATGAGATCTCAGAGTCTAACCTAGGGAACTTGGTCTATGATAAGTGAATTCTCACCTTTTCCTTGCCTGGATTGAGACCAACATACCACTCCAACTCCCCACTCCCCCATTTCAAACTCTAGCTTCCTTCTATGTGTTGTCTTCCCTCATTATAATGGAAGCTCCTGGAAAGTAGAGTCTGTCTTTCTTGCACAATCAGCACCAGTAAAATGAAAATTCAATTAAAAAAAATAAAACAATAAAATGTATATTGCTGGCTCTTAGAACAGCATTGGATGCATAGTAAGCACTTAAATACTTTTAAGAATTCATTCCTTCATTTTTGTTAGGCTAGATCATCTGCAATTTTTTATGTCATGCTAATCTTGAGTTGATGTGTAAAAGGCCAAGGAATTTTATGATCATAAGTCTGTACACAAAAAGCAAGCCTAAGATCACATTAGGCATTTTGACTGACTAGTTAATCTATTCTTAATTAATCCTTTTGGGACCCTCCCTTAGTTATCACTGCTTCTTTTTTTCTATTTTCACAAACCATCCCCTTGAATAAAACATTCTTAGCTCACAAGAAGCTTACTTTCTGCTATGAAAATGCATGTATACCAGAAATTAAATACACAGATAATTCAAGGAAAGAGAACACAATAACTGGTATGGTGGTGTGGAAAAGGATCATGGAAGTGCCTCTTGAAGGAAAGAGGACCTGAGCAGAGTCTTTAAGGAAGCTTCTTTGAGGGGCAATGAGGGTTAAGTGACTTGCCCTAGGTCACACAGCTAGTAAGTGTCAAGTGTCTGACAGTGGGATTTGAACTGAGATCTTCCTGAATCTAGGACCGGTGCTTTATCCACTGTGCCACCTAGCTGTCCCCAGGAAGCTTAAGATTCAAATAGGCTTAAAAGGTGGAGGTGAAACAGTCTATTTCAGTGAAGGGATGGAGGGATGGAAAAGCAGTTAATAGGCAAGTCTGGCTGAAATAAAGAATGCAAAAAGGGAAATAATATAGATAAGTCCAGAGAGGTTGAGTGGGAGCCTGATGGAGAGTTCCATGACAGTGTCTCAGTGACTCTCCCCCTCACTAGAGCAGTGAAATTACATGGTCAGATTTGTTTTAGAAATATTAAATTGTGTTTGTCATAACAACTGATGATAATTTATTTCACCACTGACCACATCTATAATGACTATAAAGGTGTTAGAAAACTTTCCTTCACTAAATATGATTGTCCTCTTCCATAAAAATACCCCCCCAATTTTTATCTCATTTGATCATAGGAGCTCACATATATGCAATGTTTTGAATTTTACAATGAGTTACCCTATAAGGTGTAGTCCTCAAGCTAGTAAGTAATGTGAGCTCCATTACTAAGATGAGGAAATTGAGGTTCTGAGACTTGCTCAAGATGTGAGAAAATAATTATTAATAATGGATCTATTGGGGGAGGGGACCTAGGGATCAGTTTCTAATCCCCAGGCCTTTTTTATTGCTACCCAGTAATACAAGTTCGCACATGTTAAAGACTATCACTTTCCACTATTTTCTTTCTTTTCTTTCTTTCTTTCTTTCTTTTTTTTTTTTTTTGGTGAGGCAATTGGGGTTAAGTGACTTGCCCAAGGTCACACAGCTAGTAAGTGTTAAGTGTCTGAGGTCAAATTTGAACTCAGGTCCTCCTGAATCCAGGGCCAGTGCTCTATCCACTGTGCCACCTAGCTGCCCCACTTTCCACTATTTTCAGGAAAAACTGAATATTTTCTGACAACTCAAAACTTGGTCATTCAGATGGTAAGCTTAAAGTTTCCTTCACAGGAACTATACTGTACTATACTGTAGTTTCTATAACTATAGTTAATTTCTCCTGTTTTAAAAGGCTGAGTTAATTCCAAATATCTAAAAACAAAGTATATACACTGACATACTCTCCACTACCATACAAACAAGATGCATACATCTGGAGAAGCTAACACTCAGCTTCTCAGGGCTTCCCGGTCCCAGGTGTTGGGAAATTTTAGGTGAGAAGCAGCCAGACATAATAGCTAATAAGGACAAGATCTGGAGCTTTGATTTCATTGCTGTATGGAACTTCCAGGTGAGGGGACTCTCTCAAATAATGCAGGTTAGCACCGATTTACAATCTTCCAAGAGTTGCCTCTTGGAGCATTGAAAGGTTCGGATCCCATAGCTAGCATGTAAGAGAAAAAGGATTTGAACTCAGGTCCTTAATGTTTCAAGGTCAACTGGCTCTCCACTGAACTCCACTGTTCCTCTTAACATTTATAGAGTGCCTTAAATTTTTTGCAAAGCACTTCACACATTATCTTCTTTGTTATTTTAGTATTTTATCTGAACCCCCTCATTTGGACATCATACACAACAGGATAGATACCAAGGGAGATGCTTAGAATTATAAATACGTGTCTTCTGTGTCCAGAGCTGGAAGAGGGAATGTGAGCCAATATTGGCCTCTTTCTCTTTCCCTCCTCTCCCCGCCCCACCAACCTCTCTAACCAGCCCTGCAGCTCCTGTGTATCACCTGTGTTCTTTATCCCGCTTGTTCAGGTCCTGTTTCTTGAACAGCAGGTGATGCTGCACCTTCGCCAGGTCCCCAACGGAGGCAGCTTTGTGAAGTTTCCCCAGGTCCTTAAAGCGGATGCAATACCCTGGGGAGTTTGGGGGAGTGGGGATGTAGCTGCTACTACCTGCCCCCTTGATGCTGCTGTTGCTCTCACTTCGGTTGAAAAAGGGGGGAGTGGACAACTGTGCCTTCTTTTTTATGGACCCAAAAAACTTTTTCATGATGGCAGCAAAAGGTCCTGGGTCCCTTTGCGACCCTATTCCTCTCTCCAGACTTCGGAGAAGCTTTTAGATACAGAGCTGGAACTGGTAGGTTTTGAAGAATAGCATAACGTCCTCTGTAACCTTGGCAACCCAGAGGCGGAGGGCATTGTATCCCAGCGGAGGTAACCGCCGGCAGGGCGTCTTAGAACTCTGATCAGCCCCGTCTGGACCCTGATCCTGAAGCCGGAGCTAGAGTGGAGATGCTCCTCCAAGCTTCGTTTCGGTCTCCCTGGGAAGTGCCAGGATGAATTAGAGGTAGAGCAATGTGTCTGGGCGGGGCGGGGGGGGGGGGGGGGGAGAGTGGCTCGCGCCTTCTACTACAACGGGAGTCATAGGGAAAATGTGGCCAAGAGCGACGGAGTCTGGCAGAAGGCAGATACTTTCCCTGCAAATTCTGCTCAGAGCAAAACTTGTTGGTAAAATCCCTTTTACATGCTTATTCCCAATGACTGTCATGTCCTCTCGCTGTCCCGGGTCGCCCTCCTCTGGATGTCGTGTAGTTTGGCAATGCTCTTTCTAAAATGTATAACCCAGAATTGTAAACAATACTCTAGATGTCTAACATAAGAGTTTGTGTATACATACACAAACATACATAATACATCACATATGTATATAAAAATATGTGCACACACTGAGAAAGGTATATTATCTTTGACTCCATGATGACCACAAGGAGGGAAGTGATATTCGTATATGCATATACTGTAGTTTTATATATAATCACATCTATAAAGCTATATAATTATAACATTATAAAGGCTTATATAACATGTTATATGTGTATACATGTATGTATGTATGTGTGTATATGATTGTCATAGCAACAAGATATGATGACTTCATAATAGAAGTATCATGGCCATAAGGAGAGACGTGATATACATACATACACACACATATATAATCTGACTTCTATTAATGAAGTCAGAGATCATATCATATAATTCACATATAGTTAAATGTGCATAACCATGTCTGAACTATAACATGTATGTTATATAATACTTATATATAATTTGTATATAAAACTATATTTGTAATTAGTTGCATATTTAACTACATGTACATAACTATAGTTTAAAATGTGCTTTATATATACTACATCCACATATAACTATATAGTTATATACCATTTATATAACTATAGTTGTGTCATTTGATATATTTTTAGTTTTATATATGTGATTATTTGTAACTATACTTATATATGCAGTTGTATATAACTAGTTTTTATATGTATATATATGTATATGTGTATATATGTATATATATATAGATATGTATGTATGTATGTATCTTTATATCTGTGTATTGGGCAGCTAGTTGATATGGTGGACAGAGTGCTGACCCTGAAGTCAGGAGGACCAGAGTTCAAATCCCAGGCCCAGACACCTACTAGTGGTATGACCCTGGGCAAATCACTTAACCCTGTTTGCTTCCGTTTCGTCATCTGTAAAATGAACTGGAGAAAGAAATGACAAGCTACTCTAGTATCTCTGCCAAGAAAATCCCAAATGGGATCATAAAGAGCCAGACCTGACTGAAAAATGATTGAACATGTCTATGTATATCACTTCCCTTTTTGTGGCCATAATGCTTCTATTAATGAAGTCAGAGATCATATATTAATATTTCTGTTTTCTCTGAAATTGTTGACTTAAATTGAACATACACTCTACTACAAATTACAGGTATTTTCCACAATCACTACAATATTTCCTAATTTAGCAATATTTCCTAATACCTTGTACTTGTCAGATTGATCTTTTGAATCAAAATGCAGGATTTTACATTTGCCACTGTTGAATTTTATATTATTCACCTCAGCCCAGCCTGCCAGCATCTTTTGGATTCTTATTGTCATATTTATTTAACTTCATGTCATCTGAAAATAGGATAAGCATGTACTCTACATGTTTATTCACTCCACCTTTCATGGAATGCATTCCCTTCTCACCTCCCTTTCTTACTATCCTTTAATTCTTCCAAGGCTCAGCTTAAGCACTATCTTACATGAGGCTTTTCCTGATCTCTTCCCACTTGCCAGTGTCCTCCTCAAAACTACCACTTATTTATTTTCTATATGTGCTGTATATATGTATAGGTGTGTGTATTGTGTCTCCAGAGAGAATTCAATGCCCTACTTGAGAGCAGTCCTCTCCTGCCACCACCATAACAGTGATCGAAGGACCAACCAGAAGCCAGCCTTTGCTTATTCATGCAAGGACCCAGGGCAAATGTGTCACTGGAAGTAGGCCAGTAATGAGGCAATCATTAAAGGAATAGTGCATTTGCTCAACTCCTGGGAAGTGTCCCCGCCAAAGCAGAGCAAAGTAGAGAAGGGGGAATTCAAATAACCTTCACAACAAACAAAATAGATACAAAGCAGTTTTTATGGGGGAAGGTACTAGAAGTTGGGAGAAAGGTTGTCAGGAACTGCATTACTTGTAGAAAGCAGTGCTCAAATTGAGCTTTGAAGAAAACTAGTTATTCAGACACAGGAAGTTGGTTATAGAAGATATGAATTTCAGGTATGAGGGATAAATAGTTTGTGCAAAGGCCACAAGGCTGTGAGATGGAATGTCACGTGTGAGGAACGACAAGAAGGCCAGTTTGGCTGGGTCAAAATGTGTGTGAAGAAGAATAATAGGCAATAAGTCTAGAAAAGTATTTTCTTATTTATTGAATGAGGTAATATTTATAATAAGCACTTAGCACAGTGCTACATAAATGCTTATTCCCTTCCCTTATACAAATAATATTATACCAATAATTATGTAGAAATGGAACTCACTTTGGAGACCACTGCTCTATATACTTGTGATTCAAGAGCAAAATGAAAAATAGACAAATAAGGCTGAAAATGGTCAAATTAATTGCTATACTATTACACAGAAGGCACCCTACACGGAATGGGCCTTGTACTAGCCCACTAAGTATCTGGGAAATTTTACTCAAGTTACTTAAAGACAATTTTGACTACATGAGAATGAAAAGTTTTAAATAAACAAAACCAATTTGGCTAAAATTTGAAGGGAAGTGGATAATCAGGAAAAAAATCTTTGAAGAAAGTTTCTTTGATCAAGGTCTAATTTCCAAGATATTTAAAGAACCGATTCAAATTTCTATGAATAACTGATAAATGGCCAAAAGATGGGAAGTAGTAGTTCTCAAAGGAAAATATCCAAGCAACAGCCATATGAA
This sequence comes from Dromiciops gliroides, assembly GCF_019393635.1. NCBI lineage: Eukaryota > Metazoa > Chordata > Mammalia > Microbiotheria > Microbiotheriidae > Dromiciops > Dromiciops gliroides. The sequence continues at coordinate 130,409,054 of NC_057865.1, forward strand.
AAATGTTCCAAGTCATTAGTAATTAGAGAAATACACATTAGAATAATTCTTAGTTTGTACCTCATGATCAGTAGATTGGCAAAGATAATATAAAGGGGGAAAATGCTGGTGGGAAAATTGTTGGGAAAGCAGGTATATCAATGTACTTTTGGTGGGATTATGAACTCATCTAGCCATTCTGGAGGACAATTTGGAAATATAACCTAAAATCCTTAAATTGTGCATACCATATACCACTGATACCTCTTCTAAGCCTATATGTGAAAGAAATCAAATAAAAAGTAAAAGGAACCATACGTATAAAAATACTTATAAACACTCTTTTTGTGGGTGGAGAGAGGGATGGATCAATTGGCCAATGGCTGAACAAACAATGGTATGTAAATATAGTGCAAGATTACTCTACCCTAAGAAGTAATGAAAGATGCTTTCAGAAAAATGTGGGAAGACAGATATGAAGTCTTCTTATGTAGAGTGAAAAAAGCAGAACCATAAACAATTTATACAATAACTACAGCATCATAAGGACAAATAACTGATATACTTAAGAAATATGACCAATGCAATGACCAACCATAATTCCAGAGGGCAAATGATGAACTAAGCTATGTACATTCTGACAGTTAATGAATTAGACAAAGAAAAATGTGAAATTTGAATTATTAATGTTGAGTTTTAATTAATCACCATAATTAATATCTATGAATACAGTGTGTATTTAATTGTATGGGTCTTGGTAATAAAGTTTGTAAGAGCTTAGGTTCCCTAATGTTAAGGGCTAAAATTCTAGCTAAACTGTCTAAAATATCTAATGAGTGGTCGCCAATAAATTATAAGCTTTAGCAAGAGTTAGACTTTTAAGCATTTATTAAGGAGAATAAGAATTTGGTAAAGAGAGAGAAAAAGGCCTAGATTCCTATCTATTAAAGGGAGAGCACATTTCTAGCTCCCTTCTCCGCCAGAGTCCAGAGGAAAGAGGCCCGAGACTCCGCGCCAGTCTCTTCCTTCCTCCTCCCACTAGTCCGCGTCACTTCCTGATACCAAAGACAAGACTCCTGGTCTTGCCCTCAAAGACCTTCGCTTCATGGGCAGAACTCTTCTACAGTTAGTATCCAGCAGGTGGCGTTATTCCAATCGTTACAGTCCCCCCTGTTGTTCCTCAAGAAACAAAATGTTTCCTTGACGGAACAGTAAAAAGAATATAATAACTATTGCTAACTAATAATATGTGAACAATAATATAGAAAAGGAAGAGAGGAAAGTTTTGTCCAGAGGGACGATTTTTTTTTTTGTCCTCATGAACTGACGCTTTGACATTGGTCTTGCAAAGGGAGGGCCTCTGCAGAGAATACATGTTACAGATGGTGTATATTATAACAGAAAGAGAAAAAAACAACAAAAACAACAAATCAAAACTGTTCATTTAAAGTCTCTGAAAGTCTTTTCTCAGATGTCCTCTAGGTGTAGTCGTAGAATGGAAGTCTTTTCAGGGGTTGATGTGTGGATGCTGGTAATCAGCCAGGAAATTTCCTACAAAATTGAGCTTAACACAACTTTAAAATAGCTTTGTCAATAATCAAATCAAACAATGAAAGTTCTCAAAAACATGTCTAAGGGAATTCAGAATCTTAGTTGTTACACATGAAACATATAATAAAACAAAAATTGAACCATTCTTTAAAATTATAATATTACTATAGTCCCCCCTTATGGAGGGTAATTGAGAAGACAATTGCTGCAATATTAATTAATAAAAATAATTTTTATCTTTGTTTTATCACTTTTTGCATCATCTGCCTAATTATCCTCATGCCATTATGAGAAATTAAAAAATCTAATATAATTGGTAACAGGTGTCAAGGCCAAATTCAACACTGTATTTATCATGACACCTGAGATAATTATGGGGGTTACCATAAAAGAACAGAGAAATGATGGGATATGAACATTCCCACACTTGAGCAATATATACTGTCCATGCAGTATGCCAGGCTTAAAATAGGTGGATGGAATACATGTCCATGCCACCAAACATATTGGAGGAAACTGAGTCAGACTTAATCAGATGCATGGGATTGAAATGGTCCATGGCATCAGGCATATAGGAGGGAGCATAGAAGCCAGGTGTAGAAGTGAGATGGGTGGGATGAATACTTCCAGCCATCTGTACAATATTGTGGGGAAAAAGAGAATAAAATATTAAACCAAGAGAATCCAACCTCAACATTTGTCAAAAGCTGTTCCCTCGGCCGTACCTTGACTTCATGCATGTCTCCCCTCATGTGACAGTTCAGTGTCTGCTCTTGCATGTATTCCTCTTGTGATTGGATGGCATCTTGGCCAACTGGCATCTGATAACTCAGAATAAAGGCAATTAATGTCTTAAATGATAAGTTCCCATAATCCAAGTCTCATATGGATTTAAAAATTGAGGATAATAAATGATTGCAAAAAATGTGAATACATCTTGACTCAGAACACAATATATAATTATGCAACAATTTCAAATAATACCCCTTTTTTTAACTTAGTATACAATTACTTTTTTGAAAAATCTGAACATATTTAAATACAAGTTAAAGCACAACACAATCTCAAAGACAACTTTTACAAATGTTCCTCTCTTTTTTTTTTTTTTTTGGAATATGCTTATCAAAAATAATACTTCTAGAATCAATTTACACTTGCCATGGCAAACAATTTGCCAGGGAAATGCTTTAAAGAGTTTGATCAAATAATCAGTTGAGAAAAAATAGCAAAAACAAATAACTCAGAATATGGGAGCACAATACTCCTAGAATTAACATTGTATTATGAAATCAAAACCATGTTTCAAAATTAGATAGATGAATGAACAGAAGAAAATACACGTGGAATAATAAAAGACAATGAAATTCAAACTAGGGAAATCTAAATGAATATGAACTTAATATTAATAAGAGTATTACAAAATATAAACTTGATCGCATGACTATAAAAAGCTTTTACAAATATTCTCCTTGTTTTAGAAACTAAGTATAAGACACAATCTCAAAAGCATTAAAATCTCTATGAAAATAAACCTATACCATTAATTCCAAAATGTATATGTAATAGCATAGAAATCCTATGTAACCTCTGAACTGACATTAATAATCTGAGTGAATTCAGAACACTCTTGATTCCGATATCTAAAATCCCCAATACTCATATCAATACCTTGCTGCTTACTTCTACATTTCTGTACAATATATACCCTTCCATGGCAAAAGAAGCAGAGTCTTGAACTATGTTGATGATTGTCATTCTTATTCAGCTTAAGTTTTTCTTCTTTAAACCCCTCTATATTGTCTGTCAGTCTTTTCACCATACAAATGCTTTATAGGATTACTAATTAAAGACAAAAGCAGGTTAGCAAAATTATGAACAAAACAAGCATATCTGGAATTTAAAGGGCTTTCTAAGGTTGTCTCAGAAGCACAGCCAGGCTGGGAAAGGGCTGAGCCTGAAGCTGCAAATGTAGTTAGAGAAAGTTGAGCATGCGCATCAGTTCTCTGGACTTCCCAGGCCGGGGAAGCTATGGGCTTGGCCATAGGAGGAGTAGAGGGTGGGGTCTGGAGAGGAGGGGAGGGACCAGAGCAATTTGAATCAGACTTGATTTTGAACTCAGGCCTGGATTCCTCTTCCCCCACTTTGCCTCCAGGTGCCAGGGGATTAAAAGCTTCTAGAGGGTGGGTCATTGCCTCCAGGCATGCAAAATTAAAGCAACAATTAGTGTTAGAACTGGGAAAAGCTGCGGGAATCTCTTCAGGTTTCTCTGAAAAAGCATGGTTGGGAGAGGGAGAGATATTTCCTTGTGTGAGTAAGTTGCTGGCTCTTTTAACAAAAATAAAAAGAAAAATAGAAAATCCACAAAAACAAAGCATTAACATGATCTTATCTCCCATTTGTCTGGTTAAACAGACTAAAATCAAAAATAGGGTAATTAGGGAGTTTAAAAGGTCCATTCGAAAAAATTCAAAGGAAAAACACAGCCAGTATGCCAGTACTTAGCAGTTAAAGGGAGAGGGAGGGGAAATTTCTTACCCAACCAGAAGATCAGAAGACAGGTTTAGCTTTCCTCTTCGTGGTCAGCCATCTGTTAAGGGCTAAAATTCTAGCTAAACTGTCTAAAATATCTAATGAGTGGTCGCCAATAAATTATAAGCTTTAGCAAGAGTTAGACTTTTAAGCATTTATTAAGGAGAATAAGAATTTGGTAAAGAGAGAGAAAAAGGCCTAGATTCCTATCTATTAAAGGGAGAGCACATTTCTAGCTCCCTTCTCCGCCAGAGTCCAGAGGAAAGAGGCCCGAGACTCCGCGCCAGTCTCTTCCTTCCTCCTCCCACTAGTCCGCGTCACTTCCTGATACCAAAGACAAGACTCCTGGTCTTGCCCTCAAAGACCTTCGCTTCATGGGCAGAACTCTTCTACAGTTAGTATCCAGCAGGTGGCGTTATTCCAATCGTTACACTAATTAGGGGCTACAATCTGGTCATGCCTCATGAGAGAGATAAGAAAAAGAAGTGGAAGATGAGTCAACCTGGTGAGGAGATGTTCTGCCTAGCACCAGGTCTCTCCATTGTTAAGTGGCATCTGGCATGGTACTTTCCAAAGAATTTTGTTCACTTCTGGGCACTGAAGTTGCAAGTCAGGATGATTTAACAAAATGTAAATCCACCCTCCATCTCTTCTTTAAACCAATCGCAGTCTCAGTTTAGTTTGTATCACTGGACCTTATGTAACCAACTGCAATGTAATTAGCTACTGAGGAGCTACTGAACTCCTTTTATTGGCAAGTATTATTAGCTTTGCCAATAAATTGATCATGCTCAAAACTTTGTGCCTCAGTTTCATTTTATTGCAAATTTTCATCACAACAAAATGACACATTCTTGGGCATAGACAATGCAGGAATTTGTTTTGTTTTGGCTATGCATATTTGATACATTGGTTTTGTTTTTCTTTGAAATGGAAGAAAGTTCTGGGAGGAAGAGAAAATTAATGCTAGTTAATGGAAAAACAAAATAAAATGAAGGATAAAACATTTTGTCAATGCATAAATTGCTCTCTTGGTGCTGTTCAGTTTACTTTGCATCAATGGATAAAAGTCTTTTTGTTTTCTTCTAAAGTTGCTATTATCACTTCATTTCAAACAGCATGAAGCTGTTAGTTGATAAACACAATATTCAAATAATCCAGTCAAACAACAAGCATTTTTCACGTATCTACTAGGTGCCGGGCAACTATGCTAGGTGCTAAAGATAACAAACACAAGATTTGGGGTATGGCTTGAAGATCAGGATTCAAAGGGCTGGCTAAAAAAAGCAGACTCTTCACAAGTCAGCTCATGCTAACTATTGCTTGCTGCCATCATTAAGTTTTACTTTTGTGATGAACCTAAGGTTCACTTGTTTCTTGTCACATTAAAAGCAAATTAAGTCAGTGAAAGATTTTTATGGACATATTTAAAACCAAAATCAAAAATCTACAAAGCAGAATTTAAGAAAACATTTTAAATCTTGTTCTAATTTTACATGGCTATAATGCTGCCTAGGCATTCATCATTCAATTATGTAAAATGGAATTTGTATAACTGTGACTCATAACATTCTTTCCTAAGAGTGCACCTGCAATTGTTTGGTAGCAAAAATGTTATTGTACTGTCATTATTATGATTATCAAGTAACATGACATAAAAAGCACTAATCAAGACTTTCCAGAATACTGATTAATGTTTGTTGATAATGATAGAGGGTGGCACAAGAGTGCTGAACAATAAGGAAAACCTGGTTCAAATCCAAATTTAGATATTCTCTAGCTGTGTGACCCTGGGCAAGTCACTAAATTTTTATCTGTATTACTTGTCTCGTCTATAAAATAGGGATAGTAATAATAATAATAACCCTACCTCATAGGGTTGTTGTGAGGATTAAATGAGATTGACATACAAAGTGTTTTAAGACCTATATAAATGCTAATTATTATTACAGGCATATTCTAAGCAAGGTCTTCTTTATTTGTTGACTAATAAACAAAGCTGACAGATACTTATGAACTCTATTTTTCTTTTCCCAATTACCAAATATTAACAATCCTCATAAAATAACCATTCAAATATTTGAAGAATTATAGGTCAGAAGGAAACAAACATGGTATCATCTCCTTTCTATTACTTGGGTAATTTTCAAGAAAAGGAATATGTGTCAGACCTGTGATTTTTCTGGTATAGCTATTTCTTGGTATAATATGTCCCCTCTATGGTTAGAAAATGGTCTTTCCCAAGTTGCTGTGACCAAAAAAAAATCATCTTCTAATCAATTTTGATGAGGTTTCAAAAATTAATATAACTACATTGTAACTGTTTATTAGCTGTGAGAAAATAATTATTAATAATGGATTTCTTGGGGGGACCCAGAGCTTAGTTACTCTCTTTCCCCCTCATCCCAGAAAGTTCAACCCCTGCCAGGGATGAGACAGATGAACAAAAGGAATGCAGATTGACTCTTTTGTTTAGCTCATTGAAGGACTGATTAACTTTGCCCTTTGCCCTTTGCCCTTTGTCCTTGGCAAGAGTCTTTTTCAAACTTTCCCCTTATGTCATTTTAATTTAGACTACCTGTAGGTCAGGTCGACCAATGGAATTGAATGAGGCTAACCAATTAGCCTTGATCAATGTATAATGACCCACCTCTATCAAGAAGATAAAAAGCCTTGACCAAATGAGGCTCACCATTTTGGCTTGAGCTTTGCCCCTCTCTTGTTTAGGAATGTGCTTGCTTGGTGCATGTTCTTCCTCTTAGGACTTGAGACCTTGTGCTATCTCTCTGGAGACAAAATTGGTCTGGGGCTCTTCTCCTGCCTGTGCTAACTTTCACACAGTCAATTCTATACTGGTATATATGATGGTAATTAATAATAAATGCTTACTGCCAATGGGTGCAATAGTCATTCATTTATAAGTAGCAATTAATTTATAAAGTACAGTTCAGCAACAATAATTTTAAAAACAGATAGCTATTTTGACATAGCTGCCTCTTTCTTGTTTGTTTGTTTGTTTGTTTGTTTTTAGTGAGGCAATTGGGGTTAAGTGACTTGCCCAGGGTGACACAGCTAGTAAGTGTGAAGTGTCTGAGTCCAGATTTGAACTCAGGTCCTCCTGAATCCAGGACCAGGGATAAACCCTGTGCCACTAAATATTTTTGGTTTTGTTTCTTTTTTTGGTGGGTCCAGGGACAATTCTATAATTTGACTGTAGTCTATGGTTTTCTGAAAAAAGGTAAAGTTAAAAAAAATGAATCAGATATGGAACACTCAGCTTTATTTCTAGACAAAAAAGAAAAATGCTAAGTAATAAAGAATCACAGAATGTTTAGACTAGAGTACAGTAATTTATCACTATTAGCTACTTTAGTAAGCTAATATTCAGTTTTTGCAGTGCTTGCTAATTATCCCTGTACATTTCACCTTTACCAGACACAAGACAATTTAACATTAAGTGGAATTTTCTTTCTGATTTTCAGTCTCTCTGTCTCTGTCTCTTTGTGCCTGTCTATTTCTCTCTCTCTCTCAATTTCTGTCTCTTCTTTCCTCCCCAGGAAAACTATTTGGTTGGCACAAGCTCACTCCTCCTGCTGTAATTATAATCATCATGACATAAGCACTTGCTTCTATTACCTCTAGGATCTTACAATATTCTCAAGGTCAGTGCTAAAAGGAAAGAAACACACAAGACTCGAAGGAAATCTAGAGGCCTTAGCAGAAATCTAGTTAGTTGAGTCTGTGCTAGACTCTCCAGATGTGAATATGTGAAATCCCCCCACCAACTTTACAAGAGTCCTCTGTGCAAAAACCCCCAATAGTGATAATGATAATGATGATGAAAATTATAATAATAATAGTTAACATTTATATAGTGTTTACTACACATCAGGTCCTGTGCTAAGCACTTTACAAATATCTCATTTGATCCTCACAATTCTGGAAGGTGGGTACTATTATTATCCCCATTTTACAGATGAGGAAACTGAGGTAAACAGAAGTTAAGTAATTTGTCCAGGATCACAAAGCTAGTAAGTTTCTGAGGCTAGACTTTAAGGTATTTCTGACTCCCTATCCTGTACTAAATCTAGTACAACCCCTAGTTTCCCTGAAAATGCAAAGGGTCCCCAAATTATGCCAAAGTTCCCACATCAAGTACAATGACTAGCTAAGTCCCCCTTGACTCAAGCCACAAAGCTCTCAACCTTCACAAATTTTTATCCTTTACCTGCCATTACCCTTTTCCCAGGGTTCAATCCTGAGAGAAGCCTGACTTTCAAATAGCAGAAGGAAGCTATGGAATTGGAAGCTATTAGAAACTTTATTGGTTTTTCACTCTGCTTCACAAGGAAAGTTGTAATTTATAGTAATTTTGCTTTTGGCTTTAATCTAGGGTTTCCCCAAAGAAGGAAAGTAAAAATGCCATCCCATGCATCAGGTTAATAGGATATGTTTTTTGTCTTTCCACATGCAAAGCAATGATGAGCATAAAGGAATTACAGTGTGTATTAAAAGAATAACTTAAATAGGATTTGGAAACTCCGCTTGTAACTTATAGTTATCTGTCAGGGAGCTGAGAGCAAGTCTTGCCACATAATTCAGTTTGACAATTCTTCTAATTAGCTATTTCACATTTTTCATGAACAAGGTTCAACCAAACACCAAGTACATATATCCAAGCCAGATCTTTTTTAGTGGTTCCTCTTTCTCAAATACCAACTCTTCCTTTTGTTCCAGCCCACATCTGCTGCTGCTTCCACCACAGTTAACCACTTCAGTAGATGATACAGCCATAGCTTTAATGGCTTCCCAGGACCTCATGACCTTCTGAAATTTACAAGGTTGCCTGGGCTCATCCATCTTGAAGTTGCTGCTCAGTCCTCTCTTGACTTTGGAAGAAATAAAACTTCCACCATTCCCTTACTCTACTCTCCGTGAAGTTTTGCAGAGTCCTTATGATTGGAAACCTAAAGGAAAAAGGAACACTTAGGGGTGAGGGGCAGGAGACTAGATTTGTGCTTCCCCATTGGGTCTTGAGCCTGAACTGTGGGTATACAGATAAGTCTTGATTAGTACAAATAATGAAGTCCCTGAGGTTGTCCCATGTATTCATACTATTTGAAGTTATAATTTTGTAAAATATGGCAGTTGGTTTTAGCCCAATTCAAATGTGGTACAAATCCAAATAATGTGACCAATTCACAAGATTCATTATTTGCATTAATTGCAACTTTTGCTAAGTTCTGGCTTCAGAACCAATGAGAAGACAACATATATAGACTTGATTATATATTGACAAAACCTATAGTCTCAAAAACAGATTAGGGGAAAGGGCATACATTACATGTGTCCTATAAGAAGAAAAACCAATGAGAAGTTTCATAACATATGGCTTTATTAGATTTGGCATCCAAAGAACTAGGTTCAAATTTGGAAGAGACCTTAAAAATCATGGGAGTCTAGCCTTACAATCAGTATAAAAATTGTTTCTGCACCATAGACAGTTTCTACTTGAAAGGAATTGTCTCACAAGCAGTTCATTCCTTTGCTATACATTTTTTCCTTATACAAGTCAAAACCAGGCTCCTTTCATCATTAGTCTTAGAAGTTCATTCTAGAAATATCCAAGTCTACATAATGGCCCTTCACGTATTTGAAAATGGAATCATCTTTCCTTAGTCATTCTTAGTTCATCCATATCTCCTCTCTGAATTCATCAATGTCCTTCCTAATATGTGGCATCCAGGACTAAACACAATACTTTGGACAGGGTCCCATTGGCACAGAGTTGAATGGGACGATTATCCCCTATGATCTTAACACTATTATTCTATTACTATAGACTTAGGGTGTTTGACTCATTTAGCAACTTAGGATCAACTAAAACTGCCTTTTTTTTTTCCCCTCGGGGCAATGAGGGTTAAGTGACTTGCCCAGGGTAACACAGCTAGTACGTGTCAAGTATCTGAGGGCACATTTGAACTCAGGTCCTCCTGAATCCAGGGTCGGTGCTTTATCCACTGGGCCACCTACCTAGCCCCAAAACTGATTTATCTTTTCCCAATGAACTGCTGTTAACTCCTTCCCACCATTAATAACAGCATCAGTACAGGGATTTAAATTCTGTAGAGGCTGGCCTTGAACACAGGTCGGCTTCCCTTTGCCAGGCTCCCTTTCCCATGTAAGTCATTCCTAGCCTGTCCTGAAGGCAATAAGGGGGAAGGGAGAATCAGAAGAAAGAGGAGCTTCGGCCGCATCCCAGGGGATCCATCAAGGCTCCGTGGTACTTGTTTCCAGCCTGAGAGCCTTCAGTTTCTTGGAATTAAGGGCTGAAAGAGGCGGGAGATTATCTCGTACAACAATGAGAATTATCTAGTACAACGCTGAGGTTCGGAGAGGAAGGGCATCGCCCATCGTCACAAAGGTACATAACCAACAAGGCGGGGGGGGGGGGGGCCGACATTCGATCCTCCGAATCCAGATCCAGCACGCTTCCCACAAGGCCACATCTAGTCTCCTTTCCTCCTGGCGCGACCCCATCTCCGCCCCGCCCCTATGAGTCCCGTTTCAGCGCAAGATTCGAAAGAAACTATGGCACGGGAAGCGGCCAGTTTACAGTTCACCCAGGCTAGCGATCTTGAGCCTTGCACCCCAACCACAGAGAGTTAACCGCCCAGGCACATGCGCACTCAATCGTGCATGACTTTACCTTTGGGCCCATGCGCGTGACCCGCGGGTCTGACAAACGCATGCGCAGTTCACTCTCTCTCCCCTAGTTGCCAGGGCTGCAATCGTCTCTAGGGTTGAATTGGTCATAACTGCTGTTCTCTCCCGTATCTCTAAACCTCCGGCCTCCAGTTATTGGAGTTTTCCCCCTTAAATTCTGGAGCGGAGGCGAGGGCCCGGAGAAGGCCGAGAGGCCAAGGGAGGAGCTCCCACAAGCTCTCTCTACTGGCTCTGAAGCCCGCCACCAGGATGAAGAAGATTTTCAGTTTTGGTAACAAGAAAGGGAATTCTCCGAGTCGCAACGCCTGTGCCCTGCGGAGGGACTGCGGGGTCCGAGCATCTGGCCCCAACGCTGGATACTTCATCAGGGACAAGGACCTCGGGAAGCTGCACAAAGCTGCCTCCAACGGGGATGTGGCGAAGGTGCAGCAGCTGCTGCTGTTAAATAAGTACGACCTGAACGAGCCAGATAAAATGAACCGGTAAGAGTGGGGGTTGGGGAGGGAGAGAAGGGAAGGCCCCCCCGGAGGAACGTAAGACACGGTGCCCCCCAATCTCTCTACGTGGGTCAGGGTGCCTCCGCTAAGCCATGGAGGAGTAATTCCCCTCAGCACCTGGGACAGGGCAGCGCCTCCCCAATGGGGCAGGGGCAGGCTTTGCCTCCTGGAGATTGGACCACTAGTCACCTCACCCTCTGCCTCTCCGTTTTTAACGGATGGGAAACTCCTTCATTTTGCTTTTAGCGAAGGTTCAACTACCTTAGTCTTTCTCAATGGCAACGTGGGAGCAAATGTTACTCTCCTCTGGTGAAACGTTTTTGAGTTGTTTCAGTCGTGTCCAACTATGGGTGACAACGTTTTGAGGATTTTTCTTGGCAAAGATAATGGAATGTTGGTTGGCTGTTTCCTTCTCCAGCTCATTTTACAGACGAGGAAACTGAGGCCAAAAGGGTGAAGTGACTTGCCCAGGGTCTCACAACTGGTACGTATCTGAGTCCAGAATTGAACTCGGGAAAACGAGTCTCCTAGACTCCAGACCCATCGCTCTTAAACATCCTGCCACCTAGCTACCCTATCTGGTGAAATATGGCCACGATATATGTGAAGTGTAAAAGTGTCAAGGCAGAAAATTAATTTCTGCTTTTATTAAATATCTACTATATGTTTCAAGCACCCAGCTAACCACAACAGATACAATGAAATGGGGGCGGGAGCGGGTATTGCCCTTTCATTCTAGGAAGTGGTCGAATGGGGGAGTATTTAATCAGCAAGGGAGACAGAAGAAGAGGATCAGATACTCAAAACTGAGAGAAGGGAATAACAAAAAGAGTTACATTGTCTAAGGCTTCAGAGGTCAAGAAGGATGAGGATTGAGAAAAGACCATGAGATTCGGCAATTAAGAGATCATTAGTATCTTTGGAGAGTTTGGAACCCAAATTGTAGAATGTTAAAAGAACATGACAGGAGAGGAAGTGGAGACACCTATTGTCAACAGCCCTCTCATGGCATTTAGCCTCCAAAGGCAGGAGAGATGTGGGATGGTAGTGGGAATTGTGCAAGCGAAGGTTTTGGGGAATGGGGGTGAAGATATGGGCATGTTTGTGGGCAAGCAGGGAAAGATTAAGATAAATAAGAATATGATAAAGGGGCAATTTGTCAGAGGAGATAAAGTAGAACGGTATCACTTGTACATGTAGAGACATTTTCATTGGCAAGGGCCACCTCTTCATGTGGGATGGGTGAAAGAGGAAATAGTGGCAGAAGGCATTTGGATGATGTAAGAGGAGAAGAAAGTGGGAAGAGGGTGGTCTCAGGTAATGGCCTCAATTTTTGGAGTGTGTGAGGAACAGTCAAGTCAACAGATATTTATTAGGTGTCTACTTTGTACATGACACTGTGGGATACAAAGAATGACTAAAGATAATTCCCCACTCTCAGTGGGGGAGACAACATGAAAACAGCTAGGAGATACTACCTACAGGATAAACTAGAGATAATCAACAGAGGAAGACATCAGCATTAAGGGGGATTGAGAAAAGCTTCTTGTAGAAGGTAGGATTTTAGCTGGGACTTGACTTAGCCAGGTAGGGCAAGACATAGAGAGGAGAGAAGGAAGAATCCCATGCAGGGGAACATTTAGTGAAAGTGCCTGGAGTCAGGAGGTAGGAATGTGTGGTGACAGGATCAACAGAGTCAGTGTCTGCTCCATGCTTATTCTCCCAAACCAAACTACTGGAAACAATAAGCCAATCTGTTGTACCTAGTATAGAGCAGGAGACCCTAGTAATCATAGAAAATGCAACTCATCCTGCAATCTGCTCAGTCTTTTCCATCTACAGCCCTACCAAATGACATATATTCAAAAGGGTATCATCTATTCTATTTCTTTTTCATTAAATCTAATAAGAACTCCCCTGCCCCAAACAAATCCTAAATTCTTGAAAACAGGTTATTTAGGGGGCAGCTAGGTGGCGCAGTGGATAGAGCACCAGCTCTGGATTCAGGAGGACCTAAGTTCAAATCCAGCCTCACACACTTGACACTTACTAGCTGAGTCACCCTGGGAAAGTCACTTAACCCTCATTGCCCTGCAAAGAAAAAAAGAAAGAAAGAAAACAGGTTATTTATCAGTATTTTCAATTTAAAATAAAGATTTATAAGTTATAAATACAGTATGAAAATATAGTATAAAATAACAAATACAGTAATACATACAGTATTTTAAAAAACAGTATATAAGTATGACTATAATGTAAGGAGACTGGTTTTGCATGTGTATTAGTAAAATCAGCTTCATTACACTCTCAATATACCCAATATAGCTATGCAATTACATGTGTATGTTAGAGTTTCTCATGGGATGTGGACTGGTTATGTGGTTTCATTAGTATAGGGAACTCCCTTTACCACTGCAGATCAGTATCTTCTCTGTAACTTAGAATTTTAGAAAATTTCTTAGATAAATGAGAGATTAAGTGACTTGGCCAGGATCACACAGCCAGTGTCTTTCAGAGGTACGACTTGAACCTAGTAGGTCTTGCAAGCTTCAAGACTAGCTTTCTATCCACCATACTGTGCTGCCTCTTGAGTCCATTAAACATTATATACAGTAAGATCTTTAAATGAGTCACAGAAATTATGCATAGGAAAGTTAAGTTCCAAATGCATTTTTAACGAACGTGTGTGTTTGTTAAATATTGAAACTCTGTGGATTCCTGGATGAATTTCCATTGAATTTCTATGGTTCAAATGCATTATTCACTTTTCCAAATTGAATTTTGTAGTTTCTTAATTGGTGAAAATCTACAAATAATTATATGTGTTCTTAGAAACAATGAAACCCTGTCCTGCTGTAAACTTGCCCCATGTTTTTTCCACGTCATTTCCAATATTCATTAGCTTTCAAAATTAAAAGTGACGGGCTATATTTTGAGTTTTTCTTAACATTTTTACATGTCCTAAAAGCCAAGAAAAACAGGCATTGGTATATTACTTGTGCACAAAGGTCCAGTTTAATATTTGCAGAGCCCAAGTAGGAGTAGATAAATGAGAATAGTCCCATAGATTAAAGCAGCTGAGGTATTGGCTCACTGAAATTATTGAACCCAAAGGGTGGCTGACTATCCTCATTGACATTCTTCTGATGGATCTGCTGTAATTTGCAGATTGATAGCTTTTGTCCTTCTTGAATGTATGTGTATGTATCTATTTATATGTATGTATATGTGTGTATACCTATCTCTATCTGTCTATCTACCTATCTATCTATCTAGGCCCTGAGCCTAATTTGCATAGCAGGATTACAGGACCTAGCATATGGCAAAATTTTATTGGAGACTATTAATCATGTTTTGTTGATGTGATTATTAAAAATCATTTAAATATAGTAGTGATAATGGAAACACTTAATACATGCTAGTTTCCTTCTATCTCAGGCTACATCCAAGCACATCACCATTACTAGCTGTGTGACCCTAGGCAAGTCACTTAACCCCAATTGCCTCACTAAAAAAAACAAACAAAAAAAAAAACAACATAGGGCAGCTAAGTGTTTCAGTGAATAGAATGCTGGGCTTGGAGTCAAGAAAATTCATCTTTGTGAGTTCAGATCTGGCATTTCTAGCTGTGTGATCCTGGGCAAGTCACTCAATCCTACTTGCCTCACTTTCCTCATCTATAAAAGGATCTGGAAAAGGAAACGGCAAACCCTCCAATATCTTTGCCAAGAAAACCCCACATGGGGTTGTGAAGAACCGAACATGACTGAAACGACTGAACAAAGATGGTCTTTGAAATTTTCTATCAATAAAAAATCTCATCCCCTTTTGACCAACCTGGTGACATTTTCATTATAGGTTATATCACATACACACATATGTACATATGTGTGTGTGTGTGTTAGGTTTGTCTGTGGACAGAAGACATACCAATCAGTCTCTTACTTCAAACCTTTCCAGCATGGTACAATACCAAAACTTGTACCCTGCTGGAATGGCCTCTAGTGACACAGCCACTCCAACTGTACAAGGCTTTAGTGGAGAAGGCACACATATGTGCATATGTGTACAAATACACAGTATGCAAATATGTAAATGTATTTCTGAGGCAGCTGCTTTCCTAATTATTTTGTAATTATGGAAAGAAGTAGAATCAGTGGAAAGAAGTTGTTATTAGGCTTAACAGCCAGGCAGGGTGATGCACACCTGTAATTGCAGCTTCCAGTGAGGCTAAGGTTTGCAGATCTCGAACTCATGAGTTCTGAGCTGCAGTGGGCTATGCCAATAAGGTAGATGTCTGTACTAAGTCTAGTGTCAGTATGGTGAGTCCCAAGGTAGAAGGGGCTACCAAGTTGCCTAAGGAGAGGTGAATAAGCTGAGGTCAGAAACTAAGCAAAGTTTCCATGCCAATCTGTAGTGAAATCTTAATTTACCTGCTGTTTTTTCCCCCTGGCAATTTTGTCCATCATAGTATGGTCCAGCATGGTATGTCCAGCTAATGCATATTTTGTATTTCTTCAGGTGACAATAGTGGCCACTTATATTTATTTTGACAGCAATTTATAGTTCAAGCATAAGAATAATAATGCATTTTATGTTTGAAATTACACTAACAAATAATTGTACAGTGTTGGTTTTTGTAGTATATTATCAAACAATCTCATAGCTCTCTCATTTCCATAGGACACCTTTACACCTGGCCTGTGCTAATGGATATCCAGATGTTGTGTCTGTTTTAGTACAGAGAAGATGCCAACTAAACATACGTGACAATGATCATCGAACACCCTTAATTAAGGTATGCACTAGTTAACCACACTGGTCAGTGGAATACATTTTGATTTCTCTCTTTGATTAAGAAAATATGCTTTACTAACTCATTTAAATATCACTAATGATGTTTTAGTATACTAAATTTTATGTCACAGTATTTTCTCTTTCTCTATATTATATTGACAGGCAGTACAGTGTCAGCAGGAGGAGTGTACAAGAATCTTGCTTGAACATGGTGCAGACACTACTCTTACGGACAGCAACAATAACACTGCACTTCACTATGCTGCCTCTGGTCTGAACAAAGGCATAGCAGCAAAGCTGCTTAAAAGTAAAACTGATATTGAAGCACAGAACAAGGTAGAAGCCCACCTCTTTTATAATAAAGTATTTTAGGAGCTAAAAGGTGTAATCAGGCAGTGTCCAATTTGCGTATTTTATAATTCATATATTCATTAAAGAATTTTTTTAATGAAAATAACTTAAAATAATTCTGTAGTCAATGCTCTTTGGCCTTTAGAATTTTCTGTTGGGGAAGGGAGGAATAAGGGAGGGGATTTCATTCATGCTAGAATTCCTAATGAGGAAACTCCCTCTACTGATTTAGACCAGGGCCTGTTCTATGATTAAATCATAGGGATTCTTAACCTGGGATCCATTAACTTAAAAAAAAAAAACAGTAACTTTATAGTTATTCCAACGTCATTGGCTTCCTTTGCAATCTATATGCTTTAGGCATTTAAAAACATTATTCTGTAAAGGGATCCATGATACAAAAAAGAAACCCTATCTTAGGGACTGTTCTGGAATACTGAAATGTTAAGTGACTTCCCAGGTTTACCCAGCCAGTATGTGTGCCAGCAGCAAGCCTTGAATCTAGGTCTTATTGATTTTGTGTCACTAAGTGCTCTCTATCCATTCCATCACAACTGTCTCTCCAGAATTTTCTTTGCATGATATATTAGGTGTGCTTCCCAGAATGCAGTAGTTTCCCAAATATTTGCCTACAATATTTTTATACATATAGACCTCTACTTATGATAACACAGTTAATTTGTCATGTAGAATTTCTGTGATTTAAAAAAAAATCCTTTTTAAAATTTCTTCCTACTAAGTCTAAAACTACACAGACACAGAGTTTTCACAAGAACAAATTCTTATATGTATGTGAGGTGTTTTTTTCTTTTTCCTAAAGAATACACCATTTCCTTTCCTTTAACTTATGAATAACTCTTGGTTTTTAAGAAAATATTTAACTCTTAGTCTCTACCACTTGAGAAAGATAAAACATAAAGTACACATGAGGAGGGTTGGGAAGAGAGGGAAAATGCCAGGTGAATGACTTTCTTCTAGGTTTAACCACCTTGTGGCAAGACTTTAGTTTTGAAGTTGGTTGTACACACTCGAGGGCAATGGGTGAAGAGAACAAGTTAACTTTAACTAGTTTTAGCTTAGCAGAGTTCTGAGGAAGTAAGGTTGATTGTATGCAGACAATAATTGATCATGAAATGAAGATAACAGGAAAGGAAGATACTCATGAAATAATATGAAACAGTCTCTTACAAATCCTTGGTTTCTACCTCCTGATCACAGATTAATAGCTGGAAGGAATCTCAGAGGCTATCTATCTAGTTTCATTCTGTCAATTTACATATGAGGAAACTAAGGCCCAGAGAGGTGAAATAATTTGTTTATGATCACACAGGAATTACCTAATAGAAGCAAGATTTATGCCCTTGTCTTCTCACTCCAAAGTTCCATTGTACTATACTTCTGTAACATGTCATTAAGCAAGTTCACAAGATGTTCATAAAATGTCTTAAGCTGAATTGAAGTATACATAGAATTCTTGCATACTGTAACAATATCTTCAATGTGATTTTGCAGGACGGATATACACCACTTTTGCTTGCTATTACAGAAAATAACCATGATATGGTAGAATTCTTCTTAAAGAATGGAGCAAATGTGAATGCCTCAGATAATTCTAAAAGGTACAGTAATTAGAGCTTGAAATTTCAAAAAAAAAAAGTTTATAGAGGAATAAGAATAATTTAAATCATGAAACACTTAGTGAACAATGGTAGTCAAGATTGATTATTATTGTGAAAGGGTGAAAAATTTCCACAAATATCAAATATGAAAAGAAAAACTATTAGTTATGACTCCACAACAGACAGCAGTTCATGCGGGCATGCCAGCCACTGCTTATTGATGATTACTATTTGCAGTTTTCTTTGATTTTAAATAAGCTGAGATTATCCCATAGAAGTCTTGTACTCTAGTGACTCAATTGATTCTCTTAATGAAATAATCTTAGTCACCCATGAGAATTTTAGTGTGTTTTTTTCTGTTCTTTCTTAATTTGATTTTCCTTAAGAAAATCTGATAAACTGATAAATACAAGAATAATATGATGAAATACTTTGATGGAGCTCTTTTATCTTGTTATTGTGGATACTCATGCCTCTGGTTCAGATTTTGATCTTTCCATGCCTTCTCATCCTACATGATTTTTGTCCTTATCATTCCATAAATTCTTCATAGAGGATGGAGGCAATACACTGACGCCTTCTCCTAGTTCTTTTAATATTTGAGTAACAGTGCAGCACTCACGCTCTCTGGCTTTTATTTTCAATGCAAGATTAACCCACCTTTTTTCTGTTCATGTATATCTTTGGTAATATCTCTCATGCTACTTATTATATTGAAGTCATTATTTTCTGAACCTACTTATAGTCACCATAAATATTTCCAAGGCCTTTGGGATTATCTACAATTTTGATTCTTCTGAGATCACATTTTTTTGTATTTGTTTTTGGGTTTTAAATAATTGCTGTGGCCATAGCATTCCTGAGAGAAAATTGGTGTTTATAAAATGAGCTTTTGGGGCAGTGGAATCATTGGAAGTACTGTGTAGTTTTGTTTTTGTTTTTGTTTTGGGGTTTTTTTGGGGAGGTAATTGGGGTTAAGTGATTTGCTTAGGGTCTCAGAGCTAGTAAGTGTTAAGTGTCTGAGGCCAGATTTGAACTCAGGTCCTGCTGACTCCAGGTCTGGTGCTCTATCCACTGCGCCACCTAGCTGCCCCTACTGTGTAGTTTCTTAAATGAGTTTCAATAAGATCTCGTTTCCCCAATAATTATGAGCCCAGTGCATTGTTTTTCCTCAGTGCCCATCCAGGCAGTGTGCACGTGTATATACATATAAACACATTTACAAAGATGTAGATAGACCAACTAGATAGAAATACTTTTCATCCACTTTTTCAGAGTTAATTCTTAGACCAGTCTCTTTTTACTTAATTTGGGTTTCGTTGAGGAGCCTTTTTTATGTCCCATGGCTTTATGGCCATTAGCCAAATACTCCAAAATTAGGAATATTTGGAAATCATTGCCATCATATACAATTTCTAGTCCATTTGGACCCTGTGCAGGACATCCTGCATAACAATAGCAGAAACTTTAGGCGAGCAGCTTAATGCTAATACTTACTCATTGAACAAAGTTATCCCGTTGAGTGGCATGTGTCATATAATCTTGTATGATTTTAACATTTGCATGGGAGAAACTTGTTTCATATCACCAAAATTTCAAAACAAAACAAAGCATAGAACTGACATTATCCTGACAGACAAAAATGACTAGTTACCGTTGTTGAAATAATTTTAGAATTAGTTGTCTATGTTCATTCAGAACATAGACTGACCAGAGGCAATGTTAATTTTTTAAAAAATAATGAATATTTTTATTTATAGTTTGGGGTTCCACTTTTTATCCCTCTTTCCTTCTCTCCCATTCCCCCTCCCCGAGACAGCAAACAATCAGATATGAGTTATACATGTATCAAAGTTGAAAATAATAGCAAATGAGAAGAAAGGATAAAGATGAAAAGCAGACAGTGGTTATGACAGCCATAGCTTGTGATTAAACAAACTGTCAACTCCTCAAAATGGGAAATAGACATATCAGCCATCCATCTACTTAACAAGCGTGTGTGAGGCACTGCTATATGCTAAGAACTTTCTAGGCAGTGGACATAGGTAATTTCTTAAAAGTTTAATTAATACAAACCATGTAATTAATACGAAGAGGAGGCCAAAGGAGTCCAGAAATTGCATCAACTGGGAAACACGATATCTGCCCAAAAGAGAACTATTATGGCTAAAATTCACTCCAGCTTAGAATACAGCACAATTTGCAAAAAAATAAGGACAAGGAGGATAGAAGATGAAGACCTGTATTGCTTCACAAAACAATGAAAAGCAGTTGAGGAAAAAATAAACTTGTAGATTGATATGAAGCCTAAGCTAGATCATCTTGAGAGCATTTGTCTGTGGGATTGGAAGAGTGACAATAAATAGATATGAAACAGAACAAAACTACCAACATTTCTATTTTCATTAACACCAATAGTGGAACATTTGGATTCATTCAGCTCAATATCCAATGTTTTCTGTGAGGCAAGGGCAATGGTACTTCAGAGGTCTGATTCAGGAAGAGTTGCTAGACCTGATCAGATACCTATAGAAAAAAAATCTTTGACAGAAGAAGCATAATTATAAAGGTATTTCAAAATCATTGTAAAGGTATTTGAAAGAAGGGAAGATTCCAAAAGAGTGGAAAAATCACTTCCTAATGAAATAAAAAATATACAAATATTGAAGAGTAAGAGATTGGATTTTCATTGAGTTCAGATTTCAAAAGATGTTTGTTGAATCTTTTTGAGACTTCTGAATATTAACTTTAAAAAACTAACATTTTAAAACATATGATGATATTAATTGTGAATACTAGAATTTATGACTCTATCAGTTTCAATCTCTCTCATAATCCCGTTTCCCACCCAAATATACTTCACTGGTTCCTTTGGGGCTTTTTCTTTCTTTTTTTACATTCAAATATACAAAATTTTATTGAATTCTGGTTATTAAAAAATTCTGGCCTATCTGTCCAAATGCTTCCTTTCAGTGAGGAACTATGTTAAAAATGAACCTATTTGTTGTATCTTTGAAGTTTCCCTTAAGTATGCAAATGCTTTTATCATTGTAGAAATATTACAAATCTATGATTGGGACTTTCTTATGTTTGGTATTGAAGAGTTTGGATGAGAGAAAAAGGTTTAAACAAAGTAAACATTTCTACCTGCTAGGAAGAGCTTATTAATACTTCAAGATGCCTTTAAAAATTTCCCTGATTTCACCATTAAGAATACAACTTACACTAATTGAACCTTTAACAGAGTCAGCCTGTTGTATCAGTTATCACTAAGTAGGCAAGGGACAGTAAACCTTCACATGACATTACATGACATTACACACATGAATCATTCAGCATAAAACAAATTCCCTACTTCAGAAGATTTGTGTTTTCATTAATGTGGACAGCCCCTCTACTGGTGCAGCTCATAACCACACTACATTTTATTAAACTGCCTTCCTGAATTAATGGGCCTTCTCTAAATCAACTGGTCCTAGTTCTCTGGTGATGAACCTTTCTTTACCTACATTGGCTTGTTCTTAAACAACATAGTTCATTGCTTTATTCATGTTCGAAGACTTTCATTTTTTTAAGACATGAAATAGTTTGTTCTGGATTAGCCTTTGATAACCAAGGGTAATCTACATATTATGTTGCATCATTGGAGTAGGAATTTAGTGGAGTGATTTGCCAAGATTATTTCTCATCTAATCATTTTGTTTTTGCAGGGCAATGAGGGCTAAGTGACTTGCCCAGGGTCACACAGCTAGTTAAGTGTCAAGTGTCTGAGGCTGGATTTGAACTCAGGTCCTCCTGAATCCAAGGCCAGTGCTTTATCCACTGTGCCACCTAGCTGCCCCCTAATCTAATCATTTTTAAAGAGCCTCCTTTACTTTGAAGGCCAGTAAACAAGTGTAGGGTCCCTAGCTGAAAATCCTTAACTGTTGCACACAAGTGGCTTTGACATATTCTCTTCTTGTCCATTATAAAGCCTTAAATTTGACAATCTCTGCTAAATAAGGGAACCAAAAAAAGCCCTTTCTTTTTGTCCTTAATTGCCATTTTAAATGCTGCACATGAGCAATAAAAGTACTCATATCCATCACTAAGTGTTCATGCTCCACATACATATCAACACTAAAGAATATTAGATATCCTCTTATTGAAACATATCAAGAGAAATCTGATTAAATGTGACTTTTTTGTTATTCTAGAACAGCCCTCATGATTGCTGTCAGTGGTGAACCAACAGGCATAGTCAGTCTTCTTCTTAAATATGATATTGATTTCTCTTTGCAAGATATATATGGATGGACAGTTGAGGAATATGCTGTTGTCAGTGGTTATCCTATGTAAGTACTAACATTAGAAGTCTACTTATCTTTATATAATTGCATTTAAAAGAATTTTTCCTCTATACAATTGAGACCGAGTGGGGCTTTCATAGTTGTATAATATATAGTAACAGTTTGGCAAGCATACTTAAGGACACTAAGAAGTAATTGGGCAAATGACAAAGTTAGGTTATCAAGTTCAGTAGGCCATAAGCAAGAGACAGGATATAAGGTGAGTCAGGTAGTGTGAGATTGGAATGTTCAGAAGTAATAATGATGCTGATGGTAGCTTCCATTTTTATGCTTCTTTAAGGTTTTCCAATGTTTTACATATATTTTATTATTTGATCTTCACAGAAGTTCTATAATTTAATAATAATGTCTGATTTAAAGAGAGTAGTTTTTTGGATTATTTTTTAACCTTTACTGACACCTCTCAATTATAATTGACCTGAAGTAAGTTTTAGGGAAAAAATCACATTTTGCATGCCTTCAAATGAGTGAGAACTAAAAAGAATAAATCATAAATATTAATAGTCAACATTAGAATTTACTGAGAGTTTCAGATTGCTTGTTCTCTTGGGGAGGGGGGAGGGAAGGAGAAAATTGGGAGCTCAAAATCTTTAACAAATTCAACAAATGTTGAAAACTATCTTTACATGCAACTGGAAAAAATAAAATACTATTAAGATTGAAGAATTTACAGGGGCATTTTGACTCCATTTGGAGTCGAAGGACCTGGAGCAAGATCATGCCTCTCACAATTTGTGTGACCTTAGACAACTGCTACCTTTTCTGTGACTGAGTTACTATAATTCATAAAATACAGAGATTGGACTCAATGACCTATATAGACCCTTTCAGCTCTAAACCTACAATTCTGTAGTACTGTGACTCTGAAGACAAGTGTATTATGTCTAGATTGAATGACTAGTTTTGCTCTACAGACTTTATCAAAATAATAAACAATGTTTTAGTGGTAATATTTAAGGTTTGAGATGCACAAAGACTTGGTGCATATAATTTCTATCGTGGTTGATGTAGACTTATGTTTTATATTTTATTTTATACATAGTCATCACCAACTAATTACTCGATGTGAAACACGGAAGGAACTTACTCAACTCCCTTCACCCCATATCAGCATTTCAGAAAGGGCTTCTGATAAAGGATTTATTTTGGGTGCACCTGCCATGGACAAAGAAGGTAGGACCAAAAAACCCAAAGAAGTGGTTAATTTAAAAAATAATGAGAGAGCAGTCTTAAAATTCATGTATACTTTTTTTGCTATGTCCATTTTATGTTTTAAAGGGATAGGAACTGGTTTATTTTTGGTTAGTTACTTAATTATCCTTGTAGGTTCACTCTCCTGAAACTATTTACCAGAAACAGTCTCAAGGCCTTTTGTGTTATTATTATCTGTTTTATCCAAAAATTTCTTTATGTAGGCTACAACAAGTTTCAAATTTCTACATTATTCTAAACTTATTTAACCAAATCATATGAAAACTCTTTAACACTTTTAAAATGTATTATCTTGGGCAACATTATTTGTTTCTGATCCTTAAATATGGGAAAAAAGAAATAATACATAGAGGGGTCTCCTATAATTGTAGTGTGTGCACACACACATAAATATACAGACAGATGGACTGATCTAATATATGAATATATAAAAATAGAGTGGTAAAACAGCAGGAGACCAAAGCCTTCATTCTTTTTTGGAACTCTGCATAAATCATTTACCTAAGCTTTGGAAATATATACATTTTAAATATTTCCAAAAATTTTAAATGCTCATAAAACTTCCTTCACAGATGCTAAAGAAAACAAAAAAGCCACAGGGGTTAGGGGGACCAGGGAAGAGAGGAGCAGTTTTGAAAGACAATGCATATATTCCTAGATTTTCTGTAGATATTGAGATATGTGTCCACCTCCAACATGAACCTAGGAAGACTTTATAACTTCCTGATTTAGGCAGTTAAACTTTAAAAGAGAGAATATTTCCTGACATAACTCCTAATATTTAATCCTGCCAGCTGCTGAGCCAGTTGGAATCTTAATGAACTGGGCTTGTAATAATAGATTAATATCAATTTATAAGATTTTTCAAATCAGTTTGCTCATTTCCTTGTGAGAAAGGTGATGTGGGTATTCTGGTTACTCCCATTTGAATGGTGATGAAACTGAGGAGCAGAAAACTTGGATGATATGCTCATACTAACATAGCTGAAAGGAAAGAGTCATTACATACTTTTTACTATACATTACACTATATATTAGAAAGAGATGAGCTGTGTAAACCCTTCCTTAGAAGAAGTGAGAAGTCACTATGGAAGAAAAAGCAGTATTTATTTTTAAGTACATCTTATTACTGCCTAAAAATGTCCTTTTCCAATAAAATATTTTCAAGTCCTACTGCTACTCAGGTGACATCTGAACCTCACTTTTCCTCATTTTACTCATTTGTAAAATAGTATATCTCTAGCTAGTATATATCTAGTATATAGTATATATCTCTAGTATATAGTATATCTCTAGCAGACATAAAATTGATATGACAACCATTTAAGGACAAAAAAGTGTTTGAAGTTCTATTAATCAATAAGTAGTATTATCTTTTTATCATGTTAACTACATATAAAAATTTTAAGCAAATATTTTTAAATACCTAATCCAGTTTTAATTAAAAAATTACATTAAGTAATCTCATTGAAGATGAAGTGTCTATGAGGTTTATCAATCAAGAAAAAGTTATAGTCTAGAACATGGAATTAAATATAACTACAATTGAAGAGTATGGCTTATTAGCGATTGAATTATTCATAAATATGTTCAAGGAAGATAGCAGAATGTAGGCACTGAATTTATGAAATATATAGTAACGAATATCATTTTTATACAAGCCCAAAACCCTAGTTTACACATAAATGTATTAATGTTAGAATTTTAAAGGGTTAAAAGTACTAGGCATATGAATAATAAGAAAAATTAATTATAATGATTCACTTTTATAAAATATATTTGCTTTCCTTCAAATACTTATCTTCTACCATAAGACATTTATTTGTTTCACCTTATTTTCTATTCATCCAAAAATTGGTAAAATTCTTTATTTGATAGGTAAGTGTATCAGTAATGGCATCACTGAAGCCATCATTAGACTCAAAACTGGTGATCTCTCAGTTCGTTTAAACTATTACCATAAACCTCAAATCTTCATTGTTTTGGGGTGAAGCTTAGAGTAATAACAAAGTAAGAACCTTTTTTCTTAAGTTTTACTAATAGCCACACACGCAAAAAAAGTTTTACTCTTAGTGAACCCTTTGCATATAAATTTTTCATATAAATCATTTTGTTGAAGGGAACCAGACTCTTATCATGAACAATGAGTGTGCCCTGGAGCCTGGTAGGCATTTTCATTTCCTTGAAACCATCATCTTGTTTTCTTACCATTATTTCTTGTATTCTTTTGTACACAGTAATTGTGAATAACCCCAATTTTGTAAAAAAAAAATTTATGAATTTTCTGTTACTTTGACAAATCCTTATGTTCTGGAGTTGAGCACTCCCTAATTATTTCTACTGGTTACTTTGATATTTTAATTCAGGGTTATTGTAGAAAAGCCACAATTTATCCAAAACATTGGATTCTAGACATCTTTTTTCTGCTCTCTGAAAATTGATACTCAATTTGTTTTTTGTCCAACCAGAATTTTATTTGCATAATTTCATCTTCCCTGCACAAGTCATCATTAATAATTCCATGAACCACTGAATGACAAATGTCAAGAAGTAAAACATGTCCTCAACTGAGACAGTGCTGCAGTGTAAAGAGATAAGGCAAGCAGGATTTAGGACTATGCGGTCTAGTCTTGGCTCTGCTCCTAACTAGCCCTTTCATCTCTTTGAATCTGTTTCCTTTTGTCTCTGTTTACAAATATAAAGTGAAGGGTTTGCAATGCCCTCTGAAATTCTATCAATTCTGAAACACTGTTTTTGTGCTAATTCATTTTTTTTTTTTTTTTTTTTTTTTGTTTGGGTTTTTTTGGTGAGGCAATTGGGGTTAAGTGACTTGCCCAGGGTCACACAGCTAGTGTTAAGTGTCTGAGGTCGGGTTTGAACTCAGGTCCTCCTGAATCCAGGGCCGGTGCTCTATCCACTGCGCCATCTAGCTGCCCCTTGCTAATTCATTTTTAATATCATTGATTTGAATTAACTTTTTTATTCAAATCATGAGTAATATGGCTACTCAACAACAGTGGTATTCATCATCTGTTGTCCCCCTCCCTCAGAAAATATTTTATACCACATAAATACTAGTCTATAGCATGACAAACAAATCCCCTTTTATTGTGCATTTTATCATTTCAAACACTTCTGATTTGTCTCCGTAAGTGCATGCAAAACTTAATTCATAATTTGTACATCTCTTAGTTCATAAATACTACATCACTCTATTGCAGAGGAATTGAAACTATGTCTAACCAACTTGAAATAATAATACATGACAGCTAAAGAGACATATTATAATTTACAATAAAGGAGACTCTAGCCTGACCTAGATTTTTTAAAAAGTCATTTTGCTTTCCAATCAGTGCTCACATCTGTACCTTCTACCCCTCCAAACCAAAAGATTTTAAATAAATTTTTCATAATACATAGAATAAGACAACTTATATTTTAAATAAGACATAGACATAATATTTTTGTCAGTCCTATCATCATCCCTCCAAACCCCTTCCCTATCAACACTATCCTCTTCCCAAGAGTTTCCAGGACCTTTAAACCCTTCTGTCTTATGTGATGGAAAAAGGTGTATTCCTTATTTGCTTTCTGGAGAATCTTTGAACTGCTTTTTTCTTTAACAACACTAAAATAAGCCTAAGAAAACAACCTTAAAGTTACTATCAAATCTGTGTCTTCAGATTCTAAACTAGAACTGAGACCCATGTGGCCATTCCTTTCACAGTCTATTTAGGGTAAGGCTGAAGCTACAATGCTATGCACCTAGTAGTTGGAAAATACTCTATTGTACTTAATATTTTAAATTAAGACAATCAGGCACACTATACTGGAAAGAACACACATTTAAGTCAGAGAACCTGAGTTTAAATCACACTCATTCCTTCGTGAATACGGACAAGTCACTTGACATTCCTCATCTGCAGTTTTTTCATCTCTAAAATAATAGGGTTGTAATAGATGGTCTCTCAGATCCCTTCTATCGCAAGCTTTATGATTCTACTATTTTATTCCTCAATAAAAGAAAAGAATAGCATGAGCAATAAAATGAAAATTGGCATTTCAGCACCAATACACGTAGTTAAGATAGTTTGAAATTTGTTGAAATGAACAAAATATAAGCATTTTAGTTGTTAAATTCTCAATTCTTTTGTATTTTATTCTTTATTGTTAATAACAGTAGTAATTTACATTCACATAATGTTTTAATGATTTCAAGTGTTTTCCTCACATTACTTTTGTCATTTATAAGCTTTGAAATTTATCCTTTCAGGGAGGTGTTTAGAAACATGATATTTTTTTAAGTAACATTTTCCCTTTAATGAAAAATGATTAGAATATAGTTATAGAAACTTGGAACTGAAAATTACTTTAGTGGTAATCCAGTCCAACCACTTCATTTGGGAAACTCATTGTTAATAGTAGGGTTACTTTAGCCTTTGCAAAGCCTCTTCTAATAGTTAAAGAGACATCATATTGTGGTGGGAAAAAGACTAGTTTTGGAGTTAGGACATCCTGGAATTCCTTGGGAATATCATTTAATATTGGAGCCTCTGTTTATTCATCTCTATAATAAAGGAATTCAATTACATGATTTCTAAGATTTCTATTTCTAAATTATATGGTTCTATGAAATCATTCTTTAATTTGACAGGCAGTGATTGCTTATTATGTGATAGTATATTGAAATTTAATATTTATTTAAAACTATATCCCTTTTTTTTAAGATTTAAGGGGATTCAAACTATGTCTTTTCTTCCAAAATTAAGTAGAGAACTGTTTAGTTCTTCAGTGAATATGAAAAGCCTGTACAATCATTTGGGGGTATTCAAGGCACTTCAAAGGAATGTCATTTTTGGAGGATGGAGGAGACAATAAAATATTCTCAATTGTCATCAAAGTTCATAACCAAAGTGGCTATATTTACTTGTATTTGGTTAAACTGATTTTATATATCAAAAATAATCATAAATATAAAAAGATAATTTATACCAACCCATATATCTTATATATACATATTACAATGATAATTCATATCCATGATAATTTTGTAGGGGTACTGATGTATTATATGAATTCTCTAGAAATCAAATTGTATTCAATATAGTTTTAGAGTGAAATACATTTTATTTTAGTTTAGTTTTTTGATAAATTAGTCATTTATATATGATATTTGTGGCACCTCATGATTTACATATATTTAATTTAAAAGAACAGTTCATTCTTCATGAAATGAGAAAACATGCCAGATAAATAATTTATATTTTTTCTAGCAAAGATAAGCTCTCTTTAAATTATTAATATTCACGATCCACAGTGGTCATGGGTTGGGGGAAGAAAGGCCATCTTATTTGTGTTGGTTGGGTAAATTAGTTGGGTAAATTTTTACTTTTTGCCTTGCTCTTTCTGTAGTAGCAAGTAATGACTTTCTTAGTACAACAGCATTTAATGAGTAAGCAATGATTTTAGCATTGTGCTATTAGATAAGGAACAAGATTGGAAGTAAATAAAGAAAACCATATCATCAGTCATAGATTAATTATATGGATAGTGATTATGTGTCTTTGAAGAGGCATCCCAGTTGGCAGATTGGCACATAAACTTTTGAAATGAGGAAGTAAAGCACCATTAGTTAAAGAAAATCAGTTGCTTCTGTCTCATTAAGGTTTTAATATCTTTTTTTTTCTCTTCAAGTACTTCCATAATTAGTAAATCAAATAGACTGTACTAACAGTTCCTATATTCCTTTTAGAATACAGCTGCTTATCTTTGTATTTTTTTCTGATTTCATTGTTTCATCTATCCCTTTCATGCTTATTCCTAAACGGATATAGAAATACAGGAATCTCCAGTGGAGATTCATCAGGAACAGGAATCATCAGGAACAAGAATTTCAGGGAAAGGTATTCTATGAAATAACCAAATAAAGATGTTTACTCAAATAATAATTAAACTACTTTGGTTGCTACTGTAGTTCAAATTTTATTTTTGGTGTTGCTTTTACTATTTTTGTTTATCCTAAGCATTATATAGAACAAAATAGGATAGGATCCATTACATTGACATTTTTTTTGTGGCATGCCATTAGAAAGTAGTATACAGTTTTTGAATTTGATAAACTTTGAGCTTTTTGTTAAAAATAATGAAATTATTTCAAGGGAAAAAATGAATTAGTAGAATCTGTTTAGCATTTCTGCTATTTTGTGAATAATTATGCTATGATGCCGAACTTTTTATCTAAAATACAAAGATCTTTGTTTGAAATTCCTATTTTACAAACTACTTTGTAATGGTAATTTTTTATTTGTTCATTATTGGATTGAGTTAATTCTGCTCATGTTTATATTGTTATCATATTGATTATATAACATATTGCTAGTATAATTCCACTCCATATTTTCTATAAAAAGATAAACTAATCAGATAATTCTGCAAAACTCTCTTATTTTGCTTGACTTTGTGTCTAGTTCAAGTAAATTGCTTATGTGCCACAAAATGGGAATGAATATCCAGCTGCTACTCCTCTGGTCTTTATTCTGTTTTCAGGGTGACCGTGTAGTTGCTAACTAGACTGAGGTTTTGCTACAATCATTATGTAGTGTAGGTTGGGTACTTTTTAATTAAAAAAAAAAAAAGAATGAGTCTAAACCATGGGATTTAAGTTGCTTGAGATCCTGTCCCACAAAAGGCTCCAGAGAAGTGGTAATTTACAAGCCCATAAAACGTGATTCTTTTACTTTAATTTATCATGTAAATGTCACCATGCCACATAACATAAGATTGCCTCTTCAAATCATGTCTGTGGTATGAAATGAACCTTGAGAAAATGTGCCACCTCTCCAGCTTTGAGGGGATTAAAGCTTTCATACTTTTTAAAACCACATAGTAGGGGGCGGCTAGGTGGCGCAGTGGATAAAGCACCGGCCCTGGATTCAGGAGGACCTGAGTTCAAATCCGGCCTCAGACACTTGGCACTAGCTGTGTGACCCTGGGCAAGTCACTTAACCCCCATTGCCCTGAAAAAAAATTTTTTTTTTAAATTAAAAAATTACAAAATTACAAAAAACCACATAGTGAAATCTTCCCTGATCATATCTGACTAGGGAGGAGAACTAGATAGTTTGTTCTATATGAATTTAGCTTACTTCTTCTGACCCTCCACCCTTTGCAAAAGTGTAGATGGATATCATTTTATCTTGCACAATATAGCATAACATTTTTAGCTTAGGTACACTTTAATAGGGAGAAACAATGTAAGAGTCATATTTGTCACTAATAAAATAGTGACTAAGTACTCAGTGTGTATTCTGCTCTATACTGAAGTCTTATTTTAAAATTCATCAGGATATAGAGGTAACTCTAAATTCTCAAAGTTTATGTAGATAGAGTATACGTTCTTGCAGGTTCTATCCAGTTGGAAAGACTGGAAAGAGTGCTGGCCTTTACAGTAAGAAGTCATGGGTTTAAAATCCACTTCTAATACATACTGGCTGCTTAATGCTACACAGGTTGCTTAACCTTCCACTGCCTCCAGTTACTAACACTTTAAGACTATAATTTGCAGAGAAATTGCCTGTCTGTATCAGTGGAGGTAATTTTTATCACTATGAGTTCCATACAGATGAAATCTCCTATTGAGTTTAAAGGAAATCTGGTAGTATCTGTATCGACTGGATTGCAGAAAGTAAAGCTGGGAGAACAGTTATGAATCAGATAATAACATCATACACTCAGTCAAATGGGCAAATGGGCACCTCTTCATTGCTTCCCTTAGACCAATGTGATGGTTGATAGACAAAAGTAGTGCATATTTTACTGCATATCTGACTATCTTTAGATGATATTTTGGGAGAGAAGGTCAGAAGAAATAAGAGATGTATGTTGTACATCATAAGATTTTTGTTTTTGTTTTTAGCATCCCTCCCCAGGAAGGCTTGAAAAGAGGAAACATATTGTTTTGCAACTCATCGACCCCTTCATTCTAGGGACTGTAGGGGTCTATACAAGGGACATTGTTTCTGGATCTCTTACCTATGGAAAAGAGCTAGAAATATGTTATATCATTACTAAGCAGAGCAGTCTCTGGATGGGCCCTGATTTACAGAATGGGCCAAATAGGTAATGCTATGTCATGCTGAATGTGGCAGTATGATATCCACAATTCCATCTGTGAGAAGTGTGTTGAGAAAGGTAGAACAAATAATGATCTTTCTCAATCTGCCTACATAAAAAAGCCCAGATTAATCATGGCATATCAGCTTGTTTCTTCTCTTCATGGTATCCGCTAGTGATATTATGCTTTTTCAATGTGAAAGTACCTGCCAGTGAAATACCCAATGTAAAAATTTCACTGACAGATATCTGATGCTTTAAGAAGACCTCTTTCTACTTGACACTTACTAGCTGTGTGACCCTGGGCAAGTCACTTAACCCCAACTGCCTCACAAAAAAAGACCTCTTTCTAACCTCAGAGCCTTGATATTTAAGACACTTTTCTATAGAATAATTACATTTATATCATGAGCCCTTGTCATATTCCCAAAAAGTTGTAGCAAAGCTTCATAAATTATACTTTTAATACTAATGTCATATATTGGTATTTGTTTTAATTGTATTTTACTTCTTTCTACAGTAGTGGAAGAAAGTTCCCCAGAAGAATCTATAAGCAGGTAGGCTTATAGCAGGTTAATATTTCTTTTAATTAATTAATCTACATGGTCCATTTTCCAATAGGTGTTTCTAAGGCAAAGCAGATTCTCATGCTCCAAAAAATGCCATCTTCAATTTAACCAATTCACACCATCACATTAACCTATATTTTTACTTCATTATCTTGCATAGAATTATGTTTACTAAACACCTAGTATATATATTTATTTGTTTGTTGTTATTTTTTTGCACGGGACAATGAGAGTTAAGTGACTTGCCCAGGGTCACACAGCTAGTAAGTGTCAAGTGTCTGAGGCCATATTTGAACTCGGGTCCTCCTGAATCCAGGGCCAGTGCTTTATCTACTGTGCCACCTAGCTGCCCCCTAGTATATATATTTATTAAGCCAATTGGAAACTGTTCTGTGTTAGAGATGCTTGGGAACAATGAGGGACTAAGTGATTTGCTTTGGTTCACAAAAGCAGTATGTGAGAAAGGGAGAACTTGAATCCAATATATTTTTATTCCCAGACCTACTCCGTATCCACAATCCCCTAATATAATTATTAATAAATAGTTATTAGATGAATGAAGAAAGAGCAAGCCATGTTCTTCCATATGACCACGCTGTGTACCAGCTCCCTGGGATGGATTCCTGATAATTTTAAGGCACATCCATAGTGCAAATATGTATCTTCTTACAGTTGTGGAAATTTATCTAAGTGCTTAGGGATTATGAAGTAAAGTAATTATCAGCATGGGGTGGGTATTAGTCACTAGGGGCACGGTACTGAGTCAAGACAGGAAATTTATTATTGGAATTATTGAAAATCTCAGCAAGAAGGAGAGAAGCAATAGAAAGAAGTCAAAAGTGGTTTGTAAGAGCTTTCTGCTTGGAACTCTTATGGACAACATTGGTAGAAAGTTGCTTCTCACACTGAGACTTTGGCAGGAATATTCTAATTCCCAATTAGAGGCATCCAGGCAAGCTGGCATTATTTCAAGAGGTAGTAAGCCTGTTAAAAGGATATATTTTCTCTGGAGCTCCTAGGGAGGCAAATAGAAATGGCAAAGCCATAGTTGTAAAAGCCACCAAAAGACTAAATATCTCACTTCCAGTGAGTTCATATCGATACAACCCAGAGAGTTATTTTTAGTGACCTGCAGATGTTGTGCTATGTTTGTGTTACTGCCAATGACAAGTTATTCTTAATCTAGAAGAAGGTAAAAAGGCTGGAGGAAAGCCTTTCCACTCTCCAGATGATTAAGTAGAATGAAGTATTCCAGAAATGGTGCAAAGTTTTTGAAAAAAATTAAAAAGGGAACTTACAAGAGGCAAAGGGAGTGTGTTAGGAGGTTGGTGGGAAGAATCATGACACAGAAAAGCAGATTATTTGGAGCCTCTCTTCCTGCTTTTGTCCAAGGGGAGCAGGCAAAGGACCTGAAACTCAAGAAGGAGAAGAAATTGTGAAAATGATTTAGAAGGCTTCAGAATCTTGAAAAAAGTCAGAGATTGAAAGTTAATAATATAAAGAAATTCGGGAGGCCTTCAGAAATTGAACATGACTTGAGCTGAAGGAGAAAGACTCCATCTAAAAGAAGAAAAGAAAGTGAGCCAAAGGAGAAGGATTTGAAGAGATAGAGGAGGATATAAGGAAGAAGACAATGTGAAGTTTACAAAGAGGAAGAGATGAAATCAAACTAAAAGAGAGGTAGAGAAGAATTTTAAAAAACGAGGCCAAATAAGTGAAATAAATTGGCAGATTTAAAGAGAATGAAAGGAAATTGGGAATGCCTATTAAAGAATTAAGAACTTAAAAAAAAAAAGCTGTAGGGATAGCAAATTCTAAAAAGCTGAGAAAAGAAGCACCTTGGGGGTAGTGGGTAGGAAGTAGGTCTGGCTGTAAAAATAAACTGGGTTCAAGTTCCCCCTTTGTCACATACTTGTTTCATGACACTAAGCAAGTCATTAAATCCTTCAGTATTCCCAGACAACTCTCTGACACAGAACAGTTGCCAGTCTGCATTATTTCCTCTCTGCAAGTTCCCTGCACCAATGAAATCACAATTCATAGACCCTACTCTCCTTCAATTCCCCCAAAGATATGAGTAGAGTGATAATTTAGGAGTTGAAACTCCCTGAAAGCAGATTACCACAGCAGTTGCAACTAGCAAGAAAGATAAAGAATAATAAATTTACTTCTGTTATATAAAGGGACCTGCATTGATTTTTCTGATTCTGATTCATGGAGGTCTTTTGTAAGGAGTTGAGCCTTAAGTTAAATATTGAAGGAAGTGATGCACATTGATTGATGAAAGAGAGGCAGATGGATATTCCAAACCAAAAAGGCATCATGAATATGTCTAATTTACTATGCAGATATTTTCTATTATATAATATATTACATAATATATTACATCTAGGAATGGTTGCATTCTGAGATTGGAATATATGACCTATTCACATATCTAGAGGGCAGTTAGGTGACACAGTGGATAGAACTCTGCACTTGGAATCAGGAAGACTCATCTTCTCATTAAAGTTCTAATCCGGCTTCAGACACTTAAATAGCTTTTGACTCTGAGCAAGTCACTTAACCCTGTTTGACTCAGTTTCCTCATCTGTAAAATGAGCTGGAGAAGGAAAAGACAAACCATTACTGTACCTTTATCAAGAAAACCCCAAATGGAATCACAGAATCAGGCACAATCAAAACATCAAAACAAGAAATACAACTCATCTCTAGAGTTGAAATCTGTGGAAGGTAACTTTAAGAGAAATGAGAGACTTACTATGAAAGTGTCAGAAACTGGTAAGGAAGACACAGAGAATAATGGCATGCACAGATACATTGCAGATCTTCAGTGACTGTGATTTATAATGTTCCATTGTGTTCATTTGTCCACTTTAGAGAAGTATCAAAAGAGGAAGTGATGGACAGCTAGGTAGCACAGTGGATAAAGCACTGGCCCTGGCTCCAGGAGGACCTGAGTTCAAATCCGGCCTCAGACACTTGACACTTACTAGCTGTGTGACCCTGGGCAAGTCACTTAACCCTCATTGCCCTGCCCCCCCCCCCAAATAGGAAGTGATATTATTCTAAAGAATAGACCCACCAATAGCTTCTACAACAATATTTTCTTCTCTGCCAAATTGAATCTTGGAGTAGGGATAGTTTACACAACCTGCTCTTTTAAGTCATCCTTTGTAATGTATCGTTTGGTAGTAAAGCACCTGACAATAACTAAAAAACCTTTTTGATGATTCTCTTCTGGAAATAAAACTACTTATTTTTGTTTTCTTTTTAAAAGACTCTCTAACAAACCAGGGGCTGATGATTCCTGGCCAAGCACAGATGAAGAAGGTTTAGATTTTAGTACTAAGGTAAAGTTTCTTTATGGAATCTTTTTCTAGTCTTAAATTTCAGTTTGGTAGGTGCTTTGCTTTGTAAAAATTTTTTATTGTAAATATAATAACCAACAACAAAAACAAACAAAAAGTAAAATCTTTAACAATATCTTTAGCATTTAACACCAAATGAATTTAAAGCATTTGGAAGCAAATAAGTTAAAAGCAAAAAAAAAAAACCCTTTTGTTCTGTCAGGATTCAGGTTTCTTTCAAGTTTTCCCACCTGTAGTTTTGTTATTTTTACTGAAAAACTAGGTGAAATCAATGTGTGTATAATTTACTTTCTGCTGATATCTCTATCACTTTCCCTATTTCCTTATAAGCTTTGTATTTATCTGTGCACTGGTGTGATGTATAAAATCTAATGTGGGTCCTAACCTGCCTCCCCCCAGTTTTGGGGAGGAAACTGGCTAAGATTTACTGATACATTTATTAAAGAGTAAAGACAGCACATGGGATCCCGTAATGCCATAAAAGTCTATCTACTTTCTATCTACTTTCCTCTCTTTTTCTCTGTCCTCCTCTTCTCTGTCTCCCACCAAGCCAAAGTCCCGAACAAAAAGAGGGACCCTCCTTTCCTAGTAGCCCACGTGAAGTTCTGCCACCACACCAAAATCCCAGACAAAAAGAGCGATTTTCCACCACTTCTCCCACAAGCTCTCTGTGAAACAGGAAGCAGGGCTACCCACACACACAACTCCAAGCTAATTGGCTGGTAGCACTGATTGACACGACTAACAGGTGGTAATTTCTGGATGCTAGGCCGACCTTCAAAACCCCAGAAAGGTCACTTCTGGACACCAAGTCACATGTTTTCTTTTC
Organism: Dromiciops gliroides; assembly: GCF_019393635.1. NCBI lineage: Eukaryota > Metazoa > Chordata > Mammalia > Microbiotheria > Microbiotheriidae > Dromiciops > Dromiciops gliroides. The sequence continues at coordinate 130,445,545 of NC_057865.1, forward strand.
AGGCCTGATTCTTACAATGTCCCTCTCATCATGGGGTGTCCTTCTAGTTCTCCCACTGGAAAGAGTATTAGATTAGGAATCAGATGGCCTAGGTTCATATCCCATGACTTTTGCATATGGTATTTAATGTCCCTTCTAGCTTTAAATCCATGATCTCTTACATAATATACTGTCCTCCAAATGTTGGGTATAGAGATTGCTTCTAATTTTTTGCTGTTACAAATAGAGCAGCGATGAATATTTTTGTTTAGCTAGGTCCTATTTTCTTTCCTGTGCTCTTTTTAGGATGAATTCATAGCAATGAAATCAAAAGATATGATCAGTTTGATGACTTTTGTTTGTGTTCTCCAAAATGTTTGCACCAATGTGCAGTCCCACCAGTGGCATATTAGAATTTCCCAGAGCTCCACCAATTTATAATGTTCACAATGTTTGACATTCTAATGGATATAATAAATTTGTGTTGATTTATATTTTTCTGATTACTGGGAAATTTAAGCATTTTTTCACAAAGTTATTAATATTTTCTCTTCAATCATTTCTTCATTTTGAGGTATTTTACTAGATTTAGAGATATGTATCAGATACAGTCAATCCTCAATTTTTGTGGAGGTAACATTCCTAGAAAATGGCATGACAATCAAAAGCTTGAATATGTATACATTAAACATATGGGAAATAGGTTAGGTTCCCATGACCACCAAAAACTGTAATCATTAGCTAGAGATTGCTGAAAATACCATTTCTAACCAAGCTTATCTCTCTACTCTTTAGACTTATTTTCTGCCATGTCCCCTTAGTGAATACCTTCCCTTTGCCCCTTTTCTAGCTTCCTTTTATATACTCTTTTCTCATTAGAATTTAAGCTCCTTGTTGGGTGGGGATGTCTTTCCTTTTGTTTGTATTTGTATTCCCAGCACTTAATACTGTGTCTGTCATATACTAAGTGCTCAATAAGTATCTTCTCTACATCATTATAATCTTGTGATCCCAGTATTTATTATAATTTTATTACTGTATGATTTGTAAAGCTTATATTTAGAATTTTTGCCTTTAAAAAATTTATCATTTCTCTGTGTCCTAATCTACTTTCTTAAAGGTACTGTGTGGTTATCAGGCATATTTATATAATGTTCTTGTTCTTGTTCAGAGAACCCCATGAAACTCTGTACTACATTTTGGGAGCATAATTGTAACACAGAACTTGAGTTTTAAAGGCAAACAATGAAACTATGCAAACAAATACATGGGGAATTCTTTAATTTACAAAGGGTCAATAAGACCAGTCAAGTGCCTAATAGATACCAGCTACTCCACAAAACTTACAGCATTGTGCCTCGCTTTTTTCCCCCTCTACTGTGCATAGGGAATTGCCCACATGAAAGTGAAAATGAGGTTATTAATTAAATCTCGGAGATGCTTGAAGTTGCAAAATTTAAACCCCATGAATGTTGAGGACTGACTGTGTACAACATTATATACATATTGTCCTTATCCAACTCAATTTATATACTTATTTAAAATATTTTTCCAACATTTTTCTATTCTTTTAATTTTAAAAACATATTTTTTGTTGTTATACAGATCTCTCTATAATCAAACCTGTTGATATAGTCTTTAATAATTCTTCTGTTTAATGAAAAGTATCCCTGATAGTTGATAAAAAAATTATTCCATTTATTACGGCTCTCAATTTTAAATATTTAAATAATATAGTTAGAGTTTATTATAGTGTATGGTATGAAGTATAAAACTAAAACTTTTACTGCTTGCCTAAAGAAATCCTAAGTACCATAGAAATTTTATTACTCATTCTTCTCTAACTATGCCTTGTACTTTCCAACCTCAAGACTTTACTCATATAAGTGCTTTCCTCATGAAATGTCATTTCCCCACCATTAACCTGTTGACCCTGTAAATTATAAGTTAGTGTATAAATTAAGGCCAAGGTCAAATGCTACTTACTTTGTGAAATCTTCCTTGACTTAGGGTACTACAAAGGACAAAAGAGAGATGATAGCAGGGATGGAAGGATTTAGTGAGGATTTTTTCAAGATCTGAGAGATATGGACATGTTTATAGGCAATAGGGAATGAGTTAGTAGATGCCAGAGATTAAAAATAAGTCAGTATGAGAGAGGGGGCAAATCTCTTAGAGGACATGGAATATGGGACAAGATCACCTGAACAAGTAGAGGGCTCAGCCTTGGTAAGGAGTTAGGCTACTTCATCATGTGATGATGAAAGAGATAGTGGGATGAAGGAGATGGTGACAGAAAGCATCTGAATGATAGGAGATGTAAAAGGGAGAAGATGGAGCTCATATCAAGTGGCCTCAATGTTTTTCTGTAGAATTTGAAGCATGTTTCTCAGGTGAAAGTATGGGGGAAGAGGGAACCATGGAAGGTTTGAGAGAGGATGAAAAGGTATAGAAGAGCTGCTATAGAGAGTTGGATAGAAAATTGATAAGGGAGGTAGGGTAAGACTGCCTTGAAACAATGAAGGTCCAGTTCAGGTTATATAACAAATTTATGATGGTTCCAGTCAGGATGGTTACATGATATTCTAATTTTTAATTGGTGTATTAGTTTTTGGTGAACAAGATAGTCCAGAAAATTTTATTGTCTCTGTAATGATCAGATTAAATATGTCATAATAGTAAACCTCAGAGAAATGTGGACTGTTAAAGGTTAGTATTTTATAGGAATTGATACTCATTATTCTTAATTGCCTTTTTTTTTTGGCAGAACCTCCCCAACTCAAACTTAACCAAAATAATAAGTGCTTCTCAGCAAATAAGGAAAAACAGTAAGTTATTTGAGGAATTTCTACTCTTATGTTATTACTTATTGTCTTGAAATAATAGATTCTTTCATGTACTCTTTATTTGTTTTTAATATAGTAGATGAAAAGAGTAGCACTGTCAATACAGAACATAGAACTTTGCTTGGACACAATCAATCAGATAGTGAAAAAGAAGATATGACAGATTCCCTTCCTAAGCCTTCATCCCAAGCCCAGTGCTCCCCTCATCCTGTCTATCCCTCACCTGGCTCCTTTTCAAAGTCTTCCCACATGATGTCTACTCTGGGCATTAATAAGGTAATTATATTTGCTATGGTTCTTATTCTTCTTTCCATGTTTGTTCACCCTCTTTCCTCCCGCACTCATAACCACTTCGTGAAGATGGCAAGGATTCTAGAAATGGAAGTCCTCAACAGTCACATCAAAAGAAAACTCAGGGAAATTTATATATTGAAGATAAAACATTGATGGGGTCAGACAATTCATATGTGAACTATCGGGAAGAAGAAGGATTAGAAAGCAGTGAAGAGGAAGAACAGTTAGAAGATTATGAAGATGAAATAGCAGAAGAAGAAGAAAGTGAGGAAGAGGAAGAAGAAGAAGAGGAGGAGGAATTCAGTCAAGATGACCAGGATGCTATAGATGGAGAGGAAGAATCAGAATATGTAGATACAGAAGATGAAGAAGAAAGTCAAGATGAAGTAGAGTTTGAAAATATGAAGGAAACAGAGGGCTTGAATAATCAACAGAATCTCTCTCTTCACATTATTAAATATGATAGAAATGAAACTAAATGTAAAATAAGACAAGAAAAGGAAGTAATGAACATTCCTACAGAATTTCCTGAGTCTGATATTTGTGGAAACTTAAGTGCAAAGGTATATGCCACTTCTCTTAAGGTAAAAAATAACAGAATATTTTGTTTGATAAACAAAATATTTTTCTTAGAAGTGCAAGATTTAGATGTATAATGAACCTTAGAGCTTACTTAGTCCATTCAAACCCTTAATTTTAAGGTTCTAAAACTTAGTTGTTCTATTCTTATAGGTAAATAAAAGCAAGAAGAATATGTGAAAATAATTTTGGCCATAATAACTTTATTTTAATTTATTCTAAGTATCTACCACATATTTTACTAAAGCGTATAAAATTAATGAAAGTGGAATTTTTTGTTGATCATTAGATAAAAAAAGTTGTTGGTAATAGAATTATAAAAAGAGAAGGAACTTTGAAAGGTTCAGAGAGCATATATATTTGCTCTTATTTATTTAAAATGCATATTTACCATCCCAAACATTCTATTTTTAAAGCTTTCAGAAAAAATGATTGGAGAGTATTTTCATCAGATCTTTTTAACTTTAATCTTAAGAGCTGTAAAACCCTGAAATGGAATTTCCTTTTTATTTGTGACCAATTTTAAGCTTACCCCGCTTTGTTCTTCAGAAGGACACTGATTCTATAGGGTAATAATTGACATATAAGAGAAGCATTTAAATCAGAATTGAATAATAATCTTATTGTAATCCTGTATCTTCTAACCTTTTTAAAACTTTAATTTCTTTATATGCAGTATATAATTATTAGCTCACATTGCATTGTAACTTCATATTGAAGTGGGGAAAAAAATTAGTGATCTCAAATTCCAAAATTTCATTTCTAATTTCTCCATTATATTTTAATGGCAGTCATAATAATGCCAAATTTTAATAATTAAGTTCAACAATTTATTGCACATTTATAAAATATATATTACATGCAAGGCATTTTGTCATATGGAATTCAGAGACAAAGACGATTCAGTCCCAGCCATCAAGTACCTTATAATTTAATTGGGGATCTAAGGCATCCACAAATAACTTTAGTATCTCATAGCTATAGAAAAAGTCAGTTTAAAAACTGACAGTGTTATTAATCAATCTACTTGAAGTATTTTGAATATTAGTATTTTAAATGAAACTAAAGTTAAATCTATTTCACCTTCATGTATCTCTGTTTCAGTAAAGCTAGATTACCCATAATTTCCTAAATGTGTCTTGATCTTTTCTTCCCTGAATACCTTTCCTGTGTTTGGAATATCTTTTTTTGCCCTCTCTTTTACCTTGTAAAATTCTAGCTATCTTTCAAGGCCCAAATCAAACAATACCACCTATATAAATCTTTCACTGGTCTTTCTAACCTCTTATAGCTCTTTGTAATTCTGTAATACATTTCACATATTCTTCTTTCTCTCACATTTATATCTTTTTTTTTTTTTAGTGAGGCAATTGGGGTTAAGTGACTTGCCCAGGGTCACACAGCTAGTAAGTGTGTGTTAAGTGTCTGAGGCCGGATTTGAACTCAGGTACTCCTGACTCCAGGGCCGGTGCTTTATCCACTGTACCACCTAGCTGCCCCCTCACAATTATATCTTAATAAGCATTGATAAATACCTACCATGTGCCAGGCAAAGTGTTAAGTGCCAGGAATATAAATATAAAAAAAGAAAGACAGTCCCTGCCCTCAAGGAGCTTACAATCTAATAGAGGAAGGAAACCAAGAATTTTGGGGTTAGGGAAAGCTACTGGGTGCTGGGATGTGGTGAAGTCAGATAAGTCACAAATAGTGAAACAAAGTGAGAAATGAGGAGATATCTGTGCCAAATCCCCTCCTCAAATGAAGGTTTTGAAATTCGTGGCTCTTCCTCCAGTCATTGGGACAGTGGGTAGTGATTAGGTAGAGTATGAAGGATGTTGGGATCTTGTAGGATGATGAGATTTTCCCAATAAGATTCCTAGTGCATGGTGAAGTCAGAGAAGTCCCAAAGTAGTGAAGCCTGGTGAGAAATGAGGAGTTGTCTGTCTTGCACTCCCTCCTTAAATGTAGGTTTTGGAGTTCATGGTCTTTCTTTCCAATCAGAGTCTATCTTATTTTCCCTACTAAATTATTACTTGAGGATAAAAACTGTTTGAACTAGTATTTTTCTCAGTTCCTAGTATTTGAATTTGTTGAAGTTAGAATTAAAACATTCATCAGCATATATAATGCTGTAAATTAATATTTCTACTTATGGAGAAAAGTTTTTCTATAAATCAAATGCCTGAAACAAGTGATTGGAAAAATCTCATTCTTTGCTTGATTTGATTGTTAGGTCCATCAGCATCTGGCAGTTACAGTATATTAGATAACTTTGAATTATTTATGCTAGCAATAGATTAAAGAAAATTTTTAGAGGACATTGTACATTTCATTATCATTACTTATAGAAAGAATCAGAGAAGGAAGAAAAGGAAGATTGTTTATTAATTGACAGTGGTACTAGAGAACAAAAACCTTGTGAACCTTCAGATATTCCCAATGAACTTCAGGCTCACAGTACAACAGAGAAGTGTGCTGTTAGAAAAGGTAAGTTACTGTTTTGACACCACTCATGATTTCATCATTGTAGGAAATTCGCAATAAGGAAATTTCTATCACTACAGATTGTCAACTGTTCTACAGTTTATAGTCTTACTGAGTATCCTGGAGCACTCAGAAGTACAGTGCCTTGCTCATAGTCACAGAACCAACATATCAGAAATGGGACTAGAAAGAGGTTTTCCAATTCCAAAACTGATCCTGTATACACTATCACAAAATTTATTACCTGGGGTCCAGTAACTGAATGTGTGTGTGTGGGGTCATTGAATGTGGCAGTTGCAAAAAAGTGGCAACAATAAAAGAGTTATATATACCTATTTTATATACCTGGGATCACGTAAAAATGTCTCAGGCAAAAAGGGGTCATGAGTGGAAAAAGTTTAAGCCCTGCACTATGAAATGCTACCCCTCAAGTAGTAGAATATGCTTGCAAAACTTTCTTTTTGTAAAATGCCATGATAAACATTAATTTAATGTGTATTGACCTAACTAGGAAGTATATTAAATATAATCTATCCTTTTTTCTCATAATATTAAGTGTATTTTCAAAAAGAAAAAAAATTGTTATATAGCCTTATATAAAATTACCACTTAGCCCCTAACTTCTTTCTGGAAAGGGTCCTACTTTGCCCATAATCCCTAAATCCAAATGTTGTTCTCTTAATCTCTTTTTGTCTCCTGGAATTTTTTTTCTGTTGTAATTTTAATTTAATTTTTGCTGAAGCAATTATGAATAGATATATTTGGACAGTTTTCATATTCTCGGTACCACATATTCTAGTGATACATGTGGGTTTGGGGCTTTTTTTTTATAGATATGATTGCAGAATTAGGATTGGAAGAGGGAGAAGATACAGAATCACCTTGGGATTCAGAGGTATCTTCTATTAAGTTATTTTGGTTGGTTTTTGTTTTGTTTTGTTTTGGGGGTTTTTGTGGGGCAATTGGAGTTAAGTGACTTGCCCAGGGTCACAGCTAGTAAGTGTTAAGTGTCTGAGGCCGGATTTGAACTCAGGTCCTCCTGACTCCAGGGCCTGTGCTCTGTCCACTGCGCCATCTAGCTGCCTCAGTCATTTATCTCTATTGTTGCTGTTGTTTAGTCATGTCAGACTCTTCATGACCCCATTTTATTCTATTATTTTGAAACTCCAATATTGTTTGTTACTTTTAAAATTACATTTCAGATTTACTTATTTACTAATCATTGCAATTGCCTCAATGGAATTGAATCAGAATTTTAGAGCTGGAAGAGACCGTAGAAATAATCTAGTCCAGCTACTCATTTAACCCATGAGGAAGCTGAACCCCAGAGAAGTCAGGTAATTTGCCTTTGGTCTCACAACTAGTTAGTGACAGAGCCGAGAATAAAATCCAGTGGTCCTAACTTTCAGGCCATGTACTTTCTACTCTATCCCTTAATATCTTACACCAACACCAACTTCATATGTCATTCATTCATTTAGTCAATCATTCAGTGAGCAAATACCATAATACCACATGCTGTTCTAGGTATTAAGATATATTCCAGTACAATATGAGACTTTGGACAAAGACAGTCTATAACCCTGCTTCCCTATTATATGAGCAGCATAATTTTAAGTGATGAGATAGGACATAGGCATGTATAAGATGATCTTATGGCCAACTGTTACCAAATTTTGCACAACTTGTATACACAACTGCTGAGGATAATATAAAGGAAAATGGCCAAGTAAGTTGTGATTAATCAGGAAAGACTTCATGAAAGAGGTAATAGTAAGAATTAGGGCTTAATGATAGGGTCAAATTTTGATTGACAGAGAAGAGGGAAGAAAACATTCCAGGAGAGAGCTTGGGCAGAAGGAAATAAAGATGCTTATAAGGAATGTAAAGAGTGAGGTTTAGCTTTAACAGAAGGCCTATAATAGGAAACGTAAATTATTTTCAATAAATGATATATTGAGTTGAGACTTTGAATGATAGCATTAGATTTGAGATGTGACTTGCATCAAGGAGCCATTGTTGCTTCGTATGCAGTGTAATAATATTTTGAAGTTTTGTATTTTAGGAAAGGTTTGTTTGTGGACAGTATAAAAGATTAACTGGAGCAGAGGTGTATTATAGGCAAAAAGGTGTAGTTTCAGTAGGTATAAGGTGATGAAATAAACTGGAGTGATTGTAGAAATAGGAGAGGTTAAATAATAACTTCCTTATTTTAAAGAAAGATTCAGCAGTATGTAGTGATTATTTGGCTACAGAGAGCAAAGGAGATAACTGAGTTTTTAAGGCTGAGGGCCTAGAAAAATATAGATATCACTAATAGAAATGAGGAAGTTAGGGTTGGGGGAATTACATGATGACAGGCTAGGGGAACTTTTTAATAAATTAGCTCCCAGGAAACATTTAAATGGAGCTATCTCATAGATTGCTAGAATTTTAGAAACTTGAGAGTAAAGTCATATGGTTTTCCATGTCTTATGACAAAAGGGGGTCGGGAATCTGGGACACAGAAGGATCTCTCTTGTGATTGAGATAGACAGAGTTGAAGGGATTAACTCACAGCTTTGTGATGGGAATAACCAAAGGCAGAGGCATGAAATATGAAGACAAGAAAAGGGCAATGTGTATGCTTATGCTTATTAACATATGAAAAAATGGAGAATGGAGAAGTACTAGATAGAGAAAAAAATAAGGATCCACAAGAGATTTGGAGGCCATCATATGTATTAAAGACATAAAGCATGAAGACAGGAAATTAAATGAAGAGAAACATAATCCAAGTGTGGGAGACCTCTAGAGAAGGTGGTAATTACATTAAATATGGATGATGTGCTTAAGTTAAAATTTTTTGTTTGTGTGATGTTTGGAGAAATGTTATTGGAGAGTTTACAGAAGGCCAAGTCTTCTCTTTTTTCCCAGAGTTTCCGTGGGGGTGGGGGTGGGGGGCATTGTGGTAGGTTGTGCATATGCATTAATAAACCCAGATCAGTTTGCACTGTGCTAGGCTTTGTCATTCAGTCATTTCAGTTGTGTCTTACTCTTCATGACCCCATTTGGAGTTTTATCAACAAAAATACTGCAGTGATGAGGGCAGCTAGGTGGCACAGCGGATAAAGTACCGGCCCTGGATTTAGGAGAACCTGAGTTCAAATCCAACTTCAGACACTTGATGCTTACTAGCCATGTGACCCTGGGCAAGCCACTTAACCCCCATTGCCCCAGAAAAAAAAACTGCAGTGGTTTGCCATTTCCTTCTCCAGCTCATTTTACAGATAAAGAAACTAAGGCAAACAGGGTTAAGGGACTTGCCCAGGTACAGCTAGAAAGTGCCTGAGACTAGATTTGAACTCATGAAGATGAATCTTCTTGACTCCAAGCCCAGGGCTCTATCAACTGCACCACCTTTTCTGAGGGGATTATATATTGTGCATTTGATCCCAAATATTATTTTCTTCTCCCATATTGTTAGCATGTGGTACATAGTATTTAAATGTATTATAAAATATTATTGTAACTGTCATAGCAATAATATTCTGTTTTTAGAATTTTATCATTACGTACAAGTAAGCCATTTCTGTATGGAAAAATGTACTCAAGCCTACACTACTACATCTACTAGTGTTATCTCATCTAAAGACAAAACACAGAAGAGTAAATTTGAAAAGTGTAGGTATGAGGTTGTTCTTTAAAAGAAAGTGGTGTGTGTGTGTGTGTGTGTGTATTTTTGGTGGTACAATGAGGGTTAAGTGACTTGCCCAGAGTCACATGGCTAGTAAGCATCACATGTCTGAGGCCGGATTTGAACTCAGGTCCTCCTGAATCCAGGGCTAGTGCTTTATCAACTGCACCACCTAGCTGCCCCCCAGAAGAAAATGTTTTATGAAAACATTTTCTGTAGAATTCTCATTTCTCTCTAAGTGGAAAGTCTTCACAATTTACCAGTAGAAAGCATTATGGACTACTTTCTATAGTGGGCTTCCTAACTGTGTTGTTGATCTTTTCATTTGATAAGTATGCCTCTGAAAGTCTCCCCAAAGGATCTGCCAGACATATCTCTGGAACTACAAATCAAACAATACAAGACAGTATTGAGTCAATAGATCAACTCGAAGGTAAGATTATATTATATACATAGTTAGGTTTATTTTTTAAAAAATTGAAAAGTGATATCTAGCAGCTAGGTGGGGGGTGAGGGGTGGGAAGAGAACCTTTCATCAAATATGTGTAATTTAGGAATGTATATTAAGTCAGTGCCATTAACAGGACTAAGCAGTATCCCTGAGCAAAATCAGAAAAAGAAGAGATAGAAAAGGAATATAGTAGGAGAAAAGTAAGGAAGAAAAGGTACTGGAAGGAGAGTGGAAGAGTTCAATGGAAAAGAGAGAAAAGAAATAGCTACGTATGATATGGAGTGACAGATTGGCTCTAGTAATTGTCTCTGTTAATAATCGTCCAGCCTTTGCATGGTGGTTATTAGGAAACAGAATGAGCTCCTTTTCAGTTCAATTAGTTGGCCATAATTCTTTTTGGTGAGACTAGACCTGTAATTTAATTGGTATGAAGTAACTATGACCCTTGACAGTAGGACTCTAACCTACCTTTCCAGCCTTAATCCATACTGCTAGTCTTCACTCCCTTTTTCAGCCAAACTGTTCTATTAGTTATTCTGTGTGTTGTCCTGCCATGGACTACCTCCATGTATCCATTCAGGCCATCTGTTGAAATTTCTCTTTTCCTTCAGAAACTCCATGAAGCTTTTCTAGATTTTACCTATCTTCCTAATAATTATTTCCCAACATATTGATTTTTTGGTTTCTTTTAAAGATATCTTTATTGTAAACATTATCAACTAATATTACAGAACACCTACTACTATATACGTGACAATGTAATCCATCCCAAGGTTTATTAAACTTTGACACAACAGCTGTTTTGTTCTTTCTGAACTTTTTATAAAGGGAAACATAGAACGAATACTAACAAAAAGAATTATATGTTCACTTACCCCATGGACCAATGAGTTCATTTGTCTAAATGCTCTGGCAACTGATACAGATTAAGGTCATCTTCGCCTCCCTCCCTTGTCTGAGTTATATCTAGTCTTAATTAATTTATGAGGAAAAAAAAATCACCACCTTATTGCCAGGCTTTCAGTGATGCCCACACAGAATACACAAGTAAGGGCAAATATTGTTCTCTTCTAGTAGCATAAGCTATCCCTCTCTCCAGCTTTGTATGCATGGATTGGAGTTTTTTCTTCCCCAAAAAGAAAATGCTGCCAGTATGAATGAAGAAAAGAGAGCTAAGGTTAGACATATTAAGCAACTTGTCTATCTTCTCTCTATCTAGAAGGAGGACAATTAATGTCTTCTTTAGCCTAGTGGAGTGAGTAACACAGAAGATAGTTATAACGTTTACCTTACTGATGCATATGGAAAAGTAAAAGGCAAAGCAAAGTATCTGGTGCTGTTTTGGAATTATCTGTTTTAAAACTTCTTTCAATTTCTTAATACTTTTGTGGACTGACATATAGCAACCCTAATTTTATAATTTAGTAAAGTAAACAATTTCTTAAGACTTTTTTGGACTGATGTATAGTAAACTAATTTAATATTGTAAAATAAAAGCTGTTTTTCAAAACTTCAAATTTTATTTTCTGAGATTTATTGTCAATATTTGTGAAAATATTTGTTTCTCATTAATGTTAAATTACATATGGTGAAAAGATTTTTATGTATTGACATTGAATTAGTAATTGAGATAATTAAAACAATTTTGCTTTTTAAAAATAACTTTGAAAATTGAAAGTTTTTCTACATCATTTCTTAGATGTATTTTATATACCTTCTTTCATAAATGGATCAAGAAACTTTAAAATGGATAAACTATTGGATACAAGAAGTATAGGCATACCAGTAGGCAACATGGGTATGGAAAGAAATGAAAATATATTATTAACTATTATTCTACAAGTGTACATCTAAGTGGATATATTCAGAACATTTATTTCTGTAATAAGAATATGATTTATCAATTGTTTTAACTATTTTATCTTTATTGTTTACATAGTCCTGATTTTGCAAATTATATAGCTAATTAAGGAATCATCCACACTGTGAGCACTTGTAGTATAATTGCATTAATCACTCTCATTGCTTGGAAGATGTGCTGCTTGCATTAGAGCATCAACTTTGTAATTAACCCCCTGTGGAACTTGATTATCCATCTCTTAAAAAGGATAACTTTTATGTGTATCATTGATGAGCATGCTTATATATTTGTATATGTATACTTATGTATTTGAGTCCCTTGAAATCTGATGTATTTGAAATGTAAATTGCATGTTGTGCCAACACTATATGCTTGTTTCATTTCAAGTACTAATAATTTATTCTAATTAGTCATGCAAAAGTCATAATAAACATTATACCAAATTAAAACTTCATTCTTTAAATTCTATAATAGGATTCCACAAGCCTATTTATTTTGCATGAAGTTGTGATTGAATTACACTGTTTAAATATAGTTGATAATAAAATTTTTATCCTGTTTTCAGACTTCTCTAAGAGACATCCTAATCTGAAGGTAATAACATTGATAATTTTAATTTATTATCTGATATTTACTGAAAACTTTAAATATAACTATCTTGTTATTTAATTATCTTGTTTCATAGTCCATTCAACCCATGATTGGATTGAAAGATTCTTTCACAAACCAAGAAGTAGGAGAAAGAGTTAAGGAAAAACAAAAGTCATGTGAGTTTTATAATTCATAATTTAGAAAGAAAAGAAGTATATTTTGAAGAGTTTTCAGTACTCATATTTCTTTGTTTTTCTTTCCTCCCCACTTGTATTACAGATGTAATAGAAGAATTTGGTTTAGATGATGCAGATGACATTGATGGTATTTTCCTTTTTTTTCCTTCTTTACAAGTATGCGAATAAGTGAATTCTAAAAAAATCACACCTAGTAGAAGACGTATCCTGTAGTCTTCAGGTTTTTACCTTTGTGTTTTGAAGAGCATATTTCAAGTTGCATTTTTATACTTCCTGGCTTTTTTCTGTATTGCATGAAGGCGCATAAGTTCAATAATGTATGTATTCTCCCAATTCAAGTTAACATACATTAAGCAACTATTATGTAGCATGTGCATATAAAGTGCCTACTGTTTTACTCTAGAATACAAAGATAAAAACAGTCAGTATCACAGAAGGCTTTAGAGCAAGAGAATGGCCTACTTATGTGCTTTAAGATTATTTAACTAATGGCTTTGTGTAGAATGGACCAGAGAAGTTAGAGATAAGAAGATCAGTTAGTAATTTATTGCAAAAATCTAGGTAAGGGGGCAGTTAGGTGGAGCAGTGGATAGAGCACTGGCCCTGGAATCAGGAGCACCTGAATTCAAATCCGGCCTCAGACACTTAACACTTAAGAGCTGTGTGACCCTAGGCAAGTCACTTAACCCAATTGCCTCACTAAAAAAAAAAAAAAATCTAGGTAAAAGTTGATGTGGTCTTGAACTAGGAGGGTGGATTTGAAAAGAGGATGACAAATATCGTGGAGGCATAATCAATGGGACTTAGCAACTGTTAGATATGTGTGTGTGTCCATGCACACACACACACACACACACACACACACACACACACATACATATTTGGATAAGAGATAAATGTCAAAGATGTAGGCCCATATAGGTGAGAAGATGGCCTATCTTTAACAAAGATAAATATTAAAGGACTGATCACTTTGGAGGTTATAAGAGGGAATGAAACAAAATGCTGAGTTCTTTGTCCATGTTGAATTTGAAGGTGCAGCAGGACATACAGGCTGAGAGGTACAGGAGCATGTCTTAAAATGTGGTGTCCAAAACTAAGCAATGTATTCAGGTTGTGGTCTGACCAAGGCAGCAGTCAGCCAGACTAACCTCTCCCTCTGGGCATTACATCTCTTTTAATAAGATCTAAAATTGCTCTAGCTCTTATGGCTGCTATATTGAATCATATTGAGCATATACTCCAACAAATTCTGACAAACATTTATCTATCCATACTTCTGTCTTGTGTTTGTCATTTCCACAAAGATGGCATGAGATCAGATACTTTGGTGAAATTTGGGCAAACTGTAATGACGATAATCCCCTGGTCAGTCAGTCTAGTAACCCTTTCAAAATGTGAAAGTAGTCTGGTATGACCTCTTTTGACCATTTTTCAGTGAAATCATGAGAGTGGATGAGATCACCAACAAAGACTATCAAAAGAGATTATTGGTGAGGAAGGATGTTTAACAGTATTTGAGGCTATGTAAGGTCAAGAAAGATGAGGACCGAGAAAAGGGCTATCGGATTTAAAAGTTAAGATACCATCGATAACCTTGGAGTAAGCAGTTTCAGTAGTGTTAGACCCAAAGCCAGATAAAAGGATTTGAGGAGTGACTATAAATAACTCTACTAATAAGACAGTGAAAGGGAGGGGAGATATTGGACAATAAATTGAGGAGATGCCATTATTAAGTGAAGGATGGGAGAAACTTTAAATTCCCAGAAAATTGTTTATTGTATATTCAGGTGTTTATCCCTTTCAGACATCATTGTTCTTTATCTGCACATATTTGAAACTAATATAAACATAGTCTTGTCATATTTCAAAAGAGAATACTTATACTCTATATTCATCATTTTCATGTTAAATTTGTAATGCATATTGAAAGTTAAAAGACTTGTATTTAAGAAGTTAGAGTATTCTGGAAAAAAACTATTTTATAGTCAAAGTAGTTCACATTTGAAAAAAATTGTGCAACTAGGCTTAGAATAAAAAGCAGTTCTTTTAAAAAAAAATACAGTCGCTGAAATGATCCTAATTGTAAACATTTTCTGTGGAAAAATCTTTTAACATAGTGGATAGAGAGATGGCCTCAAAACCCAAAAGACATAGTTTCAAGTCTCATCTTTCACACATACTATGGGCAAGTCACTTAACTGTTAAGTGCCCTAGGAAACTTTCTAAGACTATAAATTTCATAGAAGGTACCAGTCTACATTATTAGAGGAAGTTTCCTCACCTGAGAATTCTATATAAATAAATCACAGGTTAAGACTATATTTCCTGGGGCAGCTAGGTGGCACAGGGCATAAAGCACCGGCCCTGGAGTCAGAAAGACCTGAGTTCAAATCTGGCCTCAGACACTTAACACTTACTAGCTGTGTGACCCTAGGCAAGTCACTTAACCCCAATTGCCTCACCCCCCCAAGAAAAGACTATATTTCCTGGGGGCAACTGGGTGGCGCAGTGGTTAAAGCACAGGCCCTGGATTCAGGAGGACCTGAGTTCAAATCTGGCCTCAGACACTTGACCCTTACTGGCTGTGTGAACCTGGGCAAGTAACTTAACCCTCATTGCCCCACAAAACAACAACAAAAAAGACTATATTTCCTAATCCTAAACAATTTGAAAAGTCAAATGTATATGTTCTTTTTAAAAGGTTATCACAAAAGAGAAGCCTTTCCCCAAGGATCTTACTAATAAATTCTTTGGGATTACAGAAGAGATAGATTTTGAAGAGGGAGGAAGAGTTGGTAATCCAAGAAAAAGGGGCTGAATGAATGAAAAGAAAACAATTGTTGTTGTTTTTTTTATTTTACCTAAGAAATAAAATACAGGATGCATAAGTTAACAAAATAAAGTCATAAAGCTAGGTGGTGATCTGAGTGACATCCTATGAAAAAGTTAAATAATCTATCAGGTGGATAAAACTGATGCACTAATATTTAACTCCAGTATTTCTTTTTCAGATATTTCTAATTGGGATTCTACCAGTATTTCTCAGAAAAATGAGAGTTACAGAAGTTCCAAGGATTTGAATTTTAATGGAAATTATCCTTGCAAATCACTGTCACTGACCAAAAATCAGTCAGGATCCACGGAGTTTGGAAAGATTCCTTTAAAAGAAGATGAAGTAGCTGAAGCGGAAGCAGAAGCGGAAGCTGGGACTGGGCCTGAGACTGGGTTTAGGGTTGTGATTCTAGTAGAAAAACCAGTCCCCCCGAAGCAGTGTGAAGCACAGCTCCCTCTCGAAAAAGAAGAAGGTAAAAAAGGTAATGAAGAAACATGTAGAGTAAACATTCTGAATTTTCCATAGGGAGATTATTTGTTCAATTCATTCATTTCAATCTTTATTAGTATAGGTAGGCAAAATCAATTAGAAAGTCATGTGATAACAAAATTCACTGCCTGTTTTTACTCTTCTCATGGAGTCTAGAATCTGTCAGGTGTCTTTTTAACAGGTATTTTGATTTCCCCCTATAACCAGTATAATATCCCAGAAACACTGAAAGGGGATAGTTTAGGCTTATGTCCTAAATTAGTTTTCTTTTGTCTAATTAACTGTCATTTTCTACTTCATTTTTTTAAGTGTTTCTAATCCTAAAACCATTAGGCATTTATATTCACATATGACATCCATATGTGAATGATTTTTCTTTTTTTCCTGTAATTTTGGATTACTTATAGCTATTTTCCTTAAAGCTAAATATAATCAATTTAACTTTCCCCAAGTATTAAATTACCTGGTTAGTTAATGCTTGCCAGGAATTGTTTCCATGCCATTTGTTTGGATGGAATGCAATAACCATACCAGGGAATATCTCCATAAATTAAGATAACTGTGTCATTTATGTTGGTTTTGTTTCCATAGATTTGTGTCATATATAGTTATCTCTTCCTGTTTTTTAGAAGTTCTGTTAATCTTTTTACTTCTGTGAATTTCTCTCCATATTATCATACAATATTTGAGGTAACTAAGTTTTATTACAGTGCTGGAGTATTATCTGCATATCTTTTTTTCATGTTTTCTTGGCTTAATCAGAGTAGTTTATAGATTTACTCAATGATACAGATCTCATTTACTTTTATTTCCCTATGCAACATGGTACCAAGAAAGAGGACTTTTTTCCCTACTGTTTTTGAGACAGTCTTGTCCAGTGGTTTCACCTATTAAGATTTAGGTTTTGTTCTTTCTGTGTTTTGAAATAATCAGATTTATTCTATTTTTAACTGATTTTGTCCTCTCTCCCTGTTATGATTCTTTGCCTTTGAAATTAGTTCAGAAACTAAT
Organism: Dromiciops gliroides; assembly: GCF_019393635.1. Classification (NCBI taxonomy): domain Eukaryota; kingdom Metazoa; phylum Chordata; class Mammalia; order Microbiotheria; family Microbiotheriidae; genus Dromiciops; species Dromiciops gliroides. Next base: position 130,462,839 of record NC_057865.1, read on the forward strand.
CTGTCCTGTGATGAGTTAAATTTAGAAATCAAGTCCTCCTGTTAATCATTCTTCTATTCTTATGTCAAAGAAATGTATTACCTTTGAAGGAAGCACATGAACACCAAGGAGTTTGTTCCAGTATCTTTATACCACCAAGCTATCCTTCAAGGATATATGGTTTGTTATCCAAAGAAGTATGATCCACTATCTCTAACCTTGCAGGTGGACTCAAGCAATGAATATTTCATAGTCACAAGATGGGGGAGGGTTGTTGCTAACCCCTCATTCCCAATTCCCGGTCAATCATGTCCCCATCATGCTGTCTACTCTATAACTTGTCTCATTGTTTTTCTGCCCTATCCAAATCTGTTCTTTGTTCTCTTGTGCTTTCCAAAACTATATGAAGGTTGGTTATCCCTATTTCATAGTTTTTGGTCGTTGGGAAAGTCCATTGACCCAATTTATTGCTTACTTCTAGAGCCTAAATAATGAATTGATCATTCACAGACCATTGTCTCTCAGTTTACCTTTAATTTCCAATGAAATAGTTTCAGCTAGATTTAATACGTCAATCTTCACAGCTTCCTGTGATTTGGTATGAAATGAGCCTCTCACAAGAAAGTTAAAATGTAGCAGTAGATTGAGATTATAAAATAATCACAAATAATAATCAAAATATTTGATATTACAAAATAATCACAAAATAAATGCACAATTAGTAAAGTAGAAATTTTTTATATTTCTTATTTTTAAATATTAATTTATATATAATATATATTCTTACATATCTTAAATATCTTGTTTTAAAATAGATTACAATAAATCAATTATAGCTGTCAAAACTGCCATTACTATTAATGGGGGGATTTCATTCATATAAGAAAAGTAATTCTATGTAAAATAAATTTTTACTTAAATATTAATATAGATTTGACACAAGAATTGGAATTTAAAGGATCATCACAGGAAAGCCAAGAAAGTTTTGATAAAAGTGACCAGGAACAGGTATGTAAAAATGATATTGAAATTTCTTGATATTTTATTTCAGTAAAATTGCCTTTCATGTTTGTTTTATTGGAAGGTTTTTTAGAACTTAGTTTACTTTTAAATGCATTTTTGTCTGATTTCAGGAGTTGAAATTTTCTTTGGAGGTACAGGAACCAATAGCAAAACTTCATCCCCGGTTGTGTAATAATAGAGTAAAGGAAGAATCCCTGGATAGCCATTTGCTGCTTTTCACAAATTTCTTCCATGATAAGGAAGTTAACTTAGACTACCTGATAATATAATTATTTTGCCCTTAGTCAAAATAAATTGTAATAACAGAATTGCCATGGATCTAGATGCATGTGAATGTCAATTTCTAGGAATGTATATCATTTTAGACAAGTCACTAAATTGAAGTGATGTATTGAAATGTTATTGTATGGCATTAAAAATGTCATAATAATAAAATGAAAGTATTGATGGTCAAAGTTAATCTAGTCTATCTTTAACCTAAATAATGAATCCTGTCTACTATATCCCCCCCCAAAGTAGTTAAAGACTTTCTGTGACTGAAAACTTACTACCCAAATGAAGCAGTCCAATGTATATATGAACAGCTTTAATTGTTGGGGAAGTTTTCCTTAGGTTGAGCTATAATTTACCTTACTATAATGTGCACCCAAAGCTCCTGGTTCTGACTTAGTCACATTGAACAAGTCAAGCCATTCTTCTGCGTTCTATTCCTCCAAATATTTGATAACTATTATCTTGGCATTCGTTAAATTTTCTTTCCAACAAACTAGACACCCCCAGTTGCTTATCAGACCTTCCTGTGATAAGAATCTTGGATGACTTTTAAAGTCTCTTTAGTTCCTTTGAAGGCACTGCAGCTTTACAGTGCCCTATCTAAGCATAATAATACAGTTGTTTGTCTGACTAGGACAAAGTAGAGGACTGTCATGTCTCTCACTAAGGATGCTGTACTGCTTTTGCTGTAGACAAAGACACATGATATTAAACTTAAGGCCACTAACAATTACTTCTAGGCCTTTCTCTCATGAACTCCTATGAAAAATCGTTTCACCTATTGTGTACAAATGACAATGGATTTTACATTTATCCCCTTTAATCATGTCTTGTTAGCCCATTGTTCTAATCTAGAAAGATCCTTTGGAATCTCAGTTCTCTGACTTCCTTTATCAGCAGCCACTCCCAATTCTATGCCATCTACAAATCTCACAATAAACATTTTATCACTTCATCCTGATTATCAATTTAAAATGTTGAACAGAATAAGAGAATAAAGCTACTTACTGCCCCTCAGAATGATTTAGTGTTCCTTAGGTCTTCCCAATGAAGATGCTCCAAACCTACCTAATTCACCTTTTATATGGTCCACAAAGATTTTGCGAGGAACATTTTCAAATACTTGTTGAAATCCAGGTACATTGTGTCTTTGAAATTCCTTGAATCTAGTGTTCTATTTTCTAGTCCACTGACAATTTCAGAAAGGGTAACTTATAAGGTGTCTAGCATAACTTGTTTTTAATGAATTCATATAAATTCTTAATTATTCCCCCTTAGAACTTTTTTTTGGAAGTGTGTGAGAACTATTACTGTTATAAAACTGTGATAGAATTTAGTAGCAATCAACAACATTCATCTTTTTCTAGTCCCATGGCAACTCCTTGCTAAACTGTAACTACTCAAAGATTAAAGATGAGGGTTCTTCAGTCTAATATCAAAATTAGCTTCAGTCCCTTCAGATGCTAACCCTAATCTTATGACTTGAACTCAGTGAGAATGGTGTCAGGATGCCCCATGCTGTAGAGCCTCCCAGCAATTTTTTTCCTTAATAGAAATTAGAGGAGTTCCAAATCCCATGTTTCAGATGTTTTATACAAGATAGATCTGAGTCTTTTCATCATGTTTCACTTAGTTGGCATATTCTGCACATGCAAGAGGCAAGAGAGTAGTGAAAAATGAATAAGATCACACAGTCTTACCCTCCCAAAGAATCTTTCTAATACCAGGTTACTTTGCCTAGCCTATGCAGCTTTCCTCACTGTAGCACTGCCCTATAAACAACTATTGAAATCACAATTTCTAAAAATAAAAAATTTGTTACTGTGTAACTTATCCTCATTAATTTATTATAAAACTTTAATCTAAGTATTGCCCAAATAACACCACGGTCATCAACAAGTCAGTTAATTAAATATTTTCTTAGAATGAATAGGTTTCAGCTCAAGGAGTAGCCATGACATGCAATAGCAAGTAGTTATGACATAGGACTATAATAACCTTTTGAACCCTTACTGTCACATGAAATGATTCTATCAGTTCATCTGTGTTCATTAAAGAAAATAATGGCCCCTTTATCACTAATTAATTGAGAACTAAAGAACATAACTGCTTTAGAAGGTGGTATGTACCCAGACACTGGGTATGTTTTCAGCTAGAAGCTGTCAACTTGTTAGAATTAGTTTCCTTCCAACTTTGAGATTTGGTAGATCTATAAATTTGGAAAATAGTGAAAATCAGTTGAATAAAATATTGCCATCTCATTTATATTGTGATTTTTCAAATGTTCAGTTTTGGAGAAATGATATTACAGGTAATTTAAAGTAGTTTATTTTGGTATGGACAGCTAAGTGGCACAGTGGATAGAATGCAAGGCCTGGAGTCAGGAAGATTCATCGTTTCCTCACCTGTAAAATGAGCTGAAGAAGGAAATGACAAACAAATCTAGTATCTTTGCCAAGAAAACCCCAAATGATCACAATGAGTTGACTATGAATGAACAATAAAAAAGTTGATTGTGGTCATTTGTAAATGCTAGAATGTGATTCTGTCATGTAAACATTTTTTATATAATTTATTCAAGAATACCTATGTGTAGATTATCAATAATGTAGTTTATCCCATGTAAACTAATAACATTTGGAGAATCTTGCTTTTAGAGTTGGCTCCATGGTTGATACCTGTGCTGGGGTCAGGGAATCATTTCTTACTTGGCTGTTTTGAAAAAGCCACTTCCTACCCCATAATTCCCATTAATTCTGTTGATGGATCTAAGTTGTATATTATAATCATTTCTTATTTTTGGTTCTGAATTAATGTAAAAAAAATCACTTCCCTTCCTCTTGCCAATTCCTATCCTCCAATTAGTAAAGTAATTAGAACAGTGGTTTGTACTGGAACCATACAAAGAAGCAGACAGTCTATACAGGTATATCTCACAACAATACAGTTGTTTTAAATCACATTCTACTTTCCCATAGATTTATGTCATAATTTAGAGTTACTATTTTTATACTTATAATTGATCTTCAATTTAAAAAATTTTAAAAGTGAGCAATAGGCAAATACATCAATGTAGTAAAAAATCTCATTACTTAAAAGGAGTAGTGAGGTGAGTTTTCTATCCCATGCCAAGTTTATATTTTATTTGTTGTTTTTTATTAAACAGAACATATCTGTATTATAATTTTGACCATTTAAAATTATTGTCTCTTTTAAACCTGTTTTGAAAATTATTGTACTACTATGTGACCAAAAAAAATTTAAGGTATGAAATGGGAAATTGTTCCTGTTTGTTTCTTTAGGAATATATACTCTAATCCAGAATACCCTGGATAAAACTTACTTTGAAATTTTATTTATTCTATCATTTAGGGAAAGCTTAAATAATTTTTAGCACTCCTTTGAAACACAATGATTTGGGACTAAATAAGATCCTAAGCTTAAAAAAATTATTTTAACTATTGTTTGTTTATTCTTTAATTTTTCTTTGTCCATATTTCATTACCCAAGGATAAAGTTACTTTAGAAACAGCCAACATACCAGAACAAACAGAACCTAAGAAACAAGTTAAGCCGCTTAGTTTTCCACTTTTGTATCTGAAAAGAATGTCTCAAGGACTAGAACTCAATGAGGAATCTAATAGTGATGATGAGCATTTACATTCAGATCCAAATTGGGAAGAAAGGTATGAAAAAATGTGGGTTGAAGAGGAGAAAATGGAAGTCAAAAAGAATTTTAAAATCATTACAACTGAGTTAAAGCAGATGTTTGGTGAAATTTATGAAAAGGACAAAATTTCCGATCAGCCTACAGAGAAACTACAAGAAAAGGAACTACAAGATGGCTTTGAAGAGGAATCAAAACAATTACAGGAAGCATCCCCTAGTTTGGCAAATAACTCAAATGATGCTGAGGAAAAAGAGAAATTTGGAGGCCCTCTCAATGTAGAAGTGCAGTCATTTCCTAAACAAAGTGAATATGGTCTGGAAAATGCCACTTTACAGAATTTAAAGCTCACTTTCCAAGAAAATGTTCTTCAATCATCTTCTAATCTATGCTCAGAAAGTAGCAATCTACTCCATAAGAATGATAATAAGCCAGAAATTAAACGTACTTGCAATGTAAATGAAAAGGATGTTGCTCATGATACAGAAAATATAAAAATAGTTGACTCAAAAATAGCTGTAAATGAAAAGAAGGAAGATGAAACATTTGGTATGCAAATGGCAGAAAGTCCGAATAGAAATACCACAAATTTGCAACCAGATTCAGGACGTTTGCTACAATCAAGTGCTCTGGGAAGCCATTTTGGTGTGCGGCTTACACGCTCTGCTGATATGAAATCAATCATCCAAGAAAAAAAGGCTAAACTTAGTACTTCAACAAAATTTAAGGAGAAAACAAAACTAAAAGAAAACATATTCCAGAATAGTGATCACAATGCCAATAACTCTACAAATGAGCTAAGACATTGGAGACACTCCCTTCCATATAGTGACAAAATATCAAAACAGCATCTGGATACAGAATTAAAGCAAGATATGCAAAGATTTAAAAATGAGTTAGGAGTGTTGCAAGTAGAGTTCCTGGCTTTGGAGAAAGAAAAAATACAACTACAAAAAGAGGTAGATTCATCTCCCGCCACTCTACATTCTATTTTTTTTCCTCTTAATCAATCATCCTGTGTAATTGACTTTTCACATGATGAAAATGCTATGTTCAAATGCTTGCTATTTGTAAAAAGTATATTTAAAGTTCAATTAAGGAAAATATCCAGAAAACCTTTTTTATAGTTCTCATTTTGGTAATCCAAATTATTCCATCAGATTCCAAAATATTTGGCATGTAAATAAGAAATTTTCTAAAGCAGACATGCACATTGGAATATTAGACTATGTGGCCAAAAGAACAAGGATAAGCTTAAAGATAATTATGGCACGAACCTAAAAGAAATGTAATGAATTCAGATTCTCTTTTATGCAAGTCTTTGTAATATTTTGCATTCAAAAAATTTTGCTTTCCATGGACATTTTCATTTTCTTAGCCAAGTATAAGATGTTGTGGCTTAAAATACTGAAAATCTAAGCTAACATTAGGAAATGGCTAACATATTCCCCTGATTTGACTAATACTTTTATTGTGAATAGCTATGCTCATCTTTACTGACTTTACTAAAATCATTAGACTTTATTTTTTTACATTTCAAAATAAAATGAAACACATTTTTGCTTATTCAATTAGTATCAATTTTCAAAAAGGCATTAATACAGTATTTCTCTGTATATCTCACAACTAATAAGAGAGTTGCGACTTAAACTTAGATCTTCTTGACTACAAGCTCAATGTTCTTCTTGAATTTAATTGTTTTTAAAATATTTTCATTTGCTATAGATATTTATCATTTTAATACATAGAAATAAAATGTCAGCAAAAGATGGAAAAACAGTAATAAAACACTGACTTCTGGTATATTTAGCTTTAGATACTACCAAACTAACACAGTTCATTTAATCACTGAATTTTGTTTTTTGAAAGAGGCATTAGTAGGCATTCAGTCAAGCCCTATTAGCTCATGGAGCTTAAAATCATGGCCAAAGTCTCTCTACTCATCTGTATATTCACATGTCTGCCTTATAATTATGCTTTCACAATAACAACTCAAGATATAGCAGAGGATAGTGGATACAGAGTTATTCAGTTAGACCTGGGTTCAAGTCCTACTTCTGACATATACTAGCTGTGTTACACTAGACAAGTCAGTTTACCTTAGCAGGCAATCCTGAGACTAGAAGCAGGGGCTGATTTGCATTTATGGAGAGGATTTCCTCTTTGGAGTTACCTATACCAATGAATCACAACTCCAGTCAAAAAATAATAATAGTAATTAGCATTTTATGTAACTCTCAGATTACAAAAATACTTTATAGACATTATCTCATTTGATGTCCATTACTATTCTTATAATGTAGGTGTGACTCATATTTACAGACAAGGAAATTAAAGCCCCCCAAATTTAAATGACTTGAGGAAATGGCCAAGTTGGTATTTAATTAAGCCTAATGCTTCTGACAACAAGCTCAATTCTACCTCTCATATATATTTTAAGTACTAAATAATGCAGTTTCATTCTGTATGTGTCTTCTGAATCAAATGTGGGGACCTTCACCCAATTTACTTGATTCTGCCACTAGTTTATCAGCATGATTTTGACCAATTTACTTAATGTTTCTGTGCTTCAGGGTCCTCATTTATTGAATGATTTTTTTTTTCAAATCTTAAAAAGATTGTGCTTCTGTGAACATGCACAGTGAATAGCATTTATTTTCCAGAATGTAGCAGTCACAATGCCTAAATCCCACTCTGTTCAATTTCCTATGTTGTTATGAACGTTGATCCAATATTTCAGTGACTACCTTCAGTTTTTTCTACTCCCTGAACTCCACAGTAAGGAATGAGAAATGGGATTGGAAGTACCTAGCGCATGGTGGAAAATAAAGTTAATTATTTCAGTCCTCAGCTTGGTCTATCTGTTCATTGTGGGGTCAAGGTAGAAAAGGTTCAAAATGAGTTTGAATGTGTGTCATTGTATCTCTTTGTCTCTGTTAAAGTTGGGGGGGGGGGCGGGGATGAGAGAAGAATGTGAAAAAAGGATGAGAAAACAAAATGAAATAGGAATCAAACTATCATTTTTTCATCTTTCAAACAAAATTTATTTTTTAAATTGACAGTTTTTGTTTCTAAAATAAAAAATAGTTGAGGATAATATAAATATTTAGGCGTATATTTAAAAATAAAAGTAGGAACATGAAAGGCAGCATGGCATAATAGATAGTGGGCCAGGAAGACCTAGTTGAAGTCCTGCCTCTAACAGGAGGCAAGTCATTTAATATCTCAGGGTTCTAAACAACTCTCTACAACTATAAGTTGCTGAGAAGGTACAGACCAGCATTGGTAGAGGGAGTTTCCTCTTCTAGGAATTCCTTGTACTAGTTAAATCACAGATCTAGTACTTGTTCCCTAAGTAAATACATAAATATTGTTTTTAATAAAGTGACAATTAAACTAAGTACTAAGCTTTCCTTTTAGGTTGAAGAGGAAAAGAAAAAGCATCAACACAGTGAAATGGAAACATTGGAGGAAAAAGATGGTGATAAATTAACTGAAAGTAGAACAGTTGACAAAGTTAATGAGCCTTTTTCTATGGAGAACAATCAGCATGGTAAAGATGAGGAAAATAAAATACCTGGGGAAAAAATTCCAATAATGAGCATTTCTTCTCCCAAGGAAAGTTCAGCACCCATGCACCATCTTTTAAAGGGGTAAGTTTGACAAAATATTTAACTAGAGTATTGTTATCAAATATTCAAGTTAATGATAGGTTTCTCTAAAAATCTGGATTCAGATTCACTGTGCATCAACTTCAGTCTTATTTTTTGCCAAAAAAGAAATTAAAGTCCCATGAATATATATATTTCTCTTTTGCTTTCAGTATGTTCTTTTATTCTGGGACTGTCACTCAGTGTCTATCAAAGGAGATTAGGTAGCCTTTGATGAGATCCAAAGGAATAAATAACATGCAGTATAAGACATAGGTGGCAAGGAGCAAAGCAAGACAGTTTGTAAATCTATAAATAAGTCCTAATGAGATATTAAAATATATTTGTAGCTACCCAAAAAATTAGATGGACTGTCTTAGTAATAAGTTCCCCATCATTAGAAGTGTTCAAGAATGAATGAATTTAAGTGCTGATCATGTGCCAAGCACCGAGGACACAAAAAAGCCAGACAACCTGTACTCTCAAGAAGCTCACACTTTTAACTGAGGACACGTAAAACATCAAAAATAACCACTAAAAAAAAAATAACCACTTACCAGCCCATCACCATGTGGGAGCTAGGTGGAGGGGAAGAGCAGAGGGTCCAAGTGGAAAAGGATTCTGCGTCTCTCCTGCAAGGATGTAGCTGAGGAGAAAGGTTTAGTATCCTTCCAAGACAGGAAGAAAAAAAGGAAATTGGCAAATAGGTAAAGAGAGAAGGGCCCATGAATCACTTGCTCAATAAGGCCCTCTAGGACTCACATGGGTTCTAGACAGACTGAGGAAGATCAAAAAGCAGGTAACTGCTACCTGCTGCCCCACCAAAAAAAAAAAATCATATAGCCATAAGATGATATATGACAACCTGATAGGAATATAGTAAAGAGGATTCACATTTCAAGTTTGGATTGTATTAGATGACCTCTAAATTTCCAACTTGTAAGAGTCTGAATTAGGAGGTGTTTTGGGTTGACATTTAGAAGGTTAAAAAAAGTAGAAAAGCAGGCCCAAATTTACTTTCATTAACTTAGTAACAAATAATTTAATGATAGCATTAAGTAAACATATTATAAGATAATTAATTTCAAGGGAAACTTCAAGCATAACATTTGACAGACACTGAAAAGGGCATCTTTCCCTGCCTCATTGCTGGTACTCATACATGTGACCTCAGTGGCACACAGATAGAAAGTTGTCTACTTTTCCCTTGATTAGCAGGGAGTAGCCATATTAAGATTCATTTGTGAGAGACAGTAAAACCATGGGCAGTTGGGATAAAGTACATTTTTGTTTTAATGGTCATCTTTTGTTTTTGCATCAGCCTCATTTCACAATATATCTCTCCTCACTCTTCCAGATAAGCATCTCTTAAAACAAAAAATAAAAAAGGAAAATAGAATTCAGTACAACCAACCACCACATCAATATTATATGCAGTGTTCCAAACTAATAGTCTTTCACACTGCATAAAAGGAAGGAGGAGCCTTCTCATCTAGACCAAGCTTGATCATTATAATTTCACAGGATTCAGTTTTAGTTGTTTCATTATGCTTAATATTTACATTATTGAAGTTATGATTTATATTGTCCTGGTTTTGCTTCATTTTGCATTAATTCATATAAATATTCTCATGCATCTATGTAGTCATCATTTCTAACCACACAGTAATTACATTAACATACCACAATTTGTTTAGCCATTCCCCAGTCAATGGGCAATTACTGTATTACCAGTTATTTGCTACTACAAAAAGTGCTGCTATGAATATTTTGGTGTGTCTAGGGCATTTCTTGCCATTAGGTAAAAAGATCTCATTTTGCAGTGGGAGAGAGAAATAATTCTAAAGTACCAGAGAAATAGTTTTGACTAAAAGTTAATTGAAGCAGGGTTAAGTTGCAAGGGAACATTCTAATCAAGTTCTGTGAAATGTATGGGTAAGATTAGGGCTGGAATAAATTAATATCAAGAATTATTACAAAATGTGCCAGATGGTTTTTTTCCCAATAAAGTCCTTCTCTGATACCTTATCAGAGTGGGAAGGTAAAGGTACCTAAAGGCTATATGAACAGGGGAACAGGCAGGTTTGTGAGGTCTATTAAAGCTAGAATCAAAGAACAATAGTCCCATATTTGTGACTGTTGATTGCTCATTGGTTTGTACACTGCCCCCACAAACACACACACACACACACACACACACACACACACACACACGGGAATATGCTAACTTCTAAGGCGATCCATTCCTCTTTAAATAAGTCTAATTGTTTGGAAGTTTTGAGGGTTTTTTTGTTTTTTTTTTTTAATGTATTGATCCTAAATGTGCTTCTCTGCACCTAGTCTAACCCTTTGTGGGGGAGGGTCAATCAAGCACGATAGCCTTTCTTTTACTTTTTTTTTTTTTTGTGGGGCAGTGAGGGTTAAGTGACTTGCCCAGGGTCACACAGCTAGTAAGTGTCAAGTGTCTGAGGCCTAATTTGAACTCAGGTCCTCCTGAATCCAGGGCCAGTGCTTTATCCACTGCACTACCTAGCTGCCCCCTAGCCTTTCTAATATTTGAATATATATATATATATATATATGTGTATATATATATATATATATACACCACTCCCTATCCTCCTAATCCTTCATATTCTCTAGGATAAACATCTGCAGTGTCTTTAGTTGCTTCTTATTTGACATGGTCTTCATCCTTTTCCATCCTGCTTTCTCTCCTCTGGACATATTCTGAGTTCCAAATGTCTTTCCTGTAATATGTCTCTCAGAAATGAACACAGTTCTTCAAATATGTTCTGACCAGGGCATCATGTAAGAAAACTATCACCTCCTGCCCCTAGATTCTGCGCCTCTTAGAATTCAGCCTACAATCATATTAATTTTTTGGCATCATTAGCTCATATCAAGCCTGCCTTCTATCAAACTCCCAAATATTTTGCTCACAAATTGCCTAGTCACAACTGTGTGGTTTTGTACAGTTGTCTTTTAGCCCAAGTATGGGCAGGAAATGGGGAGCATTTTAGGGGAAGAAAACGCATGCAGAGCATATTTGCGCACTAGAGAAGACCCAAATCTGACCAGAATGTACCTTGCATTCTGAGGAATAGTGTGACACACTTTATTGGTTTAAGAAGACAGATCTGGGGGCAGCTAGGTGGCGCAGTGGGTAGAGCACCGGCCCTGGATTCAGGAGGACCTGAGTTCAAATCTGGCCTCAGACACTTAACACTTACTAGCTGTGTGACTCTGGGCAAGTCACTTAACCTCAATTGCCTCACCAAAAAAAAAAGAAGACAGGTCTGAACATGAAGGGACCTCACAGGCAACCAGTTCAGATTTGATGCAATACAAAAGAGGGCAGATATTAAAGGTTTGTGATCTGGGGAATGATCTGGTCAAAGACTTATTTAAGGAACGTTAGACTGGAAGCAATATGTACTATGTGTTAAAAGAGAAGGAAAAATTTTTCCCCATTGTTTTTTTTTGTCACTTAATTTCCCCCATTGTTTTCTTATCAGTTTTCAAAAAAGAACAATTTAAGCATCCTTCCGTGGATTTTTTTTCCAGCAATGGTTCTTCCATGCATACAAAAGATGCAAACATACTTAAAAGTGTTAAATGGATTTCAGAGGATCCTGGTATCACTTCATCTTTCGAAAAGGTGAATTCCTTAACTGACATCCCATTCCATGGTTGTGATGACAGCAGTTTAAGTGAATCAGATCACAAGGAAATAAGGTAAAATATTACTGTATTTTCTCATGGAAAAATATTAGCAATGTTTACTTTTTGTAGTTGTAGATGACTGATGTCCTGTTATTTTTTGTTCTGACAATTGACTATTCTTTCTAAACAGCTAGTGGCATGAGACATATTCAACAATAGCACTTTCGCTGCAGGCAACTGTATTCCAAATGCCAGAAAAGCTAGCTATTATGGTAAAGCTAGGAAGCTAAGACTCTCTTTTCTATACATGCCACCCTACTTGCCACTGTTTGACAGTTGAAATTCTCATTTTCTCTGTCATAATGAAACAATCCCAATGATAATGCTCATCATGGTGACAGAACACAAATCAAGATAGATATTAGTCAGTAGGAATGTGGTTTTTCACCATGCCCAAGTACTAGTAGAAGGAACACCAAACTTGGAGTCAGAAGAGGAGGGTTAGAGTTTCCATTCTGCTACAGTCATAGCATAGATTTAGAACAAGAAGGCACTTTAAGGGTCAACTAGTCCAGCTTCCTTATTTTAGAGATGGGGAAAATGGACTCAAAGATTAGTCATTTGCTTAAGGTCCCACAAGTAGAAAGAGGCAGAGCCAGGGTGTGAAGCTGGGCTTTCTGACTCCTGATTCAGTTCACTTTTCGGTGCACCACACTGCCACCATTAGCAGTGGGATGTAAGACATAGCACACATTTGGAAAATGGAGATGATAATACTTGCATTATCAACAGGATTATTGTAAGGAAAATTCTTTGTAAAGTGCTATAGAAATGTGAACTATAATTATTCATTCAATAAATATATTACATTTCCATTGTGTGCAGAGTACTCTGCTAATGATTGCGATTATTACATTAGTCCTCACTGAAACAGATCATGGTTAGGGAGCTACTTAGCAATGGATATAGAGACAAATATGTGGATCTGGCTAGGTGCACAATATACTCTGTTTAATTTACAATTATGTTAATGTAATAGTTGATTAATCCCCTGGGAAGAGATAGAACCCATTTTCTTCACCTATACCAAGAGTTTATTTACTTGTAGCTGCTTTTTCTGCCTCTGATTTATAGGATATTTTCTGATTAGGTCACTGATGTTAGTATATCTTGTTCTTTTTTAAATACCTAGAAAGAGCCAATCATTCTTTCATAGAATTTCTGTCTCTGAATGTTGTTACTCTAATCACATTTAAGTTTGCTGCTTCACTGCTACAGAGGATCTCAGTGATGGTGTCATCAGCATGAATTTTTTTAGAGGAAAAGATCATGGCTTATTATCCTGTCAGACTAATATCTACATCCTCTCATATTTCTTCCACGAGGGGTCTATCCAGTGTGCTGATAAACTTGTTTAAAAAGCATAAATGTTATACAATGTAAAGAGCCTTATGTTCGGCCCTGGGAAAGATAGAAAGGTGAATAAGACAGTCTCTGACCACTTGGAGTTTACAATATAGTACACATGTATATATCACCTGAATTTAAAATTATGATTGTGTTGGTTACCATATATAATATTTTCTAAAACTTAAAATACAGTCAAAGATAATGGACATAATTTAATATTTGTTAATGACTCAGTTCATACCAACAATCATTATAGTATTCCGCCCAAATTCTTGTTATTTTGAAATCTTAACAATAGGGAGTTTGGCATATGAACAATCGAAAAATAAATCATTAATATTATATCACGTGTTAAAAATGTTTGGTTGACATTTATTCTGAAAGGAATCCCTATAGCTTTTTATTTATGGGAAGGAATTCAAATGTTGCTTAAGAAATATTTTTTGTTTCTTTTAAAAACTTTTCAAGAGGCAGAGATAAGCATTTGTTATAAATTATGGCTAAATAAGATGAAATACTATTATATTCTGTATATTATGTGATTGAGTTGCATGTAAAAAAGCATTTGCTTTTCAAATAGGTATATTAAATCAAACAATTACAATGATATCAAACTTTATGTGTATTTTATCTCTTTATATTCATACTAAAAAGAATCATTTGTCTTTTAGGCCTGCAAAGAAAACATTGAATGAAAAAAATAAGGTACTGTAAAAAATGCCAGAAATATAAATTGGTTTAGAAAATAATGCATATTTCAGTGAACAGATACGACCCCTTTTTGCATTATAAAGTATAGGAGTATTTAATCTGAAAATGGATACTCGTAGAAATATTCTCCTAGTGAAATGTGTCCATTGTGAATGCTAGAAAACCAATTATATTGCTGGATTCTCCTTCATTTTCCCAGATAAATAAAATGAAGACGATCATCTGTAAGAGATATTGTGACTATTCATGATAATTTTCATAAGGTTCCTAAATAATTCATCTTCTAGGTAGTTAGCCTGTTTGCTCATTTCTCAAATAAATATGAGTGGTGCTTATCTCACAAAATTGTTGTGAGGGTGCCATAAGGTAACATATATATATATATATATATATATATATATATATATATATATATATATAGAGAGAGAGAGAGAGAGAGAGAGAGAGAGAGAGAGAGAGAGAGAAAGTCAAAGTGCTGCATAAATGTTAGCCATTATTACTAAGTTTTTACCTTTTTACAGTACTGTTATATATTTGACAGGACAAAGTACAGATGAATGCAGATGATCTTGATGACCTCACTCAGTCATCTGATACAGCTACAGAGGATTATGATTTGCCTCCCTCAAACTATAAGAATGTTATGTTATTGATTGAACAGCTTAGTCTTGATTGTAAAGGTAAGAATATTTTGAAGTTCCTAACAGTGTTAACCAGAAAGTAAAAATGTGTAAATACAAGAAGATACCACTCAAGTCCTATTCCATTGACTCATAGTAGAGTAGACTCGACTTTGAGTTCCTAGAGGCTCTGATATTGGAGCCTAATCTCTGACAGGCCTTGCCAATCTGCAAAGGATTATGTGGACTACAGGATAATGAATTTTTCAGCCACAGACCTACTATTTGTTTTAATTCAAAAAGATTTAGTATGTACTGTGTACCAAATACACAAAGTTTAAATAAGACACAATCCTTTTCCTCATTGAGTGCAATCTACTTGGGGGGATTTAGCCTATGTTGATACTTCTAAAATAAAAAAAATACATAAGTACTTGAGGAGTACAATCATATCACTAGGTGAGGTACAAAGTGGGAAAGAACATTAACTATCAGGAATCTAACTTGTTTGTGAAGGTTTAAAGGATCAGTATGAATTCTATATGTAGGTGTAGATCATGGGAATGTAGGGGGATGGAGTAAGCATTTCAAGCATGGGAACGGTGAGCAAAGAGGCAGGAAGATGACAGTGGAAAATCCAGTCTTACTGCACAGTATATAGCAGTAAGAAGTAAATATGGAAAGGCAGGGTATTACAAAATTGTAGAGGGCCGTGCTTGTATCTATAGACAAATCACTTGGCGCTTCAGTTTCTTAATTTATGAATTGCCTTACTTCACAGGATTGTTGTGGGGAATGTATTTTGTATGTGCTATATTACTTAATGTGAGTTATTAATATTATGCTAAGATAAGATGTATGAATTTTACTTGGTTGATAATAGAGAACCATTGAAAAGATTGACATGACTATATCCATAAAAATATCAAACCGTGATCTCTTTCATGGAAAGAAAAGACAATTTTTTAAAAATCTTTCACTAAATGGCCCCGAATGTCAGCAATCTCCCAAATTTTCTGCCTAGTTTTTATAATTCTTCTGTCAGCATGGCATATAGGATAGTGTACTAGACAGGATTCCATGAATGCCTAGGTTCAAATTCTGCCTCATACACCAACTAAACTGTGTGAATCTCAACAAGTTCTTTAACTTCTTTGTTCCTCAGTTTCTTCTTTTGCTTTCAATCTTTGATCTTATGATTTCCTTTGTTGTCAACTTCACCATCTACTGCAATGTATCTACCTATAGCAGCCCTGTTATCATCCAAATCCTTGCTGTTCAATTCTGCTAAACACTGAAATATACAAAGAATTGGAAGTTGCCAAGGGAAACCAGATAACTAAGTCTGTTAAATCTGTAACTTGATACATATTTCTAACTCTGGACTAGGTCTAAGTTTGGTTATATATTTCTCTGCTGAATAAAGTGTCTGGGTTTTGTGGTGGCTATTTTCCTTATGCTCAAGAGATTTTTTTTTTCAATTTCTTCTGGCATCTCAGCTGTATTTTGGTTAAAGTTATCAAAAGTCTGAACAATGAATAAATGAGGATGGATCTTATTGTTGAATGTAGCATACTGATTTGCATTAAAGAACAAGCAATATTTATATGTAACTGTTTGGGGGTAAAACATATCTATGATACCTATAAATAATTCAGCATTTTTGTAGTATATGTATATGAAATATATAATCCACTTAATAATTTTATTTGATCCACTTAGAGTACACATCAGAATGTTTACTTTTCACAGATATTTTTTAATATTGTAAAGAATTCTATGTTTCAAATAGGTTTTTTATAAAGTAATGTATAACTTAGAGATTCTTTTAATTGTCCACCGTGCCTCAAAGGGAATTTATGTTATTTTTCAAATTCAATGTAAATCTATTGACAAAATAATATTTTGGTATAACTTTAGGATTTATATGTGGATACTATTTTATCAATGCTAGAGTACCTGAATTCTAAGTATACTGCTACTGTCCTGCAGATTTTAAAAAACTAATATTTTTGTTTACTTTTGTTTTTCTCTATACAGATTCTATTAGCCTTTTGAAAATTCAAGATGCAGTCCTTACATATAAACGATCCATAGAACTTAAAAAAGGACATTGTACACTACTTGCAGGAAAAGTTAAGAGTTTAGAAAAAAAGATTTCTGGACTACAAGAAGAATTATCAGAAACAAGAGATATTAAATCACAATTAGAGCATCAAAAAGTAGAATGGGAAAGAGAACTCTGTGGTCTCAGGTATGTAACTCATGAGTTTAAATAAAGACTTGAAAGCATTTCTCTTACATGAAGCATTGTGACAAGATTTAAGATAAGAAAGGTAAAAATGACACAACTTTAAAATAATAATATAATGAGCCCTACTTAATCCTTTTTATACTCTATGGAGTATGATCCATCTTCCTGTTTGAAATAATTTCCAATTGAATGGTCACTATTACTACATGATGTTACTTTTTGAAGGACATATAACTGTCTTTAAATCAACAAGTATTTATCAAATGCCTTCTATGTGCCAAGCACTGTTCTAGGCACTGGTAATACAAACACAGAAATGAGATGCCATCAGGGACTTTACATTTAATACAAGAGTACAACATATAAATACAAAAGTAAATATAATAAATTCAAGGTAATTTGGAGAAGGGAGCAGGAGCATGGTTTTTAGGGGAGAGTATTAGCAGAGGGAATCAGGAAGCCTTCATGTAAAAGGAGGTACTTAAGCAGAGTTTTGAAAGAAACAAGAAATTCTAAGGGATGGGGAGGGTAGGAGAGGAGTAGAAGTACAAAATAGATTTTTTGGTAGTTTGATTGATATGGCATTGAATAAGTAAATTAATTTAGAAAGAATTGTTGGTTTTGTTATAATGGCTCAGCCTATCCAAGAGCAATTGATATTTTTCCAATTGTTTACATTTTCCTAACAGTTTAGATCTGACTTCATTTGTGTGAAAAGCGTTTTATGATTGTCATATATTCATATATTGTCTACAGTTTTTAAAATAGAATTTCTCTTATTTCTTGCTGCTGGGCTTTGTTGGTAATACATAGAAATTCTGATAATTTGTGTGTTTTTTTAAATATCCTGAAACTTTGCTAAAGTTCTTAATTATTTCAAGTAGTTTTTAGTTGATTCTCTAGGATTCTCTAAGTATAGCATCATATCATCTGCAAAGAGTGATAGTTTTGTTTTCTCATTGCCTATTCTAATTCCTTCAATTTCTTTTTCTTATCTTACTGCTATTCTAGTACAATATTAATTAGTAGTGATGATAATGGTCCTTCTTGCTTTGCCCTTGATCTTATTGGGAAGGCTTCTAAGTTGTCCCCAATACAGATAATACTTGTTGATGGTTTTAGATAGTCACTGCATATCATGTTAAGGGAAGCTCCATTTATTCCTATGCTCTCTAGTGTTTTTAATAGGAATGGGTGCTGTATTTTGTCAAAAGCCTTTTCTACATCTGTTGAGATAATCATATGATTTCTGTTGATTTTGTTATTGACAGTCAATTATGTTGATACTTTTCCTAATATTGAATCAGCCCTGCAATCTTGATATAAATCCCATCTGGTCATAGTGTGTGATCCTTGTGATATATTGCTATAATCTTCTAACTAGTATTTTTATCTAAAATTTTTGCATCAGTATTCATTAGAGAAATTGGTTTATAGTTTTCTTTCTCTGTTTTGGCTCTTCCTGGTTTAAGTATCTGCACCATGTTTGTGTCATAAAAGGAATTTGGTCAGACTACTCCTTCTTCACCTATTTTTCCAAATGCTTTATATAGTATTGGGATTAGTTCTTTAAATGTTTGGTAGAATTTATTTGTGAACCCATCTGGCTCTGGGGAATTTTTCTTAGGTAGTTCATTGATGGCTTGTTGAATGTCTTTTTCTAAGATGGGATTACTTAAGTATTCTATTTCCTTTTCTGTTAATCTGGGCAATTTATATTTTCATAAACATCAATTTCTCGAAGACTGTCAGATTTATTGGCATATAATTGGGCAAAATGTTTCCTAATAATTGCTTTAATTTCCTCTCTATTATGAATTCACCCTTTTCACTTTTGGTTTTATTCTTTCTTTTTTTAATCAAATAAGCCAGTGATTTATCTATTTTACTGGGTTTTTCCCCTAAAACCAGCTTCTACTTTTACTCATTAATTCAATAGTTTTCTTACCATCATTTTTATTCATCTCACTTTTGGTTTTCAAGATTTCAAATTGGGCACTTAATTGGGGATTTTTAATTTGTTCTTTTTCTAGTTTTTTTTTTCCTTTTTACTTGCATGATCAGTTCAGTGATCTGCCCTTTCTCTATTTTATTGATGTAAACATTTATAGAAATAAATTTTCCCCTAAGTACTGCTTTGGCTGCATCCCATAAATTTTGGTATGTTGTCTCATTGTTGTCCTCTTTAATGAAATTATTGATTGTTTCTGTGATTGGTTCTTTGACCCGCTTATGCCATTGTTTAGCCTCCAATTAATTTTAATCTGTCCTTTCATTGCCCTTTATGGAATGTAATTTTTATTGCATTATGATTTGAAAAGGATGCTTTTGATATTTCTGCCTTTCCACATTTGACTTTGAGGTTTTAATACATGGTCAATTTTGTGTAGGTGCCATGTACCACTGAGAAAAAGGCATATTCTTTCCTATTCCTATTAAGATTTCTCAGGGCAGCTAAGTGGCGCAGTGGATAAAACATCAACCCCGGATTCAGGATTCAGGTTTCAGGAACTCAGGACCTGAGTTCAAATCCAGCCTCAGACACTTAACACTAGCTGTGTGACCCTGGGCAAGTCATTTAACCCTCATCGCCCCGAAAAAACAAAACAACAAACTCAAAAAAAAAAAAAAACAATTAGAAAGTAAACACCTTAAGAGTGGGGATGACTGGTGTTTATGCCATTGTTTGTATCCCTAGTGCTTAGAATAGTACTTGGCACATAGGAAACGCTTAATAAATACTTGTTTACTAACAGTGACTGACTTATTTGGAGATATAATATATACAAAAATAGCTTATAAACAGCATTCAGAATCTCTTTTGACTTTTCTATGGGAGTTTTTGGGAATTTCTTTGCCACTTTCTAAACCAATATAACCCATCCTTTATATTTACAATAGCAGAATCTTTTCGTATGATTCTAATCCAACATTCTTTAAAGTTAACACTCTTAATTCTTTAATTTTAATTATTTCATTTTCTCATTCATATTTGAAGTTCATTATAACATTCCCTCAATATTTCAATACTGGACGGTTGTGAAGTACTGAAAGTAATAAGCCAAAAAAAGTCTTTCCTGAAAGTTGGTCTCCTTAGTTTTTCCTGTAAATCACTTCAAATTGTGATTGCCACTCTAGAGAATTGTCTTCTTGAATATGAATAGTATGGATAGGACTGCTGACTCCTCAGTGGTTGAGGTACCTCTGTGTAGGATACAGTCTTCATCAGAAATGTTATCTTCAAATCCTAAGGACAGTGATGAAATCAGACTGCCCGCAGACCCTCAGACTAGTGTTGGACTTGAAATACGAGTAGGTACCTTAAAAGGCAAAAAAGAATCTTGAAATTTTTATTTTAATTTCTGTCTCAGAGTTTACTGCAACATTTCCTCTTGAATATTTTAAAATTTTATCCATTTTCAGTGAATTTTCAAAGCTGTAGCATAATCACTTGCAATTTTTTTCAAAATGATATAAAAAGTCAACTCTGAATAATTAATAGTAATGGGAAAATGGATAAGGGAAATATAAGAAATAATTCCCACACCTAATTTTAGTCAGGAATTTTATCAACATCTAAAGTTTTTTACTGAATCATTCAGATGTATCAAAACTCAGGGATTTTGAGAAAATCATTTCCTCTAGCTCCTCTGTAGTGCAGTTCAGTAAACAGCTTAAAACCAAGAAGACAGTCTGGGAAGAAGGGAAGTAGGTGGCTATATGTATCCAATTTATAGAATTTCTGTCCAGTTAATACAAAAAGCCAAAGCACCTAAAGAACTATATGATACTTTTCTTTTTCTTTTTTTTGGGGGGGGGAGCGGGGCAGTGAGGGTTAAGTGACTTGCCCAGGGTCACGCAGCTAATAAATGTCAAATGTCTGAGGCTGGATTTGAACTCAGGTCCTCCTGAATCCAGAGCCGTTGCTTTATCCACTGTGCCACCTAGCTGCCCCCATATATGATACATTTTTGATAGAAGTTTAATGTGCTGGAGCAGCCTAGATAGAGAAGTGGGTTCGTGTCTCATTTCTGACACATCCTGACTTGTGTGAGCCTGAACAACTTACATTAAGTCCTCAGTGCCCTGGGCAACTAAGGCTCAGAATTGCAGAGCATGGATCAGTCTGCATCAGCAGAGAGAGTTTCCTTATGATGAGTTCGCTACATAGATCCAGTTTCCCCCAAATTGAACTTCTTTTCCTTTAGATGTCCAGATGAATATAATTAAATGACATTATAGTCATTATTTATACTGAACTGTGTTTTTAAAACAAGAAATTTTAATCTAGGTTTACACTGAAACAAGAAGAAGAAAAGCGATTGAGTGCAGAAATGCTATTTGAAAAAATTAAGGAACAATTAAGAAGAAAAGAACAACAATATCGTAAAGAAGTGGAGCTAAAACAGCAACTTGAACTAACTCTTAGAACTCTGGACCTAGAACTGAGAACAGTAAGAAATAATTTGAAACAGGTAGATTGGAATTTTAAAATTAATATTTCCGTTTTATCTTTGTTAAGAATATTTATGGGTTCCCTAGGAATGGGGGGAGGAGGGTGAATACTGTAAATCCTTTTTAATCCTAAAAGCAGGGTATGATATTTATGTCTAGTATATGTAAGTTGGGTTCATTCATAAATAAAGGAAAATAAAGAAAAAATTCCTTTTTTATCATTTGAATGTAAAATTATAGGCTAAATAGCCATGGAAAAGGTAAGATGGAGCTGGTACTTTTTAAAGTATGTCTCACAGTACAGAATCAGACTGCATGCTGTAGTGGACTGAATTCACCTCAAATACAGGAAGACCTGGGTTCAAATGTTGCCACTGACAAATCTACTGTGTGACACCTGACCCCAGGGCAGATGTGTCAAACTCCCCAAAAGCTACCCAGAAAATTCAGTTCTGGGGGGAAAGTCACTTAATCTTTATTGCCATACCCCCAAAAAATTATCTTGTGCTTATAAGAGTACTTTGCAAACTTTAAAAGACTATTTGACACCAGTGCTCTAGGCAAACTTCTGAGACTTTAAGTTGCAGAGAAGGGGCAGCTAGGTGGCACAGTGGATAGAGCACTGGCCCTGGAGTCAGGAGTACCTGAGTTCAAATCTGGCCTCGGACACTTAACACTTACTAGATGTGTGACCCTGGGCAAGTCACTTAAACCCCAATTGCCTCACTAAAAAAAAAAAAAAATCAGAATAATTTAATCCAATATAAGTTATCCCCCAAAGTTAACAAAATAAGTTGCAGAGAAGGTGTTAACTTACATTGGTAGAGGGACTTTCCTTACCTGAGAATTCTCTAGACCAATGAAATTGGAGATTTAGTCCCTTTCTCTGTCCCTTATACTCCACTGTTCCACACATCCTTCATTCATTCAGAAAAGTTTCTTGTTACCTAGCATCTTTACTCTTACTTGGACAAATAAAATTATCCAAGCCATTCTAAATGGAAGAAAGGCAACAGGCCAGAGCACTAGACTGAACCCACTAATAAGATGAAATTCAATAGGAATGAATGTAAAGTTTTATACTTAGGTGCAAATATGATTAGATAGCATTTTGTCTGAAAAGATATAGGAGTTTTAGTGAGTTCTAAGCTGATTTGGAGTTGACACTGTTATTTAGCAACCAAAAAGGTATGGTAATTTTGGAGAAACATAGCTTCCAACACTGAGGAGGAAAAAAGACCTTTGAACTCTGACCTTCTCAGACATCCCCTGTACTATTTTGTTCATTTGTGGTATCACAGAATTGTGTTGGCTAGTAAGCAGGATGACAAAGGACCTGAAGACTGTGATATACTAAGAACAGTTAAAGCAACTGGAGATGTTTATCCTCAAGTAAAGAAGACTGTAAGAGGGCCATGGTAACTCTTCAAGTTTTTGAAGGACAGTCATGTGGAAGAAAGATTAAGCTTGCTATGCTTCAGCCTAAAGGGCAGAACTAAAACCAACAGAAGTTGCAAAAATGTACATTTTTAGAACCATCCATAAATAAAATGAGTTGCCTTCAGAGATGGTGGCTTCCCCCACCTGCAAAGACTTAAAGCTGAGGCTGAATAAAGTCTAGTAAGAGCCAGGTACATTATAGTGGGTATAGGTTGGACTGAATAGTTGTTGAGGTTCCTCTACAACTCTGAAATTCTGTTCTCCTTGTTGATTTTTTATTTTCAGTAGCCTCCTTATTTTTCAGCTATTTTCCATTCTTTTTCAGATTCTATATTCCACTTAAAGAAGAAATGTTTTTGCAGAATTTGAAAGAAAAAAATATGATTAAAAATTTAACAAAATTGTTATCTCTAGGTTGAAGAAGAGCGAAATGACACTCAAAGACAACTCTCTCGGGAGCAAAATGCCAGAGCTTTGCAAGATGGAATTCTGAATAATCATCTTTGGAAGCAGAAGGAAATAGAAGCAGCTGCTTCCAAAATGATTCAGAGTTCTGAGGTATTCACTTTGGTCATTTTCAAATAAATTTGCATATTTAAAAAGTCAGGATTTTTGTTCTTCGTTTTGGGAAATATTTGTCATCCTCGGTCATGTCCATCTGTCTGTAGTAGACAAGTAGTAAACACAGTGACCAAAATCAGCACAGGTTGTTTTGTTGCTTTTCTTTGAATTGAATGAACCTTCCAAATACTCAAGTGTGCTCCTACTGTCGTGCCTCTGCCCTTTCTGGACATAGAAAGAGGGGGTAGCTCCTCATTTTCACTAATCCCTAAGCCCAGAAAGGAATGCAACCAGGTAGGAGGTGATACCTCAAACACAAACCACATTTCTTCCTTAATTGATTTCATCTGTTTGCCCTTTCCAGGGCAGAGACTAAGGGTTACAAAATATATGATGATAGTTTGGTCTGTTTTACATTGTTGTCTTGTGTTTCATGAAAGAGAAGGAATTTAAGTATTTGCAACAAAAATAAATTTGAGTTAGATTTCTAAAATAAGGCTTTATACAGTACAAGGATTCATTCATTCACATTCATCATTGCTCAACATGATAAAAACACAAGTTCATCAAAAGCCAAAATAAGGATTTTTCTTTTTTTGTTGTTTTTTTTTTTTTTCCCAGCAGTGGTTTGAAGTAAATCATTAGGGTTGTTGGCCCTTAGTAATCCTTTGGTGTCTGGGAACTGGAGTGCTTCATTTAACTCAGCTGCTGCCTATTCATACCCTCCTCCTGGCTTTGTAGAAGAGATCTCATAGAATGAGGCTTCTAAGCTTTTTTTTTTTTTTTTGTGGGGCAATGGGGGTTAAGTGACTTGCCCAGGGTCACACAGCTAGTAAGTGTCAAGTGTCCGAGGCCTGATTTGAACTCAGGTCCTCCTGACTCCAGGGCCGGTGCTTTATCCACTGGGCCACCTAGCCGCCCCTAAGCTTTTTGATATAGCTGTTTCCACCAGTTCTGAATGAGACCAAATGCTTCTTGACCAGTTTTACTATGATGGGAGTACAGCATCAACTTTTTTATACTTTGGCATCAATGATTCTTTCACTGTTCCTTTTAAATTTGATGGTTAGGCTTAGGTTGCCATCTACTGACCACACTCTGGGCCTCACTTTTCCCATCCCTGGCATGAGAGGTTTGGACTAGATAATCTCTAAAAGTTCTATCTCAGCAATGCTGTGATAACGCTACTGATCTATCAGAGAACAAATTGTTCTCAAGAAGTATACTCAGAAATTTTACAACCATTATTACTTCACTGATCCGCAGCTAAGATAATTGTACCAGCATAATGACTCTAAATGTAGGACAACACTTAAGAGGAAATTAGCCCTTGTCAAAGAGTACTAGATTTAGTCTGAAGAGCTGTGAATTCAAATACTGCTTCTAGCACTTATTAGCTGTGTGACAATGAGCAGGTTATTTAATAGCTTCTCTTAATCCATGTCCCCCTCTGTAAAATAGGGATAATGATGTGAGTGTTTCATAAGGGTGTTGCAAGACTTAAATGAGATAATGTATCAAGAGTACTTTGCATGGGGGCAGGTAGGTAGTGCAGTGAATAAAGCACCATCCCTGGATTCAGGAGGACCTGAGTTCAAATCTGGCTTCAGATGACACTTACTAGCTGTGTGACCCTGGAAAAGTCACTTAATCTTTATTGCCCCCCCCCCAAATTATCTTGTGCTTATAAGAATGCTTTGCAAACTTTAAAAGACCTATATAAATATTAGGTATTATTTTTATCATAACATTGTGAAAAGCCAATGTGGGATAGAGTGGAAACAGAAAAGGAAATAAAATATGCTGAAAGGCAGATTTTAGAGCCTAAAAATACAGAATTTGTAAAATGTACTCTATCTTATAGTGAAATGCCTATCTGGGTTTTTTTGTTTGTTTGTTTGGGGGTTTTTTGTTTGTTTTGTTTTGTTTTGTTTTTTGCAGGGCTAGTAAATGTCAACTGTCTGAGGCCAGATTTGAACTCAGGTCCTCCTGAATTCAGGGCCGGTGCTTTATCCACTGTGCCACCTAACTGCCCCTGACTATCTGTTTTGAAGACTGAATAGCCTAAGTACCTGCCTTCTGATTGATGTCATACTTTTAAGGCCTATTCTTTGGGAAAATTGAGTCTGACAGAAATGTGAAATAGGTGAAATTCCCTCAATTTACTTTGTCTTTGAATGCACTGTGCTTCTTGGCACTCTGGGGTTCATTTTTAATTACTAGGGAAAAATCAGAATGCATAATTTTATTTTAAGTAGTAATTTTTCCCCTATTTATTGTGTTTAGGTTCCTGATAGTCATGAAAAAGAAAAATATCTGCTGCATAAAAATCATACCCTACAGGATGAAGTCACCACACTCAAGCTAGAACTAGACACAATAAAAATTAAGGATCAGGAAAAAGAAACTCGATATACAGAAGAAAATGAAGTTTTAAAAGAAAAGAATGATGAGCTTCAGAAGGAATTAAAACTAAATGAAGAAGCATTAACAAAAACAATATTCCAGTACAGTGGACAAGTAAATGTTCTGACAACTGAAAATGCAATGCTAAACTCTAAATTGGAGAATGAAAAACAAAACAGAGACAGACTAGAGACAGAAATCGAATCATACCGTTCCCGTCTGACTAATGCTATTCGTGATCATGAACGAAGTCAGACATCAAAACTAGACCTTGAGCATACCTTTCAGCGAGAACGAGATGAGTGGCTTCGTTTACAGGACAAACTAAATTATGACTTGTCTAATCTAAGAGATAACAATGGTGTCCTTTCTCAAGAGCTTTCTAAAGCTGAAAGTAAAGCTAATAGTTTAGAAAATGAGCTATACCTTGTACGTGATTCCCTCAGAGAAAAGACACTAATTTTAGAAAGCACACAGAGGGAATTAAACCAGACCCAATATAAAGCAAAAGAACTCGAACACACAAATCAAATGACAAAGGAAAAACTGAACAAATATGTTGTCAAACAAGAATCCATCCAAGAACGATTAGCCCAAATCCAGAGTGAAAATATGTTGCTTCGACAACAGCTTGAAGATGCCCAAAACAAAGGCATCATTAAAGAAAAGGTAGTAAGTGATGTTCAGGTACAATTTAGTGATCTCTTCAATAAACTTCATGCCGATACCAAAAAACAAGTTCTTTTGGTAGAAGACAGAAATAAAGAGTTAATCAATGAATGTAACCACTTAAGAGAGCAAATATGCAAATATGAAAATGAGAAAGCAGAAAGAGAGGTAGGTTTTTAAATAATATTATCTGATAAACATTTAACTTTCTGAAATAAAATTCAAAGTAATTTTGATCAAGATCAATTTGGAAATTGAATTTTTATCAGGAAGATGAAGTTATTAACTGTCATTGTAAAAATTCCGACATGTAAGAAATGGGAAGCAATAACATGATAATCAACCTGATATCCATCTTTTGTATAAGATAATTCACTTTGCTTAGAAGTATTGTGTATGTAGCCCATGAAATTTGAAATGTAGATTATAGAGTTAATCACATAAATAAATAATAACACTTTTATAAGTCTAATAATATGCCTAATAATCCATTTTAATACTGCAATGGAATAAATTATTTGAAGTGCTAAGACTTAAGAAAAATCCTAAGAAATTATTCTAGATCGAAATTAGACATCTAAATTGAAATACCAGGGGTATTATAGTGGCCCTTTTCATAACCATTTAAACATGTTTATCGGTATCACTAGTTTTAATTCAAATTGTTTTGAACTAATTCTAGAAATCTTAAAAACTGGATCATATTTTTAATGTAATTCCAAAGACTCTCAACTACTTTCCTTTAAAATTTAGGACAATAATTATATTCAAAGAGACTACATTTATGCATTAAGCATTAATTTTTTGTGTGGTAATAGTGCCATTTTCTAAAAAATGTGTTTTTGGTTCCCCACTACATATTTATTACTTACCTCAGTGTTTTTCACTGTTTTACCAACACTTCTTACTTAATCTCCAAAATTGCAGTTTCTGGAATAACTGCCTTTTGTTTGTTGGAGATAGATAGCTTTTTACAATCTAATAGCATTTTTCATGATCTGTGATTTTTCATATATTCAGTGGGTAACAGGACTACCAGCTATTATACTAAGTGACAATTTCATATAAAAATTTTTTAGATTTTATTTTAATGCATATGATAATGCATTTGAATATAGTCATTTCATATTGGAATTTTATTTATATTAATTCAATTAATTATGCTCATTTTTCCTTTCACAATTTTAGCTTGGCTTCTTTTAGCTTATGTTTCCTTTAAGAAGTTTACTAGACTTTAGCTAAATTTCATTTTAGAAGATACTTAATCTTTTCTAATAAGATAGAAAGTTTTAAATTTTTTTTGCTTTTTAGCTTCATTTGCTATTAATATATGCAATAATTTTCTTTGCTGTACAGTGAAAATGAGCAGGATTTTTATAGCATATATTTTCTAGTATATATAAATATATACATGTACAAGTGTATATTTGTGTGTGTGTGTGTGTATATATATATATATATATATATATATATATATATATATATATATATATATATATATATATATATGTAGGTATTCCTGCTAGGTTAGAGAATGAAATGAAATGAAATGAAAGGAAATGAAATGACTTCCCTTAAGCAATGGCTTTGCACCATACTGTGTACACATATGTGGGAGAGCTACCATATTTTCTATAGTTTCCCCTTCTTCTGTACATTTACAGCAACCAGAAGTATAATTCCTATCCTAACAGAAAAAGTAACTACTTTGAAGGCTTGGCAAGGACAGTTGAAGATGTGAATAGGAGCTAGCAACCCCCTCCCCCACTTTTTTTTTTCTTTCAGCAAACCAGATCAAGCACTTCAAGTGCTGTTACCAAACCTGACAAGCATATCAGTACTCCAGGGGAAACTATGAGAGGAAGGGAAATGCAACTTTTTCTTATAGATGTCCTCATTCCTATAAGGGCAGGTACAAAGAAATAAGATAATTAACTTTTTTGAGAAATGGATGTTTCTATCAATATAGGAAGCTATATATTCTTCACTTCCCATTCCACCATATTCCATGTGAATTGCATATAAAAAGTTTTAACCTCCATGTGGCTTTGGAGGTATTCTAATTCTCAAAAAGATGGAATGGGGAAATCAGGCTGAATGTATTGCTTTATGAGAACACAGAGCAAATAGGAAGATAGCATTTGGTCCATGCTGAATGTAGGGTGAGTGGTATAGTCAAAAGAGCTTTGTAGTCTCAGGAATTAAATTCAAATCCTTTTCTCTAGTAATTACATCTTTATGACCTTGAGTAACTCATTTAACCTCTTTGGGACTTAGTTTGTTCATCTGCAAAATGAGGTGGTTGGATTAAATAGTCCCTAAGATTTTTTCTAGTTTTAACTATATAATAACTATGAATATGTTCATGAAATTAAGTTGCATATGAAAATATATCAATTAATTTTGAGGGCATATTTATGTTATATTAGCTAATAATTGATTTATGAAATCAATAATGAAATAATATGGATATATTTCTATCAGGATACAGTAAGAAAGCTTCAACAAGAACTTGCTGATTCCCTAAAAAAACAATCCATGACAGAAGCTTCACTGGAGGTTACATCACGTTATCGAAATGATTTAGAAGTTAAAAAAGAACAACTACAGAAAGAAGTAAATCAAATCAAAATTAAAGTATGTATGCAAAACATCAGTAATTTGTTATGGTTTAATGAAAAGTGTTTTCAGTATAACATTTCTTTTTTTTACCAATATTATATAATTCCTGAACACAGTGCCTATCATTTAAACTGACTTAGAACAAGACAACCATTTGTACTCTATATAATTCCTGAACACAGTGCCTATCATTTAAACTGACTTAGAACAAGACAACCATTTGTACTCTTAAATGGACATAACTGTATTCACTCTTTAGGTGGTTGGCAAGGAACGAGGTGTTTTTCTATGTAACAATAATAACTAAATCATTTATATTATACTTTATGGTTAGAAAGCCCTTCACATACATTATCTTATTTAATTCCCAAAACAACTCTGTGAAGTAGAAGTTATGCATTTCTATTCAAACTACTCATTAACAAAAGGAAAATTATATTATTTCACCTTTCAACCAGTTGAAACCCACCATGAAAAAGTAATATTTAATAAATACATGTTAATTGATAGAGTATAGCCGGTGGCCCTAGTTTTGGAAGATGCACTTTGAGGCATAATTTGAAAGTATATAAACTATACATGGCAAAGTAAAATTGAGAATTAATTATATGGATAATCTCAGTATTATCTTCTGATTTATTCAAGCTGATCTCACCATGTTGTTTCCATCTCTAGTACCTTCAGTCATGCCATTCTTCTTGCTTAGTTAGTTATATTTCCCCATCTGTACTCCTTCTCCCTGCTTCTCAAATACTACCTTCAGCTCTAAGATCCTTTTCAGTTCTAAAAGTGTGATTCTTTTGCCATAAGCCTTTTGAACTTTTTAGCTCTACTGATTTCACAATCTTCTGAATTCTACTTTTTATCTGAAACCGTATCATTTAGTATTTAACTGCATATTACCTTATGGTGTTTACATCTGTTATCAAACTATTGTTTTTGTATATGTGTCTAATTTCCCCAACTAGATTATAATTCCTTGAGGACAGGGATTATTTATACTTCTTTATCTTCCACAGAACTTCATTCTCACAGCATTTTGTCAGTAGAAGAGTTATTATTTTAGTAGTAGTAATAGTTGCTAACTAAATGTTTATTTGTTGACTTTGCCATGAGTTGAACGTTTAGCTAAAAATCCATTTGAATTAATTTATTTGATTTACTCCAAGGTAATATTTGGTCTAAACAACTTTGAGTTCCTTGCTAGTTCCTTGATATATTTTTTTAATTTTCAATTTCCCAGAATCCCCCAATGGCAAAAAACTTTGTATAAAAGTATTTTATTTATTATTTAAAACTATTGTAATGAAGAAGGTAAGCCATAGAATACAGTTCTATAGCCAGATTTTCTTAAGTCTTCCCTTTATTACTATAAAATACATTCCTCTATTTTAGGTTGCTTTCCCACATTTATATGCAGTTAAAGATATGGTATTCATCAGTATACCATCCAAAAGCTGTGGAAATGGATATTTCTGATAGCCTTCAAAACACATTTTCAACCCAATAATCATCATTAATTGTAAAGTAATAGAAATCTGTGCCAAAACATCCTGAAGGTTACTTTTCCAAAAGTCTACTTTTCTTTAAAACCGGTTTGTCACCTAGAACAAGAGTTTCATCATGCAGTTTCATAATCACCAAGCATAACTTAGATCATTTTACATGAGATAGCTTCCATGTAATGTATTGGTTTGGAGTTAGAAGAATTAAGTTCTGCTTACCCTCTGTGATTTACTAGCTATAGGACTCCAGGAAAATTTCTTAAGGCTAGAGTTGCCTAAGGCAACTCCCTAGGATTTATGATAGATGGCTGTGATCGACATAGATGGAATTTCCTATGCTACTGAAATCACAAATCTTTCACATACTTAATGTATTGTGTATGTGCCCATGTGATGTGATAGTGAATTGAATATAGTGACATTTGGTATACAGACTTGCCATTTCAGAAGGCAAGAGTAGAGAAAATGACGAGTTCTGAATGAATTTTTACCATGTGTAATGTAAATTGAAATAGTTCGTTTCTGAATCCCAGAAATTTCACATTTTACTTGGCAATTGATAAATGGATGGGGCCTTTGTACAGTTTTTTAAGTTTGAGATGACCTGCTGGCCCATGGGCTGGAGCAGAGGAGTTGTGTTAGAGGGCAAGAACTTCATAGTTATAAAATTAAAGTTGTCCTTCAAGCCTAGAGGATGAGCAGGAGCATTTTCCGTTAACAGAGCCCTCAGAGGCAGTTTGTTTGTTTTTTTTCACGGAAATATTTTTTTACACTGTGGCCAAACACTTAGTTCATTCGTTCAATGAAACTGCCTGGCTGCCCAGGCTTTGCTTTTGGCCCATTACACTTGCTTTTATCAAAATTTCTCTCTTGAAAACTCAGGGGTTTTTTCTGTGATAGACTAGTAGAGGCTTACGTTTTAAATCCCCACTAGCATTCCCACACAACAATAGAGTTAGCCTGCATTTCATGGGCTTGTGCCCTGGTAATGCCTTTTCCTCTTGAGTGATATAGGTTCTGATAGGCATTTTCTTACAAAATAAACCAGTCTTGTCACAATTCAAGAGTTGTTGAAGAATAAAACCTTCAGTCTCTACATAATCCTGATGATTTGTAAGAACAAAAAAAAAGCTTGAAATGAAAAAAAAACAAAAAGCACCAGAAAGTACATGGTGAAATATGTGGGATTCTGCACTGAGGACGAGCTACTGTGAGACCAACACATGGGTCTTTGTTTCACATGGAGAGATGGAATGCAGGGCAGCGTCTTGACTCATAACAGGTTTTAGCAAGTATGATGAATGCCAAGCAAGCATCCAGTGCTGAAGCATTTTTTTTTCTCCTCAAAATGCATCAAATGCCTAATTAGATACCGAATTCAACAAATAACAATTTTGAAGCCAAGTGCTGAAGTACCCCTGTACAAGAATACATAGCTTTGTCTATATAGTTGGCTACTACTTGATGGCCTAGTGAAAACTTTGGTTGATAAATTTTAGTACTTCTTTATAGGCATCCTTAATTCAGAATTAAGTATAAGATTGTGATTTTGTTTTTAAAGTTGCAAATTTTAAGGCATTTTATTTGAAATTTTTTTAGCTGCAAGAATCTCAAGAACAGAACCTACAGTCACAGCGGTCTGCTAATGAGCTAGAAGATCATATACAAAAGTAAGAGTTAAAGCATTTTAAAAATTATGTGCTCTGACTAGTTGTAGAGCAAATAAAAATGAAAAATCTGTACGTTGTCATATTGTATTTAGAATATCACATAGCTCAGTAGTTTATTTTTTTGTTCAGTGGGAGCGAGGATTAACGTACTTAACTACAGCTTATTTTGAGATGAATGTGTAAAGAATTAATTGTTATTTAAGGTTTTTATGACCCCATCTTTTGGCTAGAATTTTTAAAAACCTTGCTCACGCACTGGTCTGGGGCACCCCAAACGGCAAGGTGCTCCACCCACTGGTTGTAGCCATTGCCAGGGCTCTGGCACCTCATGTCATCACCATTCACTGACGCCTACATGGGCCTGGCAAAATTATAATGATTGGAAGCCCAGTGAGGGCAGTCATGTGACTGTCAGAGCAGCCAGTCAATTGGCTGGGGGCTGTGTGTGGACAGCCTGGGGTCTGCTGGGAAGAAGGGAGGTTTTTCGCCATTCTGGCTTGAAGCTGGAAGGTGACAGGATGCTGCTGTGTGTTCTCAGCTGATTTCTGAGTAGTGGTGTGATTCAGATTGTATTACTTCCCTTTCCCCATTTTATTTCCCTTCCCTTAATCCTACTGATCATGTTTGTGTTTTATTTTTTAAGTTCGTTCTTGTTAAATAAATCCTGCTCTGTTTTGAGGGAGGCGGTCGGTCTCCTTCCTTCCCCCAATATTGTGGCAAGCTGCCTAGCTAACACTCCCCAATTAAAAATTGGTCCCTACAAATGAATGAATGAATGAATGAGCATTTATTAAGCATTTATTATGTGCTAAGCATTGTGCTAAGGACTGAGGATACAAATGCCAAAAGCAAAATGTCTCTGCCCTCAAGGAGAACTTACATTCTAATAGTGGCCAGGGAGGGGCTCTTGGATCCTGAAAGTTTCTGTGATTGTGAATGGGGCTGTAGGGGAATCAGTTGGATTACATGCCCAAAGAGATATTGGTTTTTGTTTTCAGTATATTCAAGTGCTACACTTTGATCGTAATTGAAAATATCATTAGAATTTGAATTAACAAGCAGCATAAATTACTGCTAGAAGATACAACCCATGCCAAATCATCTATTTTTCCCCTCAAGAACTAAGGTAGAAGCAGTGTCATCAAATGTACAGAGAACCTGACTCTAAATCATGAAAACCTAGGTTCAAGTTTATGTATGACACATATTGGCTGTGTCCAGGGCAAGGGAGAGTTCTGTTTTTTCCCCACACAATTCTCTAAAACCATACATTGTAGAACTGGAGCCAATAAGCACTGGTAGAAAGAGTTTCCTCATCAGGAGTTCCCTATTCCAATAAAAATTTTATATCTTGCTATGCCCCTCCCCCCAAAAAAAATTCCCTCTCAAAAACTACTGGCTAAAACAATGCCTTATCAATTTTTTTCAAGAATTATATGTTTTTCATATCTAATTGCTATATGATTACAAATTAAAGTATGTCTGAAGAAGACTTATCAAAAGACAATTTTTCTGTAAAACAGAAAATTGACTGCCCCTCCCAGCAGAGGTTTCATTATACAATTTTACAATCTCCAGAAACAATCATGAGACAACCTAGTTTAGTAGGGAGAGTGATCTTGGAGTCAGGAAGATCTGGATTCAAATCCTTCTTCTGACATGTACTTTGTGACTCTGCACAAGTCACTGAACCTTTCACAGCTGACAGGGAACTTTGGAAGACTTGAAATTGCAGGTTTGAATACATAGACAGTATCTTCCTTCACCAAGGAAATCACAGGTCCAAACCCCCTTACTCAAATTACTATCATTTTAGATTTGATCATGTATGTATAAGAATGCATTAAAATATATATATATATATATATATATATGTGCATGATATATATGATGTATATGAAGATATGAATGGATATATTCAGTTATAATGTAAGTTCCTTAAAAGGAAGTAGTTTTTCTTAATTTTTGTATCCCAAATTCCAAGTACTGTCTCTCTTCTGTCTCTTTGCCTTTGCCTTTTTCCCCTATTCCAGAAATGCTCTCTCTCCTCACCTCCACCTCTTGCAGTCCCTAGCTCCACTCAAAGCTTATCCAAAAAAGCCCTACCCCTTACATACGATTTTTCTGGATCAATTCTTTTCACTACTTTATTAAATTACTTTGTATTTACTTCACATATACTTCACACACTTATTTACTTGTACATGTTAGTTTCATTCCAGTGAAATAAAATCTCCTTGAAGGCTGGAAGCATTTTTACTTTTGTCTTTATGTGTATCCACTGGGCCTCGCCAGTAAGGTCTTGAAACTTAATAAGAACTTGTTGAATTAAATTAAATATAAAAAGTCCTTAATAAGTGCTGAATTGTTGATAATATATTTCCTTTTTTAGGCTTGAAATTGAAAATGCCAGATTAGAAGCTACAGTAAAACAACAAGTGGGCAAAATTGAAAAAATTCAGGAAAACATGCTGGATTATCCTTCAGTAAGTCAGCTCATGGATTTAGTTTCTCTTTTTAAAAACACCTTTCCTTTGTATAAGCAGTAGAACATGGTAAGAAGTTTTACTTGTAAAAAATTCATTTGTTACTGTAATTTGATAGCCAGGTACCTTCTTATTGATTCAGGATGCTGTTTGGGTTAATCATTATGTTATGGGAGAGATGAACTTTTCCCATATAAAATTAATAATATTGGCATTGCAATATTATGTTAAAAAATTTAATGAAGTTGCAAAAAAGTATTAACATTGTGTAATGAATTAAATTTCTTTAATTCAAATGTTGATCATGGTTATGGTTCAGGTTTCTTGCTCTAAAGCCTTTTGGCATCAAGTTAGTTGTCATAATTTGTACTTCTTAGCAAAATGAGGTCTCAAGTATTAATAAGTAAGGTTTTTTAATTGAGTATATGTTTGAATTAATCATGACAATATATCAAATTCAAACATACTAGGTGATTACTGTGGGCAAGTCTCAGTAGCCAAACGTGCGGCTTCATTAGACCAAATAGATGCTGTGGCCTACTGATTATCACTCATTTGCAGAAGACAGATTTTACTTTGGAGCATTTGTTTCTCCTTTCTTTTCTATTTAAGCCTTCCTAGGAAGCCTGGAAAGTTAAATAATTTGCTGATAATTCAAGGCTCCTTTTGCTTATATAGGAGCCCCTTCTGATTATCAAATCAAATTTATTTTCCACGTTCATGAAACAAATTATTCTTAGAGAATTTTTCATACATCATATTCCTAAAAAAGAAATGAACAGGGGCAGCTAGGTGGTACAGTGGGTAAAGCCCTGCAGTGCCATGGATTCAGGAGGACATGAGTTCAAATCTGGCCTCAGACACTTGACACTAGCTGTGTGACTCTGAGCAAGTCACTTAACCCTTATTGCTCCACAGAATGAATGAATGAAAGGCCTGAAAATCAATACTAATCCTTTGATTCTGTTACCCAATATTAGAAGAACGAGATAGCAACAGATTAAAGATTTTAAGTCCTGACCCAGCCCCTTGCTGTCCATATAACTTTGTCAAATAGTTTCTGTCGTCAGGCCTCAGTTTACTCATATATTAAATTTTGTACTAACTCATCACTAGGGTTCCTTTTTTCTCTAACAGTCTATGATTCCTAATGAGTGAACTCCAGTTGCTTATTCTTATTCTCTAATCAAGTCAGCTCTCCCAAATCTACCACTAAAAAAAAAATTTAATGAGTGCCTGCTATGTCCCTATATAGTATATCAGTATTAGATGCTAAAATAATAAAGAATTAAAGTGGGTGGTGGTCCAAAAATTAGAAACAAACTAGAATGACATGCTCACTGTATGCCACAGGAAAAAATATCAAAGAATGTTGTGAAGGAAAAGATCATTGTTGCCAGATACCGAGCAAAGCTTTATAGAAAAGATAGAACTTTGAGTTGCCTTTGAGGTTTGGGAAGGGGTCAATAGTGAGAGGGCAGGAGAACAACACAGTCCAGAACAATAGCTTGAGCAAAAGTACAGTAGTGTGAGGAGGGTTGCTGTAAAGAAACTAGAAGTAAAAGTTGGAAAAAGTAGGACAAAGTTAGATTTTAGAGGAAGAAAGGAAGGCAGAGAAGTTTAGCCTCAATCTGGCAGACCATAGCAGTCTCATTATAGGTTCTTGAGTAGGGATTTTATATGATCTAAACATTGTTTTATGAAGATTAATTTAGCATCTTGTAGTAAGGATTGGAGTGGGGATAGAACTGGAATAGAAAGACCCTGTAGGAAGTTCTGTTATTAAACCATAGGCATGTTACTTTATGTCTCTGTGCCTGTTGGACTAAGGTGTTCACCTCTCAATTTATGATCCTCTGCTTGAGGTAAGGCATCTGGATTAAGGTTGTTAGCCTTGAGATATAAGAGGAAAGAGAAACACCAAAGGGATCATTTATAGGGATAATGAATGACAAATCTGATAAGAGAAACAGGATCCCATATTGCAGCAAAGTCATGGACTAAAAAAAAAAAAAGTTTTAGGGGTATGGATAGAACTTCTGCTTTTTGAGCAGTTTCAGTAACTAGAAGGGAGGAAACCCAGATTTCATGGAAATAAAGAAAAGCATTATGTTATATGCATACAGAGCCTGCCTCCGAATTAGGAAAACATGGATTTGAATCCCAACTCTGGCTTTGTGATCCTGGGCAGGCCTGTAACTTCTTGGTGCCTTAAGTCATTCCCTAAGATGCTTAGGGTTGAAGATTCTAAATTTCAGGCTAGGTGCAGGTAACGGATTGAATTTTTTCACTGAGATTTCCTTATACTAGTTAAATCACAGGTACAGACCAAATAAATAAGGAAACTGTTATAAATAAATAGATTAATGAAATGTGAATAAGAAATGAGGAAATGACAGCTGTGGGATAGTCATTCCTTAGAGAAGTTTGGAAGCAAAGAGGAAAAATGGGAGTGAATCTAGAAGGGGCAGCAGAATTCAGCAGAATGAGGAGAGTTCTTTATTCCCTTTTAAGATAGAAAAGACTTACTAGCTGTGTGACCCTGGGCAAGTCACTTAACTTTCATTGCTCCTCCCCCCAAAAAAAGAGAGAGGTTTTGGTGGGCAGCTAGGTGGCGCAGTGGATAAAGTACTGGCCCTGGATTCAGGA
This sequence comes from Dromiciops gliroides, assembly GCF_019393635.1. Taxonomy (NCBI): domain Eukaryota; kingdom Metazoa; phylum Chordata; class Mammalia; order Microbiotheria; family Microbiotheriidae; genus Dromiciops; species Dromiciops gliroides. The sequence continues at coordinate 130,500,555 of NC_057865.1, forward strand.
GGACCTGAGTTCAAGATCAACCTCAGACACTTGACACTTGCTAGCTGTGTGACCCTAGGCAAGTCACCTAACCCTCATTGCCCCGCAAAAAAAAAAAAAAAAAGTTCAAAAGAGGACAGGTCATTTACCTGACTCATATTCTTTCTAGAGCAATAGGTACCACTCAAGGAGAATAACAAAACAGGAACTTACTCAGGTTGCCTCTCACTTAGCCAAATACAACGATATTTGGAAAACAGTTTTATAGCCTAACATAAGAACACATATATAGACATTTCAGCATAGGAATGCTTAGAGCGTGAGCGAGGTGTGCCAACAGAGGGGGAATGGGGATGAGGGGACCATTCCTTTGGCTGTACAGAAAGGTCTTTTGGCAAACTTGGCCCACATTCTATGTATTCCTATGCATTTTAACCATTTTAAAATTTATTAACATCATTATTAACATTTTAAGTATAAGTAATAACTATATTGAAATCAAATAAGAGCTTTCATTGACCTAAATTTCAAAAAAGAAATAGTTTGTAGTGAAATCAGAGGAAAGCTATGTCATTTTAAGTAAGATCAATAATTTTCTCTTTCCATATTTTGAATTTATAAACTACACTTAAACTGATATTTACAGGTGGATCTGTAGTTAATGAAAAGTATCCTTTTTTAAATGCCAGTTCAGTTCTTGTAATATATTTTTTAAATATTTTCAAAGCTTGAAACCGAAAGGGAAAAATTAAAGAAACTCATTGACTTAAAGCAGTCTCTGGAAAATCGTCTAGAACAAGAGATGAAGAGAAACAATGAATTACAGAAAGATGTTAGTGGGTAAGACTTCTTTTTCCAGATTGTTTCAACCAAACACTAAGTAAGGAAGGACTTAAAAATTTTGTTAAATCTTAAGTACAAATTCATTTTATATATTAACACTTGGATAATTATAGTACATATAATTCTGAGTGAATAAAGAATCTTTTCATTTTCATTTTATTTACTAACTTATTGCTGAAAATCAAATTTTCTGACCTGTATCTTTGAAGTTGTAGTAAGATGCTATAAAGCACATGTACTTTAAAGTATGTTTTCCAGAATTGTACTATATGGCATTTGACAGAGTCTCTTGTTAAGTATACTATTTCTGCACAGATTATTTCTATAAGGTCCCAGTGTTTTCCATCCTAATTTATTTCCTTCATTATTCACTTATTTTTTTCTTTATCATTCAGTCACAAAGTATTATTTATTAAACATCTGTTGTATATAAAATACTGTGCTAGTCCCTGGAGCCACAGAAGTGAGTAATATACAGTCTCTGCTTTGAAAGTGATTACAGTCTAGTAAAAGAGGTAATTCAGGGACTTAAATAACTCTTGTGCAAATAAGAATAAATTCTTAGGAATGGTCCAGAGAAAATGCCATCAGACTAGAGGAGAAAAGGACCCCTTCTGACTTTGTGGGATCAGCAAGATTCCATTTAGGATATGACTTTTGAGTTAGACCTTTCCAGATTTCTTAGCCTAACATTTAAGGCCCTTCACAATGTGGCAGCATCCTGTCTTTCCACACGTAAATTATATTGTTACCTCTTAGACAACCTAAGCTCTAATTAAACTGAACTATTATCTGTCCTTCAAAACATGCCCTATACTTTCCCACCTCTACCCTGTGCCTGTAATGTTCACCCATGCCCACTACATGCATCTTCACCCAAATGTAGCTCCTCTGTGGGGCCTACTCTGATCTCTGTTGTTAATGAATGACCTTTACCATCAGACTTCACATTGAACTTTCATTACACACCTCCTAATGCTCTTAAAGTTTTATTGTGAATCGTAATTATCTACATGTATGTCTTTTATCCAAATTGTATGAGAGCACAGACTATGGCCTGTCTTAATTTTATATTCTATCACAATCTTTAGGGGTAAACACATAATGCTTTTTAATTGAATTTGAATTGAATTCAAATTGATGAATTTGAATTGAATATGGCAGGGGGCCACCACTGTTCAAGTATCAGATTCTCTGACCACAGTCTACAGGCTGCCACTTCAGTGGCAGAGGAGAATCTCTAAACCATCATGCATTTTCCAGAACTATAATTCAGCTGTGTTATCATTTAAATAGGTTTTTGTGGGATTATATTGAACTGCTTTTTAGAGCACTAGTTTTGAGGGGGAAGAAATATTCCAACCAGTCAATTTACAAAGTAACTTTTGAGATTTAATTTACTTTTCAAGTTAGGGTCTGCTTATATTTAATCTAATAAACAAACGTTTTTAATGCAACTTTGTTTTCTAATAACATTAAATGATATCATTTATATTTTGTGGGATGGGGTATTTAAATATTCCACCAGCTAATTTACACAGATCTACAATTAAAATAACAAAGGCACAAAACATCACCATAAAACTTCAAAAAAAAATAAGTTTACTTACTTAAATTTCTGATTATATTAATTGAAGATATCCTCCTTTCTAAAACCATTACAATGTACTAGAAACCATTTGGAGACTATTCTACGATGAAGTGATATTGATGAAGAGCTGACAATAGAGATGAAATTGTTTGGGAGGCTACTGTTTCTTTGGTTTTATTTTAACAAAATATTGTCAGATTTGAATTGGGTGACCTCAAGAATTCTTTTCAGATTTATTTTTTCTATGATTGAAAATAATTTAAGGCAATGAGTCAAAAATAATAATTTTTCAATATGTAATATTTAAAGTATAAGGAGTTTCACTTAATCTGTTCATTCTTACAGATTTAAAAGACTGCTGAAAATAACAAAAAAGAAATTAAAAGAATATGAAAAAGAAGATGTTGTTTACCAGGGCGGACTGAGGCGAACACATTCTGAAATGGATAGACAAATTAATAGGTTAAAAAATAAGGTAATCCTTACTTAGTATTGGAAAATGTAAAATGTCTTTGTATTCCTTTTGAAATGGTTATAGATGTTGCAGGTCATTGGACACCAGTAACCATGGAAAGCTATAAAGTGCCCATACTTGGAAGGCAACACTTTTTATCTAAGGCCTTGTCACACAGTTCTTGCTGATGTCAGGGACACAGTAGACAAGCTTGGGGACTTTATATCTCCCTGAAAATTCTGGGCTCCAGTGACTTTCTATATAGATTTGTACAGTAGAAATTTTTCCTCTATTTACATTATAGAATTCATGTCATAAAGAATATACCTAAATGTATTGAAAGAGTTTCTCAAGTATTTGAAAACATTGTCAAGTGGGAGAAATATTAGACTTGTTTTAACCATGAATGAAAGTTCCAAAGCCACAGATTTAGGTTTAATGTGAAGAAAAACTTTCTAACAATTAGAGTAATCCCAAAGGGAAATGGTCTGTTTCAAGAGAGCAAATGCTGGAAAGCCTTTTAGGGTCAACATTCATAGGGCCTCTTATAACCTTTGGGCTCCCTCTGACACTCTACTTCTGTAATCCTAAAGAGGAAAAAATATTCCCCAAAAAGGATTACTAGTAGGCAAAAACAATTTGAAAAGCAGTAGCTTTTTAAAGAGATTTTAAAGTGATAAAGAACAAATAAAGTAACAGTTTGATTGCAATATGATCACTGCTAATGTTAAGAAACTTCATAATACAACACAGAGTTAAAAGTTAAAAAGACTTTCTCCATAGAAATAGGACTTGAGTTGATTTAAGAGAGGGAAGGACTCCAGTACTTAGAATATTTTCATTTCATTCCACCAATAAGTGGATGAAAACTATTCCACTGCAGTATATCCTATATACTGCTTTTCTATTTTAGGGAAGCAAAGATTCTCCCCGTGATGGAAGAATAATAAATAATAATAAATTGACTAATACATCTGAAGCTAACATCTTACAACATCACACGTTAGGGGAAAGTCCTAGAGGTTTTGAAAAACGTAATAATTGTTCCAATGAAATAACATATAAAACACTTTGCAAACCTTAAAGTGCTATGTAAATGCTAACTAGTAGTACTACTGGTTTTTTTTTTTTTCTATAATGTTAAGTGACTCCTTAGAAACATCTCTCACTATCATTAATTTTCCTAGTCTGTCGTCTTGGAGTTCTCGTCAGTATTTATTGAAAAGAACTAACTTCTTAACGTTATTGGGTTTTTGCCCTTTGGAACTCAGTAGTATCACTCTTATTTTTCACTTATTTCAGTCAGTCATCTAACAGGCTGAAGGAAAACAGGTAGAAATCCTGCTACGCTTGTTGGTTAATTTTGTTGAGACACTTAGGAAGCAGGAAGAGAGACAGTACACAATAGAACCTCTGCTAAATGTGGTATAGTCCCTGGATACTATCACCAGAGTTTTGTAAATGAGAGACATTGTTTTCTCTGGCTCTGTAATTGATCAGAATCTCACCATGTGACATTCAAATTAGCCTAAATTAATTTTTTTCTCAGTAAAGTCTATCACTATAGAATCAGTGTTCTTACTAGAATGATAAAAAAGAATCTCATTTCTTTCCAAATTCCTTTTAAAATCTATTGTTTCTTTAGGCCTAACATAACTTAAGAAGAATTTGTTGACATCCATCTCGTAGGGGTTTTATGTGATATCCGCTCACTATACTAAGAATCTGGTCAGAAAGGACACATGGACAAATTAGAGAACACAGAAGACAATGTGGGATCAAGTACTAAATGTGCATTAAACAGAGTATCAGAGCTAGTAATATAACTTCATGGTTTCTCCTTTCAGTTTGAACTTTGAGTTGTAAATTTACCTAAATCATCATTTCATAGCTGTGATGTAATGAAATGTATCATTATCCTTATAACTAAATTAAAAATAATTTAATCTTAATAGTTTTAAATTAGTATTTAAGTTGAAAGACCTTTATTTTACTTAGGTAATTTGCTAAACTGATATTTTATACAAACAGATTGAAGACCTTACACAACAATTGGAAACAGCATCTTCAAAATGTATACAGTTGGAATCAACAAATCGAAGTCTTCAAGAAGAGTTGTTTTCTATGAAAGCCTTGCAAAAGAAATGTGACAAGCTGGAAAGGAATAAAAGACAATTGGAAGAAGATGTGGTTAACCTTAAACATCATTTAGAAATTACTAAGCTAGAACACAATCAATTAAAACAATATAAACATGAGATTGAAGAACGAGCAAGGCAAGAGATTGTAGAAAAACTAAAAGAAGTGAACCTATTCTTACAGGTTACTGTCTTTATCACTACTATGCTTTTAAAATGTATCTATGTGGGGCAGCTAGGTGGCTCAGTGGATAAAGCACTGGCCTTGGATTCAGGGGGACCTGAGTTCAAATCCAGCCTCAGACACTTGACACTTACTAGCTGTGTGACCCTGGGTAAGTCACTTAACCCTCATTGCCCTGCCCCCCCCCCAAAAAAATGTATCTATGTAAATGAAGGTCTAGGATTTGTTTTCCCTGTTCTAACTCCAAGATAAATTTTTTAGAATATGTTTCCCTCTGCCTTTTCTATGGGTCTCCATAAGCTTGGTATTACTATAAAAAAGCAAATAATAGCCTTTGAAATCATAAGTGACAATAACCATATATACTATCAATTAAAAAAAATAATTGGCATAATTAGAAAAAATTGAAGGGTAAGGTTTATTTTCTTCAAAAAATATTTTAATTGTGACATAACATTCTGGAATATTCTGGAGTCTTGTTTGTTTTTAAGAATTAAGTTTTTATAATGATCTAATATTAGCACTAGGATCAAAACTAGTGAATCCAATAGAAATAGGGTTGTTGTTTTTTAAGTTCAAATTTAATTCAGCTGACCTTGATAATGAGTACTTTCAAAATTAGGACCTATTTTTAGAAATTCAGAATTGCAGGGGGCAGCTAGATGGCTCAGTGGTTAAAGCACCGGCCCTGGATTCAGGAGTACCTGAGTTCAAATCCGACCTCAGACACTTGACACTTACTAGCTGTGTGACCCTGGGCAAGTCACTTAACCCCCATTGCCTGCAAAAAAAAAAAAATTCAGAATTACTCTCTGAATCACTAAAATTAAATTGAAACCTAACAGAATATGGCAACAGACATTTTATAATTTTCAGGATAGAGTTGGACCTTTTTTTAAATTTGGTTCTTTGTCTTCCATTTGGTGTAGACACAAGCAGTATCCCAAGAGAACTTAGAACAATTAAGAGAAAATAACAATGCTTCAATAAGAAACCAAATGGAGCTTCGAATTAGAGATCTAGAAACCGAACTCTCCAAAATGAAAAACTCACATCAAGACTCTACGAAGGCAGAACTAGAGAGATACAGACAGCTTTATTCTGAAGAATTAAAAGCCAGAAAATCATTGTCAAACAAATTAGACAGGTAAGCCCAAACACTAAGAAAATAGTACTTAGACATAAATCAAATTGCTTTTAAAGTTTTCCATTTTGAATTTAACAAATCCTTAATGGACAAATCTATAACTTCATTTGGAAATGGAGATTAACTATAGAGTTTATACTTTTATAAATATTGGTAAACCAAATATTTTTTTAAATGTTAACTAGGTACAAAGGAATGCAGTGTGGCACATTGGAAAGATGGTAATCTGGCTGTAGAGTCAGAGGACCTGGCTTCAAATCTTGCCTCTGATGTGTACTACTATATATGACCTTGGACAAGTCGCTTAACCTCCCAGGGCCTCAGTTTCCTCACCTTTCAGTCCTCAGTCTATGATCCTATGAAAATTACTTATTTTTAAGTGTGTCTTATTTATATGTTATATTATTTCTTTTTACTATCTGCTACAGATTAGTCCTTCTGAGGTGACGTTAGATATTTTGAAAATTAGAATAACTTTATTATCAATTCACCAAATGACAATACTATAAGGTTTTAAATGTTTCTGAAAATATATAACAGAATCATAGCAGGATATGGCACATTGTAAATTATCTTCCCCTAATGGTGACAACCAGGGCTGCAGGACTCAGGGCCATCCTACTGGCCTACAAGTCAAACCATGCGCCTCAATTTCCTGCTGTCCAGCCCCTTCAGTTTTCTATACATGTGAAAGCTCTCCGAGGGGGAAAAGAAGAAAAGGAAATATTATATAAGGGTTTAAATTAGAGTCTTGGATTTCCAAAAGATACTATATGTTCAAGAAAAAGGGGTAGTGCAGTCTTCCTTGTTATATATCTTGGTGACAATGATGGGTACATATTATGGGCTGGATATACATTTGAGAGCTTCAGGATTTGTTTTAGCCTCAGTCCCCCTAGAGATTGCATCCCCAAGTCATTTGGCTGCTACCTAGGTACTGGGGGAAAGACTGCAAATGTACTGCCTAGGATAATCCAGATTTCATAACTTTAAAACAACTCTAGTAATTTCCAGTATAAATTCATAGAATACAAGTGTTTTTAATGGCTTCCTTAAAGATCAGATGAGCAAGGAGCCCCAGATTTATAAGTACCTTTTGTGGTTTGATTTGGTTTTTAATTTTCCCTAAAATTTTGAAAACCTTTTTCTTCACTCAATTTATTTATACCATTTGTTGAGAAAGGACCTTACTAGAAATAACTCAATTATGCCAAACTTTAATAACTGACATACTTTAATTGTTTTCAGAATTAAGAAATTACTTAGGGAAAAGTTACAATTATGATAGCATTAATAAAAAATCCAGCCATTTAAGAAAAATGCTAACCATGTATGTGCTTTGAAATGTTCACAGAACTAATGAGAAGCTAACTGAGGTGAGTGCCAAACTCCTGAATGAAAAACAAAAGAGTAAAACTTTAATGAACAGTTTTACTTCAAGTCCAGTTCTAGAGCCACCTCATGTTGGGAATCTTAATACTAGCATAGTCCTCAATAGAAGTCTTCTTCCAAGAGGAAATCTAATGTATTCTCCTGGAAACACAGTGTCTTCAAAAAACAGAGTAGAGGCCTACTTGACAAAGGTAAGACATTTAGAATTTTTTTTCTTCCTTTATGTTAAAGATATAATGTAAAATATTCATATTAGTGAAATTTCCTGCTTAAATATTTTGAATGCCATATTTCTTTTTGTGATCTATTAAAATGAAAGTGTTCCTTTTACCTAATAATAACTAAAAATGCTAGCTAATGAGTTTTTAAATGTTTTTTAGATCCATGACTATCTGATGTATTAGTCTGTTAACTTCTCAGATATAGTTATATCTGGTTTTACACAATTTATGTAACCATCACAAGTGGTACTCATATAAGGATTCTTTAAATTAAATACTATTTTCAGGGGCAACTAGGTGGTGCAGTGGATAAAGCACCAGCCCTGTATTCAGGAGGACCTGAGTTCAAATTCAGCCTCAGACACTTGAATACTTACTAGCAGTATTACCCTGGGCAAGTCATTTAACCCTCATTGTTCTAAAAAAACAAAAATTAAATACTATTTTCTCACCAACCAGTACTTAAAAGAGAGACATATTTATCTCCTCTGATTTATTTTTCCCATGGTAATGGCATTTTAACACTTAAAGTCTTTTCGTGATTCTTCTTTCTGTTTCTTTTTCAGAATTTCTTAAAACAAACACACATGTATAAACACAAGAAAACCACACATATATAAACACAACCTCTTTTTTTAGAGGATCCTTCAGAAATGTATTGCAAAGTAATGACAATGTAATATGAATAATTATCTCCTGATTTAGCTTTTTAGTTCATATTTGTATAAACGTTCTCTTAAACTAGGTATATAGCCTTAAGAGATACTGTGTATTAAGGGGCAGCTAGGTGGCGCAGTGGATAGAGCACTGGCCCTGGAGTCAGAAGGAACTGAGTTTAAATGCAGCCTCAGACACTTGACACTTACTAGCTGTGTGACCCTGGGCAAATCACTTAACCCCAATTGCCTCACCAAAAAAAAAAAAAAAAGATATTGTGTATCTCTGTATTTCTCCCACTTTATAAAATATGTCCATTTCTAAGGACCTCCCATCATTGACACAGTAAATGTAATGTAGTCAACATTAAGTTGAGCAAATGTTTAGATTTTTAAGACATTGCTGAAGTGCCCTTAAAAATGTATTGAATGAATTAATCAGTCAGTTAAGATGAAAGGATTAAGCTTTATGAGTCTATATCTTGTAAGCATCTGGGTGATATTGATATGAAAAAGAAACATGAATGTTAGTTAATTACTATGTCTTTCCTATGAATCATTTAATTAAAATGTTTATTTTAAAAAGAGATTGTTTTGTAATTTTGAGGAAAGTATTCCATGTGAAAGTCTCCTTATCAACTCTCAGTTGACCACTTCATTTTACCTGTATAGACAGAGGCATTATATTCACTCTTTCCCTTTGGGAATCAGCTCAAGCTCACTACTTTTCCTTTGTTTCACTGAATCTTTTGGTATGAGATCTATAAATGTGTTCTTACTTCTTCAGCTCCTTGATCAACAATCTGTTTCTCCCTTCTCTTCTCTGCAACCAGATTCATGAAAAGGTGTGTAGTCAACATTGCTTAATGTTCTTATTGACTATTTGTGGCTTGAACCACTTTAGTCTAATATCTGATTTTTTTAAAAGTAGCTCTCCATATTAATAAGCATTTAAAAGTAAACAGTATATTAAAGTATGTGATGTGTAAATGGTTAGAGTAGATCATACTTGATTTTGTTACATTTGTATAAATCATCTACATCTTTTAACTATCTGACATTTAAATACATCCTGAGCACATGGCATCCATCATTCTTAAATCTTAAGAAATGTAAAAATGTAGGTAAAACATATTGATCAGTACTATATACAAATACTTCAATGACAATTGTCTCAGAAGATAAAACATTATCTCCAACATGGAATCTCAAACTGTACTATTCATTGTTACAGTATTTCAGAAATCAGTACCCTTAAAAGTGCATTGTGAACTCCTTGGAGTCACAGACTTTTTCTCCCCTTTTGTGTTGTTTGAGACACAATACACAATGTTTTCTACATAGCATGTGCCTGGTTGAAATCTTATAGTTGAATTAGATAGTTGAATGGATGAAAGTACATTTGTATTCAGGTATTCTACAATATCATATGCTGTCTGCATTAATTTTTTAAAATGTTTATGCATCCATCTTAACATTTATTTTATTTCTTATGTGGCCTGTGATTTCATCCATATAGGGAGCTCCTAATTAGGAACTTCCTCTACCAATACAAATCAGCAGCTCCTTTGTAATCTGTAGTATTAGGGAGTTGACTATGGAAAAGAGTGTTTTATGTGACTTATCTAGAGATGACATTTGAACCTTTCCTGATTTTGAGGCCCTATCTATCCACTAAGCCACACTGCATTTTAAGTCCAAGTTGTCTCAATTTCACACAAAAAACAAAATTTAAAAATACTCAGACTTGCCCCTGCTTGTAAACCCACTTCTTTGTTTTTTAATCTTTAAGTTGAGATATCTTTTTTTTTTATTTGTTAGTTGTTGCTTAATTATTTTCTGGCTGTTGAAATTTCAAAAGCAAACTAAACTTAAAGTTCCCAATATTCATTTTTCATGATGACACAGTTACAGATTCAATACAGGATCTACAATTTTACAAAGAGTGACAATATTTTCAAAGAAGTAAACACATGAGGGAAAGCTAATATAATGATTAATAATCCACTAAGTACTTTTCTTCTCTTCCAACCAACTGCCAACCTGTAAAGTTTTTAAAAATTTACAAGGAGAAAATCCTTTTATCATTTACCGTTAGCTTCACTTCTTTCCTACTCCTTCCTGTTTTTCATAGATACCAGCATTGTCCTACCTAACCTGGTGCTCCCTTTAGCAGAAATGAGAATTAATTTTAACATCAAAGTTTTGTCAGGATTGTTTATATTAACCCTAACTTTGGAAATATTTATTCTTACTGGAGGATGCGAATAATAAGAACCCACATTTGTATAGTGCTTTCCTTAGAACAATATTGTGGGATGTGACATTTAAAATCTAATGTGTGGTCACCTTTTTTTCTGTCCCCAGTTTAGGGAAAACTAGCTAAGGTTTACTTGTAAATTAGAAGCCTTCGCACCAAGTTTGGCATTAAGTATTTATTAAAGAGTAAAGAGAGAACACATGGAGTTCATAAAGATAGCAAAGCCTATCTACCCTAAGAGTTCAGCCTGGCCTCCTTCTTCCCTTCTGCCACCAACATGAGGTTCCAACCACCAAAGAGAAAGAGCCAGAGAGCCAGCAGCCCTTCCTACTTCCTGCCTCTCTCCTATGGAAGAGGCCTTCCTTCAGCATCACCCAAATCCATTGGTTCACTGGACATGAGGGTTGTTGAATTCAAAGTCCTTAGCGTCTAAGAAAAATACCCTCTTAAGAGCTGGCCAGGTGTGGTTTCAATTTAATTAACTTTAAGTGGGTTAGTCAGTCACTCTCAGGCTCACTTAATCCAATCAATCTAGATCAATTTCCTCTGGTTGGGGCCTTTGGGCATTGGTAAATCTGGGGGGGGGGGGAGGGAGGGAATCCTCCAACTAAAGGGAATACCTTATTGTACACCAGAGAATTCATACTAGGGGGAAATACTTAAAGCACAAATATGGAAAAATCAATCCCATAACTTATTTCAAATGAGAGAATTCAAAATGGAATGAAGCAGTTTTCATGTGGTAACTGTAGGGAAAGCTTCAATCAGAAATCACCAACATTAAAGAATTCATAATTAGAGAGAAATCAAATTAATGCAGTGAATGTTTGAAAGAATCCACACAAAGGAATTTATCCTAGAGAGTAAACTTTGGCATATTAGGAATGGAAGAAAGCCTTTGGCCATGATGTTTTACTCATTACCCCTACCTCCTGCCCATTTTACACATAAGAAAACCAAATCACAGGCAAGTTAAGTGACTTGCCCAGGATCACAGAACTAGGAAGTATATCAAGTAAGATTTAAATCCAGATCTTCCTGACTCCCAAGTCCAGTATCTTATCCCAGATGTCTTGCTGCCTCTCTAGAAACCTCAACTTAGGTTTCATGAATAAGCTTTTTATAATTGTGTTTCTCCTTTTCAAAGTTTTATAAGTCTTCCTCAGTGTTTTACAAATGAATTTATATTCTGAACCAAGTTGTCTTCCATGTCTCCCAGCTTTAATAGGAAACTTAAGTGTATGCTGGCTAAAGTAGCTTCTTTGCTTTTTTGATCTCATTGAGGTGCTTTTTTTTTATCAACTGACCTTGATTATCACCATTTCCCACAAAAATTTAATACTTTTGCTTTATTCCATTTCTGATCTTTTGGTATCAACATTTTACTTTTAATAAGTCAAATTGAAGTTATATACAAAAAAAATGCCTTCTCATTTTTCACTACTTATGATTTGATGTTTATTTTTTATCATTTTTTGAAAACAAGTCAATATGCATAATGAACTCAGACAGCTGATTCTGATATTCCCAAAGCAGTAACCAATCATTTCCTGTCTTTTAATGACCAATTTCATTTCTTTTTTTTTTCTTGGTGGGGGGTGGGGTGGAGTACTTACTTTCTAACTCTTTAGGAAGAAAATATTCATGACAAACATACAGACAGACAGATTCTAAGTAGTCTTAAAAGATTTTGCCCTCTTCAATTTCTCAAACATGGGCTATGTTTTCCAACATACTTTCTGAAATCACCTCCTGTTCCCATCTTTGTTTTGAAGTCATTAAGCATATAGGTTCCTTCTTTCCTAGAAATCTAAATACAGGGGCACCAAATGGCTTTGAAGATGTAGAGGCCAGTCCAGACAAACAGTTGTGATTGGGAGATAGCAAATAGAAGTATATTCTTGAAGGATCTAGAAAAATTCACCAAGCCAGACTAGGCATTCCCTGATGTTCAAAACCTATCCAGATTAGATGTCTGTAACTTTGGAATAATATATTGAGTTTAACTACAGTTATCCCTTCCATATCATGACTTTCCCCATCACAGTTTCCATATATTGCTTGTTAGCATAAGAAATTAAATGGAAATTTGGGGGGAATTTTATGGAAACTATAGGCGACACATGAAGACCAGCAGACAACACAGAGCCTGTGACCAAATACTTAATCCAAACTTTACAATAAGGTACTGTAACAGGAAAAAGAAAAAATTCAGACTTCTCTGGTACAAAGGAAGGGCCAAAACATTTTATGTGCATTTCCAAATCATGGGGGCACTGTACCCCTAATCCCTGCAGTGTGGAAGGGATGTATATGTATACATAGACAAAGGAGATGGAGAGAGAGATATCACCAGAAGAGCCTTACTCACCTGATAAAGTTAAAGTTAGGCTTTTGTTCTGACTTTGAAGCTATGTCCCTAAAGAGAATGTGACTATGCCCACTGACACCATATTTAGGAAATTACCCATGTCTAAAAATAAGAAATGCCTTTTTCCTGGCTATTTGGTGGCCTACTGATACAAGATTGATAATTGGTTGAGACATGGCTGGTGTGACTCTGAGCCATGCCCCTGAACTTGGCCTTTAAAAGGGATCAGAGACATTGGAATTCTCCAATATGATGTCAGTGAGCACCTAAATAGAAAATACCATACCCTATCAAGATGTGACCAAAATGCTAAACATAGTTTCACTGTGGGCAAGTTCACGCCATATAAGAGATCTTCAAATCCAGAACAAAATCTTTATCTTTCAACTACATCAAGTTAACTAGGCTCCTCCTGATCTCACCCACTATGTATTATACATGTACATGTGTGTCTATATATGTCATATATAGAGAAGCACAGAGATATGTTTCCATATAAGACATATGAAAAAAGCTTTTTGTAAATGATACTGAATATTTGTCTTCCATTAAGAAAAATATATCAACTTTTTTTTCTTTCCATGGTATATCTTTATTAATATACCACTTAAAATCTTTTAAGTTAAAGGTTTTGTCCAGTGTCAAGTTTCTCACCACCTAAGATCTCTTCTAGGAATGATGCTATTAAAGAACTCTGAGAAAGATCTACCTAAGAACTGCGAAAGTAGATAGAAACTTTCCGCCTCTTTTACCTCCAAGTTTACTGCCAGGACAAAAGAAGTTTCTGATAATGTTTTTATGAACAATAACAGAAATTTTTGCAGCTCTTTACTCAGTTTTTTGTGCATTTCCTGTTATAAATTTGGTGAGAAATATTTTTGAGTATACATTTAAATGGGAACATTATATATAAGAATATTTACTCTGTTTTGGCAATGCTTTCCCCACATGCTTTATATGTATGCTGCAATATTTATCTCCTATCTATACTATGTTATTTCATCTGTCTTCTAAAAAGGAAACTATTTCACTTGAATCATTATAAAGAGTGCTATCCCATCTCATCTTTTCTTCCCACTTCCATAAAATTGTTATAAGAATTGAAAGACTGGCACCAGTCTCTTTCCTTCCTTCCTTACAAATTATGGTAGTAAGCAGAATTTCTTTTAGCCTTGTTACTAAAATCTTCAGAACCACAAAGCATGGATTTAGAAAATCAAATGAAATTAGTTTCTCTCTGGATTAAGAAATATTTGATTTGTAACAGAAAATGTAGGAATTGTTTGCATTTCATACTTTCTGCCCATCCTTGGAATTTCTGTATTGCATTTAATCATTTCCAGGCATTTTGTTTTCTCTTTTGCACGTTATAAGTTGATGTTCATTTTGTGTTTAGACTGTCAGTAGCTTAATGAGGTGAAGTATTAATATTTTGAAATTAATTGTTTCAAAGTATAGCATATGAAGTTGATTTTATTTTTAAAGAAAAATGTTATATTGACAAAAATAGACATTAGAAAGGGTAAGATTTGCTTAGAGTAGAAGAAAAATATATTCAAAACCTGAGACACAATTACTATGCTAACAAAGTTCATGTTTCTTTGTATATAATTAATTGTGATAAACTCTTGATTCTGTTAATAATAGTATTATTTTATTAGACCAATATATTTTCTATTGAATGACTAATAGTCGAACTAAATTAATGTCTAAGTTTATTAGTAATTTCTTTGGATGTCTGCAATTTTTTAAAAGATTTTTTGAGTTTTGTGTATTATCTCGAGTTCCTCATTCCTCATTTTACTTCATTGTTCTGAATAGTATTTTTTAATGTTATTTCAGATGCAGAAGGAGTTGGAACAAAGTATAACTAGGGAACTTGATGAAGGTATGTCCAAGTTGTTCATAAATAAAATGTTATAATTTGAGGCTATATGATTTTTAACTATGCTGGGAAACCTCCCATAAAGGTGCTTGAAACAGCACATCCTCCTCTTCATCACTTTGAAATGACCATGAATTCTTCTATGCCAATGAAATGGAAGATCTAGCAGGTTCTTTCTAATAAACTAGAAAGATAGCACAAGCCCAGAGATAGATTGTGTCTGTTCTCAGAAGACAAGCCTGGCCACTTCCAGGGAGACTTAGATCCAGAAGGTTGGTCAGTAGGGAATGAAGTCTTTGGTCACAGCTTCCAAGGCTACAAAAGTGTGATTGGTCCTTAGTACTGTGTAGCTCCTTCTGATCTTCAGATATGAAGCTAGTCAACCATTTTGGGGGGATGCAATCAAGAAGATTGCTGTTCAAGAATTGTTTGGACTAGAGAGCCATTGAAGTCATATCAAAGTCTGAGATTCTATTACTCTGTTCAGTTCTGTGATTCTCCAGTGATTTCAGGAGAGTGGTGGGAAAGGGGGCAGATGATACTAAGAACCCCACAATTTTAAAACCATCTACAAGTATCAGTCTAAGTATTAGAATCTGAATTTAAAATCTTTGTCCAGTGATCAACAGTACTACAAGAACAAAGTAATGTTGTCACCCTGGTTATAAATTTAACCAAAAAATAGAAAGAAGTTGCAGCTAAATGGGAGTGTGGTTCACATTTTCCTCATATAGGCAAATAAAATAATTGGCATGGTTGGTTTTATTTTGAGCCCAAAGGCAATAATAAACATAATTAAATAGAAAATAGAGCTCAACATGAGCATAAGCAGACCATCATGAACATAATTATAATTGCAACTTATATACTGACTTCTACTACAGAGGATGAAATAGAAATATCATATGAGCAATTTGATAAGTTGCTCCAAAATCAATATAAATCTTAAATGTAATAATAATGACTGACATTTACATAGCACTTTACACTTTGCAAAGCTTCAAAATAACCCTGTGTGGTAGGTGACTTCCAGGAAAACTTGAGTTCAAGACCTCACCATGAGATGTGCCACCCATGAAACCATGGGCAAATCACTTAACATCAGAGTGCTGGGAAACTCTAAGACTGAGTTGAACCATTGACCATTTTCATGATTTTCACACCTAGAATTCCTTAACATGATGAACCATGAGTCCCAAGAGAAAAAAAAATACATACACACACATATTTTTTAAATATAAATTTTTTTCTTCTTCCTTTTTTCCCCAGCTACTGCTGAACTTGAATCTAAATCTTGTAGGGCTTCTCCAATAGGATCTACTGATGAGTCCTCAAGAAAGCCAAATGTGAATCAGGATCCTGTTTCCAAAGCAACTCAGGAATACTTAGAGGTTTTAAAGAAAAATTACATGCTTTAAAGGAAGAAATTATGTGCATTTATGAAATGAGCTATGTTTACATAATATTTAATGGTTTTCCATTAAATGTACAAATGTGAAAAATTCTAATGTATTAGAAAATGTGTCATAAGTTTTAATATGTACTGTGTGTATATGTATATAGAAATATATTTGTATAGTTCTTTATTAAAAGCTTTTTTCCTTTATATTTGTAACATATCCCCCCAAAAAATTTTTAGGTGTTTCAGGTACTCTAGCAACCACTAAATTGACTGTAATACTTTATATATCTTAATATCTATCTTTGAAGGTTGTACTGTTTTCTATTTAATATCATAGTATGCAGTCCTAAGCATTTAGTAAATTTAGGTAGAATTATTTTGATATTTGCTGCTATTTCTACTATCAGTATTTGAATTTTACTATATCAGTTAAAGGTGCCATAAAATTTATAGAGTGTATTTTACATTGTCTTTTAACTTATTTTAAATTACAGTGGACGTATTTTTTTCTTTTTCAACTTTAATTAAATGGATTAAATAGCATTGTTTGTCTTGCAAGTTTTATGATAATTAAATGGATTAAATAGCATTGTTTGTCTTGCAAGTTTTATGATAACAGTGCTTTTCTTTGTGAAGTCTCTAATCCCAAAACCTAGGTTCATTCAGATCATAATTTTGCTATATATTTTTTTTCTTAAGACTATATAAGGTTGGGGCAGCTAGGTGGAGCAGTGGATAAAGCACCAGCCCTGGATTCAGGAGGACCTGAGTTCAAATACAGCCTCAGACACTTGACACTTACTAGCTGTGTGACCCTGGGCAAGCCCTCATTGCCCCGCCCCCCGTCCCCCAAATAGACTATATAAGGTTGGACACACCACTACTTAAGAGTCAAATCTGACTGCTGCTTATTTTTTAAGTGCAAGCTAAGAATGATTTTTACATTTTTTAGCCAGCTTGTCGTTATTTGTTGATTCTTGAGTTAAACTTTCCATGGAGAAAATTTCCATATCAGGGGTTTCCTACAATGATGAAATCATGAGTTTCGGCAAAATATTTATGTAGACGTGTACACAGACACACATGCACAGATACATCCCAGGTATTCCAGACTTACACTTCATTCCAGATAATCATTCAAAAAACATTTATTGGTTACCTATTGTGTAAGAGGCATTCTGCTTTCTCACTGTAAGAAACACTTGGATAAATAAGATACGTTGTCCTGTTTTCTCCCTGTCCTCACAGATCAAACAGTCTTGTAAGGAAAAAAAGCTCATATACAAATAATCATAAATTGGAATATAAAGTATAATTAGAAAGGTACAAAGCAGTATGGGAAGAAATAATTCAAAGTATTTTAACAAAGGAAACATTTAGTAGAACAGAAGACACTGTGAAAGATCATAGATATGAAGCTGTGGATGGCCTTTAAAGGTCATCTGGTTCAGAAGTTCTTAAGCTTCTTTGTGTCATGGACCCATTTGAAAGTCTGGTGAAACCTATGCACTTCTCTCTCAGAGTAACATTTTTAAGTGAATAGGAAATAAAAGAAATGAAAGGTTAGTGAATATATAAACATAATTCTTTTCCCATCCAAGTTCATAGAACCCCCCAAATCTATCCACAGATCTCTTAGGGATCTGTGGACCCCAGGTTATAGACTCTATTGGTCTAGATCAACCCCTTCATTTTATTGATAAGGAGCTGAGTCCCAGACAGGTTAAGTGAATTACCCAAGGTTTGTTGTTGTTCAATCATTTCAGGCATGTCTGACTCTTTGTGACCCCATTTGGGGTTTTCTTGGCAAAGATACTGGAGTCATCTGACATTTCCTTCTCCAGTTCATTTTATAGATGAGGAAACAGATAAGGCAAAAGGGTTAAGTGATTTGCCCAGGGTCACACAGAAAGCCAAATTTGAATTCATGTCTTTTTGACTCCAGGCCCAGCACTCTATCCACTGCACCACAAGGTTACACAGGTAGTAAGTGTCAGAACTGAGATTCAAAGTTTTCAAACTCCAAGTTCCACACTCTCTTTTTTTATTACAAATATTATAGATGTCAATATTTCTACATATAAATAAAAACAGAAAAAGAGAACTATATATTAAATTGAATATTGCATATAGTTTTAAAAATATACATACTTGTTTTTTCTTTTTAAAGTATTATTATTATTGCAGGGCAATGAGGGTTAAGTGACTTGCC
The DNA here is from genome assembly GCF_019393635.1 of Dromiciops gliroides. Taxonomy (NCBI): domain Eukaryota; kingdom Metazoa; phylum Chordata; class Mammalia; order Microbiotheria; family Microbiotheriidae; genus Dromiciops; species Dromiciops gliroides. Next base: position 130,519,290 of record NC_057865.1, read on the forward strand.
CAGGGTCACACAGCTAGTAAGTGTCAAGTGTCTGAGGCTGGATTTGAGCTCCTGAATCCAGGGCCGGTGCTTTATCCACTGCGCCACCTAGCTGCCCCCTTTTTAAAGTATTATTGATGTGTTTTATTTTTTACATTATATTTTTGTATTGAGAGGTCCCTTTGTAATAAAGTAACACTAAATTAAACAAAACTAACAGTACATGCCCTCACTGCATGTAAAATTTCCACATCAGTAGCTCCCCTCAACCTCTTTATTCTTAACAGAAAATTTTTTCTCCCCCTCCTATCCCTATCTCATTAAAAGAAAAGAAAAGAAAAAAATTCCTTGTAACAAATATGCAAAATCAAGCAAAACCAATTTTCTCCTTGGCTGTATACAAAAAATATAGGATGCCCCAAAAATCTTAGTGCCATTTTAAGCTTTAATAAATTCAAGTATCAAAGATATAAACTTACAAAAAATATATAATTTAAAAGTTTAATCATTTAAATTTTTCATACTTATTTAGTTTTGTGAATTTTGAATAAACAAGTGTAATTTTTAACAAGACTAGGCACCCTGCCAGTATGTATTTCTAGTATAACAGTTTCTGGATGACACTTTGTCAAACTGGTGGATCAGTCAGTCGAGGAGGTCCTCTTGCTTAGCCACTTCTGTCATCAAATCCATCTGTATCAGATTTTTTAAATTTGTGATCACATCAAAATTCATGTATCAGTCCAGACCTCATTCTTTGGATGATGATTTTAAGACTAGGACTGCAGATGCAAACAGTCCTGCTACTTAGTACCAGTTGATGAAAGATTTTACAATATAGCACAAGATGGTGATTAGGTTTAATTTTAGTAAGAATATTGATATTTTAAAATCATTTACTTTGCAAATGTTGATTTTGTAAGTTTTTTGGCATTTATCCTTCTTAAGTTATTAAAGTTTAAAACTGCAGTAAGAATTTTGAAATAGCTTGTATATATCTCTCATTCTGCCCTCTAAAGACACCACCTCTATGTCAGAGATAGATAGTCCCTCTCATCATTGATTCTTTGGAATCATTGGATAGTCATTATAATGATCATATTAATTACAGTTTCAAGGGGCCAGTCGTTAATGCATATTTTTTAAAGTTTCATTATATTCTTTTTTTCTCGTTTTTGAAATCCCTTTCACTACTCCCTCATCCCCCCCCCCAATAAATAAATAAATAAAAGCCCTCCCTTTTGTGATGTTTAAAAATCTAACTGTTATGACTAAAATCTAATCTGTGGTCACCTTAAATTAGAAGCTTATAGCACCTGTCTTTGGGCATTACGCATTTATTAAAGTATATAGAAGTTAGCAAAAGAGAGAGGAAGAACACGTGGAGTTCAGAAGGAAGGAGCCTAGTTCCCTGGACTTGCTGTTGCTACCTCGACCTCCAACTGAAAAGAAGGTCCTCCACCCCCCCACACCCTCCCCCCGCCCCTTCTCCTCTAGCAGAAGCTCCCTATGGGACTGCCCCGTCCCCACACAACGCTCCAAGCTAATTGGCTGGTAGCATTGATTGACATGACTTAAAGGTGGTTCTATTAATAGATGTAACAGTTCTATGAATAGATGTAACTTCCGGATGCTAGTCACATGCTTTCTCCTCAGGGTGGCACTTCCCTGGTTCTCACAATGTCTTTCTCAGCAGTGGGGTGGCACCCTGATTCTCACACTCTGTAAAAAAATATATAGTCAAGCAAAACAAAATTGCTCATTGGTCTTACATGAAAACACATGTCATTCTGTGCTAACACACCTATGAGTGGCTGCTGCTGATTGCTAACCTCATAGTGCATTAACAGAGGCTAGGGAGGAAGGGAAGGAAGCACCTAAACTCGGTTAAAGGCAGAGTTTCAATGAACCCCCACATGACTAAAAGGCATGGGAAACTGGCTCACTTTGGTACCCAGGAGGTATAGTCAAAGAAACAACAGTTTCTCCCCTACAGGGGTATTTGCTATATTTATCTTCTTGCTATAGGCACTCACTAATTATAAATACAAGCCGATCCCTCCATTCAGGAAGAAAGTAAAGAGAGAAGGAACCTATATCTACATTTTGGCTTATTAGAGAGGGCTTCACAGACAGGACAGAAGATAATCCAAGATGGAATACAAAAAGACTTAAAATATCCTGAAACACAGGAAATTTGATAGTACAGTCACAGAAACTGGTGATAGAAAAGCATGCCAGAAGAGAGGAGGCAACTCTGATGCTGGGGCTATATAACATGTATCCCATAAATGTAAATAAAATAGTACCATCCCATGCTCTGCAGTATACTGAGGATTGGCAAGGCTGGCAGATACAGTTTGGCTGAAGACAAAGGATCTCTGAGGTCCCTTCTAGCTCTGTGACCCTACAGAAAACATGTTCATCAATTCAGATCCCTGACATTAATAGCTGCCATACCTACCCCATTATAAAGTTGTGGAGTGACTTAGGTAACTTGTTTGGGGAACACATTCTGATATGGACCCATTTAAGAATCATTATTGTAATTGTCTTCCATTACCCTCAAAGTTCATAGGGTATATCTATTTGAAAAAAATGAACAAAGTATCAACACATTATCTTAAGGCCATGCATATTTGCTCAGTGAGCCAAACTCACTGGCGATATAAATATGTGTGTGTTTGTGCATATGTCTTGTAAATCAGACATTAAACTTATTAATTTACAATCAAAGATATACCTAGGAAGATGCACCATGGCATGATTGGTGCACCATGGCATGATTGGTAGAAAGCTTGTGTTGGAGTCAGGAAGACCTGGATTCAAATATCACCTCTGACACATACTACAGCACCCTGGGCAAGTCACTTAATTTCTCAGTGCCCTAGGCAATTCTCTGTGACTATAAGTTACAAAGAAGGGACTGACCTATATTGGTGGAGGGACCACTTCAAGGAAAACCCCATATACCAATGAAATTACAAGTCTGAAGGGAAAATAGATCTACCTGGGATCCAAAACCTAGTCCCTCCTTGGCAGATCAACTCGGAAAATTAATCAGGAGGCTGCTTGATAAAAATAGAATCAGATCAGAAGAAATAATTCTTAATGCTGTATATTCTTATAAACCATATTTCTATTACAAATGTGAATATATAAAAATATAGCTTATGATCATGTTTTAATCATAATCATTTTATATCCTAAGATATGAACTACTGAATAGATTTTTTTTTACAAAGTTGTTAGTGCAATTAGGCTTATGAAGAGTAGTGACTCTATAGCTTTGATATAACTTCAGTGTTAAAATATCATTGCTATTTGTTAAATACTTTGCAAGTAAAGGACATTCACATTTCTGACTCAGTCCAAATATTTACTAAATATTAATCAGTGATCACAGAAATTTAGTGAAGAGCCCAAAAGAAAAATAGAAAGTTATTTACATCAGAAGGAAGCCAACTTACTAGTGTCTTGGAAGAGATCCCGAATCTGTTCTAATTCTGAAACAAAACTCAATCAATATAGCTAAAAGTATTCCTGCTTACAGCCCTAGGTTGGCCAAGTCTTAGGGTTGTTTCTTTTATAAAGAGTCAGCTTTTGGTTTTAAACTGATCCTTTTCCCTCTCCCCCATAAATGTACGCTCACACCAGCTCAGCTGATGTACTGACAGATGATAAGTTGTTAATGTGTTAATGAAGTGTTAGCACCTGGTTATTCCTTTACAATGTGTGAACAGCTTTCTCTTAATAGAATGCAAAGATGCAATACCATTGGCTAGGATAAAAATTGGCCACCCCTCTGGGTTTTAAATAACTAAGCCCTGGAGTTAGTATATCAGATTATCTGTTCAGCACTTGCTTCAACAGGAAGCAGATGAGAAACAGCCTAACTAGAAAATATTTCCCCAGAATCAAGATCACTCTGCTACTTGCATGTTTGGTCTATTTTCCAGATTGTTTAGCCAAGGTCCTTACCCCACTGCCAAAGAGAATCCTTTGGATTTGGATTTTCTTTCTTTTCATTGCTTGCCTATCCTTTGACCATCTTCTTTCCTTCATTTTTGTTGTTTACTTCTGTCATCTTACTACCTACCTGGATTGGACTCCAGAAAAGTGGGCTTCCTTTATGTATATAAGCTCTAGCTTTCTAAATTTATAGTGGAGCAAGATGTAGGCAGAAGAAAAAGCATTAGGGCCATCCATTTCATTCTGGAAACCATCTTTTTACTGCAGGTTCTGTTGGTAGGAGGACAGCAGGGGAGAACTTGGGCTCTATGCAAGTGAATCAGGGTTCCTGCTACTCTGTTGCAGCTATGTTAGGTAAGCCCTTGATCTCTTCCCTGTATCTGTCTTTTGGAAAGCTAAATAAAGAACCTTTGTAAAAGTTAAACATAAACTAAAATTGAACACCATGAACACTGATCAAGCTTAGTAGTTATAAAAAGACATATGAGAATGTAGCTCTTTGCCAATGTGAAGGACTATGAGTGTGGAACGCTACCAAAAATACTACTATAGCAACAAGATAAGAGTGAGATACATAAATATCCCAATTTGCAGATAACATGACGGCTTACTAATAAAGCCCCAGAGAATCAGTAAAGAAACTAATCGGGATTAATAGTTTCACTGACACAGCAGGATACAAAAATAAATCCCCCCACCCAAATTAGCATTCCTATGCAGTACTAACAAAAAAAATGAAGAAATGATAGAAATTCTATCCAAAATAATTACAAAGTCCATAAAATATCTAAAAACTAACATACCAATACATGCCTAGGATATTCATAAATAAAATCACAAAGCATTCTTTACAGAAGTAAAGGAAGATAAATAATTGAAGTAATTTTTCATGGTTGGCTGCAAATACATATATTTAAAGATCAGAGTTCCTAAACTGAATTACAAATTCAGTGTTATACCAAATAATCAAAATGTTACTTTGCAAACTAGAAAAAATAGAACAATAAAGTTCACTTGATGGAACAGAAGATCTCAAATCTCAAGAACTTTCTCTTTTTCTAAAGTAAGGATAAAAGAGACCTAATATTAACAGATCTCAAACTATATTATAAAACAGCAAAAGTATTTTGTATGGTTTAAAATATAGACCAGAAGAAAAGAGAAACAAACTAAATACAGTACCCCCGTGTTCAATAAAACAAAAAACAAAAACTGTCAAATTCGTTTTCAAATATGCCGTGACAAAAAAAGCACTTAGGTAGCTAGCAAACAATTTAGTAAAAATTAGATTTTAGATTACCATTTTATACCATTTATCACAACCAAGCTGTAATAGGATATATGGCCTAAATATAAGAGGTCCATTATTTTTAAATTACAATAAAATAGAAAGTAGTGTTATTAACAAATACAACTATGCTATAGGTAGGATTCTTTACCAAACAAGGGATAAAGGTTATCATAAAATATAAAAGACCATTTTTTACATTAAATTTAAAAGAGCTGTGGTTGTTATAGGATTGGCCTTGAAGTAAAAAATAACTAGATATAAATATTGCTTGTAACAGGAACTAGCTGTATGACCATGGGCAAGTCATTTAATTCTCTAGGTCCTAATCAACTCTACAATAAAAGAACCCAGGTGAGTTGCTGACCTGCATTGGTGGATGAATTTTCTACACTAGAATTTCCCCTTACACATAGGCGAGAGGTTTACTTAGGGGTAAGGGGTGGGGAAAATCATGAAAGGCCTGATACATACCCCAAAATATCAATAAAGCCTAATAATTTTTGTTTTAAAATCTTCTTAATACTCTTCCTAGGCCAGAAAGTATGCAAAGATGGGTATGTAGTTCATTGTTGGAGATGTAGCTATCATGGTAATCTTAGAATTGTGGGGTACAAGGATACTTGAAAGGATCATCTAGGCCAATCCAAGTACTCATTTATAGATAATGAAACAGACACCGAGCAGTTGAGTGGTTTGATTAGGGTTACACAATTCATGCTTGATCTTAAAAGGGCTTTGTTCAACGTAAAGAGGATATTCTAGAAAGGGAGGCAACTAGGTGGTAGAGTAGACAGACTGCTGGAAGCCAGTTACTGGCTAATAACACTGTTGTCATATTATACAAAGCTCAAGTATATTTGCATTTGAAAAGGCATTTAATATAGTATATTGGACTCCATATCCAGAACTTTCCTGTGTACATACAGTATGATAATGGTGTTATTAGCCGGTTGTTATATGCAGAAAGAGTTTATATGTAAAATATGTTTTCAGAAACTATACAAATTAAAATCATGTGGTGGAAAAAGGGCTACAAGCTGCCTAAAGCCAACCATTAGGAAAGGAAAATAGAGTCCGACACCACCAAGATAAACTCTAGTATGTGTGTGTGTGTGTGTGTGTGTGTGTGTGTGTATATATATATATATATATATATATATATATATATATATATATATATATAAATAGAATGCCTATAGCATTCTCCTCTCATAACTTTACCCAGGATGAAACAGAAATTCTTCATTTGGATTAGACCTCTTGCTGAAAAGAATGCAACCCAAAGAAACTGAAAATTTCTCAATGCCTTACTGGAGGAAAGCCTGAAAAGGGAAATGTAGTCTCCTGGACATTACACCTACTGGAAAAACTGCCTCAACTCAATATCCTTTAAGTCAGTCCTCAGGCCAGGAACTAAATGCTCTCACTTTCAAGGGCATATATTTAGCTCTAGGTGACTTCAAAAGCTGCTTTGAAAGAGATGTAGCTCCATTCTCAGCCTACACTGTTAGAAGTTGAAATTACTGGCTAAAAGACATCATGAAAAGAAGAATGGAGTGTTCTTTTCATGGAATAAGGATCTCTATGAAGATCTTCAAACATACAACAACAACTATATATATATATATGTATATATGTGTGTGTGTATATATACACACACACACATACAAACACATATCTTTATACATAAACATATATATGTTTATGCTGATAAGTCTTTTTTTTTAATCATCAAAAATCATTATTTTGTCTGTTCTTAATCTTTCTCTCTATTTTTGGCCACATTTCCTTTCGGGTTCATTTCTCCCACTAACTCATTTCTCTCAAAATCAATCATTGGTGGCAATGTCCAATTTCACAGACTTCTGACCCCATCATGCAGATCTCCTTTTGTAAAAAAATAAAACCATTGTCTCCAAATGCATTTTATTTTGGCATGGGTGTTCCAGACTGAAATGAAATAAAGTATCATTTCAATTGCTTTTTTAAATAAGGAAGCAATATATAGTATTTGTGCTTTCTCAGGAGGAAGGTCATTCACTACAAATTAGAGAAAAATATAAAATATATATACACATTTCTATTTGTTTGGACACCACTGGTCCAGAGGATAGGAAAGAGGCATGGAGAACATCCCACTGCCATTAAAAGTGACTCAGGTAGAGAAATTGTTTAAGATAAAGCCTCATTTTGACAATTCCTATTCCTCTCTTGCTGTGTGTTTCACTCACCTAATTCTATGTTTACCTCCACTTTAGACCATTGTTAAAAAAGCATTTAAAAAATTTTCATAGCCCTAGAATTTGGTTACCTTCAGAACTCTGGCTTGACCTGAACTATTGTTTGAAATATTTTCTCTTTCATCCATGTGAAGGACTTTCCCTCAAAGCTTGTTAATTGCCCTTTTCACGGACCTCTATAGGCCTCATTGCTTTTCAAGGGCAAGGATATGAAAACAATTGTAAATATTAGGTTTTTCTATGGTTATAACTAGGTGCTCCTCCCCTTACTAGTATCACCAACTCCCCTCTGGAGAATTTGGTCGTCTTTCAAAGTGCCATGAGAAAATAGGAAGACAAAAGTGGCCATGGTGATGCTTCCCATACCAGTCTCAGAATCTTTCCCCCCTCTTTTGTCCTCCTTTTGCAAAACACAACAACATAACTGATTCGTTGTCTAGAAGGTCCTGGGTTCATGATTTGTTTTGTCTCCCTGCTTTGGAAATTAACAAAAAATGAATCAATTTTCTTTTGCACGGCTTGAAGTCATACTAAGAGAAATTGCTCTGGTCAATTTATATATAGCAGTTATAAAGTCTTCCTCTCGAATAACTCATTCTTCTCCTTTTCCTTCTCTCTTCCCTCATCCTCCCCCTTTCATTTCCTCTACTTCCCACCCCAGATACTTTCCCCCATTGTTTTTTTCTTTGATGCATTTGAGTAATGCAACACATAGAACAGCAATGCAATGGTTAATAATATGTATCTTAGAAAATCAGCCTCAAAAAGATGAGACAGAAAGCAAATTCTTAAGAAGTGTGGAGAGAGAATAATTTTATTACTTTAAAAAGATACTAAGAATAAGTTTATTACCTTAGTATAAATGACTCCATTTTGTGATAGAATTGTATTATTGTTTTCCCATCAGTTATCAATATCATAAGCACTTGTGTGGTATGATCTAGTAAACATCATGTGTGTGCTTGTAGACAACTGATAAGTATATGTAGACCCTCTGATGGGACAGACCACTAATGGTAAAGTAGTATAAACAACTTTAGCAGTAGCTTATGTAATGAACTACCTATCAAATTATGTGGTTAACAAATTTGGACCACCCAAAGCTAAAACTATAAGAATCTAAGGGAAACCCTGGCCATTAGCCTGCTCCTTGGCTGTGATAGGGACAGACTCTTAGGTTCTCTGCGGTTAAGACTGAACACTTCATGTTTGCTTGAGGGCAGTGCTGACAGACCTGCCAGAAGATCATCTCACTGGAAGACTGGCTGACAGGTAATCTTGTCGTGAGCATCGCTATTTAAGACACTTACTGGAACCTCTAAAATGAAGGTTTTTGTGCAATATTATGATCATAGGATCATAGATTTAGAGCTGGGAGGGACCTTAGAGGTTATCAAGTCCAATAAATTATAGGTGAGCAAATTGAAGATTAGAGAGAGGTTGTTGTTTGTCCTTCGTTCCAGAAGAGGACCATGACACTGGGAGGTGTCATGACCTGAACTGAATTGAAGTGAGAGAGGGCTGTGCAAGGTCATTAACCTTACTCTCTCCTCCAGAGCTCTCTGGGTCCAGTGGAAAGATAGATGTCAAAACGATTGGAGATGACCCTGGATGTTTAAGGCAATTGGGATTAAGTGACTTGCCCAGGGTCACACAGCTAGTAAATGTCTGAGGTGAGATTTGAACTCAGGTCCTCCCAACTTTAGGGACAGTGCTCTATCCACTGTGCCACCTATCTGCCCCAGATTAGAGAGGTAAAGGCCATACAACTAGTTGTGTCAGAGGTGGGATTTGAGCACAATATCCACCAGAACATTCTGCTTCTGGCTATACAGCAACCCAGAGACTAGCTACTTAGTCATAGAGGATCATAACTGTCAACGAAAGCATCTGTTTATTGAAGCATTAACCTACACTTAGGTTTTATATCCCTTAACTATTTACAAAGTGCTTTCCTCCAATAGAGACTCAAAGAAAGTAGTTCATCCTTTTTTTTTTTTTTTTTTTTTTTTTTTTGGTGAGGCAGTTGAGGTTAAGTGACTTGCCCAGGGTCACACAGTAAGCATCAAGTGTCTGAGGTCAGATTTGAACTGAGGTCCTCCTGAATCCAGGGCTGGTGCTCTATCCACTGTGCCACCCAGCTGCCCCAGTTCATCCACTTTTAAGGCTCATTGTGCCCATTGCACTTTCTCTAACAGAAGGGTTGATCAGTATTCCCTGGCAGGACTTTTACTCTACAGGCCAATTAGAAATCATTCATCCAGAGCTGCAATAGTAAGTGTACTCAGGTTCAGAGAATCTTGTCTCTAGAGATTTCCTAGGCAGCTATTTGTAATTCATATTGTGGTTCAACAACAATTCCTGTCTCCACATGGACCTGCACTGAGAATATAAATGTGCTTTCTCATAGTTCCTTAGAGGCTACATGGCTTCTTTTTTATTCTAGGAGAGTGGCTCCTTTCAAAATAATAGTTGGCTTAACTTTTAAACTGACAGCTGAAGAGACCTATATTACTTAAGAAGCATTAAGACACATGAACTCGATTAAAGCTATTGACTGCATTTTGATTACTTATCTCTTGGCACTCAGGATAGACATTTCCAGATAAATTGTTCCAGGCGTTGGTAGTACATTAGTATATACAAGATCTGCAAGTGCTAACATAGCTATCATACCCAAGCACAACCACCCGGGATCATAGAGCATTTCTTTCCTGTACAATCAAGCAAACTACATCCACTGATAATAATAGGGCCTGGTGGCACTTGCTGATACTGTCATCAGAATATAAGATGCCATCAAGGCTTAAAGCCTTAATTCATTCAGTCCTCCAGTCCAAAATTGCAATCTTGAAAATGAAACCCATCTCCACTTAGCTCAATCCTACTTTCTCCTTACAGGGTTAGTTTAAGTCACACCAACTCCATGCAGCCTCATCTCTAGTCTACTAACTTCTCCCACCAGTTAACCAGTGCCAAGGTCATCCACTGAATCCAGGGACATCTCTAGTCATCTTGACTTTTGTCCTGCCACTGGACTTCTATGGCTCTGTGAGAGAATGAGGCTGACCTGACAACTCTGTGAAACTCTGCCTCTCTTAAATCTAATTCATGCTCGGACTCTGTGATGTCATTGACCTTCAAAAACAAACAATTGTTGGTACTAATAATTTGACACTGATTATTAAGTTGCTATGTATTGTTAATTCAGAGATACAGGACTGGAAATAAAATGGTCCTATTGGGAGCTAGGAGACTGGTAGAACTGGGAGGTGTCATACCACTAGCTGGGACTGTTGCAAGCAAGGACACTGTGGGGCAGTTGGGATTAACATTGCCTCCAGGTGGACTTATCTGGGGTCCAGCTTTGGGACCTTTGGGGAAAATGAATGTAAAATTAGTCTATGAGACTTTGCAGGAGCCTTAGGAGACCCCAGGGAACTTCTTTGTTGACTGCTTTACCAACCTTCTTGCCCTTGGTTTTTGCTCATTTTTATCCTTTGGAATGTTTTAAAATTAGCTGGAGAAGTGCCCAAGAGTACTGGAATATGATTTTAGTGAAGACTGTTTAAACCCTCTGGCTTTGAAGTAACACATTGTACCAAATGCAGGATAGCGATCCTGACATCACGTGACAGGAGCAAAGAATAACCAAAGAGCAATTCTTTGTTCTACTGGAATCCATGCAATGGCAAAAGAACCAGAGGGAGAATCATATTAGATGGACATCCTGCAGAGGATTTATAATAAAATAGATAAGAAGTGAGAGGACACAGACAGGTTACAATCTGCATCAATAAAAGTACTCAATCAGTTTTTATTAAAGATCAATTAAGTTCCAGGCACCATAATCACACCCATAAAATCATAATTCATCTGTAACCTTTGGCTTGGGAATCCTGAAAGGACTCTAGCCTCATATAATACAGGTCTAATGCCAGGGATTTGATCCCAAAGGATCAGTTTCTCTCTTTGCCTCTTTGCTCTGCACTAAACATAATCCTGGGAAATTTTCAAAATAAAGTTTAGATACAGCTTATAGATGTTAAGTTTCCCCAAATGTGGACAACAGTGACCCCAACTCCCACACATACTTTCAGTGTACAAGATAAAAGCTTTGGTACAGCCCATAAGATACTAAACACAAGTGCCTGTTAACAAGTAAGGAAACATAAAGCACTCAAATAGCCTAGTAACTCCCCCCAGAACTTGAAGATGCTATCAAGGAAACCATCATTTTGATGAATCCCTCTTTCCCATAGTCCTCCAGTCTTCCCAAGTCCTCCCTTCTCATCACACCTATGCACACATCAAGGCTCTTTGGAAGTTAAGAACTCTTGCATGGAGTTCCAAATGAAACTACCAAAACTGGTGCTGCCTAGCAAATCTTCCTTCTATGGCCAGAATGTGGCATCACATTGCCCAGTGAATTCAAAATCTCCTCCTCAGTACAATAGTTTGGGGCTCAGGAACAGCTCTAACTCTGCTTTCAGACATTATGCAAGCAAACTTTGATCACTGCTATGAACTTGCTCTGAGCTTCTATTAAAGCTGCCATTACTATTCTTCCAGGGGGAAGGAAACAGGGAGAAATTCAGAACATATCAGTCCACAAATTTTATGGTCTCAGGACCTTTTTACACTCTTAAAATTATTGAGATTAATTGGGAGGAGTGGAACCAAGATGGCAGAGGAAAGGCAGTGACTTCCCTGAGCTTTCCCCCAAAACCCCTCCAAATTCCTTCAAATAATGCTATGACAATTCCAGGAGCAGCAGAATCCACAAAAGGCTGGGGTGAGATAGTTTTCCAGCTAAAGAGGGCTTAGAAGGTCAGAGGGAAGGATCTATTGTGTCAGGGTGAGAGTGGAGCATAGCCCCATGGCAGCACTGTGCATATCCAGCACCAGGCAGGCTGCTCCAGAGGATCCTCTCACCTGCAGCTGCTTCTGGAACTCATCCCATGGACGGTGAGGAGGTTGAGGATGTTGGCCAGGGGGAGATTACAGAGGTCTCTGCTGGCACTAAGGTGGGACTCTGTTGTTTTGTCTGAGCTAGAATCCAGGTTCCAGTTTTGAGTGGTAGCCCAGGTCGGGGAGGGGCTCAGGAATGCCAGAGTTTGCAGACACAGTAGAACAGGATTCTTTTCCAGGTCAGAGGGCAAACAGGCCTGTGGTTGCACAGGCAAGGGGAGTAGTGAATGTGCCTTTCCTTAAATTGTACCACCTCGGACCCTCTGAAGCTTGCGACGGTGTGCCCTGGAAGCAGTGCCCCACTTTAAGAAGGAGTTAAAAGTCAAGAAATAGGCTGGCAAAATGAGTAGACAAAAAAAGATGCTGACCATAGAAAGTTTCTTTGGTGGCAAGGAAGATCAAAATACAACCTCAGAGGAAGAAAGCTAAATCAAAGTTCCTACATCCCAAGCTTCCAAGAAAAATATGAATTGGTCTCAAACCATGTAAGTGCTCAAAAAGGACTTTGAAGATAAGGTAAGAGAAGTAGAGAAAAAAATGGAAAGGGAAATGAGAGTGATAGAGGAGGGTCATGAAAAAAAAAGTCAACAGCTTGAAAAGCCAAATGGAAAAAGAGATACAAAAGCTCTCTGAAGAAAATAATTGCTAATGAATTAGGATTGAGTAAATGGAAGTTAATGACTTTATGAGAAATCGAGACACAAAAAAGCAAAACCAAAAGAATGAAAAAATAGAGAGCAATTTGAAATATCTCTTGGAAAAACAACTGACCTGGAAAATAGATCCAGGAGGGATAATTTGAAAATTATTGGACTACCTGAAAACCATGATCAAAAAAAAGAGCTTAGACATCATCTTCCAAGAAATTGTCAGGGAAAATTGCCCTGATATTCTAGAAACAGAAAGTAAAACAGAAATTGAAAGAATCCACCATTCACCTCCTGAAAGAAATCCCAAAATGAAAACCCCAGGAATATTACAGCCAAACTCCAGAACTCCCAGATCAAGGCTAAAATATTGCAAGCAGCCAGAAAGAAACAATTCAAGTATGGTGTAGCCACAGTCAGGATAACCCAAGATCTAGCAGTTTCTACATTAAAGGATCAGGGGGCTTGGAATATGATATTCCAGAGGGCAAAGGAACTGGGATTACAACCAAGAATCACCTACCCAGCAAAACTGAGTATAATCTTTGGGGGGGGGGGGAATGGAAATTCAAAAGAGAGGACTTTCAGGAATTTCTGATGAAAAAATTTGAGCTGAATAGAAAATCTGACTTTCAAATACAAGACCCTAGAGAAACTTACCTTATTATAGGTAAACAGGGAAAAGAAAGCATAAGGGATATTAAAAGGTTAAACTGTTTACATTCCTATGTGAGATGACACTTCTAACTCATAAGAACTTTCTCATTATTAGGGCAGCTGAATGGAATATATTTAGACAGAGAGCACAGGTGTGAGTTGAATATGAAGGGAGGATTATCTTTTTAAAAAATAAAATTAAGGGGTGAGAGGAATGCACTGGGAGAAAGGGAAAGGGAGAGGTGGAATGGGATAAAGTGTCTCACATAAAAGGAGAAAAAGCATATGGAATGGAGAGGAAGATGGGGGAGGTGCTGGGGAATGAGTGAGCCTTACTCTCATCAGAACTGGCTCAAAAGAGGGAATAACATACACATTCAATTGAGTAATCTATCTTACCCTGCAGGCAAGTAGGAGGGGAAGGGGATAAAGGGAGGAGGGGTTGCAAGAAGGGAGGGCAGATCAGGGGAGGGGGCAATCAGAAGCAAAATGCTTTTGAAGAGGGATAGGGTGAAAGAAGATAGAAAATAGACTGAATATCATGGGGAGGGACTAGGAAGGAGGGACACACAGCAGTTGTGACTGAAAAAAATGTGAAGCAGAGGCAAGATCAATATAAAAGGATGAGGATGATGATGAATAAGAGGATGATAATGATAAAATGGGTGGTACTTTGCTGGACTATGATGAAGAAAATTCTTCATCTGCTATAAGGTACTATATAAACATTACCTCTTATTGTTGTTGCAATAATCAACCTCATGGATTTATTATAAGGAAATCTCTCTTTAAAGTACTATATAAATGTAGTTTACTATAAAAAAAAATGATGAGCAGGATACTATCAGAAAAACCTGGACGTACATGAGCCGATGCAAAGTGAAATGTACTGTATACAAAATAACAGCAATATTGTAAGATGATCTGCTATGACTTAGTAATTTTCAGCAATACAATGATCCAAGACAACTCCGAAGGACTTATAAAAAATGCAATCTATCTACAGAGAAAGGACTGATGGTATCTGAATACAGATTGAAGCATATTTTTGATAGTTCCTTTTTCTAAAGTCTTTTTTGTCTGCTTTCTTTCACAACCTGACTAATGTGGAAATATTTTGCATGACTACACATGTATAACTTATATTGAATTGCTTGAGTTCGTAAGGGGGGATGGGGAGGGAGGGAGGGAGGAAGAGAATTTGGAACACAAAGTTTTAAAAATTAATGTTAAAATTTCTTTTTACATGTAATTTGGGAAAAATAAAATTCTAAATACATTGAGTGACCCTAGTTAAGTCATTTAACTTCTTGGGGCACCTCAAGGCAACTGTCAGAAAGAAGATACTTCACTTCAGTTCTTCATGTATAAAATGAACTGGAGAAGGAAATAGCAAACCATTGCAGTATCTTTGCTAAGAAACCCCCAAAATGGGGTCATGAAGAGTTGGACACTAACAAAAGAACTACAAAGAACAGACATTATAGAAAGCATTACAGCAATTAAAATTTCCACAGGCTTCACTATCCTGTTTCTACTGATAGGTAAATTAACTAAAGTTGTTTTAGTTGTGCTGTTCTGTTTAGCTGCTAACTGAATATTGTTAATTCTTTGATGATCTTTCATACACAACGCCACTTCCCACCTAATTAATACATATGGGCAGTATCATGCAATTTATTAAAGCCAAACTTTCCTAGTTCTTTGTTGCTTGGCTCAGTTTTAGTTTTAGTTTTCCATTACCTGTGGGGCAGGTCCCAAGATACAAAGCACATAGCTAGTATTACAATGTTTTGCCCTGGCCCCAGCCATGAGCACCATGGCCATTATGGTTGCTCCACTGTGACCAACCTGTCTTGACTGGACGACTCTTTGTATCAATCACCAGGTTCACTGTCTGCCTTAAGTCTGAGAACCAAGTCCAAGAACCTCTACCCTCTCCCTTCTTTTTTTTTTTTTTTTTTTGGTGGGGCAATGAGGGTAAGTGACTTGCCCAGGGTCACACAGCTAGTAAGTGTCAAGTGTCTGAGGCTGGATTTGAACTCAGGTACTCCTGAATCCAGGGCTGGTGCTTTATCAACTGGGCCACCTAGCTGTCCCTCCTTTCTTTTTTTAAGGGGAATAAGGCATGTTCCCATCTCTCCTCTCTTAGTGTTCATAGATCATTTCATTACATTGAAAACTGTGTTTTGTAAATATACATCCTCTGTCATACTCTCTTCTGGTTTCCTGCTTATATCAGCAAAAACCTCTCTCTTCTTTGTTCCATTTGTGATCCAGAAAGTCACTGTTCAGTGTCAAGTATATTCCAAGTCTTATTTTGGTGTGGAGGTTGGCCTAGTTTCTCAGACCCTCTGGTAGCAAAGTACAACCTTCAGCAATTCTTAACCAAATTGGAGAGGAACCTAATGTGGGCTCAGCAGAACCAAATTAGCTGTGATGCATCACTAGGTTAAGCCTAAGTCCCAGCACTGGATGTTATTTCGTGCACTGATGAACTAATTACATATTCTTGAAGAATAGATACAAACACTTGTACCAAAGGTTAGGAATAGCAAAAATACACAATCATTGCTCCCATCCTCCTCTAAAGCTCTTGAAAATGTCAAAGTCATTTATATTCACCCTCTAAGACTTTTCTTCAAGATACAGTATAATATTTTCTATTTTCCCACTGAAAAATTTCAGCTCTTTATGGGCATCTGTAGGCTAACCTAGGAATGTAACGACTTCTTGTATCATCCATTATTTCTATGAAAAGCTATTTAAAACTTTACATCACAAAATTTTTATACCAATAAAAGAACTTTTTTATCACAATTAATTTTTAAGTTGGGGATTTTCTAGACTTCAAATTATTAATTCACACATAAATGACTAATGTACTAACATAGAAAATTTACCTTTAAATATTCTGTTGACACTCAATGTGTTGGAGAAAACTGTTGGAAGTTATTCAATGACAGCAAGCTTTGAGTGGATATAAACAAATTTTCATTTACTGACATTTATAAAATAACATTTGCTCAGTCAGATCAATTTTATCAACATCAAGATAATTTGAACACAGTAAGGCCATATTTAAAATATACTTCAGGCAAATTATTCATACCAAACTTAACAATTCTTGAACCTTGTGTCTCCTACTCATTTGTACTTTTCAATTCACTATCTTTGCTCTGAAATCTCTCTCTCATTATCATTTTCTCTTTCATTTAAACCCAGATTGAATCCTAACTATTACAGGAAGCTATAAGAACTATCAGTAAATAGCAGTTGCAGAAATAAACCACTGCTAGTGATAGTAAAAAATTTAATTTGAGGAACTCCAGGTAGATGTTACCTCAATTAGGTCCAATTTTTCATTGCCCACTGGTGATATTAATATATGTATGCCTGATTTAAGTGGTGGAAAAATTTCAGCTTACAACTTTCCCTATATATGTTATAAAATGTCAAAAGTACCATTTTTTAATAAAATTCCCCACATTATGAATATTAGTCACTAATAGATGTTTATACAATATTAAAAAAACTTACAATAAAATGCAAAATGTAGAAATATTTTAATTTACATATCAAACTGCAACACTCACAAAATGAGTAAAAATGTAGATATCGCAATTTGTAAAAATTCTGCACATTATCCTCAGAATAAGTAGATCTGTACAGTCAAAAGATTTACAAAAGTCCAAAGTATATAGGTTATCAGTGTGCTACTGAGTTTAGAGGTTCTGCTCGAATATTTCCCAAATCAAGGGCAGAGTCTGTCTCTTCATCAATTTCTCCAATGACTGCACTGTAATGAAAGGTAAAGAAAAAAGAGAATATGTGAAAATGTAAAGATATTTTAAAATTTGGGAGTGATTTCTAAAAATACTGAAGTCTTTCAAAATAGAAACAAAGGACATATGGTGAAAGGAGATGAGGTTTAGAACAATTTTAGTATTTTCATAAAACAATTTTTCCACCTAAATCATGGAAATGGGAGTCATGATGTAGTAATAACTTTGAACTGAAAATACAGTTCTTATCTAATATTTAAAATCATGTTCTTTCCCAGACAAATTTTTAAAATACTGTAATTATTAAAGAAAACCAGGCAGATTATGATGGTAGATTATATGTCAAACGCTACTGGTATCATAACATATTAAAACATGTGACGACAAAAAAAAATCAGCCTAGCACTTAGGATTCAAAGACTGCATAAAAATTATAAAAATACTGCTGTTTTTATAACAATCAATAGGAAACTAAAAGTGACTTTTAGAGTAACTTTGATAATGGTCTTTCTATGATAAAATCTTGCAAAAATTTCTTTTGTTTTGGGGTTTTTTTTTTTGGTAGGGCAATGAGGGTTAAGTGACTTGCCCAGGGTCACACAGCTAGTAAGTGTTACGTGTCTGAGGCTGGATTTGAACTCAGGTCCTCCTGAATCCAGGGCCGGTGCTGTATCCACTGCGTCACCTAGCTGCCCCCCCCCCTTTTTTAATAAGACTGATTTATGATATTATTTACATAGCAATTCATTATTTTCCCATTATGCTGACTGATATAATTCCTAACTATGTGGAATATATGTGAAGCTTACAGGGAAGGTGAAGGCCAGTAGCCTAATGTACTGTAGGAGACATTAAGACTAAGAAGCTCTTAAGAATCCAGTTTCAAAAATGAAAACAGAATGGATTCTTTCTAGCTCTAAATCCTATGACCTATAAGAGCAGTTTACTTACACCTTTCTTATGAATTTATCTCAAATTAATTTATCCATTAAGGATAAGAGGATTTGTCTAAAAAATAAAGGTAATTCGTCAACCAAATCAGATTTTTTTAAAAGACTTGCAAAGAAAATGGAAGCAAAGGAAGGTAGCTGAGGATGAAAAGAATTGATATAGTTGTATAAGAATAGTGTCAGCAATGTTAAAGGCTAGAAGGAGGTAAGGCTGGAAATTAAAGCTAAGGATACCTAAAAAGGGTTCTTAATTTTTTTGTTTGTTTTTTGGGGAAAGTATCATAAAAAGCATAGGGTACTGCTTGGTATGGAAGGCATATTGACAGACAATTGTAAGAAGGCTGAACTAAATTTATTTTGCTTCACCTTTTTTATCCAAGGAGAACAGTGGAAAGAATAAAACAAAATGGTTAAAATAGAACTGAAAATTAGGGCAAGCAAAGAAATATAAAAAAAAAAAAACGTACAATGGTCCACACAATGAATACCAAATGGTGGGATACCTCAAGCACTGGAAGAAGTGATTTCTTAGTCACTCACAGCTGATCATGGAAAATGGAAGGTGCTACAAAAATGGGGAAAGGACAAATGTGCCTTGTCTTTTAAAAAATGGCAGCTGGGTGTTTTAGTGCACAGTGCTCGGTTTAGATTCAAGAAGTCTGAATCTTGCACCAGTTATTTACTACCTATGTGACACGGAGGCTGGATTTGAACTCAGGTCTTTATGACTCCAGGCCCAACACTCTCTCCACTACCTGACCCAGCTGTCAGAATCAACCTGATGGCACCCACTCTCAGGGGCTTAGTCCATATTAGTGTTGTGCTTAATACAGATACCCTATTGCAGCTCAGGTGCCTCTCCAGTAGCAGGCATGTGCCACTATGCCCAGCTCGTAATTCATCTTAAACAAGGAAAATATATGAAAACCCACAGTTATAAAATGAATTGGAGACAATTATTTACTTTACAAAAGGTTCACTATGGGATTCCTTTTAATAGAGAATAGGGGGGCCAGCTAGGTGGCACAGTGGATAGAGTACCGCCCCTGGAGTCAGGAGGACCTGAGTTCAAATCTGGCTCAGACACTTAACACTGGCTGTGTGACCCTAGGCAAGCCACCAAAAACAAACAAACAAACAAATAGAGAATGGGGAAAAAAACAAAACATCTACATTAATAAATATTATTAACCTGTTATATACACTTATACTTTGGACTACTCGGATTAAAAAAAATATATATATATATAAAAAACATACTTACACATTATCACCTCTTACAATGTATAACCCTAATACCACTTGCTCTACTCCCTGAGAAGAGCTGAACACTCGTTCATGGCTTTCATCCAAAATCAAATTGATGGTCTGATCAAAACCTTTTAGTGTTCCCTGTGAAGTACACATTCAAAAGAATAATGAAATGTTTTTAGGTTATTTCATTTTATAAGTTCAAAATATAATGATAATTCTAGAAAACTAGTCTCTCTAATGCAAATTTGACACTTTAAAAAGGCTACTTTATGACTCTAAAACTAAGAACCAACAACAACAACAAAAACACAACCCTCTATAATTGTCACTATTTTAGGTTATAAAATCTTTTCTTTATTAAGGGGGGAAAATGCTTGAGTGCCAACTGTCTGCAGAAAGTTATGGTGTATTGTAAGGTCCTATATAAAATATTTTTTTGTACCAGTTATTGTGAATTTACAAAAGAGGAGTAAACAGTTGCTGTCTTTTCAAGAACTAATATTTAATTAAGTTCAATAAACATTTACTCTGCAAGATGTAATGGAATAAAGACAAAATAAAAGTCCCTGAATTTGAGTAATTTACATTCTAAGGAAGGTCGCCAAATAAACACAAATAAAAATGTCAAACAGCAAGCTTTAAAAAAAAAAATTATAATTTTTCAAAGGAAAAAAGAACTGTATTTTATAAAATAACTGGAGACCGATTGAATTAGAGGCTTCATGAAACTAAGTTTTAAATGAGGGAAGAAAAGAGTTGGCAGAAATTCTGGGGAAATCTAAATTTATGTGGTTCTTTTTGAATGTTTACACTTTAAAAAAATTTTCTGTATATATCTTCATCTGAATAACACAACCCAGAAAGCAATGCCAAAAGAAAACTAAACTTAGGGTTTGAAAAAATCATGCTTAAAAAAATATTAACTAGCAAACAATTCTCATATAGACTGGCTTATCACCAACCTAAAAGAGCCTACTGGGATATGTATAACTTTTTTAAAAAATAGCATTTAGACAGGTTTGGGATATATCAAATAACATGAACTATATTTCCAAAGACAGGCTTTAAGCTGTTTTATTTTTTCTTTGTGTGTAAAATTTTCCAGAGGGGGAAAAAAAAACCCTTTCCTTTTAATTCTACTAATATTAAGAAATAGTTATCCTGGGCTTCCATAAAATTAAAAAAAATCACATCACATTAGTTCACTTACAGGAAAAACTTATTGAACAAAGGCAGGAAGCAAAAACCCCATCAGATTTAATCATAGAAGCCTGCTATTTATTTAGGTTTGTCAGGACTATACTTTTTTAAAACTTTGAGCTCCTCTGAACAATTTCCATACAGCGTAACTGTTACTTTACTTAATAAAATGATCCACATTCTAATGCGTCCTGGGGGTCAATTATGAAATATCTAGGGAAAGGATTTGTCTCTACTACTAATAAAAGGACTACTGTAGAAAGAAAATCTATAGAAATAACAGTTGAATTACAGTTTTACACAGATGCTTTATCTTTCACAAAGCACCTTCATATTCACAATTTTAAGAACAATCCCATAATCTGGACAGGGCATATATTATTATTAATATTATGGTTATGTTTTATAGATCAGAAAACTGAGGTTTATACAACTTTCCCAAAGTATATACCTCTTAAGTTAGAGAGATAGAACGATAACCCTGACATGATTCCCAGTCTAATTTTTGTACACATTTTCAAAACAAAAATACCAGCCAAAACGTCATATACTCCATGATAGCAGTTGTCATACTTTACTGAGAAAAGGAACTGTTTATGATGATCCCCTTCTAGATGATCCCTTCCACTGGGTGCCTTGTTGTTTAGTCATTTCAGTCATGTCTGACTCTTCATGCCCCCATTTGGGGTTTTCTTGGCAAAGATACTGGACTAGTTTGTAATTTCCTTTTCCAGTTCATTTTACAGCTGAAGAAACTGAGACAAACAGGATTAAGTGATTTGCCTTAAGTCATACAGCTAGTGTCTTGAGGCCAAATTCGAACTCAGGTCTTCCAGAGTCCAGGCTCCAGGCTTTAATCTATTGTGCCACCTAGCAGTCCCTCTACTATATCTCTGTTCCTCCAAATAAAATCCAGGACTGTTCCACTCTAGTCTTTTTATCTCTAGTGCCTAAGAGTGTGTGATTTGGTAATTGATAAATCTTTGTTGATTAAATGTTTATTTAGTAATAGATTTTGAATTGTTATTCAGACTAGTGATTTCACTTGTGTAGGAAGCTTTTGGGATAAAAACCTAGCTCAAGGAATGCAAAAGGCATGTGTATTTCACAATGTATACAATCTCAGAAAACTACCTGAGGACACTAAGACATTAAGTGACTAGTCAGGAATCACAGAGCTAATTAATGATTCATGAGCAAGACTAGAACTCAAGTCTTCTTGACTCTTAAAGTTTTTCTGACTCTTCACTCTGCCAATGTTCCTTTATCCATGAAGCCACATTGTCTCCCTTAGCAAAACTGATAAAAAAATATTAGCAACAGAACAAAAAAGAAACCAACATTTTCTGAGATTCAAAAAGAGATTAAGTATGACCACCAAGTAAATGCCATGGGAAAAATATTGAAGAGATCCATAACCATGTCCACAGGAAATTAAAATGTGGGTTTAAAAGAAATGACTAGATTAGAAAACAATACCTGGTGGGGCAGCTAGGTGGCGCAGTGGATAGAGCACCGGCCCTGGAGTCAGGAGGACATGAGTTCAAATCCAGCCTCAGACACTTAGCACTTACTAGCTGTGTAACCCTGGGCAAGTCACTTAATCCCAATTGCCTCACAAAAAAAAAAAAAAAGAAAAAAAGAAAACAATACCTGGGTTCTAGTTCTAACTCTACTTCTAACTACTTGTGTGTTCTTAGATGAATGATTTTTTTAAAAAAATCTTTTTCTAGGCTTCATTTCTTCTGTAAAATAAAGGACACCTAGGTAGTTAGGTGTCACAGTGTACAGAAGGCTGGATATGAATCGAGCCAGGAAGACCTGAGTTCAAATCTTGACTCAGATAATAGCTGTGTGACCTTGAATAAATCACTTAATCTCTTTCAAACACAATTGTAAAATGGGAATAAAAGCACCCGCCTTATAATGTTGTGAGGACCAAGAGATAATAGATGTAAAATACTATACAAACCCTAAAAAGCTATATGAATATTAGCTTTATTAATTTTATAATCAGAGAGTTAAACTAGATGATCTCAAAGGTCATTTGTCATTTCCAACTTTGACAATCTGTGAAAATATACATTCAATTCCTACTTAGAGTTTCTTACCTGAACTATAGGTCATATAAGTTCACCAATTTTCACTTTCAAAAATGAATTTGTCTTGAAAAGGCTTATATCAGCAGCCAACTTTCTATTCCTTCTCCCCCTAGCCTCAATATAACTGGTCAATTTCTTTACATACTACTTAGAACTATGATGCTTCTGCATGACTCTCAATACATGAAAGTCTTTTCCTGCCTACTATGGCCCCTTCCATTACTCTTTAAGCAATGGTCAAGTCAGACAATTCAAAGAATTGTATGCCAAAAGAAGAGGGTAGGCTATTCCCAGTGAAAGTGAAGGATACTCCAGAGGCTCCCTGGCATGCTGAAATGTCAAAAGATCTAGGAACCCCAGCACGTTGAATCCCTGTGGAGGGCTGAGAAGAGGACAAATTCAAGAATTGCACAGAATGAAAAAATGTGAATGGGTTGTGATCTGTATGGAGTATGTAATGATAATCCTGGAGGAGCTACTGGAGTTTACTGATATGGTCAAACCTGTGCTTTAGGAAAATCATAGGGAGCACAATTTGAAGGCTACATTACAATATTCCAGAAGAGAGAAAGTCCTGAAGTAGGGTAGCAGCTATGTGTCTGGAAAAAATGAAATGTTATAAAGGAAGAAATGAGAAATTTAGGCAATGTAATGGATATGTGGGGGGAGAAGAATCAAGGATGGCATTAGGGTTGCAAACCTGGATAATGGTGTAGCAGTAAAGTCTGAATGAGGGGAGAGGTTGGGGGAAAATGTAACGGGTTATGTTTTGGGCATGTTGAACTTCAGATGCTTAGAGAACATTTAATTTAAGAAGTCCAAAAAGCAGCTGGTAATGTGGGACTAAAGCTAAGAAGAGACTATGGCAAGATATATAGAGATTCTGAGAATCATCTACATCTAGATGATATCACAAAATGAGATAGGGAAGGGGGAACAGAAAAAAAATGATAGAAGGAAAAGGGAAGAGAACCCAAGACAATGCCATGGGGAAAATCCAGTTAATGAATACAACACAAATAAAGATCCAATGAAGGACTGGTAGGTAGGAAGAAAACCAGGAGAGAACAGTGTCATAAGGTTTGTGAAGCCCTTTTTATACATTATCTCCTTTTACACTCAGGAGAACTGAGGCTTCAAGAGGCTATGGTCCAACAGATAATAGGATACCAAGACCAACAGACCAACACTCTATCAAAAACACTAAGCTGATGTAAGAAATATAAAAATATATTTCCATCTCACAATGAAACAGGTATTCTACATATAAAACATTCTGAGATGATGGAACAGTGTAGACTGAATACTTACCACAATCATTCTGCCATCAGATGTAATTACAGCAACTGTACCTGATAAAACAGGGATTAAGGAAGTATTCCTTTGGGAAAGTCTATGTTGTAACCTTAAGCATGATACAGAATACTAAGTTTGTTAGAAAATCTTAAATATTACTGTCACAGTTGGTGAATATAGATATTCCAAATTCCTAATATAGAAAGTAGATTATGATGGTCTGAAAACTCTGTAAAAGATATCCTGTTACCAAAGGGGGGAAAAATAATCAGCGTTTTAAACGATTTCATATCGCTGCCTTTTCTTTGAAATACAACTTCACTCTTTCAGCTATGGGATTAAGAGTATTCTGTCCTAAAACAACTATAAAGTTTTACTGCTCTTGCAGATTTGTTGCAACTTTTGGCACTGTGCAACCTTAAAAAACCCTTTTCTTATCTAACTTCCTCTAAGGCGTCCAATTAAAGCCCGCCTAAATTACCAGCAAATAGAGACCTCCAAATAGTAATTTGCTTTCTCGATCCCCGCACCTCCCCCCCGATAAACAAGGATAAACGAATGAAACCTCGATTAGTTTCCTTCCGAGGCCCTAAAATTAAGGTATTTTAGAGGCCTTTCTTGTTTTTAGTTTAGACACGATCCTTCTCATTTCTGCAAGTGGCACCCACGAGACCGGCCCATTATTTGTCTCTCCGGGAGGAGGCCAGGGCGGCTCGCAGGGGCAGATGGTCTCGCCTGGAGGCTGGCGAGAGGAGGGGGACAGTGGCTGCTGGAGGGGGACAAAGAGCACCACAATTAAGATCTGCCGGAAAAGGGGCGGGGCGTACGGGCCCCGATTGCCGGGACAACAGCGCCCGCCCGGGGTCTCCGAGTCCCAGCAGGCGGGCCCAGATCCCGTCGCTCCTCCCCATCCCGTGCCGGCGCCGGCCGCGCCGGGACCCGCTCAGCTCTCTAGGCCAGCGGACCCAGAGCCGCTAATGATCCCCGACACGACCATGGGGTGGGGGTGGGGGTGGGGGAGGTTTGGAAGGGACGGAAGGAGAGGGCGCGAGGCCGCCGCCAAGGCGGCAGCTCAAGGATACGGTTGATGTAGTTCTCCAAGGCCGACGTCATGATGCTCGGGCCGTGCGCTCCGGAGTCTGCGCCGAGCGCCGGGAAGAAGGGAGAAGGGAAGAGAGCTCCGACACTAAGCACTGTGACGCTCTTCGCTCGCAAGGAAGTATCGCGAGACTAGAGGCTACCGTAGTACCCCGCCTCCCCTTTTCCTCTGCCTCTAGTTGGAGACTGAAGATAGGTGCGCTTGCGTCCTTTGCGTGTTTCTTGGTTCCCTGGGAAGCACGTGGGGTGGGAGAGGGCGGGGTAGAGAGCAGAGAGCGGAGAGGAAAACGGCAGAGAATTCGGGAAAAACTGGAAATTCAACAGAAACCAGAGCAATGAGGTGTTTTTCATTGCTTTAAAAGTATGAAAGGTATAGAAGTTTCTGCATTAAAAATGTGAAGGGTTTAGGAATTTAATAAGGTAACAGTTTAAGGTTTACCAAGCACTTTACAATTTTATCTCATCTCCCCATAGCGAGCCCTGGAAATACAGGCACTTATTATCCCCATTTTAGTCGACGAGAAAACCATGGTTAGGAGAGGTTAAGTGATTTGTCCAGGGTCACACAAGTAGTAAGTGCCTGAGTCTGGATTTGAACTCAGATTTTACTAATTTATAGCGTTCTATTTATTTACACCAGCGCACAGATGTGGAGCATAAAATGCAGGGACTGAGGTTCCCATCCTCTGCTTAGCAGAAATGGAAAATAGCCAGCTCTTGGGACACAAAGATTGTATTCTGTGTTTTCTTTTTTCTTTTTCTTTTATTTTTTTAGTGAGGCAGTTGGGGTTAAGGGACTTGCCCAGGGTCACACAGCAAGTAAGTATCTGAGGATGAATTTGAACTCAGAAAGATGAGCCTTCCTGCCTGGCAACTGATGAGTTAATGATTCATAGATTTAGAATTGCAACCTTAGAAAAATCTGGGTCCAGCCTTTCACTTTTTTTTTCTTTTCTATGGTATTTTAGTTATTTATAATTACATGTAAACATTGTTTTCAACATTCATTTTTGTAAGATTTTAAGTTTCAATTTTTTCTCCCTCCCTTCCCTTCCCTTTCCCCAAGACAGCAATCATATATATGTTTATATATACACACACAATCATGTTGTACATATTTCCATATTAGTCATTTTGTAAAAGAAGAATCAGATCAAAAGGCAAAAACCACAAGAAAGAAAAAAATAACAACAAATAAAGTGAAAATAGTATACTTTGATCTGCATTCAGATTCCATAGTTCTTTTTCTGGATGTGGAGAGCATTTTCTGTCGTGAGTCTTTTGGAATTGCCATGAATCATTGTATTGTTCAGAAAATCCAGATAAACAGTATACTAGTTTCTGTAGTGTCTGAAATAAGTATAACCATTCCTCAGGCATCTGTCCCAAACTTTTTTTTCCATTCAGTATTTTCTCTCTATGTATTCTAATCCATTTCTATGGTTTCATATATGTGTGGATGACACCCAACCCTCTATCCATCTCCATCAATAAGTATTTATTAAGGACCTACTATATGCTGTAAATGTTAGATATAAAAGTATGTTCCTGACCTTATTTCTAACTGCTTTCTGGATACCTCCACATGAACATTCAACCTATACCTCAAATGTAACATGTGCAATGGTAGAAGTCACCATTTTCCTCCAAAACTTCTTCCTGAAAAAACTTTTTGAAAACGGTTCCATTATTCAAGTTTGAAACCTTTCTCTCATCTTTAGTTGCTCCCTCTTCTTTACCTGGCTCCTATAAGTTCCTAAATTCTATATAATCCATTCCCTTTCCTCACCTTCTCTTCCCTCTCCTCTCTGCTTCCCTTTCTTTTCCTTACCTCCCCTTTTCTTTCTGAATTCAAAATCTATCCTCCCTGCAAACAACTCTACCTCTGTTTATGATTATGAATCAAAATCTTATGTCTGTATAAGCAAATTATATTTATCTTCAAATCATGAACAGTTCTGGTATACATTTCTCTCCAGTATATGTTTGTCATTTTCAAATCTAGCAACTCTTATCCAGGAATGCTGAGTCAAACTCAACTAACAACTGTTTCTCAGATTAATAGCAAAGCCAACTAAACTCAGAAATAAACCTTAAAGTGATAATATATTATATTATGATCTGTAATACATGACTAATTATTTTTACTTATCCTAATAAATCTGAGTCTCCCCCTAATAGATAAACCTCAGATATCCATCCAGATTCTATTTTCTTCTTTTGCAGGCACACTTCTTTATATGACCACACGAATAATTACTTTATGAATAATTGTAATTAGGGCACGTCTCTCGCACATTTTTTTCTTTTTTAAAATAGGTTTTTATTCATGTATTTTTTTCATCACCAAACATTTCCCTAATATCTCTTTCTCTCCTCTAGAGAGCCATGCAATTTAACAAATATTATTTTAAAAGATAAAAAAGAGAAATCACCAAAACTGATCAATACATTGAAAAATTGTGAAAATATATTCAGTGTACCACACTGATGGATGTCTCACCACTCCAAAGGGATAGGGTAAGAGTGTCTTCTCATATCCCTTCTTTTGAATCATGCTTGTTCTTTGTAATTTTGCAAAAATCACTTGGTTTAATTTGTTTTTTCTCATTTACAAATATACATTGTTGTAGTTGTGTATACTGTCTTCTTGACCCTGCTTTTTTTCTTTCTGCTGTTCTGCTTTCTACTATCTGTCCCTGTAGATGTTTTGCATGATTCTTTGTATTCATCATATTCATTACTTCCTATAGTACAGTAATATTTAATTATATTCTTTTTAAATTGTAATAATTAATTTTTAAAATTCATTTTTAAAAAATTTTGAGTTCCAAATTCTCTCCCTCCTTCTTGTCCTTCACTCACCCATTGGGAAGGCAAACATCATACCAGTTGTACATGTGAAGTCACACAAAACATATTTCTGTATTTGTCATGTTGAAAAAAAAGCAATAAAAATAAAGTGAAAAAATTATGCTCCAATCTGCACTCACAATTCATCAGTTCTCTCTCTAGAGGTGGATACCATTTTTCATGATTCCTTTGGAATTGTCTTAGATCCCTCTCTTGATCACAGCTAAGTCTTTCATAGCCAATCATTGTCACACTATTACTGTCACTGTGTACAATGTTCTTCTGGTTCTGCTCATTTCACTTTGCATGAGTTCATGTAAGGCTTCCTAGGTTTTTCTGAAAGTATCCTACCTGTCATTTGTTATAGCACAATAGTATTCCATCATAATTATATACCACAACTTGTTCAGCCATTTCCCAATTAATGAGCATCCCCATAATTTCCAATTCATTACCACCACGAAAAGAGCTGCTATAATAATTTTTTTATATATGGGTAGTTTCCTCTTTCTTTAGTCTCTTTGGGATACAGACCTAGTAGTGATATTGCTGGGTAGCATTTTACTACTGTCCATAACAACCCTTATTAATATGTAGTGGAAGTGATAAATAGGTATAAGGGATTAGATCTGGTGGAGTGCCTGAAGAACTATGGAAAATGGATGTCTGATGAGGCTTTACAAATAGCTGAGACAGGAAGGAAAGAGAAAGATAGGGAAGAAAGGGAAAGTTGAATGCAGAATTTCAGAGAATAGCAAGGAGACATAAGGTTTTCTTAAATGAGCAATGCAAAGAAATAGAAGAAAACAATACAATAGGAAAGACAAGAGATCTCTTCAAGATAATTAGAAATATCGAGGGAATGTTTCATGCAAAATTAGCATGATAAATGGGGACTTACCAAAAGCAGAAGATATTAAGAAGTAGCAGGAATACACAAAAAAAAACAAACAAGAAAGATCTTGTTACAAACAACTATGATGTGGTCATATCTACTGTTTTATTGACCACACAATAGCCTTTGACTGTGGATCACAATAAAATGTGGCCAAATTTTCAGATATGGGAATACTAGATCATTTTATTTATCTCCTGAAGAACCTATACATGGGTCAAGAGACAAAAGTTAGTTCTTGAAAGGAAATAGGCAAACAAAACTTTGAGAAATATAATGAGTGGTCAAGAAAAAAAGAAGTGACAATTAGAACTGAACATGGAAAAATTGATTGGATTAAGATTGTAAATGGAGTATGACAAGGCCTATATAATGTCACCTTATTTATTTAACATATGCAGAGTACATCATGTGAAATGCCAGGTTAGATGAATCAAAAACTGCAATTCAGATTGCCAGGAGGAATAGACATACATATGATACCACTTTGATAGAAGAAATTAAAGAAGAATTTAGATTGTAAAAGCTGGCTTGAAACTTAACATAAAAAGAAAAGCCACTAAGATCTTGGCAACTGGTCCCGTGACTTTCTGGCAAATAGAAGGAAAAGAAATTAAAGCAGAGTCAGATTTTTTCATTATTATAATCTCTTTCTGGAATTTTATTTAAAATTTTTGCATAACTTTTCATTCAGGAAAATGATCTATAGTTTTCTTTCTCTACTTTGGTTATTCTTGATTTAAGTATCAGCAGTATATTTGTTTGAAAAAGGAAGTTGGTAGGATTTTTTCTTTGCCCATTTTCCCAAATGTTTTATATATTATCGGAATTACTTGTTCTTTAAATGCTTGGTAGAATTCACTTGTGCATTCATCTTGTCCTGGTGATTTTTTCCTTAGGGAGCTCATTGATGGCATGTTCAATTTATTTTTCTAAGATAGGATTATTTAATTATTCTTTTTCCTCTTCTGTGAATCTGGGCAATTTATATTTTTGTATATATTCATCCATTTCACTTCGATTGTCAGATGTATTGGCATGTAATTGGGCAAAATACTTCATAATAATTGCTTTAATTTTTTTCTTCTTTGGTGGTGAATTCACCCTTTTCATTTTTGATACTAATAATTTGATTTTCTTTTTCTAAAAATTCAAATTACCCTATGGCTCATCTGTTTTGTTGGTTTCTTTCATAAAACCAGGTCCTAGTTTTATTTATTAGTTTAATGATTTTCTTACTTTTAACTTTATTTATCTCACCTTTGATTTTCAGGATTTCTAATTTGGTATTTAATTGGGGATTTTAAATTTGTTCTTTTTCTAGGTTTTTTTAGTTGTATATAATATTCTACTGATGTAAGTTTTTAGAGAAAGAAAATTTCCCTCAAGTACTGCTTTGGTTTCATCCCATAAATTTTATCCCATTATTGTTATTTCCTTTAATGAACTTATTGATTATTTTTATGATTTGTTCTTTAAACCACTCATTTTTTAGGATTAGATTATTGAGTTTCCAATTAGTTTTTAATCTATGTTTCAGTGATCCTTTATTGAATGTAATTTTTTTGTATTATGAACTTAAAAGGCTGCATTTAATATTTCTGATTTTCTGCATTTGGTTGTGAGGTTTCATGTCCTAATATTTGGTTAGTTTTTGTGAAGGTACCATGTAAAGCTAAGAAAAAGGTATAGTCCTTTCTGTTCCCATTCAGTTTTCCCCAGAAGTCTAGCATATCTGAATTTTCTAAACTTGTATTCATCTCTTTAACTTCTTTCTTGCTAATTTTTTTTGTTAGATTTACCTTCATTGTCTGTGGTACTTTTTAGTCTCTCTGCTTATCTCTTTTAGTTCAATCTATTTTTGCTTTAGCTTTGTCTGAGATCATGATTGCTACCCCTGCTTTTTTTTTTTACTTTAGCTGAAGCATAATAGGTTCTGCTCTAGCCTGTTACCTTAGCTCTGTGTATGTCCCTCTGTTTCAAGTGTGTTTATTGTAAACAACATATTGTAGGATTTATGTTTTTTAATCTTCTCTGCTATCTGTTTCCATTTTATGGGTGAGTTTATCTCATTCCCAGTCACAGTTATGATTACTAACTGTGTATTTACCTCCATCCTCCCTCTCCCCGCTGTTTATCTTTTCCTCTTTCTCCTTTTACCCTTTCCTTTTTCAAAAATGTTTTGATTCTGACGACTGCCTCCTCCAATCTGCCTATCCTTCTATCAGCCCCACCTCTTCTCTAAACCCTCTCCCTACCTATTTCCCTACAGGATAAAATTGATCTCTATCCCTGGTTGATTGTATGTGTTATTCCTTCTTTGAGCCAATTCCAATGAAATTAAGATTCAAGCATTTTCCACCTCCTCCCCTCATTTTCCACTCCACTGTAAAAGTTCTTTTGGGTCTCTTTTATGTGAGATAATTTACCCCATACTACGTTTCCTTTACCCTTCTCCCTATGCATCCCTGTTTCTCAACCCTTCATTTCTTTTTTTTGGATATCATCCCATCATGCCCTCTGTCTATATATACTCTTTCTAACTGCCCTAATAATGATAAAGTTCTTAGGAGTTAAAAGTATCATCTTCCCATGTGGGAATATAAACAGTTTAACCTTACTGAATCTCTTAAAATTTCTCTTTCCTGTTTACCTTCTTATGCTTCTCTTGAGTCTTGTACTTGAAAGTCATATTTTCTATTGAGCTCTGGTCTTTTTATTAGGAATGTTTGAAAGTCCCTAATCTCATTAAATGTCCATTCTCATCCCTAAAGAATTGTACTCAGTTTTGCTGGATAGGTGATTCTTGGTTGTAATCCTACTTCCTTTGCCCTCTGGAATATCATAATCCAAGCTCTCTGATCCTTTGATCTATAAACTGTTAAACTGTTCTCCTGACTGTGGCTCCATGATATTTGAATTGTTTCTTTTTAGCTCGTTGACCTAGAAGCTCTGGAATTTGGC
This sequence comes from Dromiciops gliroides, assembly GCF_019393635.1. Lineage (NCBI taxonomy): Eukaryota > Metazoa > Chordata > Mammalia > Microbiotheria > Microbiotheriidae > Dromiciops > Dromiciops gliroides. The sequence goes on from NC_057865.1 coordinate 130,551,444, forward strand.
TATAATATTCCTGGGAGTTTTCATTTTGGGATCTCATTCAGGAGAACAGTGGATTCTTTCCATTTCTACTTTACCTTCTGCTTCTATGATATCAGGGCAATTTTCCTTGATAATCTCTTGAAATGTGCTATGTAGGCTCTTTTTTTGATCATGAATTTCAAGCAGTCCAATAATTCTTAAATTATCCCTCCTGGATTTCTTTTCTAGGTCAGTTGTTTTTCCAATAAAATATTTCACATTTTCTTCTACTTTTCATTCTTTTGATTTTGTTTTATTTTTTCTTGGTGTCTCATAGAATCATTGGCTTCACCTTTCCCAATTTTAATTTTGAAGGAATTATTTTATTCAGTGAATTTTAAAATATCTTTTTCCATTTGACCAATTCTTCTTTTTAAGAAGTTCTTATCAGACAGACTTCTGGGGTGGAGCCAAGATGGTGGAGGAAAAGCAGGGAGCTCTCTAACTCATGACATGATCTCTCCAAAAAACAACCAAATAATGCCATAGGACAATGCCTGGAGGAGCAAAACCCACAGAAGAATGTACTGAAATCATCTTCTAACCAAGAACGGCTTGGAAGGTCAGAAGGAGGGAGCTGCTGTGCTGAGACAGGAGTGGAGCCCAACCCCACAGTCACCCTGACACAGATCCAGTGCCAGGAAGCCTTCACCAGAGAAGGAGACCCCCCAGAGCCTCTGAATCAGCTGAAGCATCTGAAACAAAGCTCACAGCCCAGTGAGAGGGCTGAGCCCTTGGAAAGGGGGGAGACTACAGGGGTCTATGCTGGTGCTGAGGCAGAACTTGGGTTTTTCACCCCTGCTGGGAACCAGGAGGTAGGCTTGAGTAGCAGTGGCCCAAGTGGGGGAGGGGCACAGGCTCCTCAGAGCTGACGACCACAATACACAAAGCTGGTTGAGTATCAAGTTGGTCTGGGGTCATCTTCGGACCAGAGAACAGGCCAGGTGAGTGAAGAACCTGATCCTCTTTAAATCATACCACCTGGGACTTCTTAAGCTTGGGATACTGCAGCCTAGAAACAGTGCCCCACTTTAAGGAGCTAAAAGTCTAGTTAAAGAAAGGCAAGATGAGCAGACAGAGAAAGGTGAGGACCATAGAAAGTTTCTTCAGTAACAAGGAAGACCAAGGGGCACCCTCAGAGGAGGATGTCAACATCAGGGCCCCTATATCTAAAGCTTTCAAGAAAAATATTAATTGGTCTCAGGCCATAGAGGCACTCAAAAAGGACTTTGAAGATAAAGTTAGAGAGTTAGAGAAAAAAATGGAAAGAGAAATGAGGGGGATGCAGGAAAGACATGAGAAAAAAGTCAGCAGCTTGAAAAGTCAAATTGGCCAAATGGAAAAGGAGGTACAAAAGCTCTCTGACAAAAATAATTGCCTAAGAATTAGGATTGTACAAATAGAAACTAGTGCCTTTATGAGAAAACAAGACACAATAAATCAAATCCAAATGAATAAAAAAATAGAGGGCAATGTGAAATATCTTCTGGGAAAAACTGCTGACCTGGAAAATAGGTCCAGGAGAGATAATTTGAAAATTATTGGTCTACCTGAAAACCATGATCGAGGAAAGAGCTTAGACATCATCTTCTAAGATACTCTTAGGGAAAATTGCCCTGATATTCTAGAAGCAGAAGCTAAAATAGAAATTGAAAGAATCCACCAATCACCTCCAGAAAGAGATCCCAAAAGGAAAACTCCTAGGAATATTATAGCCAAATTCCAGAGCTCTCAGGTCAAGGAGAAAATATTGCAAGCTGCCAAAAAGAAAGAATTCAAGTACTGTGGAGCCCCAGTCAGGATAACACAAGATCTAGCAGCTTCTACATTAAAGGACCAGAGGGCATGGAATATGATATTCCAGAGGGCAAAGGAATTGGGATTATAACCAAGAATCACCTAGCCAGAAAAACTCAGCATAATCTTTCAGAGGAAAAAACAAGCCTTTAATGGAAAAGAGGACTTTCAGGTATTTGTGATGAAAAGACCTGAACTGAATGGCAAATTTGATTTTCAAATACAAGACCCTAGAGAACCATAAAACATTGGAGTTGGGGGACATACCTGGAGTCATGCAATGAGTGACTGTCTTGTCTCTGAGGCTGGGTTTTGGCTGGGATCCCCCTGGGTCCAGGGGTGATACTTTGTCCACTGTGTCACCTAGCGGCGCCATGATGATATCTTTAGGGTTAAATTGAGGGGGAAGGGGAATGTACTGGGGGAGGGGGAAGGGCAGAGGTGAAATCCTACATGAAAGAAAGAGGAAAAGGTTTATGGAGTTGGGGAATAGATGGGGGAAGAGCAGGGCAGTAAATGGATTTTACACCCATCAGAAAAGGCTCAAAGACTTTAAACTCATCAGAGTTGCCTCAAGGAGGGATTAACACACACACACACACACACACACACACACACACACACACACACAGCTGAGTGGAGTAATCTATTTAATCTGGGCAGTAAATGAGCCTAACACTCATCAGAATTGGCTCAAGGAGGGAATAACATACACACTCAATTGGGTGGAGTAATTTCTCTAACCCTACAGGAAAATAGGAGGGGAAGGGGATAAAGAGAGAGGGCCAGGGCCAGCTAGATGGTGCAGTGGATAGAGCACCGGCCCTGGATTCAGGAGTACCTGAGTTCAAATCCGGCCTCAGACACTTAACACTAACTAGCTGTGTGACCCTGGGCAAGTCACTTAACCCCAATTGCCCCGCCAAAAAAAAAAAAGAGAGAGGGCCAAAGGATGGAAGGGCAGATTGGGGGAGGGAATAGACAGAAGCAAATCCCTTTTGAAGAGGGATAGGATGAAAGCAGATGGATAATAGAATAAATATCATGGGTAAGGGAATAGGATGGAAGGGAAACACTTAACAATAGTAATCATGAAAAAGAGAAAAGGGGGGGAAGTGTACAAAAAATATTTATAGCAACTCTCTGTGGTGGCTAAGAATTGAGAATCAAGGGAATGTCCATCAATTGAGGAATGACGGAAGAATCTGTGGTATATGATTGTGGTGGAATGGTATTCTGCTATAGGAAATGACAAACAGGATGATCCCAGAAAGACCTGGCAAGACTCATGAACTGATGTATAGTGAAGTGAGCAGAACTGGGAGGACATTGTACAGAGTGACAGCAGTATTGTTCAGTGAGCAACCTGTGAATGACTTAACTACTCTCAGCAATGCAATTATCCAAGACAACCCCAAGGGACTAATGACTAAGCTTACTATCCACCCCTATAGAAAGAACTGATAAAAAAGAGCACTTGTGGATTGTACATATATAACCTGGTTGCTGCTTGCGGAGGGGGGAGGAAAGGGAGGGAGGGTGAGAGAAAAATTTGGAACTCTAAATCTTATGAAAATGAATGTTGAAAACTACCCTTACATGTAACTGGAAAAAATAAATTAAATGTTTGTTGCAAAAAAAAAAAAAGAAGAACTTATCTTCAATGGATTTTTGTGCCTCTTTTACCATTTTGCATATTCTGTTTTTTAAAGTATTATTTTCAGTATTTTTGTCTCCTTTGCCAAGATCTTGACTCTTTTTTTGCGTGATTTCTTACTCTCATTTCTTTCCCCAGTTTTTCCTCTACCTGCTTTATTTGATTATTAAACTCCTTTTTGATCTCTTCTAGGAATTCTTTTTGGGCTTGAGATCAATTCATATTTTAATTCAAGGCTTTGAGTGTAGCTGTTTGACATTGTTGTCTTCTTCTGAGTTTCTGTTTTGATCTTTCCTGTCACCATAATAACTTTCTATGATCATGTTCTTTTGTTGTTGCTTGTTGTTGTCTATTTCTTGACTTTTATAAAGTTGGACTCTGCTCCCAGGTTGGAGGGGGCACTTTCCCAAACTTCATGTTTTTTGTTGCTGCTGTTTTCAGCATTAGTTTTTGGTGTCTATGTTTTCAGTTCTTCCAGTGTGGATAATCTAAGGAGAGGTGGGGTCACTGGTCTCCTGTACTGTGCTTTGGTCTCTGGGAGAACACAAGCACTCTTTTCCACTTTGAAATTGTGACCAGTATCCTCACTTCTGTAAGGACTCCTCTTTGCCCTGGGATTGTGACCTAGAATTACGTATAGGCAATGCAACAGAGTCCTGCTCCCAATGCACACAAAGGGTCTCCTATAATCTCCTTCTGACCAGGTGTCTGACTCCATTACTGTCCTTTGTTTGACAGCTCCAGAAGCCACTGCCAATTCAATCACCCCCAGACTTGCTCCTGGCTTGGCTAGGAGTGGCCTGCATTGAACTATGTTCCACTCTCACTGCAGTGAAACAGACCTCTCCTGACAACCTTCTAAGTTGTCTTGGGCTAGAAAATTGTTTCACCCCATCCTTTTGTTGGTTCTGCTGCTCCAGAATTCATTTTGAGGTTTTATTTTTAACATTATTTGGGGGAGAATTTGGGAGAGCTCAGGTGAGTCCCTGCCTTTACTCCTCCATCTTGGCTCTGCATGTTCACCCCCACCCCCAGAGTATTTTTTCATTTGGTACTTTATAGTCTCTTCCTTCAATTTCTTCTTCTGAAAGCTGTCTATTTATATCCTTTGACCATTTATCAATTAGGGAATGGCTCTTATTTTTATAAATTTGTGTCAGTTCCCTATATATTTTGGAAATGAGACCTTTATTGGAGACATTTGCTGCAAAGATTTTTTCCAGTTTGCTTTTCTTCTAACTTTAGATGCATTGGTTTTGTCTGTACAAAAAATTTCAAATTTTATGTAATCAAAATGATCCGTTTTATCTCCCATGAATCTTTCTATATTTTATTTGGTCATGAATGCTTCCCCTATTCATAGATTTGACAGATAATTTCTTCCCTACTACACTAATTTGCTCATGATATCACTCTTTATTTTTAAATCATGCACCTATTTTGCATTTATCTTGATGTACTATGTGAGATATTGCCCTATGCCTAGTTGCTGCCAGACGACTTTCTATTTTTTGTAATAGTGTTTTTTGTAGTGAGTTCTTGCCCTGATAACTGAGATGTTTGGGTTTATCAAATACTAGGTGACTGTGTTTTGTTATGGTATGTTGTATACCTAATCTGTTCCACTGATAAGCCTCAATTTCTTCTCTAGTACTAAATTTTTTATGTTTAAAACTTTGTAGTATAGCTTGTGATCTGGTACTATGATGATGCAAAAAAGAAAAGATATCAATAAAAACTTATTAAATTTTTAAAAAATGAACTCGGAGGTCCTTTATGTTTCAAAAGCTATACTTTTATTCTCCTAAATGCTTTGCCCACCCTTGACTTTAACAAGTGGCTTTGCTCTACCCTTCTTTGTTCTGTTATAGAGGAGCAAGTTCAAATTTGCATTTGTTGTCAATGCTTTTCCAGACCTAGCATTTTCCAGTTATTTAATGGTAAAAAGCATATTTTATAGAATTTAATCCATTAATAAGCATAACTTATAGATTTAGATAAACTATTGTAGGCAGGAGAAGTAAAAAAAAAGTAGTCATAGTGGTAGAAAGAAGAATTAAGTCAGTAACCTAATGTGGAAACTTTATGCTGGGTCTCTAAAATGGAATGAAATTATGGAGGTCCTTGAAAATCCGGCAGAGAAATGAGTTTAGATAATCTACATGGGTGCTAGGGAACCCCCAGAGATTTTTAAGGAAGGAAAGATGAAATCACTTTTAGGAAGATTACTCTGGCAATGATATTCAAGATAGGATGAGGACAGACTAGAATAAGATGATCTATGAAGCTGACTTTCTATTATAAAATAATCTCATTAGCAACTATAATGGAAGTGTATTATTTGGACTCTACTATTAAGATACCTAGTGTACTAAGTGAGGAAGTAGCCTTAGTTAAACTGGGAAGAACACTTAATCTAACCAAAAACAGAAAAAAAATCAGGCAAAAGGCATTATAAGTACTCAGGGATTACTTTTCAAGATCTTAAGAATGGAAATAATCACATATAAAAATGAAAGACAACAGCAACTACTAACATGTATCTACCTTCTCATCTAATTTAAATCTTTAGTGGAATAGCCCACTTTATTACATGCATGAAAACATAATAAGAGAACAGACAGAATTTGCAGATGACAATCCATGGTAAACCATCTTTTCAGTTGTAGAAATGACTGAAATATAGAGATTATGTGATCTGCTACCGTTTGTTACTTTAAAAAATATAGTTTGCTCAGTAGACCAAAATGCAGCTTTCAGCATCCTCCTCAAACAAGGTAACTCCCACATATACCTTAAAATCAAGCTAGTTTTTGTGATAGATGAAAAAAACACTCAGATTATTAAATTCTGTTTAACAAACCTGCTGAGAATTAACATCATGCAAAACAAACAGGAAGACATTCACTTAATGTGTTTGCCTGGATGAGAGAGGATATCCTATTCAGAGTCAAATGGGAACTACAGAAGGACTATCCATGGACAGATGCTATAATTATATAGTAATTGGGGATTACAATTGAGTAGTAGGGAGTAATTGAGTTAGATTACATTTGGGCAGTTTTTCTCTATTTTCAATCATCCTAAACTTTGCATGCTGCAACAAACACATCTTTCATACCTATAAGCTCTTGATGATGCTGTTATGGCATGCTATGATCCTGGAAAAATAAAAATTGCAAATGATCCAAAGGATGATGGAAAACTGCATGATGGATACTGTAGATTTAAGTAAGCTGTAGCATGCAACCAGTGAGGACTTGCATGAGAAGAAATGTAAAAGATATCAGTGATAGCATCTGTGTAGCATCTGCACACATTTCCTCCACCCACAACCCTTCCCCTCCAGGACCCTGTGAACACTTCCAGTTTCAAATCACTCCCTGTACTTTTTATAATTATAAAAATAGTTTGCTGTAGAAAATCATCTGAAAAAATCCTGCCTGTTCCCTTGTGTTTTCATGTCATTATGATAAAAGATCCACTCAAATTTATTTCCCTCCCCTTCAAAGTGTTTCTTTCACTGTCAATCATGAGGAAGGACACAGTTCAAAACAAAAGAATGAATTTAATCACACAGAACAGCAAATTAAGTAACAAGACAACATCCCTCTTGCACACAAGAGATACACTATCACTCACAACTACTAAAAGAGGACACATATATAACATAGGGAATGTGTATGATCAGGGAGTTAAGAGAACCATATACTACATTTATGTTTGAATAGCACATACCCATGACTAAGGTATAGGACAGGGGTTCATGTGGCCAGTGCACCTTCATGGTGAGGTCAGCTCTCACATTCAATGTTGCTGGCCATTCTCTCTTGTTTTATAGTTACTGTGCTGTTATCTCCTACTATCTGTTGGTCTTCAAGCTTTTCAAGGCCATCAGATTATTTCTTACACCATCTACTGAAGCATAAACACCAGTAAACTTCTCTCTGGAAAGGGGGAGGATGGTGAATTGAGCTCTTCAAGCACCCACACCAAGACAGGCAAGTAGCAAAAACAGCAAAACTCCACAAGCTAACATAAAGAACTGCTTTTGCCCCTGTGGCCAACTGAAAATCCCTGGCTTGAGTCAACTCTCTGACTTGATATTGGAAAATTCTTTAAAATTGCATTTAAATGCATTTTTCCAGCCTATGGCCCTAAACCCATTTCAGAAGCTACTCCACACCACAAAATGTCATAGGAGCTTCATGGATACTAAAAGTTACTTCCCTGATTAAAGAGGCAAAATTGAACCTAGGGCAAGACCAAAAAGTTTTATTGTGGGGAACTCTGCTTTCTTTACTATATCTCTACCTTTACCACATGTACCTAACAACAACAACAGTTTTGCTGGTTGCTTAGTATTCTAAGAAGCACAAAGGTTTTCCTACATTTGGAACAGGAGGTCATCCAAACAAGTACCTAGGGTGATATATAGCCCTAAGATGCTCTAATGGTACCTTTGGATAATAAAAGAACCATAAGAAGACTGTGAATACATTGAATGGATCCTTTATGGAAGATTTATGGAAAGATGGACAAGAAACACAGAGTAATTGTGGGTTTAGGATCTGCATAGAAAGAAGGAATATACACATTAATAAGACTACAGATTCATCTAAGTATTTCTATTTGAAATTACATTGTTTTTGCTCATAAAAACTTGTTCTATTTGTTGGCAATTCAAATTATGATAAAATAAAAGAATAAAAGATGACATGTTTAAGGTGTATAATGTCATATTTATATGGATAGTACAATTTTTAGGTTAACCAAACAGTGCTGTATGATTGACATTTATTGTAAATATAAAACATGATTTCCCAAAAGCTGTATAGTGTTTTAATTCTAAAAATATATCTTGAAATGATGAAAGCAAAAAAACTGTTCTGCAGCGTATTTCTCTGATATATACAAATATAGTTAAAATGCAATCTTAAATGTATTCTAAGAGAGTCTGAAATCATTGATATAGTCAAACATATCCAAGTGATAATGCTTCAAATTCTTAATTCTTTATAGATTTGTATATGGCCTTTTGTGGGGAAAAGTTAATTGGGAAAAACCCACAACTCTGAAATATTGCTACTCTATGCCCAAACCAATTCCTGAGTGTACCAAGTACTGCTGGTGCTGATGTCAGTATTGCTTATTTCAGTAAAAACGTATGAATACCCCCACTGAGGTGATAGATTTTTATCACTTTTACACACATTGCTCTAGGTTGATAGAGGACATTCCATAAATTGTTCTAATATATCAGCCACGGAGGAGTAAGTTCAGGAACAATCATGTATATCTCCTCTAAGAGATCATGAAAATGTAGGTATTCTCAATACTTTTCTGCTCTATTAAAAAAAGTAGAGCAGATAGTAATTCTGGTGGAGGTTATGGAGGCCAGCCAGAGGTAAGGAATATTGTGAATCTCTTATACACTTGTGGAATGCTTTGTCTATTTTCTGAATGATTCAAATGATAAAGAACAGATGGTTGAGAATAGTTGTATCAGAAGCAAGAGGGACGGTAGGGTATTCTAAAAATCAGTGTTAGGACTGCATGCCTAAACAAAGAAAGTTGCCCAAGCCTTAAAATTATTCTCAGACAACTTTCATGGATTCCGTTTTTGCTTAATACCTTACCTGAATGGACTTCCTTGAAAAGAAATTTTCTTCTTCTACACCCCAGTCTTCCTATATCTTTCAAGGCCTAAAATCTTATAGCACAATTCAGTTCAGGAGAGATGAGAAGCTCTTAAAAATGAAAATCTAAAGACACACAATTCTGATGAGAAAGAAAAGGAAGAGTGGTCTAAACAAAGCAATAAAGATACATAGGACGGAATTTAGTAATCGCTTGGCTTTTAAAAAGACATGTAAAATACCTGGATGCAAGGGCAAACACTGGAAGATGAATATAAAATTAGGGGGTAGTTCAACTGGAAAAACATTAAGAATACTAAAACTTATCATGAATTGAGGCTGGCAAAGGAAACTAAGGCAAATAAGATTTTCTTTATCTTGGTTTTAGGAGAAGGATTAAGGAAGAATAGTTGTTTGGGGTAAACAGAATGATATAGGGTAATAGAAAGAAGGCAAGAGCTGCTCAACTCACTTCAATTTTGTTTTCATTGACAAGGAGAATGATTTCTGTACTAAAAAGGACAAAGTAAATGTGTCTACTAGGGAGGTGACACCCCTTGATAAGTTCAGTTCACCAGGCTCTAGTGAGTACTAAAAGAACTGGCTGATGTTCTGGCTAAGCTCTGTCAATCATTTTTTAAAGGTTCTAGAATAGAGGAGAAGCACCATAGGATTGGAGAAACACAAGAAGGGAAGATAACAGGGTTTGTGAACTATAGACCCGCAAGCTTGACTGACTCCTGGCAAAATTATAGTACACATTATTAGATAGATGACCAATGATCATTTGAAAAAAAAAGAAAAGCAGTTACAAAGAGCTAATAGCATGGCTTTATCAGGAACAAGTCATCTCAGACTTTCCTCATTTTCTATTTTGAAATGACTCCTAGCCTGGTGGATCAGAGGAATACTATAGATAATTTACCTAGATTTAACAAAGCATTCAGCAGTGTCGCTTCTGTAATTTTTTGTGGAAAAGATGGCAGGATATAGGCTTGATTTTAATATAGTTAGGTGGACTTAGAATGGATTGGATTCCCATGATCATAGGATATAAAATAAAATAAATTTAAAATATAATGATCATAAGTTGAAATTGAATACAGTCACTCACATATTTCCTTCCTTAGGCAATTCCCTTCCCAAAGTAGGATTAGGAAAAATGCTACAGTTGCAGTTACTTTTCCCATCTTCATCCTATGAATTACCTATACGATGAGTCATTAAAAAGAGGAGAAATTATGTCAATTTAGTAATTTTTCAGGCATTTTTATCACACTCTAAATTAAAGAATACCTTAGAAAGTTGCAGGTCACCAATTTTTTCATTGGCTAATGGATTAAAAAACAGGGCACTCTTCTGTCACCCCTTACTATCTTGCCTTCTCATTATGTACTCAGCCACTTAACCAACATAAAACCACAAATCCCTAGATTTTAATCTATTTTATAGCTGCTATTGAAGTTAACAACCCAATTGTAGCAAAACTCATGAGATATTGTCAATATTATTCTCTCTGTAGAGTTCTCTACTCGTTCTCTTATGTTCTCTCCAAATTCAACCTTATTCTTTTTCAGTGCCTGTTCTTTGATTATCTTTAGCAAAGTTCCAAATGCCCTTAATGAACTTGAATCATACACACAACTACACAGAATATAATTTTTCTGAATCTATCAGGTTGTAATGAATTTGGAATAGCTAAATAAAGTTCAATAACAAATCTTTTTTTTTCTAGAGACTTTCCTGGCTACCCTGATTTGGTAGTAGTAGTGTTATTGAGTCAAAGATTGTGTAAATAATTATATCTTTTTATCTCTTCCTTTTCATTACACTGCATAGGCAACATGCTTATGGATAGAATACACAAATAATCACGAGACTGAAACCCAATGTTCAGTTCAACCAGAAACATGATAGTCAAACTCTAGAACTCCCAGATATCCAAACAAAAATGTTTCAAGTGATGAGGATGAGATAACTCATATACCGAGGTATTCATTAGAATTATATAGCTTGACATATTAATAATGATAAAGAAAGAAAAGATTAGAATAGAATGTGTCAAAGAGGAAGAGGAAATGGCTTTCACTTAAGAATAGCATATCCTGGGGGCAGCTAGGTGGTGCAGTGGATAAAGCACTGGCCCTGGAGTCAGGAGTACCTGAGTTCAAATCCAGCCTCAGACACTTGATACTTACTAGCTGTGTGACCCTGGGCAAGTCACTTAACCCCAATTACCTGCAAAAAAAAAAAAAAAAGAATAGCATATCCTGTATAGTTTAGAATAATCCTATGGTAAAAGTATGGGATTTTACGCAATTGATGGCCTTTCAAACATTTCTTTTCAGAAAACCCAAATTTAGTAATATCTTTGTAACACAAACATAACATACAAAAACAATGCAAGAAAAGTAACCAGTGGTTGAATAGCTTTCATGGTAAAGAGGATAAAAGTTAACATTTATATAGCACTTGCTATATGTCAGGAACTTTACAATTGTTATCATTTAATCCTCACAACAACTTTGCGAGATAGGTACTATTATTAGCCCTATTTTACAGATGAAGAAACTGAGGCAAATTAAGGCTAAGTAATTTGCCCAGGGTCACACAGCTAGTAAGTGTCTAGGGCTGGATTTGACTTTAGGTCCAGTGCTCTATATACTCTGCCACCTCTAGTACTTACATCTAAAAAGGAGAGAAAAAATGTTACAAAGACCATTGATTAATATAGTCAAAAATCTTTAAATTCAAAAATTAACACCATGGCTTTTGCTATTTAGCCATAATCCTCATCTCTCTTCTACCAGAGCCTTGGACTTCACCCTACATCCTCTGGCTCTGATAGGTACATTATCTTGTACAGGAGTCTTCCCTTACCTTACCATACCTCTGTAAACCCTCTCCCCAACATGATTTCAAATACATCTTTTGAATCAATGAATGAATAAAATATTTATTAAGCACTTAGTATGAACACAGCATTGTGCTAAGTGATAAAGATACAAACAGAAAAGTAAGGTGATCCCTGCTCTCACTTTCTAATAGGGGAGCCAATGCCTATGGTCCCATGGTCCTTAGAGTTGAGTGGCAAGACAGATGGCATTGCTTCATCTTTGATGTAATTTCCACTGATAAGATTATATCAGTTTCTGATGTTTAACCATTTGACAATGCCAAGGACGTTGGTGACAAGAATTTTTTTTTTCTGGACTTTTAGTAGCTATGGCTATAGAACCTGCAGCAGTAGTTACCAGGCTGCATCTCCATAAATGTTGCTTTTCAGTATGATGGCTGAAGGTACTGTGCTGAAATGTGTTTCCTTCCTTCCCCTTTCATTAGAATGTAAGCTCTTTGAGTACACTGACTGTCTTGCTTCTATTTGTATTTCCAGAGTTTAGCATGTCTTCTGCCATAATGTATATACTTAATAAATGCCTGACCTTCCATTCCTACCTCTCCCTCTCCCTCTCCTTTACCCTCTCTTTCTCCCTCCCTACTTCTCTTTTTGTCTCTCTCTGTCTCTTCCTCTCTGTCTCTCTTCCTATATATCTCTCTCCCTTTCCCCCTCTCCCTTTCCCTTTCTCCCTCCCTTTGTCTCCCATATATCATCGATCTGTAATGAAAAAAACAACACTCGAAGCCTTCCTAATAAGATCAGAGTAAAGCAAGATTTTCTACTTGCCCCAATAATATTTAACAGTGTTAAAATACTACCTATATTAGATAGAATAAGATAGAAAAGAAAAATAACTTTACATAGTAACTATAGGCAAGGAGGAGACAGAAATAATTTTATATTCAGACAATATAATTGCTTACTTCAAACACACTAGAGAATCAAGGCAAAAATAAAATAAGCACTTGCTTCAATTAAGGTAGAATCTATAAAATAAATCAATACATATAATCTGTATGTTACTAACACAGCCCAGAAGTAAGATCTAGAAAGAGAAATTCCATTTAATGTAGGCACATACTTTAAATATCTTAAGTAACAATCCAACCAGCAAGAATTGTATGAATAACCTCCAAAGCTGTTACATAAATAAAAGACCTAGAAAATTTGAGATATATTGTTTTCTTGCCTTAATCACACTAGCAGAAGTAAGAAAAATGACAATACTAACCAATTTACAGAGATGGTGATATCCTAATCAAGTTACCAAAGAGATTGTATAGAATTAAATAAAATAATATTTTTAGGAATAAAAGCATCAAGAATACCAAAGAATATGAAAAACAAAGCAAGAAAAAGAGAAGCTTGGTGCTACCAGATTTAAACTAGACTGCAATGCAGTAATTCTCAAAACTGCTTGATATTGAATTTAAAATACTAGAATACACTAGATGAGCAAGATTTAGGAAAAATATACACAAAAGTTTAACTTATTATCACAAACTACTGTGAAAGGGACTCTATAACAAGGATAACTGGCAAAATTGGAAAGAATCTATGTTAAAAGTGTATATGTTCAGATCATTATCTTTTCTTTATACTATAAGAAATTCCAAATTGATAAATGCTCTAAATGAAAACTAAACACCAGAAAAAACAGAGCTGAATGAGAAGTTAAATTTTTCAGAGTTATAAAAAGGAGAAAAATTCATGACCAGACACATAATAGAAGAGATCATGAAAAGCAAAATAAACAAACATTATACAAAATTTAAAGGCTTTTGCAAAAACAAATCAGTGCAGCCACGATCAGAATAAAATATTGTGGTAAAATAATGGAATTTGGCAGACTGATTGGAGATGGGCCACACCTGGTCTGCCCTGAGTGAGGTATCTACTGATGTCAGCAGAGGAAGCACTCTCCACAGGCAGTTTGAAGGACCACCCTTTTTGGGGGAGCTTTGTCTCTTTCTGGGAGTGGAGGAGAGAGAGGTTTTTCCTGGCAGTTTGTCCTGTGGGCCCTGGCTGCATAGCTGTTTCCCATTGAAACTACGGACCCCAGGTGGTGAGTTACTAAAAGGAGCCCAGCTCTTTGAATTAGCTGAGCTGGAAGCGAGTTTGGAGATTAGATAGACTTTTGTTAGAATTAGGGGGATTGTCCATTTCCCTTTTTCTCAATTCCTTTGTCCTTGACTTTATTAATTTCACCTTTGCTGTGTATGTCATTCCCATTAATAAAACCTGATTTGTTTGTGGAAAAGAGGCTGTTAAGCTCCTTTCTTACTGGCCTGGGAGAAATAACCAAACAGTCAGTTTTGGACCTAGAAGTTCCTCATTATTTTCTGAAGCCCAATAATACAGCAAGCCACCCAGTTAACTCTCCACATATTAAATTTGGCCCCTACAATATAAACATACTTGCATTAAATATTTGTGATGAAAATTTGATATGTAAAATCTGTAAGGTATTGACCCAAATCTTTGGAACATAGATTTAGAGCAGAAAAGGATTTTATAATCTAATCCAGCCCCCTCATTTTTACAGATGAGAAAACTGCAACCCAACGATGTTAAGTGACTTACTCATGGTCACAAAATAGTAACCCAGGTTCTATGATACCACATTCATCTGGTTTTCCTTTGACCCATGGTAATCTCTGTGAGTTATTCCTAAATAGCAAAGGATATGAACAAATAGCTTTTTAAAAACAAATCAATAATATCAAAAATATTTTAAAATCACTAAATAAGTAGATAAATGCAAATTAAACAACTCTGAGGGATCTCTTCATATCCATATAAAAAAAGATGTTGAAATATGGGAAAACTCATTGTTGGTAGAGCTGTGGAAACACAGACATACTAATTTAGTTAGTTGGTGAAACTGAATTGGCACAAACATTTTGGAAAACAATTTGAAACTTTGCAAAAGACTTAGTTGTTCATAACCTTAGATGCAGAGATTCTAGGATATATCCCAAAAGTATATCAATGGGAAGAAAGGACATATGTGTATGTGCTTTTCTTATGTTATGGTTAATATTCCATTACAGTTATCTCTTGCACATCATGGGAGTTAGGGGTACAGTATCTCCACAATTTGGAAAATCTGCATAAAATTTTTGCCCCTGCTTTGTAATAGAGAAGAAGTTTGGATTATTATGGTATTAAAATATCAAATATGTTGACATCATACCATACAATACATGTATTTTATGAATTTCTGAGTTTCTAAACTTCTGCGTTGTCTACTGGCCTTTGCATGTTGTCTGTGGTTTCTGCAAAACTCCCCCAAAATTCCCATTTAATTTCTTATGGCAACTTGTGATATATCAAAACCACAATGGGGAAAGTCTAATGTGGACAGGATAACTGTATATTGATATAATATAATTTATTCAGCCATTCATAGCATGATTACTTATAATAACATATAGCTGGAAAGAAGATATTTACTCAAAAGTTGGGGAATGGCTGAATGAATGTTGTAATCAATGTAATGAATATTAACCATGCTATAAGGAATTATGCTTAGAACTTCTGGAAATATAGGAGAATTTATATGAAATGATGCACATAGAATAATAAACATAGTTATTATAACCAAGTTGACATGGAAAGTCAGAAAAATGTTGGTCAATTATGGTGCTTTATGTTCAAGATTAAAGGGCATATTCCCCCTTTCTGCCATTATTTACTTACCTCTAGTGAAGAGATATATTTTAAAGAGTTTAGATTTTTATTAGAAAATGTCTGTTTTGTCAAAAATTTAAAAAACAAACAGGTAGTCCCTCCATAGAGCTGACCAACAAGGCATTGCGTAGAAGGTTCAGAATTCCAGTAAAAGGCAATGTCTGAAAAATCAATCAAAATTATCATGACTAGCATGGTAGAAGACTAATCCTTACTACCTCTCTTGAGCTGTTTGTATATGGTTGCATGAATGAATGAAAGAGGATTTATCACTGTGTGTTGAACACTGTGCTAAATGTTGGGGATTCATATATGAAATACTAAAGGTTTAGTAGAGAGGCAAATGGCAAGGGCCAAGGGTCCTGTTAAGTTAGCAAGGTTAGGGTTTGTCAAATGGCAAGTTCTGGGGATTTGCACGATATAGAGGTAGGGTAGATGGTAAGGCCTAGAACACTAGCATCAAACTCAAATACGAATGGATCCCTGTGGCATATTGACTTGTAAAACTGCTAATTCTGGGAGTTTTATAGGTCACAAGTTTGATACCTCTAGCCTAGAGGACCATTAAAGGTAATAGCAAGATAGATTGCAAATCCTGGTGGTCTTCCATTTCACTAGAGAGTATAGAATTTCCCGTTTCATCTGAGCCATGTGAGAAGGGAGGGAACCTTCACGGGTTCTAGGCCAGGCCCTCCCAAGAGAAGAATCAAGGGATTTAAAAAAAAGGTCAACAGTGAACATGGTAGTGGGTGAGTCTTTTCTCTGCCCAACCAAACCTGATTCTTTCTAAATCTGGCTTAGAGAGTGGAAATGAGATGAAAGGAACAGGCATGCTGGTGGTAAAAGACTATACAGTTTCTAAATCTATATTTATATCACAGATTAAATTTTAGAAGATGCCTCAATTTTTGGTTGTGTTTAAAAATCAAGAGTTTAAAGGAAAAATTTCTAAGCCATCATGTTATATTGTTACAAAATAAGATGACTGTCTTAAATTATTCAACCTTCTAGATAATTTTTATTTTTTCACATAATAACTCATTTAATGAGATTTCCATGATGTTAGCATGACACAAAAGGAGAGGATGATTTGCATTATAACTTAAGCACTAGAATGTTAAATAAGAAATCACAGATCTGTCATAAAAATGAAGTAGATAAAAAGACATTCTTGGCAGTGAGTTTCATTAAATCAAGACAGCTCGTGCAAAGCAATGTTGGAATCAAAAGCAGTTTTGTAGAATAAGATTTGGTTTCCACAAAATAGTATTCTGAAATGGAGTGAATGTTAACTTATATTACTTTATACTAAGTATAAAGGTACAAGTGGTAGCAGTGGTCTACTGAAGTATGTTCAGAAGAATACTCCAGACTTTGTGTTTCTTATGAAAGGAGATTTTAGAATACTCTAATACTTTAATGAATCTTTGATCTCATTCTAGGTATTGTTTTCAACAGGGTAGATCACAAACTATCTAGACTTTCTTATTCTTTTCTCATTCTTTATTCATGTCCTTTAATAAATGCTCCATATTCAATCTCACCCAATATATTGAAAGTTTTTTTCCCAAATATAGCACAAATCTTAAGTTTACATCTTATATTAGTTTTGTTTTTTGTGTTTTGTGTTTTGTTTTTTTGTTTTTTTGCAGGGCAATGAGGGTTAAGTGATTTGCCCAGGGTCACACAGCTAGTAAGTGTCAAGTGTCTGAAGCCGGATTTGAACTCAGGTACTCCTGAATCCAGGGCCAGTGCTTTACCACCATGCCATCTAGCTGCCCCCTATTGAAAGTTTTTTAATGTTTGCCATTTTCTGAGTGCATCAATATAGAACTTGGGCTAATGGCTACCTTTCCTCTCATTATCTGAGCAGTCTATCACATTTTCTTACAATTCTTGCACAATATTTTTATGCTGCTTTTGGTACATTATTATAAGCAATATGCTTTTATTTGCTTTTGTCCACAACTTGGGTCTCCCTGTTATATTTAGTTTGTGCAGTTTTGATTCTTTGATGACTGGAGTGTCTTCTAGTTTGTTTCCTTTAAAGCAACTTGTGCTACTTTAAAAATTCAATCTTTTCCTGTAAATCTTCCTACACATATCTAATTTTACTAAAAAAAGTTTTAGCAACGACATATGATATAGAAATAGTGAATGGGAAAACATAAACATTCAATACTTTTTGTTTACCAGTTCTTGTTTAATAATATTCACAGGCATAAATCATCATTGGGAAGAAGTTAGTGTTAAAAATACAAGTCTATATCAGAAAATTCAGGATAGTGGCAAGTACCATGTTCTCCATTTAATGAAATCCAGCCTATTCTCTTCCTTCTATTCAGTTTTGAACCTAGTTCACTGTTCTTCTGCAGTGTAGATCCTGATTGCAGTACTGATGGGATAACTCAGTGGTATGCTTATAGGAATATGTTGTTAAGGGCTAAAATTCTAGCTAGTCTGTCTAAAATATCTAATGAGTGGTCGCCAATAAATTATAAGCTCTAGCAAGAGTTAGGCTTTTAAGCATTTATTAAGGAAAATAAGAATTTGGTAAAGAGAGAGAGAAAGGCCTACATTCATCTATCTATTAAAGGGAGAGAACATTTCTAGCTCTGCTCTCCACCAGAGTCCAAAGGAAAGAAAAAAAGACAGAGCGCCCGGCTCCCCCTTCCTCCTCCCACCAGCAAACGTCACTTCCTGACACCAAAGAAAAGACGCATGGTCTTGCCCTCAGAGACCTTCACCTCATGGTGGAGCTTTTCTACAGCAAGTCTCCAGCAGGTGGCATCATTCCAATTGTTACAGTCCCCACTTTGTTTCTTCAAGAAACGGGACATTTCCTTGATGAAACAGTCAAAAATAACAGAATATAATAACCTATGCTAACTAACAATATGTTGATAACAATATAGAAAAGGGAGAGAGGAAAGTTTTGTCCAGAGAGGCGGTTTTTTGTCCTCATGAACCAGCGCTTTGACATTAGTCTTGCAAAGGGAGGGCCTCTGCAGAGAGTACATGTTACAGATGGTGTATATTTACTTGCAAAGAAGCTTTGCATTGAACTGATTCCCATTGTTTTACGCATTATTCTGAGTAACCAAATTTGTTAAGGGCTCATGTTTTACCACTGTTTCTGGTTGACCCACAGGTCTTCCCTTAGACACAAAGGAATCCCCAGAAAAGAACTTAACCTATTGATAGCAACAACTACACTGGGGAAATATGGCACTGCGAGCCCAAATGAGGAAAGCAAGGGTCAATAGGGGAACCCTACATCTACCCAGAAGAGACTCCTTTATGTCACAAAATTATTTATATTTCACCTGATATTGATAAAATGATCACTGAACAGTTTTTGTAACTGTAGCTGTCAAGGAATCTATTATTTTACCCTAAAAATCAGATTGCTTGTGCTTTATATAAATAATATGTTTTTGTGTAATCCATAGGTTACATAATTGAACAGATCTCTGGGCTTATAAATGTAGATCCTCCCTTTCCAAAAGCGCAGATTACAGCACACCTATGCCTTCTCATAATGTGTGCCTCATCTTATTCTCCCATAGATTTTCCACAGGGGATTCATTAAACTTGCTGAAATTCTTCTTTTAGACTTCTTGACATTGTTTGAATATCAAAATGGAGCATTTGAAAGGCCCCTCCTTTTTCAGTTATATGTCTTTCTAATTCAATCTCATGATTTTAACATATGCATGGAGGAGACTGGGGTCTTGTAGGCTCTTTGCCTTTCAGGCAAACTGTTTGACTAAAGATATGTTTTGCTTTCGACTATCATTTGCAAAATCCTGACTAGTCCCCACTCAGGCCTTCATCAAGGATGCCCTCAGTATGTATATAGATTATTCTCAAATATTTTAAAGAGAACAGTAAAGTGCTTGGAAAAAATAATAGATCTTAGAACTCTACAAAGGCATTCTAGGACATATCATTAATTATATTGACCCACATGCCTTTATAAAAAGCTTTGAGATCCATCTTCATGTGTATTGAAGATTTATTTAATGAAAATGAAGAGGGGGCAGCTAGGTGATGCAGTGGATAAAGCACAACCCCTGGATTCAGGAGGACCTGAGTTCAAATCTAGCCTCAGACACTTGATACTTACTAGTTGTGTGACCCTGGACAAGTCACTTAACCCTCATTTCCCCTCAAAAGAAGAAGAAGAAGAGAGAACAGGAAGACTTTAGCAGGCACTTTTCTATAATAGAAGCATACATACAATAGTCATACAATAGAGGATATGAGATTCCACTGTAGTAATGCTTTGTCAATTACATAAAACCATTCAAACACAGAGTGGTCCATTACCATTAGTTTGATCACTTGGTGACAAAATCTCTGATCTTTGGTAATCTATGAATAAAGGAAAATATAAAATGGCCTTTTCTCTTGAACTTACTCCTTTGGAGTAATATTGATCAAGTGCTGAAAATGTAAGCAAAGAATATTAAGAATAAAATAGTTTCCATACATTCTTTTAATATTTGCTCATTTATCCCTCTACTGCCCTTCTCCCTTTTGGTATGAAGAGACTGCTTAGGTAAATTTGTATATTGTCATTTTGTCATTGGCCATCATGTGCCTCCATATGACATCATGACATCAGGATATGTTGAGTTGTTCTACTAGCATGTAAGGTTTCTTCCATTTGCTCTTTCCTTCTAATTTGTTATCAATGTTGACTTTCATTCTGACTAGTTGATGATCTATCTACACACAGATAGCTGATTTGGGAATGAATCCCACATCTTAGGATCATAGGATTTAGAACTGAAGAGGACCATAGGCACTGTCTATTCTAAACTTCTCATTTTATATGTAGCACCAAGGACATTCCTGACTTGTAGGAGAGGTCCTCTTGACTAACCCACATTCACATTAAAAGTTCTCTGTATCCATATCCACTCAAAAACATAGATCATGAGCCTCCTATTAATGAGTCTCCTTTATCTCTAGTCAGCTAGAGGACACATCCAATCCAAATGCATTTATTGAAATCAAATGATGAGATTTGTAATGGGATATTCTACATATAATCCTAGGCCACATTCTCCCATAAATATATTTATATGCCATCAGTGGGGAGATCTCACAATTATAAACATTGTTCCAACTTATACCTGTAATGCTATAGGGTCCTTGATATCTTTTAGTGACTTGCTCATGATATGTCATCTCTAGCAAAGAATCTCTTTGTGGTCTCTACACTCTGCTGGATTTTGCTTGGTCGCAGTCTCTGTTGTCTCCAGTTTCTGAATCAACTAAAATCCTTGGCCAGGATGTTGCTATACTCTTTTGGGAAGTTAAGGAACCCTATCCCTTGGACTAGCAGGAAAGCCTCCTCAAGAGGCTTGTATCTCTTAATCTTGCATCTGAAGCCTCCCAATGAGTCTTTTTTCTGTGAATTATGCCTCTCAATTAATATGCCCATATTAGTTATCCTCCTATTATTATGAAAATATTTTTACTTCATGGACTCTCAGAAGGGGTCTTGGTAAGAACCTAAAGGGCTCCTGGACCGTACTTTGTTAAATGTTGTTGTACATTATTGGCACATAATAAATGTTTATGAGATTTAATTTATTCAGGTGACCCATTCTGATGCTTTTTGAATATGGGTTTCTGGTGGCCACCCCAAAATCCTCAGCATCTATCACTATTTAAGCTGGAAATCATAGACAATAGGTAGAGAACAACTATTGTTGTTCAATCATTCAGTCATGTCCAGTTCTTTGTGACAGCATTTGGGGTTTTCTTGGCAAAGATCCTGGCATGGTTTACTGTTTCCTTCTTCAGTTCATTTTTTATAGATGAGGAAAATCGGGTTAAGTAACTTGTCCAGGGTCACTAAGCTAGTAAGTGTGAGGCCAAATTTGAACTCAGGAAGATGAGTCTTCCTGATTTCAGGCCTAGCATTCCATCCATTGTGCTCCCTAGCAGCCCAAAACTCTTCATTATGCCTTATAGTACCTTAAGAAGCCAGGGTGTTATAATCAGAATTATTATAGGAAGCAAAGGAATACATTTAGCAAATTAGCTTAAAAATCCTTTAGACTAAAGTTGAAAAATAAATCAATGCTAATAATGTAATATAAACCATTTTAGGTCTCAGTAGTTAATCTGTATGTTGCCACAGGTATATGCACACCAACTTTAAAACAGAATTCTAGATCTTGTGGTGCAGAACTACCTAGAAGAACCTACTCTGAGTCCATTGAAGTAGCACCATGGAAGCTGCACCAATATCTATCCATTCATTTCTCTGAGAGTGAATGCAGTTAGTTACATTAGCTAATTTCTTGCCTAAACTGAAAGAGAAATGTTTTCAAGATAAAAACTTAAATATGTGAGAAGAGCGAGGTGTGGTAATTCTCTTTTGAAATTTTTCCTGTATGTGTCACGTATTTAAGATAAGCACTCCTTTTCTTTTCCTGTTCAAACCATATCACTATTTTCAAGTGATATAAGAGAATTTGTGTTCCTGTACCAACACCATATTGAGCATCTTAATATCTACCCCTTCCCAATTTACCAATCTAAGTTGTAGTCAAGGACAAAGTTTGATCAATTATAAATGAACAAAATGTAAAAATGTAAATGTAAAAGCATGTAAAAAAAATCCAAGATACATCTGGATTTAGAACATGTAGTCTTGTGATGCCAAATTAGAAATCAAGTTAGTCATTCAAAAGAGATCAACTAGTTTCACTGAATTTTAATAACAAGAGCTTTTTTTCCACATACTTGATTTTTTTAAAAAAGACTTTAAAAACATTAAAATGTATTTTACACATTCCGAATGGTGTTTGCTCCACCATTTGCAATATATGGGGATGACATTCACCTGAAATAAGGAGGATATGGATAATTACCATTACCAGTGTGCATGAGCTGGCTACAATAGGGAGAGAGACTAGAATAAAACTGAAAAATGTGTCTGCAATTGAATGACCTTTTTCTTTTATTTGGCATGTGCTCTAACTACATAAGATTGCCTGGGGGCAGGGAAGAGTTGGGATGTGAATGATTGGTACCTGCCCCAACTAGAGGTGATGAACTTGCAGAAAGGTTTAAGTCTATGATGAAACTTTAATCCAGGTTCAGGTACATGCTGCATGCCTCAACAAAGTTCTTTAAGATACCTCTGACCATCTTACTAGAGGTGTGTCTGAGAGGATTTGAAATATTTTAGTCATTTCCTGTTGAAACTTTTGGGAAATGAGTCTAAGACAGTCCTGATCTCTCTCTTTCCCTACCCCCTATATTCGTGACAGAAATAGACTATAGGTGTACCCCCAAGACACTTTGATTCTTTTAGGGCTATACTATATGGTAGAGATTTGGGAACTGGGAGATTTGAATCCTAGAACTCAATTTAATGTTAAATGAGTTGGAAACCTGACCTGCCTTCCAGAATCGAACTAGCCATTTGTTATAGGTAGAAATTAAGTTCATGCATCTGACTCATCTTCATGCCGAGCCATTCAGTTTAGGTTATTGCAAACTTTTCTTTGGTCTCTCGTTTTACAGTTAATTCTCAGCAGTTATCGAAATCATTTTATCTTTCCATCACTTGGCTCATGCCAGTCTTTGCCTAAGGCCCCAACATCCTATGATTTCTTATCATAAGAACCCTTTTTTTTTCACCAGTGGAAGCCCTGGACTGTTTCATGGCCATTTATTATGTCATTTTCTCACCCAATTTGCACAAAATGTCTGAAACAATTTCTTAACCTGTTTTCAATTTTGCATTTGAAATCAAATCTCCAAGTCTATATCTGATTAGCCGGTAGCAAGGTTTGAGAATAAGGAAGGGAAGGGAGGGAATGGATTCCTATGGATTTTATCTGTGTGGGGCAGCCAGGTGGTACAGTGGATTGCATGCTGAGCCTGGAATCAGTAAGACCAGTTCAAATTCTGCCTCACACACTTACTAGCTGTATGATCCTGGATAAGTCACTTAACCTCTGACTCCTTCAGTTTATTTAACTCTAAGACAGGGATAATAATAGCATCTACCTCCCAGGTTTGTTGTGAAGGTCAAATGAGATAATATTTGTCAAGTGCTTACCACAGTGCCTGGCACATAGTGTGTTCCTAAAAAGTGTTTATTCTCTTCTCTTTTTTCATACATTTTGAATTGTAAACTGCCTTTTCTATAGTGTCTAGCACAGTACTGGATGTTAATAGTCATTGAAAAAATGTCTTCTGATAAAGACAATGAAAAATGACATGGGCTTTGCCTAATAAGGCTAAAATATTTAATCTTGTTATCTGTGGCCTGAGCTCACAGCTTTATGTAAGATAAAGAGGTCTCACTTTGTGGGGTTTATAGAGAATTAATGAGAAGAAAGTGATAGATTCCATTATCAGAGATAATTCTTCCTGATGTGTTTAGAGGCCAGAAATGAAAGGAATGAACATGGAATTTAGGTATGGTATTAGGGCCAATTCTAGCTCCTAAGCAACTACCTGTTTCATAGTTCCAGACATCTAACACATTAAATATTGAATAAAAAGTCTTCAGTGGATATTAACTTGTTTACTGTACCTGCTCTAGAATCTAGTGATTGGATCAAGTGAGTTAAGTTGAACAAAATTAACATATTTTGGCATTCTTTTTCTTAATTTTGCCCTTTAGTAAGTCCCTCATGCACTCTGGACCACCTGACCCAGACTCTGAGAAAGTTCTTAGGAGCCTAGTCAAGGGCATGAGAGCCATGGACCATTGAGGGCATGTAAATAGGCCCAAAGTTAGCCATTCAGTGACTGAAACTCTCCTAGGAAGTTCATGCTAGACTCTCCAATTCTGTAACCCCCATTTTCAGGATTGCTGATTTCTTACCTGTATTCAGAAAGTAGATGAGAAAGGCAGAAGAAAGTAGAAAGGAGGTAAAAAAAAATTCCCTTCTAAACTGACTTGGGAAAGTACTGGTCCCTACCATTTTCAAACTTTTTAGTCAGAATTGGTGGTGAAGGGATGAAGAAGAAATTCTCTCCCCATTTGTCTCCCTTATTCCTTGTGGTACATTAATCTCGAAGTCCAAGGGAAAGAACATGGGAAAAGGATAAACCATTTCATAGTTACAGGACTTGTGATTTCACTGCTTTAGGGAATTCCTACGTAAGAGAACTTTCTCAGTCAATGTAGGTCAGTACGTTATCCACAATTTATAGTCTTGGAGTCCTGAAAGGTTACAGCACTGAAAAACCAAATGACTGCTTTAGGTTCATCCAGTCAGTATGTGTCAAAGGCAGAACTTAGACTTAGGTCTTCCTGGCTACAAGGTCAGTTCTCTGCTATGCCATGCTGCCTTTATCAAATAAATGAAAATACCACCCCCCACTAACTATATGCGCAATTTAGACAAAAGCAGCTTTTTCTCCCTTTAAATTAGTTATATGATAATTGGTTATATGATAATTTTGGTAGGCATCACATAATTGTTAAAAATGGCATTTTTCTTTAGATTTTGTTGATCCTTTTGGTGTTTTTTACAAGTATATAAGAAAAATATACTTTATATATGCATGATATAAATATAATATATATATATATACAAGTATGTAAGAAAATAAATATAAGAAAGGTCATTTTGGAAAGGATGTTAGGGAATAAGTTGAGTGGCAGGATGGATCAGTGGACAGAGAGTTGACCTCTGAGCCAAGAAATTGTGGATTCAAGTCCCCTCTCTGACACATACTGGCTGTGGGACAGTGGGAAAGTCAAATAACTTCTCAGATATCTAGACAGCTCTCTTAAGACTTAAAGTTGTGGAGAAGGTGCCAATCTGCATTGGAAAAGGGTGTTTCTTAATACCAGTGAAATCAACTCCATTCCCTATTCTCTTACCCTTTAAATTGCATGGGATATACAGCTGTTCTGTCTTCCTGAGGTTAAATTCTTGTATTTAGATTCAGGAATACAATATTTAATTTTAAGAGTGTTGATTAAATTCTAGTGATGTGAGGAGGGGAGGGGTCACAAATCAACTTTCTAGAAACGTCAAGCTGAATTAACTCAATGGCTAGAAACTTTTTGTCAAGCTGTTACTGTTTCTGCCTCATAAATGCTCTGATTTAGCTTCACATAACCCTTAACATCTACCCTTTTACCTTTCTCCAAAAAATGACAATTCTTTATTCATTTTCCTTTCCTTTCCTAATTATCTCTTAAAC
Source organism: Dromiciops gliroides (assembly GCF_019393635.1). Taxonomy (NCBI): domain Eukaryota; kingdom Metazoa; phylum Chordata; class Mammalia; order Microbiotheria; family Microbiotheriidae; genus Dromiciops; species Dromiciops gliroides. The sequence goes on from NC_057865.1 coordinate 130,577,350, forward strand.
TTGTTAGCACATGTTGTAGGGCAGCTTATATGGAATATGCTGTTTTAAATAATTTTTTAAAATTTCCAAATTAATGGTATTATTTTATGTTTCAAAAAGTGTTTTAAAACTCACCACCCACTTAGCAATAAATGGTTTAATGATAGCTCTTAAAGTACACTGAAAATTCTTTTCTAGAATTTCACAAAATATACAATAAATTGGCCATCAAGTATGGGCCTCATTCCTTAAGAAAGGCACTTTCCATACCAGTCAGCATATCACGGTGGTTTCTTTGTTTTGTTTTGTTTTCTACAGATTTCCTTGAAAGTTGAGCTAGCACCCACATTAAGGCAGGTTGAATCAGAGTAGGGCTAGAGTTCTCACAAGGTAATACATTGTCTTTTTTTTTTCAGGGCAATGAGGGTTAAGTGACTTGCCCTGGGTCACACAGCTAATAAGTGTTAAGTGTGTGAGTCCGGATTTGAACTCAGGTCCTCCTGAATCCAGGACTGGTGCTTTATCCACTGTGCCAACTAGCTGCCCCAAGATAATACATTGTCACAGTAACAGAATATAATTTAGTTGACTATATTAGACTTTACATGAGAAAACACAAGATAGGACATTGCATTTTGAAAGCTGGGAAGATAAACTGTCACATTTATCTATGCACAGGTACTTGTGACAGACAGAGGAAGTTTTGACCTTAGCTTTGTCCATTTATTATCAGATATGTCAATAATAATAGGTCCTATCTGCATAATACTTTAAGGTTTACAATGCCCAGTTATTTAACCTTAAAGTGTTATGTAAATAGGACCTATTTTTATTAGCATACATGTCTGTTTGGACTCAAAGTTCTGATCTTCCCTAATCTTTTGATCTCTCCATCTTGCTGCTGCCTGAGCCCTGGTTATGATAGGATAAGAACATCTTATTATGTTATTGCACTGAGGGGAAAATGTGGTTGAATCTGAGTTAACATTTCCAGTTTTCTTTTAGATTAGTATGTATGTGTCTGGTGTGTTTTTTCCCTCTACTCCATCCCATGTTATTCTTTGTGATGAAATAATGAGATTCAGCAGATACTCAAAGACCCACCTGGAGATTAATCTAGACTGATTGAATCAAGTGAGAGTAATTAACTGCTGATTAGCCTACTTCAAGTTAACTGGATTGCAAATCACAACTTGAGAACACCTTCAGAACCAATGGATTTGGATGACACCAACCAATCAGCTTGAAGCAGTGTGTAAGGACTGCCTCTGTTCCAGACCTATAAAAAGCTTCCACATTGAGTTTGCTGGAGAGAGTTCTTGATTGAAGCAGGCTTGTGGCAGAGGACTTGAGGAGGAACCAGACCAGACCAGGCTGGAACTCTAGGCTAAATAGACTTTTTTCTTAACTTTCTGAACTCCATGGGAATATCTGTATGCTTTAATAAATGTTTAATGCCCAAGGACTGGTGCTAAAGCTTCTAATTTAAGGTGACCACAATTTAGATTTTAAATATCACAGTTTGGCAACCATGAAGAGACTGCTGAACCCCTCAACCTTCTGATCTTCACATTGGGTAAGAAATTTTATGTTTGTAAGTATGTTAATGCCTCATTTTTGTGGACTTTCTGTTTTGATTTATCTTTACCTGCTTTTGCCTTTAACTAATAACTTTATAAAGCATTGGTATTATGAAAGAGAAAATAAAGGGGTTGAAGAAAAACAAGAGAAACTTTATCATCATCATATTTCAAGAATCTGTTTCTATTGCCATAAACTGGGACATATTTTGCCGAAATGCAGAAGTAGACAGCATGATATTAATATGAGATGTGGAGATTTTAGATATCGAAATAAAAAATGCTCTAAATTCACTCAGAGAAATAATGTTACATAAAGGTTTCCTTTTTATGCCATTGTATCTACATTTTGAAATTAATAGTATGAGTTTGTTTTCATAGAGATTTTCATTCTTTTAAGATTGTGTTTTGTTTTTCCAACTGATTATTTGATCAAATTATAAAAATATAAAGTATTTCCTTGGTAAATTGATTACTATGACAAGTGTAAATTAATTCTAGAAATACTATTTTTGCAAAAAAATATTATTTGGAATCATTGTACATTGTAACTTATATTCTGACGCAAAGCAAATTCACAGTTTTTGTGATCATTTCACATTTTTTGCTATCATTATTATCCTCAAATTTTTAAATCCATATGAGACTTGGATTATGGGAATTTACCATTTAAGACATTAATTGCCTTTATCCATGAGAGGAATACATACAAAAGCAGGCATTGAACTCTCACAGAAGGGGAGACACTTATGAAGTCCAGGTACTGCACAGATGGCTGGAAGTTTTCATCCCACCCATCTCATTCTACACCTGGCTTCTATTCCCCTACAATATGCCTGATGCCATGGACGTCTCAATCCCATGCATCTGATTAAGCCTGACTCAGTTTCCTCCAATATGTTGGCATGGACGTATATCCCATCCACCTATTTTAAGCCTGGCATACTGCATGTGTTGTATATATTGCTCAGTGGTAATCCCCATAATTATCTCAGATGTCATGATAAATATGGTGTTGGATTTGGCCTTGACATCTGTTACCAATTATATTAGATTTTAAAATTTCTCATAATGGCATGAGGATAATTAGGCAGATGATACAAGAGGTGATGAAATGAAGATTTTAAAAAATTCTTGTCTTCTCAATTCATGTTTTTAAGAACTTTCATTGTTTGATTTAATTACTGGCAAAGCTATTTTTTACTGTTTCATCAAGGAACACCTGTTCCTAGAAGAAACAAAGGGGAGAATGTGATGAAATAATGAGATTTAGCAGATACTCAAAGACCCACCTGGAGATTAATCTAGACTGATTGAATCAGGTGAGAGTGATTAACTGCTGATTAGCCTACTTCAAGTTAACTGGATTGTAATCACAACTTGAGAACACCTTCAGAACCAATGGATTTGGATGACACCAACCAATCAGCTTGAAGCAGTGTGTAAGGACTGCCTCTGTTCCAGACCTATAAAAAGCTTCCACAATCAGTTTGCTGGAGAGAGTTCTTGATTGAAGCAGGCTTGTGGCAGAGGACTTGAGGAAGAACCAGACCAGGCTGGAACTGTAGGCTAAATAAGCTTTTTTCTTAACTTTCTGAACCCCATGGGAATATCTGTATGCTTTAATAAATGTTTAATGCCCAAGGACTGGTGCTAAAGCTTCTAATTTAAGGCAACCACAATTTAGATTTTAAACATCACATCTTGAATGTAGAATTTGGGACATATGTTTTATTGTGTACCAGTTGTCTCTGTACAAGTACCAAAGCTATTAATTTCTGGGTCAGTCGCCACTTTATTAAACTGATTGGTTGAACAGAAAATCTCATATAACTAGGTTATCAGGCTATTTACCTGTTGGTGAGAAGTTAATTCACCTTCCGTGGTAGCCACTCTGATTTGCTGTGTGGACATGGTTTCTACAAGGTTTTTCCCTTAGAAAAGGAATAGAATATACCGGTTTCTAATACTTTTAAAGATCTTTAATTGAACCTACTGAATGTCCAGTGTAAGAGGTTTACTAGATCAGATTTACACTGGTCATAGAGGACTCCTTAGCATGTATGGAATTGTTAAACATTTAATGAGGTTTTAGTGGAACCAGTTTGGAACAATGGAAAGGACACTGGTCTAAGAGTCAGGAAACTTGTGTTCTATTTGTACTTGTGACTCCAATTAGGTATGTGGTCTTGAAGGTGTAACTTTCACCTCACTACTATGAACCTCAGCTTCCCCATCAGCAAAGTGAAAGTATTAATGGAATTAGATTTCTAAGAGTCCTTCTAGCTCTAGAAGTCTGAGGTTTATTAATGAGTTCTCATCATTAAGTTTTTCCAAAGTGTTATAAATATCTACACATCTTTCAAATTAGCCCATGAAACAGATGATTGTTAGGAAAAAGGAAAAAAAATCCTGAGTTTAGACATCTGTTACATTTGGCTTCAAGCATATTAATAATATTCAAACTCCACATAAAGTATCTGAACAAGTCAGTATGTATTAGAAACATTCTGCTGTGCTGTCCTACTAGCAAGAACATTTTGTTACATATAAATATGGACTGGTAACAAATACTGCGGTCTTTCAAATAATGACTAAAAATGTAAATGGAAATTAATTCTCCCTACCCACTCTCTTCCTTTCCCCTTTCCCCAAAGTGTACACATGGAGATGTACTGATGCAATAAAATGATAATTTGATGAAATAGTAAAGATTATATCAGACACTGTCAGGAAGATGAGTTGTTTAGGGGGTACAGGCAAGCTGTTTCTATACATACAAAATGATTTGGCTATTAATTAATGAACCATGTACTAGCCAGCTTGGCTGAATGACCAGTCAATTCAGTCAAACTTGTTACTTAACTAATTGCTCACTGGTTAATAACTGTCCATTTAGTCCATGGTGTCAAAACTTTATGACTAGGACATTCTAGTCAGTCAACAGTACTAAGTACTGAGCACTTATGAAGATTGTTCTTGACTCCTCTTGGAGGATTTTTTCAAAAGGGATTTTCTCTCTTCCTAGAGGGTCCCAGATGTCATAAATGCTAAATGAAACTCTAGGGCAGACAAAGTTTGAAAGAGCTAAGAAAGGGAGTTAGAAACTCAAGGTGCCAGTAAAAGGTAACACAGATCTAGCTCTGTTCACCTGAAAAGCCAACAATAATGTGAAGCTATAGTCTGCATCTCAAGTTTGGGAAAATCAATCCAGAAACTTGCAAGCAAGTATTGGAGAAGGGAGCAGAAAATTGATATGAGGAAGCTATTTGGAACCAGGAAGAGAGATAGTGACCCTGAGGCACCAGTCGAGATCTTCCAGCTGTTGGATAAGATGTCAAGAAATCTGAGAAAACAGGAGATGAAAAATAATAAACCAGAGGTATGAGTCAGGGCAGACAGCAAGAATGAGGTAGAAGGCAGACTGAAAAAGTGAGCACACCTTATGATATCTCCTTCTGGGCCTGATAAAATCTCACTCGTTTTGATTCTTTAAAGAACTACTGTCCTTCCAGTTCAAGGAAGTCCCTTTGTCTACAGATGCCACCCCTCATTCCATGTTTCTCCCTTCATCATCTACAAGCCATTCTTACTCCACTCCATAATCATACCAAGCCACTTTCTGTTGCTCTTAACTAGGCCTTGAAAATAAAAAGCACCTATTTCTCTCTGAAATCTCCCACATACAGCTGCTTCTGCTTTCTCTTTTGTCCCTAGAACGTTTCCCAGACAGGGAAGAAAAGGGCCAAATTTTAAAGAGTTGGATAGACATATGTGCACATATTTGTTTGTATGTATGTATTGTATATATGTGTATCTGTGCATTGTGCATGTGTAGGTATGTACATATACATTTGTATATATGTGTGTGTGTGTATATGCATGTGTATATGCATATACATGTGTAATGTGTGTATATGTATTATAAATTCCTATCTGGTTTTCAAAAATTACAATGTGTTTACATTAAAATCCCAGAAATTTGGACTTATTTGAGGGAAGGGCAGTCTGAGTTAGTTTAAAAAAACAAACCTTTTAAATGGAATTTTCAGTAGTTGAAAAATATTCATGCATGTAAGTTAATTATTCAGAAGCTTGTAGGAAAAAGGATGTAACCAATTATTAGATTTGATGTGACTTTCTAGATTTGTGTTAGCAAAGCTAGAAACTTATATCCTTCTGTATTCTAGGTGGATGCCTCTGCTTTTATGTGGATGATGGTACTTTTTTATTCCAAAGGTTAGTTAGTCATCCCATAGGCAAATATATCTAAGGGTGAGACTATATCAAGCTTTCTTACACACTTTTGCTCTTTTTATAAATACATAATAAAATGACATTAGATAAAAATTGCTCCTTATTTGTTAGTGATAATCAAATTATTAGATTAAAATTATTTCTGTGGTTGTGTTTATCATAGGTTCTTAATATGGACATGAGTAACTTTTCTACAACTAAAGGGAAAAATAAATTTTAAAGTGAGTCAATAAAGTCTGAGTCAATATTTAAGATAATTGACAAAATCTTGTAATTTTTATTCCTTTTAGCCATTTGGATATCAGCAAAGATGTGATTTACCATAGAGAAGTGTTTGCAAAAGTCCACCTCGTTCTCATATTTTTATTAAGGAGACTCTAAATACACAAAGAAAACATTCTAAAAGATTTTAGAGATGAGAATGTAGGAATACTATTGTGTAGTTTCTGGTGTTTTCTTATTGTCTTTGTGGGTAATAATATCTCCTGTCTTTTTAATTCTCTTATAATCTTTTTCTCTTTTAGATAAATTAAAAATTGACCTCCCCCACCCACTCAAGCACCTTTACAACTGTTAATTTTTTTTTTCTTTTTGTGAGGCAATTGGGGTTAAGTGACTTGCCCAGGGTCACACAGCTAGTAAGTTTCAAATGTCTGAGGCTGGATGACTCCAGGGCTGGTGCTCTATCCACTAAGCCACCTAGCTGCCCCAACTATGTTACTTGCAATATGGATTTTTCTCTATTTGAAGTTATTCAGGTCCAATTTCCCATCTCAATTTTGTTTTCTTTATAGCCATTTCCATTTCCTCAGTGGAGAAATTGGGTACTCAGGTCCATATTATTGCCTATATGTGGTGGTTCCAAAGTCCTCCTATATTATTTCTTGCTCATGGAGAATAGATTGGCATAGGATTGCTAGGAAATCTGTGCTAGTCTGCATTTATTTGTTAGGCTTCTTACAATTTTTATATAAATATCCTCAGAAATATCTATCTGCCTTATTTGGGATGTATGCCAAGCTTTTGACAGACACATTTTCCCTTTCACCACTTTTCCTTGCTTTTAAAGATGATATTCTTTTGACATTCATTAACAAAGCAGAGATATGATTAAAAAACAATTTAGTTATAAGAAATGACAAACAGGATGATTTCAGAAAGGCCTGGAAAGACTTATATGAACTGAAATATAGTGAAGTGAGCAAAACCAGGAGAATGTTGTGCACAGTAACAGCAAAATTGTTTGATGTATTGTGAATGAGTTAACTATTCTCAGCAATACAATGATACAAGACCAAACCCAAAGGACTAATGATGAAACATACTATCTCTCTACAAAGAAAGAATTGGTATTGATTGAACACAGACTGAAGCATGCTTTTTTCACTTTCCTTCATTTTTTTCTTTTATTCAAGTTTTCTTATACAAAATGATTAATATGGCAATGTTTTACAGAATTACACACGTATATCCTATATCTGATTGTTCATTTCCTCAGGGAGGGGTAAGGGGAGGCAGGGAAGGAGGGATAGAATGATGAACTAAAAACTTTAAGTAAAAATGTTTTTAATCATTATTATTTTAAAATAATAATAAATCTATTTTGAATTTTCCCTGTTACATGTAGAAACAAATTTTCACTTTGATTTTTTTAAAAACTGTGTTCCAAATTTGATTCCTCCATCCCTCTCCACCCATCCCTAAGATATCAAGCAATTCAATATAAGTTATACATGTGCAGTCATGCAAAGCATCTTCACATTAGTCAGGTTGTGAAAGAAAACAGACAAAATAACTCTAGAAAGAGGAACTAACAAAAAAAATTATGCTTCAACCTGTATTCAGATACCATCAGTTCTTTCTCTGTAGATTAACTGTATTTTTCATAAATCCTTCTGATAGCATCCTGTTCCTCATTTCTTTCACAGTTACTATTGCTAACTATATTACCCTCTATCCTATTCCCTCCCCTTGATATTTACCCAATTTTCTATTTTCTTTCACCCTATCCCTCCTCAAAAGTGTTTTGATTTTTACTGCCTGCTCCCCCAATCTGCCCTCCCTTCCTTCACCTCTTCCCCCTTATCCCCTTCCCCTACTGCTTTCCTGTAGGGCAAGATATATTGCTATACCCATTTGAGTGTGTATGTTATTCGCTCTTTGAGCCAATTCTGATGAGAGTAAGGTTCACTCACTCCCTTGTTCCTTCCTCATCTTCCCCTCCACACGATGAGCTTTTTCTTGTTTCTTTTATGTGAACTACTTTACTCCATCCCACCTCTCCCTTTTCCTTTCTTCCAGTGCATTCTTCTCACCCATTAATTTTATTTTAAAGATGTCATCATGGGAAGCTAGGTGACACAGTGGGCAAAGCACCATCCCTGGACCCAGGAAGCCCTGAGCCCAGATCTGGCCCCAGACACAAACCACCCTGCCCTGCCTGCCCTGCCAAAAAAATAAAAGATAAAAAATAAATGCGGGGCAGCTAGGTGGCGCAGTGGATAAGCACCGGCCCTAGATTCAGGAGTACCTGAGTTCAAATCTGGCCTCAGACACTTGACACTTACTAGCTGTGTGACCCTGGGCAAGTCACTTAACCCCCATTGCCCTGCAAAAATAAATAAATAAATAAATAAATGATTTACAGTTATCATCCCTTCATATTTAATTCAAACCTGTGCCCTCTGTCTAAGTATATTCCTTTCAACTACCCTAATACTGAGAAAGTTCTTATGAGTTAGAAGTATCATCTTCCCATGTAGGGATGTAAACAGTTTAACCTTTTAACCTCCCACATGATCTCTTTTTCCTGTTTATCTTTTTATGTTTCTCTAGGGTCTTTTATTTGAAAGTCAGATTTTCTATTCAGCTCATTTCTTTTCATCATGAATGCCTGAAAGTCTTCTTTTTCATTGAAGTCACATTTTCCCCCTGAAAGATTATACTCAGTTTTGCTGGGTAGGTGACTCTTGGTTGTAATCCCAGTTCCTTTGCCCTCTGGGATATCATATTCCAAGCCCTCTGATCCTTTAATGTAGAAACTACTAGATCTTGGGTTATCCTGACTGTGGCTACACCATACTTGAATTGTTTCTTTCTGGCTGCTTGCAATATTTTCTCCTTGATCTGGGAGTTCTGGAGTTTGGCTGTAATATTCCTGGGGGTTTTCATTTTGGGGTTTCTTTCAGGAGGTGAATGGCAGATTCTTTCAATTTCTATTTTACCTTCTGTTTCTAGATTATCAGGGCAATTTTCTCTGACAATTTCTTGGAAGATGATGTCTAAGCTCTTTTTTGATCATGGTTTTCATGTAGTCCAATAATTTTCAAATGATCTCTTGTGGACCTATTTTCCAGGTCAGCTGTTTTTCCAAGGAGATATTTCACATTACCCTCTATTTTTTTATTCATTTGGATTTGCTTTATTGTGTCTTGATTTCTCATAAAGTCATTAACTTCTATTTGCTCAATCCTAATTCTTAAGCAATTATTTTCTTCAGAGAGCTTTTGTACCTCCTTTTCCATTTGGTCAATTTGGCTCTTTAAGCTGTTGACTTTTTTTCACAGCCTGCGTGCATCACTCTCTTTTCTCTTTCCATTTTTTCCTCTGTCTCTCTTACTTTTCCCTCTACCTCTCTTACTTTATCTTCAAAGTCCTTTTTGAGAGCTTCTATGGCCTGAGACCAATTCATATTTTTCTTGCAAGCTTTGGATGTAGGAGCTTTGACTTTGTTATCTTCTTCAGAGGGTGTATTATGGTCTACCTTGTCACCAAAGAAACTTTTGATGGTCTGCATTTTTTTCTGCCTGCTCATTATCCTAGCCTATTTCTTGGCTTTTAACTCCTTCTTAAAGTGGGGCACTGCTTCCAGGACACACTGTCCCAAGCTTCAGGGGGTCCCAGGTAGTATGATTTAAGGAGAGGCTTGTTCTTAGCTTACCTGGCCTGTAAGTAACCACACGCCTGCTTGCTTTTTAACCTGGAAGCAGAAATCTGATTCACTATGGTCAAGAGCTTGGTGTACCTGTGCCCCTCCCCCATTGAGCCACTGCCCCTCAATTCTGCTTTCTGGGCAACACAACAGTGCTCTGCCTCAGCTCTAGCAGAGACCCCTGCTATCTCCCAACCACTGGACCCCCTCCCTGGTCCATGAGCTGAGTTCCAGAAGTAGCCACTGATTCTGATGATTCTGAGGTTCTGGGGGCATGGCCTGCATGGGGCTGGATCTGCCTGGTGTGGCTGTACTCTCCTTTCAGCCTGGTACAACAGACTTTCCCTGATGCCCTTTTAAGCTGTCTTTGCCTGAAAATGATCTCACTCTGTTCTTTTTTTGGTTCTGCTGCTCCAGGAATTGTCTTATGGAACTATTTGAAAGTATGTGGACAGATCGTGGGGAGCTCCAAAAGTTATAGCCTTTCCTGTGCCATTTTGGCTCTGCCTCCCTTATTATTATTTTTAAAATAAAAATAATAAAAAGAAAGTTTACTCATAAAACAGTTTATTGTATTTGAAGTAGAAGTTAATTAAATTAAAAAATTAGTGAGCTCTGATCAGTAGTTTCAGTAACCTCATATAAGTTTACATATAAGGATGGGCACAAAATAATTTTATAGAAACTATAAGGGAAAGGTAATGAATGATTTATACATCAAAGAACACATGGAATAAGGGAAAGCTCTATATCAGGTAAAACAGGATACTATCCAATAAACACTGGGGGTATAGCTGCAATTTGTAAACTAATTGCTGAACACCAGAGCTACACTTTGTTGTCTCATCTTGCTAGTTACATGACTTGCTCATTTTAACTTATGGGAAGTAAGAAAGTTAAGCTATAAATTTTCTTCTCACTGCCTTTACTTTGGGGAGTAGTTCAACTAATATTCTTATACAACTAACTGATCTTTCTGAATGCCTTAATAAAAGTTTTCTGACAAGTATTTCTAGAGGTAGACACAAGTATTAGGAAATGTTGAATATAACAGCAAAGCAAATGGAACACAATAATAGTTATTAGTATTATATGCAACAAACTCCAAATGTGCCAGCCAGATATCCCTTCATGTTTAATCTACTCCAGATCCTTCCCTAACACTCCAATGTTTTTCAGGAGCTGGGCAAACACATATGTGTAGCATTCACTTAACATTCACTTAACAGCAGATTTTTTTTCCCATTGTCTTGAATTTAGCTATCTATCTCATGAAGTTGTCTGCTTTTGGGAAACATTTTCCTTTTGATGTTCTGTGTCAAAGGTTGTCTCTCCTTTATCACTGTCTACAAAGTGTTAAGTTTGGTCCACTTAAATTCAGAAACATGCATCTTTGAATCAACATCTTGGGGTCATTAACTGAGGTATCAGCTGTTAACAGTACCTAGAATGGGCCTTCTTCCCAGGAAGATTTTGAAGAGGTAGGTGTTCCTCCTAGTAGATCTGCTTTCCAGTCTCCAAGTCACTTAATGGAGGTTTCCTAGGTAATGCTACTTAAAATCTGCTTGTAATAAGACTTAGTATAATTTATTAGAGCATGAAAAAATCTAATCACATTGGCCTTCTGGTAATTAGTTCATGTGATAAAAGCTAATTCAAACCTTTTGGAGTTAATCTTACATAATTACAGCTATAAGAATATAAAATTTGGCTGCCTATAACTCATGTGAAAGCTTAGATAATTTTACAACTTGTACCTGAACTCTGTATATGAAATGGATACTTCTATGTGTAGGGTAGAGGAAGAATATTTTTTAAAAAAGAAAGAAAGAAAAGAAGAGGAAAGAAAATGACAAAAAATTCTCAAGGACAAAATTCTTCCATTTTAGAAAAGTTTACAGAATAAGATACAAAATGGTGCTTTTTTAAATGATTTGATACTTTAATAAAAATTTAGTTACAATATTAAAACCCATTATTTATTAGTAGTAACTCTCCAGTGTTGTCCTAATTTGAAAACTGGATTTTTAATGAAGTAATTAGATCATACTGCAGACTTTCTTCTTCACATTCATTTACCTCTCTTATATATACTGAAATACTGTTGACAACCAATCTATTTAATGTATAAGCCTTAACAGATTGAGACAAAACTTTTCCTAAGTTCTTAAGATTGTATAATTGTGGTGTTGGAGAAGACTTTTGAGAGTCCCTTGGACAGCAAGGAGGTCAAATCAGTCAATACTTAAAGAAATTAATTCAGGCTATTCACTGGAAGGTCAAACTCCAAAGCTGAAACTTAAATACTTTGGCTTCATTATGAGAAGACAGGACTCATTGTAAGAGACCCTGATGTTGGAAAAGATTTAAGGCAAAAGGAAAAGGAGATGGCAGAGCATAAGATGTATATATATTATTAAGGAAATAATGAACATCATGTTGGTCAGACTTTGAGAAATAGTGGAGGATAGAAGGGCCTTACAGTCTAGAATCCATGGGGTCAAGAGGAGTTGAATACAACTGAATGACTGAACAGCAATGACTGTAAAGACCTATTGTATGGCTTGACAACGGGTTATATTTCTGGTCATCCTGAGAAACACAATTATTTTTCTTCTCTTTTCCAAATATATGTATGTACAGAAATAGTAGTTTCTTGATGACTAAAACATTTCTACATGTGAAAGTCTCAATTCAACTTGAGACCTTAGCAACAATTACTAAAACATAGCCTTAGTTACTAAAACAAATCCTAAGCCTGTTATTAAAACTTATCCAAAGCCTATGTATTTAGGCATCTATATATCTCTGAGTATTCAAATGGACCTGAATAAAATTTAAAATATATCATTTTGTACCGTCATCTTTACTTGGACTTTTCCATTGTTTTTCACTGGCACAATGGCAGGAGTTCTAAGGTTATTATTTTTCTTTTACTTTTTTTTTGGCATAGCAATGAGGGTTAAGTAACTTGCCCAGGGTCACACAGATAGTGTCAAGTGTCTGAGTCCAGATTTGAACTTAGGTCCTCCTGAATCCAGGGCCGGTGCTTTATCCTCTGTGATATCTAGCTCCCCCCCCCATTCTACATTTTATTCTCCTTTGTAAGGAAAAAAAGAAGCAGAATAAAGGTGGGGTAATTTGTTCTGCTTTCTCTCCATTGTTTTTGTAATCACTGTTTTTATAACCACCTCATTCACCAGAACTGATGATCTTATTCCTTTATTCTAATCTTCCTTTCCACAAAAGAAAACCAGGTGGTTACCAGGAAAATGTAAGGGCAGAGTTTATACACTTTATCTGAACTGGAAAGTGCAAGCAAGTTCCTGAGTGGAATTAGGCCAGTGTTAAGTGACTGACTTCCAAAGTCACAACCAAGCAGTTGGCTGGAGTAGAGGCAAGAGCAAAGTGTATTTGCCTGAAGTCCAAATTCTAAGGTTATTAATGTAATGGCAATTACATTAGTCCTTTAAACATATTCCTTTATTCATTGAAAACATTTAAAAACCAAGTTCTCAAAGGGAAACATTTCCTCCAATTTCACTTTACAGATAAAGAAACAGAGATCCAAGGAGACTATTTAATCAAGATCGTAAGGTAGTAAACACCAGAGATGAGATTTGACCTGTTTAATGACTCCAGAGTTAGGGCTCTTTCTTTGTGCCATGCTACCTCCATCTAAGTCATGTTTTCCTTCTTCATTAATTTACATTAATATTGGACCTGTGGGTTACAAGTATGTCTATTTCTCAAAATAGTATTTTGCATAGCCAGCCATCACTGATAAATACTTGTCATACCCATCATTTTTGAAAATCATCTTTGCCATTTGCATTTGCCATGATAACTTGTCATTTATCATTTTCTCTTAAAATTCTCTGCTCCCTCTTTTCCCTACTTTGATCCTAAAACTCACTGATCAGAGCCTCATATTTGAATTGCCATTTACTTCTTTAAAAAACCCAAACATTGATGTATCATAAAATGAGCAGAACCAAGAGAACGTACACAGAGACAGCAATATCGTTTGATGAAAAACTGTGAATGACTTGACTATTCTCAACAATACAGTTATTTAAGACAATCCCAAAGGACTATTAAGGAAACATTCTATCAACCTCCAAAGAAAGAAGTGATATTGATGTAATAGACTGAAGCATGCTATTTTTCACTTTCTTTCATTTTTTTCTTTTAATCAAATTTTCTTGTACAAAATGACAAATATGGTAGTTTTGCATGTATACATGTATAACCCATACTTTAAAACCCAAACAATCCTTATCTTTTCCAATTTAATTACTGCCTCTTGCAATTGTATTTTTATTTCTCATATTTTCTTTTTTATTCAGAATTTCATGAACACAAAAAGGAAGTTGCCATGTACAAAGTAAAATAGAAAAGGATTACTTGTGAAAATAAATCTCTATTATGTGTAGCTTTCTTATAAGAAAAGTCTTAAAAATATTTACCATGTTACTTTTCAAAGTTGTCTTAATGGTCTATTTTCCTCTCAACTTCTTTCTATTCTTTACTGTTTAAAAAGAAAAAACATGTTGAAATGACCTGCTTCTCTCTTCTTCCTTCTTCTCTTCCTACTCCTCCTCCCCCCAATACTATTGCTAGCTTCCCTCTCCTTCCCAATTTCTCCCCAAACCTAAACCAGGAGATTATCAGGCGGGCTCTCTGTTTCAGTAATATTGTACTTAGAAGAGGATGAGGGCAAGAAGGTGGAATTAGACATGATTTTTAAAATAGAAAGGAAGAAAAATAGGATATATGTAATAAATAGGCATAGTCAAGCAAAGCAAATGCACATATTCCTTGCAGTATATTTAATTCCCTTTTCTTTTTACTCTTCAGACTGCTGACTCAAAGATTCTTCTAAAATCTATCAGGCTCTGGTTCCCCACCGTACAACTAGGTCTTTTATCCATGGTGCACTTTACCCAAGGATTTCTTGCCTTTCATTCTCTTGCTCCCAGCCAATGTCACTAACTCTATTTATCCTGCTTCCCAGGTTTCTTCCCCATTTTCATCAAAGCAAGCATGTACCCTTCTCTGTTGCTCCTTCTCCCAGAATGTATTCATTCATTTATTACTCCTCACAGTCCCCAGGATGTATCTGAGATTTTCTTTGCCTTCAAAAGCAAAGCAAAACAAACCAAAAAAACCCAGAAGTCATTCTATATTTCTATTTCTTTTCTTTAAAAGAAAAAAATTTAAACAAAACACTCCCTACTCTTTAAGAGTGGTCACTCCACATTATTTTCTATCTGTGAGAGAGGGACAATAGTGTGGGATTAGATATGATTTATGAGGCAAAGCAAGAAAATTACTTGGACCAAATTAAGCAATTCCTTTGTTGTTGTTCAGTTGTTTCAGTCATGTCTGACTCTTTGTGACCCCATTTGGGGTTTTCTTGCCAAAGATACTGGAACAGTTTGCCATTTTCTTCTCCAGCTCATTTTACAGATGAGAAAACTGAGGCAAAAAGAGTTAAGTGACTTGCCCTGGGTGACACAGCTAGCAAATGTCTGAGGCCAGATTTGAGCTCATGAAGATGAGTCTTTCTGACTCCAGGTCCGTCACTTTATCCACCTAATTGCCTAGCTGTCCTTAGAGGGGATAAAGAATGGGGAAAGCTGACACCTATTTTAACCCATTTACGAAATGTTTGTCAGGGAAAACTGGGAAAACCAGACTCAGTCTTTCATGAGGTAGATGTTGGGGCCCTACACTCTCATTTTAGGTACCTATATTTCAGGGAAATAGCAAAGCCATTACAAGAATCAGTATATATTCTATTGAAATCCTATCTATGATATGTCATTAGTGATTATGGTGCCCAAGAAAGATAGAAAAGGATTGCAGGAAAATCAATGTTATTGCCAAATTAGATGATTATACCTGAGAACTGATTATTTTTATATAATTATGGAGCCTTATTAAGAAGATAGCAGCTGTAGAACTATTCAAAGTGTATTGGCCACTAGATCACACTTTAGTAGGGAAAAAAAATAGCTAAAAGAGAGTGTATAACTTCACTGGGTTGCTTTGAGTATTAAGGAATCACCTGTTTTTCATTCACTGGTCAAGAAATTGTTGTCTGGAATGAAATCTTTTGCAATAGCATACATTGATGGCATTGATATTTTTAGTTCAGATACATCTGAGACAGTCACAGGCTTCTCAAAGATATTCAGAAAATTGACCTACCTATGAAATCTTTCTGGAACTAGTATATTTGAGCTACAGAGTAGGGAGTGGGAAGATAAAGCCCTTTGGGGATAAAATTTAGGTCACCTTTCTGGGTCTCACTGCCTATGAAAACAGACAAATAGCCCCAGTTTTAAGCCCATAGCTCTATACTTTAGAAGAAAATAACAGATGAAATAACTTAGATCCCTTAGGGTCATGGATCTTTTGATTAGTTAAATAAGGGGAAAGTGAAAGATAAAAAGAAACACCTTTTCGTGTATTCAATGCCATTCATAATTCATAGATTTTTGGGAGGGACTTCAGAGGTCATGGATTCCAATCTCCTCATTTCACAAAGGAAATAAGCTCAAAGGGAAGAAATTACTTGCCCAGGGTAACACAAACTATAAGTAGGAGAACTAGGGTTTCAACCAAGGTCCTCTGTCTCCAAATCTTTCCATGGCACCACAATTTATCAAATATTTATTAAGTGTCTTCTATGTGTAAGGTATTGGGTTAGGTGCTAGGAATACAAAGACAACATGGGAAACAATCACTGAGTTCAAGGAATTTCCATTATATGGGGGAAATACAACATGTTAGCAAATAATATACATTATGGTTTGAGGAGAAAGTCCTAACAATATGGAAATAGGAGCAGCACATGAATTAAGTTTTTTTATTGTTTTGTTTTGTTTCCTTTTTGTGGGGCAATGAGAGTTAAGTGACTTGCCCCAGGTCACACAGTAAATATCTAGTGTCTGAGGCTGGATTTGAAGTCAGGTCCTCCTGAATCCAGGGCCGGTACTTTATCCATTATGCCACCTAGCTGCCCCATGAATTAAGTTTTGAATGAAAATGTAAAGAATTGTAAGAAGCCGAAATGAGGAGAGGTTGCATTGCTGGGGTTAGCATGTACAAGTGCTTGGAGGTGGTAGATAGAATATTAGATTCAGGAAGGAAAAGGGACTTTCTTTAGTAGCATTTATGGTCAGGAAGTAACCTAAGATTTTTTTTCTGAGAGAGAGAAAGAGATCTTTGACTTCGATAAATAAGTAAATCTCTCTTCAGTTTTTGCATCTCACTTCAGGATCTCTATAGCACCTAATACAGCATATTTGGTTAGGGAAGACAGAACATTAGAAATAAAAGAAGATTTGGGTATCTTTGCCTCTCTCAAGAAGACCAAGAGTAAATTAAATCCCAAGAAAGTGATAAGAGAAACTGGACCTAGCTTTCCTCTTGTTAATTCTTTTTACTATTACTTTGTAGCAAAAACTCTTACAAAATCTCAAAAAGGATGCATGTAGGCTTCAGGAATAGGAAAATAAGCTAGAAATTATGAGATTGCATCTCTATTCAACAGTTAAGAAGAAGCAAATGTATGAATTAATTAAATTAATGAAAAAGCATTTATTAAGTACTTAATATGTGTCAAGCACTGTGGTGATCAATACAAAATACAAAAGTGAGACAATCCCTGGCCTCAAGGAGTTTATATTCTGATAAGAAAACAGATATTTTAGCATTGTCTTTTCCATGACCTATATTTCACATTTTGACAATATATATGGTTAAATAAAGTTACTTTCATTTTTGATAGATTACTGGAGTATTTATAAGTGGTTGAGAAATACCATTTATTGAAACCTTTTTAAAATTGCTATATGAATTGTTGGCATTTAGGTGAAATAGAATCATTATGACTTTTTGACTGATTAAGGATTTTTTTCATTTTACCTTTGGTTTTTGCTGTTTTATACTAAACCAGTATTCTCCCTGCTGATTTTTAGATGCAGAAGCATTGAATTACTACTAATTAGAGTGGCCTCATGATATGGTGAATTGAGCATCAGATTTGGAGTCAAAAATCCTAAATATGAGTCTTGGCTGTGCCCCTTACTTAGCATCATGACTATCAGTTACAATTTCTTTAAGGAACAATTTTCTTACCTATAAAATGAGAATAAGACCTTTAGTTGATATAGTGGCTACAGTGCTAGACCTAGAGTAAGGAAGAATGTTTAAATCTTACCTCAGACATTTAATAATGTCATATATACATACATACATACATATATATATTATATATATGGCACTCTCATATCATCTTTTTGACAATCATGTGGGGTAGCTACTGTTGGCATTCCCATTTTACAGATGAGGAAACTGAGGCTGTGAGAGATTAAGTGACTAGCCCAGGATTACATAGCTAGGATGTATCTGAGGCAGGCTTTCAACTCAAATCTTTCTTCCTGACTCCAAAGCTAGCTCTCCATGAACTTCTCCATTTAGCTGCCTTATCTCTGACTTAACAGATTTTGGAAACTTCCCCCCATGTCACTTTTTCTCTGTTGCTCTCAATATCTCTCTCTCTCTCTCTCTCTCTCTCTCTCTCTCTCTCTCTCTCTCTCTCTCTCTCTCTGTCCTTCATGAAGCAGAGAGGAATGATAAATATTTTGAATAATAGAATTAGAATCTAAAACATTCTCAGAAAGGTGGTGTGAGGCCTGAGTCTCTTAGACCTGAAATTCACTAGGGACAAATATAAAATCTCATTTATTTGAGTAAATGGTCACATCTTCTCCACTAAAACTCAACCTCTGAAAAAGATTGAGTAAAATATTCTTATTATTGTTTTCTGACCTTAGGGATCTAATAAATACATTAAACAGATCTGGCCTATAGAATGCTTTTAGTGTGGCTTTAAAGGATATGTCTAATGGCTTATGGAATGGGTAAAACTACTGTGATTAAGCTTCTATTCAAATATTCAAACTTCCTATTTTATTTGCTATGGCAGAATCTGAGATGATATCACCAACAAGAGAATTTGAGATTGTAATCAGATTAAATGGCCTTAGTGGTATTTTTTTTCCTCTTTTGGAAAATGTTAGTTTGAGGCATAATTTTTTTGGGGGGAGCAGGGCAATGGGGGTTAAGTGACTTGCCCAGGGTCACACAGCTTGTATGTGTCAAGTGTCTGAGGCCGGATTTGAACTCAGGTCCTCCTGAATCCAGGGCCAGTTCTTTATACACTGAGCCACCTAGCTGCCCCAGTTTGGGGCATAATTTAAATAATTTCAGAAAAGAAAAAGAAAAGCTTGGGGGGGGACATAACTACAATCTTCAAATGTCTGAAGGGTTGTCATTGGGAAGAGATTTATTCTTCTTGGCTCTAGAGGGAAAAACAAGGACATCAAGTTCAATTTTAGAAACATTTGTTAAGTGCCTACTATGTGCAAGGCACTGTGCTAAATGCTAGGGATACTAAAAGAGGCAAAAGACAGTACCTGCCCTCAAGGAGCTTACAATCGAATTTAGAAGACAACATGCAAACAAATATACATACATACATATACATATACATACATACACACGCACGCATATATGTGTATATAGCAAACTATAGTCGGGATAAATACAAAATAATTAAAAAAGAGAATGCCCTGAAATTAAGAGGAGTTAGGGAAGGTTTCTTTTAGAAGGTGAGATTTTAGTTGGGACTTAAAGAAAGCCAGAGAGGTCAGTAATCAGAGCAGAGGAGGGAAAGAATTCAAAGAGAGGAATATCTTGATTTGATGTAAGGAAGAACTTCCTAACAACTAGGATAATTTTCAAATTAAATGTAGTGAAATGTTGGGTAGGAAGTGTCTCATTCCAGAGGTTTTGAAGAAACAGTACCTATCACAGATGGTATTCATAATTTAGGTAGAGTTTGGACTAGATGATCTCTGAGGTTCCTCCCGGATCTAATAACCCCTGAGTTCCTTACAACTTTTAGAGTCTGTGATTCTACTGGATTTTTTTCTGGCTAAGTAGCAGATGAAAATATTTTTAAAAATAATCAAACATTTGTTTCTTCTGATCCCTTTTTATAAAAAAAAAAATCACAGGATTAAAGATCTAGAGCTGGACAGAAGCTCAGAGGCCATTTAGTCTAGCCTCATTTTACACACTGAGAACTGAGGCCCAGGGAAGGTAAATTAATTTTCTGAGGTAACACAGCTAGTAAGCAGGACCTCTGCTTCTGAAGTCAGTGCTCTTTCCACAGTCCTCCACTTCCCCTTTCTATGAGGACAGGTCCCCAGTACAGAATTTTCGAGTAGTCAAAAATTAACTGGGGAATTAAATTCAAGCACAGGAACATATCATTTGCCTTTGCACCCTGAAGCCGTGTGGCAGGAGCTAATCACCTGCTTTTTCTTGTGGAAGTCACACTGTAGAATTCTTTATTAATAATATAAGGTGAGATAGACAGTAAAAAATAGATATTTTTCTGCATAGGTTTCCAATTTAGAATCTTCGCTTGAGTGCCTGGAAAAAGTAAATAGGACTGTGAGTAGACAAAATAAATAGGACAGTGAACAGTCCAAAAGAATTTTTGAAGTTGAAAATACTAAGGTCAAGTTATC
The DNA here is from genome assembly GCF_019393635.1 of Dromiciops gliroides. NCBI lineage: Eukaryota > Metazoa > Chordata > Mammalia > Microbiotheria > Microbiotheriidae > Dromiciops > Dromiciops gliroides. The sequence goes on from NC_057865.1 coordinate 130,597,710, forward strand.
TGTACTTGTAAAGTAAAATGCATCACTTTGTAAAATGCTTAACAGAAATAAGAGCCTTAAAATATTGATTATGAATGATGGAAGCAGGAGCTTCATACTGGGACTCCTTTATTAGAAGTCATGTTTGGAATTTGAGACTTGAGCCTAAATTTATTTGGATTTTCTGGGAAGAGGTGGTGAAGATGAGGAGGGAGGAAAAAAAGAAGCAGAGAGAAATGAGTAAACATTTCTAAACGTCCCCTTTAAAATGTTTAGGAAGTTTATATTTGGCAAAAATTGAACTGTAACTTTTCCCCCCAAGAACATAAAGTGTATCCAGAGAATGTAAATTACTAGGGGACCATTTATATGTGGAGAGAAAGACATCTATCTGTGTACTTATCACTGTCAGATACAATGTTCTTCTATGGCAAAGAGTTTTGTTTTGGTTTTTTTGTTTGTTTGTTTGTTTTTTATGGAAGACATTGTAGATAAAATACTGGACTTGGAAGTCAGGAAGAATTGAATTCAAATCCTTCCATAGATGCTTAGCGGGGCAGCTAGTTGGCACAGTGGATAGAGTACCAGCCCTGGAGTCAGGAGTACCTGAGTTCAAATCTGGCCTCAGACACTTAACGTTTATTAGCTGTGTGACCCTGGGCAAGTCACTTAACCCCAATTGCCTCACACACACACACACACACAAAAAAAACAACAACAAAAAAACCCCATAGATGCTTAGCTGTGTAATCCTGGGAAAGTCACAACCTTTCTTGACTTAAATTCCACATTTATTAAAGAGAGAGAGAGAGAGAGAGAGAGAGAGAGAGAGAGAGAGAGAGAGAGAGAGAGAGAGAGAGATGGACTAGATAGTCTTTCATTTCTTTCCAGTTCTAAATTTGTGATTCCATAAGTGTTATACTACTTATTCTGTACCCTTGCTCAGGTGTATCAGTGGCACTCTTGGCTCAATTAAATTAATACAAAGTATTCATCAAACCAGTTGCTCCTATTAAAATAGCAAAATGGGTTATTCATACAGAAACCTAACAATGAAAGCATTTCAGAGGTCATCTGGTTTAATTCATGCTTTAAAAAATCCTTTCTATAACATACCTAAATGTGGTCTTTCAGTCTTTCCTTGAAGACTTTTAGTGAGAGGATACCTAGGACCCCTGGAGGCTGCCCATTCCACTTTTGTACAGCTCTAAGTATTTTTATTACTCCTACTTTTGATATTGATGTTTTCATATTACTTCATTTACTTGGAGAGAGTTATTATGTTCCCCTGGGTCTTCTCTTTTTCAGGCTAAACGTGCCCAGGTCCTTCAATTGCTCCTCATGTAGCATGCATTCAGGATTCATCATTATCCTGGTTGCCTTTCTCTTGCCACTCTCCAGCTTATCAACATACTTTCTAAAATACGCCACCCAGAGCTGAATATACTATTCCAGATATAGTCTGACCAGAGTAGAGTACAGAGATACATCACCTCCTTATTCTTGTATGTGAAATATATAAAGAAATTTTGGTAACATCATAATTTTTGCTGTGTTGTTTGGCATAACCCAGCCATGAATGTTGGCTATCTCTCCATTTATTTAGCACTTTCATTTCTTTGAGAAGTGTTTTATAACTAGAATCCTATCCCAGACTTTGTTAACTCCTAGATTTTTATATGTAGCTGTCTTTCCTTTCTGACTTTCGCTAATAATATACAAAGGCAGTCAGGTGGTGCAGTGGATAGAGAACTGGCCTTGAAGTTGGGAGGATGTGAATTCAAATCTCACCTCAGATACCTACTAGCTAGGTAAGTCACTTAACCCTAATTGCCTCAAACATCTTGGGCCATCTCCAGTCATCCTGATATTCACTGGACCCAGATGATCCTGGAGGAGAGAGTGAGGTTGGTGACCTTGCACAGTTCTCCCTCACTTAAATCCAATTCATTGCAAGTCATGACATCACCTCCAGATGTCATGGTCTTTGAGAATGAAGGACAAATGACAGCAACAGTAATATACAGAGTTGATGTCATTTTCTGGATTTGTTGTTAGGCCTTCTGTTCTGCTGAAATGACTTTTTTAAATTGTTGTATGGGCAGCTGGGTGGTGCAGAGGATAGAGCACCAGCCCTGGAGTCAGGAGGACCTGAGTTCAAATCTGACTTCAGTCACTTGACACCTGTGTGACCCTGGGCAAGTCACTTAACCCCAGTTGCCTCACCAACCCTCCCCCCCCCAAAGAAAAAGAAAGAAAAATTGTTGTCAATTTTCTAGGGCACTCTAAGTCAATGATTGTGTAAGAGACTGGATATATTATTTGCAAAGAGGAATTATCTTGTCTTGTTAGTTTATGACTTTATTGTTCATGTAATTATTATAGACAACATTTGAGTATTACATTAAATAATGAGTGATAACAGGCAACCTTGCTTCAGTCTTCTAGGTTCTACTGTTTTGCCATTAAATTGATGTTAATTCTTGGTTTTACATAAATGTTTTTGAAAAAAATGTGGACAATGTCCTTTCATTCCTATGCTTGTTAGTAGCTATTTTAAACACATAAATATTCTATAATCGTTGGCAACTTTAAAAAATCTACTGTAATACTTATATTTGTATATAGATATTGTTTATTTTTTTGTTTTTCTCATGTTACACCATCATAATACTTAGACTCATTGTATCTTTGAATTTTTCTTGGCAACCTGTAATTTCCAGATTGTTTCATCAAGTGGTCCTCTTAGCTCTATTCCTTTGGTTTCTAGAGATTTGAAATATTACAGTTAAGCTGCCATTGCTGTTAAAGTTTTACTCTATTATTTGTTCTGCCATTCTTGCATTTTTTTCTTCCATCTGTGCCATTGTTCTTTGCTTTATTAGGATTTTTCATATATATTTTAAGCTGTCATTTCTTATCTTTGAAAAATATTATATCTATGATCTTGGGTTCCAGATATTCATTCATATCTCTTTTTAATTTTTAAATTTTTTGCAGGGCAATGAGGGTTAAGTGACTTGTCCAGGGTCACACAGCTAATAAGTGTCAAGTGTCTGAGGCCAGATTTGAACTTAAGTCTTCATGAATCCAGGGCCGGTGCTTTATCCACTTCGCCACCTAGGTGCCCCCCATTCATATATCTTTTGTTTTTTTGGGGTTTTTTTTGCGGGGCAATGGGGGTTAAGTGACTTGCCCAGGGTCACACAGCTAGTAAGTGTCAAGTGTCTGAGGCCGGATTTGAACTGAGGTACTCCTGAATCCAAGGCCGGTGCTTTACCCACTGCGCCACCTAGCTGCCCCCCCCCATTCATATATCTTAATGAGTTTTTGACACACTCTGGATATTCTCATGATAAGTTCATTCTCTGTTCCAGAGGGTCCAGATATTGCAGTATTTTCCTTTTCTTCTGAAAATTTCCACTCTCTTTCCTTTACATTAAAGTAAAAGAGAGAAAGCAATTCTGTCTCTTTCTCATACATCTGTATATATCTATATCTGTATATATCTCTCTTATATATACAGATTACACATACACACACACACATATATACATACTTGTAAACATACATGTATACACACATACACATCTGGGAGGGGAGAGAACTCTTGAGAGAGAGGTGTAGATTTTGCATATTTTCTTCAAGTGAATTGATGGGTTTTATACCTCTGACTGCGTGGTTAAGGAGTTGCCAATTAGAGAGGTTGCATATACATGGGAAATGAGAGTTTCTACCATGAAAGTTCTAGATATAGAAAATTCCAGAAAATTGAAGTAATTTTAGTCAAAAATAGCAGACATGCATAGAGTAGACAGAAAGGCAAGGCTCAGAAAACTAGAGCAGTTTTCTAGACTACCACAGATACAACTCAAGTACATAGAAACTATATTGGTTCAGCTATCATTAGCACAGTGAGGTATGCAAACCCACCTCTCTAACAGGGTAAAGTTAGCCAATAACACAGAACAACAAAAAAAGAGATTGTAAAGCAATTAGAACAAGTCTTAATTCAATATACAAATAATACTTCTTGGGCCAGGGTTCAAGGCTACATTAATCTTTATTCCAATAAACCCTCTTTCCTTAATTGGTTGTAGGAAAGAAAGGGAAGGAATGGAAAATAATATTTAAAATTGTAGAATACTGGGGGCAGCTAGGTGGCGCAGTGGATAAAGCACTGGCCCTGGATTCAGGAGGAGGACCTGAATTCAAGTCTGGCCTCAGACACTTACTAGCTGTAACCCTGGGCAAGTCACTTAACCTTCATTGCCCTGTCCAAAAAAATTATTGGAAAATACCTTTTTTTTGGTCTAAGAATAGGTGACTGATGTGTCCTTGCTCATTTGTCTTCTTTTGCCTTTGCCATGCATTTGCAGTAGTTTAGAGACCCTTTCATATCTTCCAAGTAAATTAGCTTCTCTAGATGTTAGTCAGCCATACTTCCACTGTATTCCCACTACCTGGCAGTAGTGAGAGAGCCATCACCCACATATGAAGAGATAGAAAAATAGACCCTGATACCATAACATGAATATAACTGGCATGGATATATTGAAATTTACTTCTTTCTAGCTGTATCACCAATTCATTTTCCATTTATGAAGAGACATTCCTCTATAACTCAAATGATTCTCACAGCCAAGCATAACAGCCTTCTAGAAGCAATAGGTATCATTGGGAGTTAGATTGACACAATTAATTTTCCTTATGAATTCTGTTACAAAGGAACAGTCCTAGGCTCTCCCTTAAAGCAGAGGTGTGTAACAAACCGTTGCCCACCTCCCCCCAAAAAAACCCAGAGCCTTCATCACGCAGTGAGAGCTAGGTGGAGTGTGCACCTCTGTTGGCTCCCCCCGCCTCTTTTTCGTTTTTGACTGCTGAAGAGACAAAAAAAATCCTTCCAATTTTTTAGCTTCCTCAAATCTAGATTCTTCCCTCAGGATCTAAGTGTAAGAGAAGAAAACTCCCAAAATAGCATCAGAGAGGCTTAAGTTAACAGCCCTTGCTGCCTCATCATAAAAGTGGAGCCAGGATACTGAGGTGCCTCCAAGATTTTAAGTTGAGAACACTTTTGCTTGTATGTTTTGTTCATGATCTGTAAGGGGCCCTCACTGCATAAAACTCCTACCCTAGAGATCCAGGATTCTAATCTTTTTGTGCGTCTAGTCCCTTCTGTCAGTCTGGCAAAATCTATGGACCCCTTCTCAAAATAATGTTTTTAGATACATAAAATAAAATACAAAAAGGGTTATAAAGAAAACCAATTATTTGAAGGAAAGTTTTCAAAATATTTTAAAAACAAGGTAATGTGCATCCGATTAAGAACCCATGCTATAGAGTTTGGGGTATACAAGATAATGTACATCTTTGAAACCACTTAAAAAATGAACTGTAAGTTCCATACCCATGTACATGCTATGGATAACAACTTTTCAGATGAACCTGAGGCCTGGTCCCCATTTATACCTTCTATATCAGGTATTCTTAACCTGGGGTCCATGAATATCTAAAGGGTTCTTGGATAGATTTTAGGTGGTCCATGAACTTAGATAGGAAAAAAAATCCATCTTTATTTTCACTAACTTCAAACTGAAATTTAGCATTCTTTTAATTATGAATATAGGCAACAAATATTCATATGAGAAATGGTCAATAGACTTTGCTAGACTGCTAAAGGTGTCTGACACAAAAATGTTAAGAACTCCCATCCTAAACCAGTCATGGTACCACCAAACCCCAGTGACTTTGGGAGGAGTGTGTTTAGGAAGGGAAGGAAAAGAACTTTATCACAACCATTGTGAGACTCAAAGTTCTCAAGACATAGATTGTGAAGTGGAAGGCAAAATAAGAGACAAGAAGGGGCAGGGGGAACCCTTAGTTGTAAAACCATTGAGATCCAGCTAGTCTCTGTGGTGCATGTTCTGCATAGGAATAGTTCATCCTTTTATGCTCCCGATAACCTGGACAAACCTGTATCAAGGAGCCAGGATCAGCCACATCTTGCTTAATCAGGACTGACCAGCTGTGGATTGTGTACTTTATGGTTACCACTGGAAAAAAAAGTGAAGCAACTGTTGAGGAGAGTGCAGTGTTTTCTTTAAAAGCAAAAACAAAAACCAACTTTTAGTACTAATCAGTCATATCACTTTTTCTTCCAGATATATCTTTCCCATCCCCAGCTAGCCATTTCTTGTAGCAAATAATAAAAAGGAGAGGAAAAATAACTTCAATAAAATTAACCAACATATTGTTTGAATTTGACAGTATATGCAATGTTCCACACTCATGCTCTTCCACCTCTGCAAAGAATAGAGGAAGGTACATGTTTTCCTTTTTCTTCAAGGCTAAGACTGATCATTACAATAGTGTTTTCATTGTCTTACAGACTCTAAACATGGTAGGAAGTGATAACTTGGTCTTTGTTGTTGAAAGGCAGACTACTCCCTTGAATATATTGCAACAATAGTCTTTTGGTAGCCCAGAACAGACTGTTAAGAAGTTCAGCCTTCAGTCCAATTTGGGACATAACTAGTGAGAGACTCCAATATTTCTTAATTTGTAGGTTCTAGATATTTCAAAGGTACCAATCAGCCTTACATATAGCAAACACCTACTTACCTAAAAATGAAATAGCTGGGCTGATAATTTCAATGACACATATTTTGTATTATATTTTAATATTCATTTCAAAATACCTTCTATTGTATTTGTGCTTATTGAATATATTCCAGAGGTGGGAAAAAGTATAGGATTAAATATTCTTGTATTATAAATACAGAATGAACCATTTTTTATAAATTTAGCTCGGAATAGCAGTTGAGTAAACAGATCTTATTTTAACAAGGTGTTATTGCATACTTGCACACAAAAAAGGAGTTTTATATATATTGTTTCAATATTTGATGTTTTATTATTAAGTGAGGCAAAGATATTTCTAATCATCTAACTTACAGTTGCCAATAAGCTATAGTTTTATTTAAAGGTTTTCAGAAACCTATATGCTACTTAGTCCCCTGTTTTACATATTTACCCAAGAAAAGTATTATTGTAGTGCACTGATGTATTATATTAATTATCCCTGTCAGATGCAGGGACTGCTTTTTAAAATATATTTACTTTGTCTATTTTCAGGCTTTTAGAATTCTTTTACTGTATTCAAGACACCATAATTTTGCCTCAGTTTAACTAAATGGCAGGCTTCTTTTTCTATGCATTTCAAAGGAGTTTGGATTTGGAAAATCTAGAATCCAAGTGGAAATTGATTATATTCTAAGCTGTAAAATAAGGGCTGAGTATAAAAGTCATGCATTTAGTTTCAGGAGACCTTCAGTAGTTGCATGGGAGATATTACTGGTAACAGTTCATGGGGAGAAAAGGTTTAGAAATTTGAATAAACTGAAAACTTAATATGAACTGAGACAATTGTATGAGGAGAATGAATTTTTGTTTGAAGATTCCAAGGTCAGTGTAAGAGTGAGACAACCTTTCTCTGAGGTTTTCTTCCTCTCCAGAATAACACATTTTTACCCAGTGGCCACTATGCATCATTTGCCTTACATGCCACCATCCCTAGAATCTTATTGCCAAAGCCCAGACATGGGTGCAAGCATCTCCTCTTGGCAAGGTCAACATGTCTATTCTTATGTCTCAACCCTTATTGGGGAGAGGACCTGTGATAGCCCCTTCCCATCTACGCTTAACTGTTTTTCCCTAGGTGAAAAAAATTCCTGGTCATATCTCAGAATAGGAATCTGTATTGTCTCAAAGAAGTTATGGGCTACATTAACAAAAGTATTATAGTATCCAGAATAAGGGAGGTGACACTTTTGCTATAATCTGCTTTGGTCAGACCTTGGATGGAAAATTATGTTCATTTTAGAGTGACATGTTTTAGGTGAGAAGTGATTTCATTTTTTAATTTGTATCCCTAGTATCTAACAAAGTCTCAGGAACATAGAACACTCTTAATAAATGCTTAATGAGTGAATGATTAGATCATAATATTGTACCTAGAAGAGGGCAACTGATCTGGTGAGATGAATTAAAACTACATTATATTGATTGAGGGAACTAGGAATAAGAAGAGTGGGAGCTTGATAATTATCTTCAAATATTTGGTGGGTTATCGTTTAGGATTAGACTATTCTAGCTTGGCTCAGAGGGAAGAATTAAGATTAATAAGTATATTACAGTAGTTATAGAGAAGCATATTTTGAGTCAATATAAGAAAAACTTCTTAACAGAGATGTCTGAGGACAAATGTAGAGGAAGGACATGGGAAAACAGATACATTGATGTAATGTTGGTAGAGATGTAAATTGTCTAGCCATTATTGAAAGCAACTTGGAACTATAAAAAGATAAGAGAAAAAGGGAAAGGACCTGTACATACATAGAAGCTTTTTTGTGGTTTTAAGGAACCAGAAACTAAGGAGTTGTCTATCAACTGGGGGATGAATGGACAAATTATGGTAAATGAATATAATGGAATACTTTTGTGCTATAAGAAATGAAGAAAAAAGTTTGAGGGTGGAGTCAAGATGGCATGCTAACCAAACTCTTCCAACACTCCCCTCCAAACAACTTTAAAGTAATTTTGGACTGACATGGCTAACAAAAGGTCAGGGTGAGACATTTTGTATCCATCAAGAACATTAAAGAAATCAATTTTTTAAAAAAGGGAAAAGAGTAGCCTTGTAGTACCAGATTTCAAACTATATTATAAAGTGGCAATCAGCAAAACAATCCAGTTCTGGATAAGAAATCGTGTGATTGATCAGTGGAATAAAGTAGGTACCCAATATGCCAAAGCAAATGACCATAGAAATCTAGTGTTTGATAAACCTAATGTTCCAATTTTAGGGACAAGAACTCACTATCTGACAAAAACTGTTGAGAAAACTGGATAGCAGTCTGGCAGAAATTAGATATAAACCAACATCTCACCAAGATAAGGTCAAAATGGGTTCATGATTTAGACATAAAGGTTGATGTCATAAGCAAATTAGGGGAATGTGGGAAAATTACCTGTCAGATCTATGGATAAGGTAAAAGTTTATAATCAAACAAGAGATAGGATCACCGGAGAGAAAATTGATAATTTTGATTACATAAAATTTTAAAGTTTTTGTGCAAACAAAACTAGTAAAGCCAAAATTAGAAGGAAAGCAGAAGGGGGTGGGAATTTACAAGTTTCACTGATAAAGGCTTAATTTCTCAAAGATATAGGGAACTGAAAAATGTTCAGAGGATATGAAGATGCAATTTTCAGAAAAAGAAATCAAAGCTTTCCATAGTCATATGAAAAATTCTCCAAATCACCATTAAGGAAATGCAGACTTAAACAACTCTGGGGTACCACCCCACACTCGTCAGAGTGGCTAACATGATACAGAAGGAAAATGGCAAATGCTGGAAGGGATCTGGTTAAATAGGGATACTAATCCACTGTTTGGAACTATGTCCAAAGGGCTATAAAATTGCATATTCTTTGACCCAGCAGTACCACTACTAGGCCTATATCCCTAAGAAATCAAAGAAAAAGGAAAAACAATATCTATGTGTACAAAAATATTTATAGTAATTCTTTTTGTGGTGGCAAAGAATGGGAAATCCAGGGGATGCCCAACAACTGAAAAATGGCTGAACAAGTTGTGTTATATGATTGTGATGGAATGCTGTTGTTGTATAAGAAATGATGAAAAGGATGGTTTCAGGAAAACCTGGGAAGCCATATAAACTGATGCAAGTGAAGCAATAATCAACTGTGAAAGACTTAGCTACTCTGATCAAGACAAAGATCTGTGACAATTCTGAAGGGCTCGTCATGAAAAATGTGATACAGGAGCAGCTAGGTGGCTCTGTGGATAAAGCACTGGCCCTGGATTCAGGAGGACATGAGTTCAAATCTGGCCTCAGACACTTGACACTTACTATCTGTGTGACCCTGGGCAAGTCACTTAACCCTCATTGCCCCACCAAAAAAAAAAAAACCCAAACACAACAAAAACAAACAAACAAAAAAACGACATGGAAAGACTGATGTGGGGAAAAGTGAGCAGAAATAGAACAACATCAATATTATAAAAATGAACAATTTTGATGATTTGTGTAAAATTATTTAGCATGAAATGAGCATAACTAGGAGAAATATTTATATAATAACAACACTACAAAACCAACTTTAAAAGCTTTAAGAATTCCAAAAAACAAAGTGACCATCTGTGATTCCAGAGGACAAATGACAGAGGTGATGGATTGAGGGTACAGAATGAGACATATTTTTTGGAAATGTGAGGGAATTTGTTTTGCTTGATGACACACACACATTCATTCTTTCAGTCATTCATTAGTTTGTTTATTCCTTCATTTGTTTATTTACTTATTTATGAATTCATTCGTTCATTTAATTTCCCATTTTAAATTTTTTTCTAATAATAAACATTTTTATTTATAGTTTTGAGTTCCAAATTTCATCCCTCCTTAACTTACTCCCCTTATCCCAATTTGAGGTGGTAAACAATCATATGTGAATTATACATAGGCAATTACATAAAACATTACCATATTAGTCATTTTGTACAAGAGAACTTGAATGAATGGAAAAAATGAAAGAAAGTGAAAAATATCATGCTTCAGTCTGTGTTCAATCAATATCAGTTCTTTCTTTGGAGGTGGATAGTATACTTCATCATTAATCCTTTGGGATTGTCTCCAATCATTATATTGCTGAGAATAGTTAAGTCATTCACAATTCTTCATCAAACAATATTGCTGTCACTGTGCATAATGTTCTCTTGGTTCTGCTCACTTCATTATACATCAGTTCCTACAAGTCTTTCCAGGCTTTTCTGAAATCATCCTGCTTGTTATTTCTTATAGTACAATAATTTTCCATCACCATCACCACCACAGCTTATTAACCATCCTCCAATTAATGGGCATTCCTTTTATTTCCAGTTCTTAGCCACCACAAAAAGAGCTGCTATAAATATTTTTGTACAAATAGGTCTTTTTCTCTTTTGGGGGATGTCTTTGGGATACAAACCTAATAGGACCAAACATATTTATTACAAGGAATTGTTTTCTTTTTTCAGTGGAGCAGGGGGCCGGGGTATGAGAGAGAAAAAAATAGATTTCTGTTAATTAAAAAAAGAAAAATAATATAAAAATAAAATAATTTTATTATTTAGTTTTCTGGTGCAGTGGCAACATTATTTTGAACAATATAATAATGAAGTACACACATAAAATGAACTCTGTCTATGAGTCATGAAAAATGTATACCAAATATATACAAATATTTTATATATACTCATACAATGTACATATGTGATACAAAAAGGGGAATTATAATAAGGCTTTCAAACTCATGATTTCAGTTTAGCTGTTTCTATAAGATAAATTGTTTTACATAATTGATGTTATAATAGTTGTATAAAAATATCTCCTTAGTTTCATTTAAAAACAAAAAAAATCCATACAAAGTAACTATAAAGTTATTTGTGAGGGTGAGGAGGTGAAGAACAAACAAAAGGATCTTTTGTGGGGAATGCCTCTTGAGGTGAAAGAACCTCAAAGGCATCTAGGGGGTTCAAGAAGCTAAAGTAATTAGGGAGACCATTCCAGGTATGGGGACCACCATGTGCAACAGGAGAGCATTGGCAGATGGGATGTCATGGACGAGAAACAAATCCTATTGATGTGTTTCTGTGGAGTGCAGAGCATGTGACTTGAAGTGATGTGTAACCAGTCTAGTAGACTGTGGAAAGCTCTAAGTACCAAACAATAGTTTTTGTTAGCTATAATTGGGAACCATTGAAGCTTCTTGTCCAGAGGAATAACATGGTAATACCTGTGTATTAGGAATATCAATTTGATAGCTGTATGAAGGATGAAGTGGAGAAGAGACAGGCTAGACACAGAGAGACCTCTTTGGAAGCTATTGTAATAGTCGAGAATGATGAGGGACTGATTGGGGTTGTTGTAGTGTAAGTAGGAAGAAGGAGGAATCTCATAAATAGCATAGTATCATAATATTTAGAGCTGGAAGGAACTTTAGGCATTATTTAGTCCAACGCCCTCATTTTATGGATAAGGAAGCTGACCCAGAAAGATAAAGACTTGCTCAAGGTCACACAGTTAGTGGCAGAACCAAGTTTTGAATCCTGGACTTTTGACTCCATATTAATTGGTCCACAAACTACATGAGGGATGAATGAACATTGAAACATTCACTTCTCTTGCAATATCCTTTCCATTACTTTTTATATGAATTTTGTGTTGTCTAAGATTTCCTTCTATGACAATTAACCAGCCAGCATTATCTCTGTCCCAGAAAAAATGAAGAGGTGAGTGAGGCTTTATTTGCCTCTCTATACCTACAATTTTGGATGAGGCCAGAATTGGAAGTGAGTTGTCAGAGAGACAATTTAGGAAGCTATTTATGAGGATGACCGTGATATAGATAGTACATATGACAATTGTGAATATACATATATACATACATACATATATATTTATATATGTGTGTGTATATATATTCACAATATATATATGTTTATTATTATATGTCTATGAGACCTTTGGTGAACATATCTCTCCCTAGTGTTTTATCTCACCTGATGCTTATTATTAGAGAACTGTTTTATTTCTTACTATCAGAGAACCAGAATTATTGTTCTTATTTTATTTTCCTAGAAATCTTGAATGATCTTATTGTATGGACAGGAGACACCTTGTTATAAAAGAGCCTGTAAAAGGGGTCTTTTGTTCTATTGAATCATTTTTTAAAAGAATCAATTAACAATAAGCACAATGAAATCTTATATTCTCTACATCTTGTGCTAATTGTGAGATGGTGAAGATGTGGTCTATTCCGGGAAGTGTTGATAATTGTTTAACAACTGGTTGGTGGAGAGGGGGGGAAGTATATATAAAACACTCTGAAGCTTAATGAAAAATCCTCACTTAATGCTTCCACTAACTATAATCCCATATCTCTTCTGCCCTTTGTAGATAAACTCCTCGAAGAGGTTTACAATAGGTGATTCCACTTTCTCTCTTCTTAACCCCCTTATAATCTGGCTGCAGGTTTTAGGTTTCTATGGAAATTACTCTCTCCAAAGTTATTAATGATCTCTTCGTAGTCAAATCCAATGGCCCTGGTTTTCCTCTCTCTCTCTCTCTCTCTCTCTCTCTCTCTCTCTCTCTCTCTCTCTCTCTCTCTCTCTCACTGGATTCTCTTCCAGATAACTCCTTCTAAACTGTATGTGACTCTCAGGGTTCTATCCTGGGCTCTCTTCTCCTCTCCCTCTTTACTACTCTAATTTTATCAGTTCCTATAAATTTAATTACCATCTCTGTGTTGATGATTTTCAAATCTCCCTATCTGTCTCAATTTCTCTTTTGATCTCCAGTCTTGCATCTCCAACTGCTTTTTAGACATTTCAAAATGGATGTTTAGTAGACATCTTAAACTCAGTACGTCCAAAATGGAATTTATTTATTTATTTATTTATTTTAGTGAGGCAATTATGGTTAAGTGACTTGCCCAGGGTCACACAGCTAGTAAGTGTTAAGTGTCTGAGGCTGGATTTGAACTCAGGTACTCCTGACTCCAGGGCCAGTGCTCTATCCACTACCCACCTAGCTGCCCTTCCAAAATGGAATTTATTAGCTTTTCCCCTTAAACACTCCACCACTCCTACCTTTACTATTATCGAAGAGGGCAACACCATCCCCCTAGGCTCAAAACTTAGGAGTTATCCCATTCACCTCAGTATCTCTCACTCCCCATATCTAATCTTTTGCTAAGGTTTGTTGATTTCACTTTTGCAAGGACTCTCGAATAAACCACTTCTGGATTATTAAAATGGCCTGCTAATGGGTCAGCCTGCCTCATCTCTCCCCAATCCAATTCATCCTCCATTTAGTCACTAAAGATCTAATTTTCCTAAAGTGTAGGTCTGATTATGTCAACTCCTAATAAATAAAATCTGTTGGCTTCCTATCATTTGTAGTATTAAATGGAAAATGCTCTGTTTGGCAAATAAACAGTTTAACCTTATTTAATTTTTCATGATTTCTCATTCATGTTGACTGTTTTGTAACTTTCTAGTCTTGAATGTTAAATTTTCCATCCAACTCTAGTCTTTTTATAAAGTATGACTAGAAACCTTCTATTGATTTATATGTCCAAATATTTCCTCTCCAGATTGTATTTAGTTTTTTCTAGGTAGGTTATTATTGTTTGTAATTCTAGCTCCTTTATTTTTGAGAATATCATATTCAAAACCTTCAACTTGTTTATCATAGTAGATACTAGATCTTTTGTGATTCTGACTGTCACTCCACAGTATTTGAATTATTTCTTTCTAGCTGTTTGTAATAGTTTCTCCTTGACCTGGGAGCTCTGGCTATAATGTTCCTGGGAGTTTTCATTTTGAGATCTCTTTCAAGAGGTGGTTGGTGGATTCTTTGAATTTTTATTTTGTTCACTGGTTCTAATATATCTGAGCAGTTTTCATTGATTTTTTAAAAATTGACTTTTAGGTAGTCCAATAATTCTTAAATTATCTCTCCTCAATATATTTTCCAGATCAATTGTTTTTCCCAATGTGATATCTCATATTTGCTTTTGCTTTTTTCATTCTTTTTATATTATTTTATAGTTTCTTGATGTCTCATGGAGTCATTGGCTTCCACTTGATGAGTTCTAATTTTTAAGAAATTATTTTCTTCAATCAAAGCTATATATTACCATATGAAAAAATGCTCTAAATCACTACTGATTAGAGAAATGCAAATTAAAACAACTCTGAGGTACCACTTGACAACTATCAGATTGGCTAATATGACAAAAAAGGATAATAATAAATGTTGGAGAAGCTGTGGAAAAATTGGAACACTAATGCCTTGTTGGTGGAGCTGTGAACTGATCCAACAATTCTGGAGAGCAATTTGGAATTATGCCCAAAGGGCTATAAAGCTGTGCATACCCTTTGACCCAGCAATACCACTTTTGGGCCTTTTCCCCAAAGAGATCATAAAAAGGGGAAAGGACCCACATGTACAAAAATATTTATAGCTGCTCTTTTTGTGGTGAGAAGGAATTGGAAATTGAGGGGCTGCCCATCAATTCAGAAATGGCTAAACAAGTTGTGGTATATGGAATTCTATTGTGCTGTAAGAAATGACGAGCAGGAGGAGTTCAGGGAAACCTGGAAGGACTTGCATGAACTGATGATGAGTGAGATGAGCAGAACCAGAAGAACATTGTACACGGTATCATGAACATTGTATGTTGATCAACTGTGATAGACTAGATTCTTCTCACCAATGCAATGGTACAAGAAAGTTCCAAAGAACTCATTATGGAAAAGGATCTCCAAATCCAGAAAAAAAATAAACTGTGGAGTATGGATGCTGATTAAACCATACTATTTCTTTTGGTTTTGGTTCTGTTTTTTTTTTCTTTTTTGAGGTTTTTCCTTTTTGCTCTGATTCTTCTCTTATAACATGACTGATGCAGAAATATGTTTGATGTTATATATATATAACCTTTATCAGATTACCTGCTGTCTAGGGGAGGGGGGAGGGAGGGAAGGGAGGAAGAAAATTGGAAATTGGAAATATTATAAAAACAAATGTTGAAAACTATCTCTACATGTAACTGCAAAATAATAAAATACTTTTATTCAAAAAATTCCAATTAAACAGCAAATTAGAAATCCTAGAAATCAAAAGAGATATTAATAAAGTTGAAGATAAGAAAACCAATGAGCTAATTAAAAAAAGAAATTATTTTCATCACTGAGCTTTTGTACCTCTTTTTCCATTTGGCTAATCCTGCTTTTTAAGGAGTTATATTCATTGGTGAAATTCTGTACGTCTTTTTTCATTTGGAAAATTTTGTTTTTTAAGGTATTATTTTCTTCAACATATTTTTGTGCCTCTTTTACCAAGCTATTAATTCTCTTTTCATATTTTTCTTGCATTCCTCTTATTTCTGTTCTTTTCCTTTGCTTCTTTTATTTTATTTTTAAAATCATTTTTGTTGTTGTTCTTTTCTGTCTCTTTAGCTCTGCTAGGAATTATTATTGGGCTTGTGCTCAATCTGCATTTTTCTTTAAGGCTTTGCTTGTAGATGCTTTCACATCATTGTCTTCTTCTGAGTTTGTATCTTGAGCTTCCCTGTCACCATAGTGGATTTTATGGTCAAGTTCTTTTTTGTTTGTTTTTTGCTCATTCCCCCAACCTTTTTCCTGACTGAATTTTGTGTTAGAATTGGCTCTTCTTATCTTTGGAGGAGGGGATATCTCACTACCCCAAGTTTCAGGATTTATTGTCCTTTTGTGTTGACAGTTAATTCTTGGGGGTTCTAAGTTTGTGGTGCTTCCAAGGTGGTGAAATCTGTGGTCACTGCTCTATTTATCTGCATTTTGATTTTTACCTAGGAAGGTCTTTTCTCCCCTGTAGCCCACAGGTACTAGCACTTCTCTCTGCTCTGGAACTGCAGCTAGGAACTAGAACCTGGGGCCCCTGTTTCCTTTATGACTTCAAGCATTCTTCTCTGTCCCAGAACTGCAACTCTAAACTGAGTAATGGGCAATGTAAATGCCAAATAGTACCTGGTTTTGTGGCCAGTACTCACTCCCCTGTAATTCCTTTCTCACCAGGTATCTAATACTTTTACTGTATCTAGGCCATGAAAGCTCCCAGTTGTTGCTGTACTTTGCTCTTTTTTTTAAGGGGAAGAGTGTATTGAATTTACCTTTAGTACACTAAATAAATGTGTGACAAAGAATATATTTACCACTTGAAACCTAGATGATCCAAATCTATGATCCTGTTTCTAACCCAGTCTATTCCCATTGAATCATAAACTCTTGTAATTGAAAGAGATCTAAGTGGTCATCTAGTCTAGTGGTGTCAAACCCAAATAGAAATGGGTCCACTAAATTATGCACAAGTATTCCTGTTGCCTCATATTGAGTGAGAAAAGTGCAAATTAACATTGGCTACATTTTATTATATTTTTGGTTAAATATTTCTCAATTATATTTTAATCTGGTAGAACTACAATCCTTAGGAGTGTTGTGAGCCCCAATAGGCCTCCTGTTTGACATCACTGATCTAATCTAACCCTTATTTCAAAAGCAAAAACAAAAAACTTCAACAACATACCTAATAGCTAATCATTTAGCCTTTATTAAAAGAATTCCATTTAGGGAGACCCATTCTATTTCTCATTGTTGGGAATTTTATCCTTACATTAAACCCAATCTGATTAATTTCCTTATATAAATCTTGATATGGAGAGAAAGCATAAAATAGTAAATAAAGCACCATCTTTGGAATCAGGAAGACCTGGATTCAAGTCTTGC
Source organism: Dromiciops gliroides (assembly GCF_019393635.1). Taxonomy (NCBI): domain Eukaryota; kingdom Metazoa; phylum Chordata; class Mammalia; order Microbiotheria; family Microbiotheriidae; genus Dromiciops; species Dromiciops gliroides. The sequence continues at coordinate 130,615,078 of NC_057865.1, forward strand.
ATATATGGCTATGTGACCCGGTCATAATCTTAATCTCTTAGTGCTCCAGGAAACTCTCTGGGACTCTAAATTATAGAGGAACTGCTCATCTGTAGTGGTAGAAGAAGTTTTCACACAAGGAGTTCCTCCACAAAGACAAAATAATAAATTCAATACTTTCCTATGCCCTCTCCACTCATCACTATTTTTCCATTAATTCTGTCCTTACTTTAGTATAGTAATTAAATTAATATATAAATATTATCCCATTTTTCACAAAGAGGAAAAGAGTAGGTTTTGAACTTCATATTAGGTAACCTGATAGTAATATTAAGAAATTATAGTACAGGTCATTAGTGTGTGTGTGTGTCTGTGAGTGTGTGTGAACATTTAGAAAATAGTGTGTTGAACACTGAGAGCTAACATGGTACATGGTAGGTGCTTAATAAATGTTGATTGATGGTAGGTACTTAATAAATGTTGATTGATTAATTCACAAACTGACAATATAGTGTGGTATAATAGAAGGGTGTCTGTTCTGGGGTCAGAAGACTGGGATGCAAATTGTGGCTCTGCTAGGTGGTGCAGTAGATAGAGCACAACCCCTGGAGTCAGGAGGACATGAATTCAAATTCTACCCTAGACACTTGACACTTACTAGCTATGTCTCTTAACCCCAATTGCCTCAAACATCCTTAACCCTGATTGTCTCAAACATCAAACTGGTCATTTCTAGTCAACTTGATATATATCTTGCCACTGAACCCAGATGGCTGTGAAGGAGAGTGTGAGGCTGGCAACCTTGTACAATCCTCTCTCACTTAAATTCAATTCACTACAAGTCATGATATCACCCCTATATCATGGTCCTCTTTGAGAATAAAGGACAAAAACAACATCTGTATAACCTTGAACAAATCATTGGACTTCTCTGCACTTGTTTCCTCTCTTGTAAAATGCAGCATGTTACTTGACCTCTAAGGTTCACTCCAGCTCCAGTATGTTCCTGTATTATATCATAGCTTACAATTTTTCTGTTTATGGTGATTATGAGAAGAATAACAGACACAGTTTTTATTTTGGTAAAGAATTTGACAAATATTTTCCATCATATCCTTGTGGATAGATTATAAAATATGGACTCTTTTGTGGATTGTAGTTATTTGAACAACCATGCCAGAACATTTGAATTAATACCCCTAGGTTAACCTGGAAGGATGTTTGTGGTAAGAGTTATTCCTTGGCCCCAATCAACATTTATGTCAATGACCTGAGCAAAGACTTCTAAGGGATGCTCATCCAGTCTATACTACAAAATTAGTAAGAACAAATATTAACATAAATGAAAGAATCATGACTGATTACAATCCGTCTTCATGGGATCATCAATCTAGATGTAGAAGGCACTTTAGGGGTCATGAAATCAAACCCCCTTATTTTGCAGATGAAGAAACTGTGACTCTAAGGTCGAGAGACTTGGTTAAGATCACAAAGATATTAGGTGGCAAAGCTGATGATTTGAACCTAGACATATTCATCCTAAATATAGTGCTTTTTTCCACTGTCTAATGTGGGCTATAATTTTGGGCTGAAATCTCCAGAATAATATTTAACGTCTTTTGTTTATGCTTAAAAATCTAGTATACAAGTAAATATTGGGTAAGGCCCAAAAAGAAAATAAAAAAGAATGTTATATTTTAATGAATTAATTATTAATGAATGTAGGGTGGTTGGTAGCATATTCAATTGAACACTGGGACTAGAGTCAGACATACTAGCAATGCAATACTGGGCAAGTTATTTAACTGTGCTTGCCTCAGTTTCCTGAGATGGAAATGAACTGGAGAAGGAAATGGCAAAGCATTTCAATATCTTTGCCAAGAACACTCCAAATGGGGTCGCAGAGAAGTAGACTCAACTGAAAACAACAAAATTAATGCATATTATTTTCCTGAGGATAAAATAGCTGCCCTACACTAATATTTTAATTGAATTTCACAAACATTAGTTTCTCAGAGAGATATATGGTTACCCCCTTGTTAAAGTTTAGGAACTGAGATTGAGTAATTGCTATACTCCTCAAGTCACAAAGGAAGCTTGGCTTAGAATATAAACCTCTCGATGAATAAATACAAATACTTATATACAATTTTCCTTACATCCTTAGAGCACTATATAGGATGCCATTGTGGGATGTATTTTCATGTCTATGTCTTCATCTGCCAGCTAAAAGAAGTTAGCAAGTGATACCCTAAACACTATTGCTAAAATCAAAGAGAAAAAATTCCTGCAAATTCAAAATATTTTTGCTATTTTAAAAAGGGCAGAAGAATTCCAAATGAGACATGTATAGATACTAAAGAACTAGTTTCCAAAGCAACAGTAACTAAGAGAAACTCTTAGAAATGAGTCATGTGATTTGTTTATTTCTTAGAGGTTTGACAGTAGGGATAATAAAAGCAAGTACACAGTTACCTCCCCATGTTAACAGCAGGCTCCTCTAAAAGAGAGAGTAATGTTAATGGCAGAAGGAATAAATATTTTGAATTGACATATATATATACACCATTCTTCTCATTTACCTGATCATAATGACATGGGGAAAATAGATTTCCTGCAATTGCAGAAATAAGCTCAGAGCCACATAATGTTAATTACAAATCACCTGAGAACAATAAGGGATATGTGCTTAATGGATAAAATAAAAACTTGAATTCAAGAACTTTTTTAAAACACTGATTTTGTCACCACTTAACTGGGTGACACTGATAAATTTGTTTCCAGGCTAAAGAGAAATAGGACAGTCAACTTGGGTCTCTTGTCTTGAAAGCTTAGCATGAAACTCCTTGAATCTATAAGATGTTGAACTCCACCAAAGTGGTGACTGTCTTATCTAAACATTTATAATATGATATCTATTAAAATATTATTTTTATGGATCAATATTACATTCTGGTAATTAGGGGCAACACTTTGATCTGTGATAGAGCTCCAATTCCATTATTGTTTATTGAGTTCTCATAGATATTCCGAAATCTGTATTTGTAAAATAGGGATTTGTAATCTGTTAGTCCAAGATAGTGCACTTCTATTGGATTGTTTTATCTTATAGGTCATTTATTGTTAGGTATTCTGTAGGTGCTAAATATTTTTGTGACCTGCAGTGATGTGCTTTTTACCAATTCTTTTTATAATCTCTACTGATTACTAAATCTGTACTCCTTAAGGATAATTATTCTTTAATTTCTGGTTGCTATCACCTGATCCAGAATTGCTGTCATAAATGTCTCTTTTTCACAAACAAATCTGCATGAATTACACAATTTAAAGATGCTTTTTTGTTAATGTATTGATGGCTGAGTTCATGTGGATGTTACCAATGGACAGCCTTTTAAGTCTTCCCTTGTATCTTAGCCATTTCATATGTTCTATCTAAAGGTCAATCAGTTTTGCTTAAAGTTGACAAATACAATTATGTGTAGCGATTATCCATCTTCACTGTTCAATGAAGTGGTGTTCGCTTGTTCCAAAGGTATTTTTGTATATTTTTTACTTGTTTATCACATGTTCTGAGAGTGTCAATTCTCTTCCTTTTTTTTTTCCATTTTTTTTTTTTTAGTGAGACAATTGGGGTCAAGTGACTTGCCCAGGGTCACACAGCCAGCAAGTGTCAAGTGTCCGAGGCCGGACCTGAACTCAGGCACTCCTGACTCCAGGGCTGGTGCTCCATCCACTGCGCCGCCTAGCTGCCCCATCTCTTCCTTCTTTTTGATGAAGAAGTATTTATCTTTCTATAGGCACATTTGGGTAATGGATTCTATGTTTAATGATATATTGTTTTTTATTAGGATGCTTTTAAAATGTCTCATTTAAAAATTCTTAAGTATACATTAAAATTGGCAATATATAGCTATTAATTGTTCAAATACATTCTTCCTATTGAACTTTGAAATGGCAATAAGTCCCTTGATGTTTTCAGCCACAGCTTTCTCCTTGATGACCTTGTGGTTAGTGCATCATACCTGGAGGAGAAGGTACTGTATTTGTAAATATTACCTTTCTTCATTGGCTCAGTTTGACCTCCAGATTCAAGGTTGAAGCTTGAATTGTAGCTATCTTTTCTTGGCGTGCATAAAAATATTATGCTTTCTGAGTCTAAATAACATTTTATATTATAAGAGGATTCCACAAGATGAATGAGATATTTATTGTGTTATCTAGCTTGATGCCATTCATGATTAATAAAATGTTTAGTTTTGGTCCCTCTTTAACTTGGAAGACACACTTATTTCCATTTAGTAGAAATGATCATGGATTTAGGCCTGGGTAGAACCATCATGGATTTAAACAATCTCCCTGGAAAATAGCATGTTTTATAACAAATCTTTTTTAAATTATTATCTTAGTAGTGCAGTTTAAATAGAGAATCATTTTCTATGTGGACATTAAGTGTGTTAGGGTATTATTACACTTGGGCCTGTTTTGAATATTTATAGTATATGATCAAGTAATCCATGAGTGTAGAAGTTGAGGGCTTCGCAATAAAGGCAGAATACTGTGATGTTTAAAATCTAAATGTGGGTTCTAATCTGCCCCCCCAAGTTTTTTTGGGGGGGAGCTGGATAAAATCACTGATAAATTCAGCAAGAGTTTAGGCTTTTAAGGATTTATTAAAATATATTAGAAGTTAGTTAAAAGAGAGAGAGAGATTTAGAACAGATTCCTTATAGCATGGAAAATTCTAGCTTAGATCTATTCAGTAGAGCCAGAGAGAAAAAAAAAAAAACCTTCCTTTCCTAGCAGCCCATGTGAAGTTCTGCCACCAAGCTGATGTCCAAATGAAAAGAGAGACCCTCCTTTTTTTCTCCCTGTCTCCCGCCACGTGCCATTCCTCAGTGAAAAAAAGAGAAAATCCAGCGAGCTAACTTCCGCTTCCTAGTTCCTGTCTTCTTCCCCAAAAGGAGAGGTCCTTCAAGTTAATTGGTTGAGAGTGGTCTCCTGCTGACATCAGTAGTCCACAGCCTCTGAGAACAACATGTCACTCAGGGCCAGCCAGGTGTGGTCTCCATCCAATCACCCTTAAGTAGGACTCAGTCAGTTTCTCAGTCTCACCCAATTCAAACAATTCTAAATCAATCTTCAGGTGGGGCCTCTGGCTGTCTGCCAAATCCCATTATTTTATCACAATACATTTTATGGTACTTTCTGGTGGTTTATTCAGTAATTGTTAAATCACTGTTAAGTTGCTCTTTGGAACTTTTTTGTATATATTCTTTTTACTTTGAAACCATCATAATGTTTGTATGTTTGTTTATGAATGTTTTGTGTGATACAAGTTGTATTGGAAGGGTCACTGGTGTTCTCATCTTTTGTGGGTAATAAGATATATGATGCCTTTTGTTAAGAAAAATGGATCAGGCTTGTGCTTGAGAGGAAGCTGGTAAAGTGTTTTGTTACTACTTTATGTGCCTCCATGAAAGACTTGAGTGAATAAATACAGATGTTGTGTGGTTGTGCCACTTTGTAGTTTTGCAGAGAAACTAGAGTTTCAGTCACTTCTCTAAATTTAATTGGTGTATTGGGGGAAGGGAAGTGAAGGGAAGGAAATAAGGATTTATATAACATGTGCTAAACATTGTGTTAAGAGCTTCTCTCACTTCCACCCCAATGTTATCTAATTTGAACTTTGTGACAACTCTAGGAGGGAGGTCTTATCTCCATTTTACAATTGAGGAAACTAAGGCAAACAGAGGTTAACTGACTTGTCCAGGGTCGCATAGTAAGTATATGAGCATGGATTTAAATTCATGTCTTCCTAAATTCAGGCCCAAAGCTTTATCCACTTGACCACCAGCTGCCTCTATGTTGGTTATTATATGAATAGTGCAAGTTTTCATTTTTTTGCATGTGATCCAACTCACATTTTTGTTGTTAGACTTCTCAAAAACCATATAGACAGCCAGAAATTTTCTACATCTTCCTTCTTCAATTATTGTTATTATCATCTATGTCCTCCTGTTCTTATTCTTCCTTCTTGTCCAGAGGAGACATATACCATATCACAATAAGGTATAGAAGACCGTAGTAGCTCAGATAAGGGAACACTAACTTCAGATTCTCATCTATCTAACTCACTATATGAGCATGCTGTCCTGAGAAGTGAGGAGAGTCAAGAAAAGGGAAGCTTCATGGATCATTTAATTTTGGTGATTCTGAGCTGATCCTTATTGATGCCTCAGGACAAATACTGGCCATAAGGAAGGGGAAATATTAAAATGTGTGCCTGTGGGCTACAGGGGAATCCACTGGTGCAATGGAAAGAGCAATGGGGCTGCAAGGTGGCACAGTGGATAGAGCACTGGCCCTGAAGTTGGAAGGACTTGAGTTCAAATCTCACCTCAGATACTAGCTGTGTGACCCTGGGCAAGTCACTTAAACCCAATAGCCTTAAACATCTGGAGCCATCTCTAGTCATCCTGATGTTGCCACTGGACTCAGATGGCTCTAGAGGAGAGAGTAAGGTTGATGACTTTGCAAAATCTGCCTTCACTTAAATCCAATTCAGTGCAAGTCATGACATTATCCTGATGTCATGGTCCTCTTCAGGAATGAAGGACAAAACAACAATGAATTTGTAGTCAGAAAACCTGGATTTTAATTCTAGTTTTGACAGTTACTATCTGTCTGACCTTGGGAAAGTAACTTGTTCTCTCTGAACCTTAATTATCTTATCTAAAAACTCAAGACATTGAACTATATGACCTCTGCGGTTCCTCCAGGTTTTAAATCTGGGATCATATGACAGCTCCTGAAAAGAGGGTCAAAATTTATTTAACCATTCCTCAATAGAATACACCTTTAGTTTTTAGTTCTTTACTACTACTACTACCAAAAAAGCTGCTATGATTATTTTTGTACATATAGTTCCTTTTTCTCTTTCTTTAATTTCTTTGGTCTAGTAGTGGTTTGATAACTTTATAGTGTATAGTTCCAAATTGCTTCCCAGAATTACTGGACCAATTTACAGATCCACTAACAGTGTACTAGTATACTTGTTTGTTTTTTTTCATAAACTCTCAACATTTTTTATTTTCTTCTTTTATCATCATTGGCAGTCTGATAGCTGCAATGTCAAAGCTATGTAATTTGCATTTCTCTAATTATTAATGATTTAGAGTATTTTATATGATTATTGATAGCTTGGGTTTCTTACTTTAAAAACTGCCTGTTCATATTCTTTGAGTATCTATGGGGGTACACTGTCTCTTCCAATGTAGTATATCATGAGTTTAGCAATATCACATAAGCATGACCTTAAAAAATGCATAATACAATTAGTTAGACACATAGTGTATTCTTTTTTTTTTTTAGGGCAATGAGGGTTAAGTGACTTGCCCAGGGTCACACATCTAGTAAGTGTCAAGTGTTTGAGGTCAGATTTGAATTCAGGTCCTCCTGAATCCAGGGCAGGTGCTTTATCCACTGTGCCACCTAGCTGCCCCCACACATAGTGTATTCTTAATCAAGCCCATCAAGTCTTATAATAATAATAATAACATAAAAGATCAGGGGAAAACCATATTTCCAAGCTTCCTTGCCACTTTTCCCACCAAACATAAACATTTAGCTTGACTTGCAATATAACCTCCTTAAACTTCACAGCAAGCCTCTAGAAAGTAAGATCCCTAATGCCCAACAAACTCCCGACCTACTGTAAGAAACATAGACTATACACTTTAAATGATTGGTTCTGACCCAGAACTCTCACACGGAAATAGCTATGGTTGATTGCTATCATATTCCCTTCTGTGAAAGGTCTTCTAGATTTCTCTTTAATGAATGATTGCTACCATTAACATGGAAAACCACCAATTGCTTCTTTTTGTGTGCCTCTTGCTTTAAACCCAAGAAAGTAAAGGATAATGGGAACAAAATAAAGCCAGACACTTAGGTATACAGAGAAGAATTTCACATATTTCAAATATTCTCATGGTAGTCTCAGGAAAGAAAACAATAGGATTCTTGAGGAATCTGCCTGTGATCAATGGAATCATTACTTGGATGATGAATTTTAGAGGCATAAACCAAATTTTTAATGGTAGTTCACAGGGGAATCTTCCATAGCTCATCCAGGGATCCTGAGACAAATGTGGCTTAAAGTTAATTCACCCCAGGGGCAACTAGGTAGCACAATGGATAAAGCACAGGCCCTGCATTCAGGAGGACCTGAGTTCAAATCCGGCCTCAGACACTTGACACTTAATAGTGTGAGAACCAGGGTGCCACCCCCTGCTGAGAAAGACATTGTGAGAACTAGGGCGCAGCCCCCTGATGAGAAGCATGTAACTAGCATCCCGGAAGTTGCCTGGCATCTGGAAGTTGCCTCTATTCATAGAACTGCCTGTAAGTCATGTCAATCAATGCTACCAGCCAATTAGCTTGGAGCTGTGTGTGTGGGGACTGCCCCTCTTCCGGTCCTGTAGGAAGCTTCCACTCAAATGGACTGAGAAACTGTCTCTTTGGTTCAGAAAGGAGCTTGTGGTGGCAGAAGAAGAAGGAAGATAGCCAAGTTTCCTAACTTTCAAAAATTCACTCTTTTGGATAGCTAGGTAAAGGTGGCTTTCTCTCTCTTTGCTAACCCCTAATATACTTTAATAAATACTTAAAAGCCTAAACTGTTGCTGAATTTATAAGTAAACCTTAGCTAATTCTCCCCACCACAGTGGGTTGGGGGGGGGCAGGTAAGAACACACACATTAGATTTTAAACATCACACTAGCCGTGTGACCCTGGGCAAGTCACTTAACCCTCATTGCCCTGGAAAAAAACATAATTCACCTGTTTAAAATCCATATATATTTCATTTCCTTCGTAGGAGAAGTCAACTGTCATTAAGTGAGGTCAGAGTTAGCAGGTTTTCCCTTAAATCCATAGATTCCAATTAATTTTACAAAGCATGTTTATTGATCTTTAGTAGTTATGCAATAAGTACATTCTTGTTTAGATGTTAATCCTACAAACATGATGTTAAGTAATTATTCTTTATATAGTATGCACTGACAACCCCATTCCATCTAAATTATACGTCTGAGACACTTAATTAGCAGGCAGCAAAAGGGCTGTCATCTAACCGCTGGCTCAGCATACCCCAAATTAAGAATTTTTCTCACTTTCCTTAGTCTGTTTTAAGATTTCCTGTTTTAACATCTATGGAATGTGACAATATATAACTTTTGACTTAAAATTTACAATGGAGACCCTCATCTATTGTTATTGCTCAGGTAAGGATATTATTAACAACTGACTATGAAGAGCACCATGATAGGGAGATAATATCTGAAGAGATAAGACCTGATTCCTATCCTCAGGGAGCTTATAGTCTAGAAAGGGGGTCAAGGAGTCCAGTTACCAACATTTTTGATGGGTTTGACTGAGTATAGTGGCAACTTATCATTATTTAGAATCTATCTTTCCTTCCTATCTTATTCCTAGAGTATATATGCTTGTACCTATATCGGCCTATGGAGCTATGGAAAGAACACTGAAAAGAGTCAAAATGTCTATGGTCTAGTGTGAACTCTTGTCATTTATTAGCCATATAACCTTGGATAAATACCTTAACCCTGCTCCTTGGTTTCCTTATCTCTAAAATGAGAGGATTGGAATGGGCAGTCTCTGAGGTCCCTTTTAAGTCTAGATCTATAATCAAGAGATTTTAGTCACTTAATGTTTTTGAATCTTGGTGTAAGGTAGGGATTGAATTAAATTCAACAGACATTTAGTAAACGTTTCTTATATACTTCATAGAACCATTGTGAAGATTACATGAGAACTATATAACTGGGAGGTAATTTAGTTTTATAACTAAATTCCCAAGGGCAGAATTAAAACAAAACTGGAGCTTTCTTTCTCTTTTCTGCCCCTCAGACTATATCATATGTGCCCCAAGTCTTTTTTTTTTCCTTTCATAATATTACCAGTTCCTTTAGTTTTTCTTCAGATGACATGCTTTTCAAATATCCCCATCGTGATCACTGTGTTAAAAAAGGAGAAAGGTCTTGAGTCCACAGAAGATTTGTTTTTTAAGGTTATAAAACAGTTGTGGTTTTCAATGTGAAGCAAGTCAAATACTAGAAAATCAAGTACTTCAGGGCTGACAGTCTGAGAAGTGCATGTTTTAGAGAGGCTTAATCTTAGTAATAATATAGTTAGGGAGTACTCCCTGATTGAAAAACCATATATCTGAAAATTTAGTTGTATATTGAGATAACATGGGCTGCTCATCTACAAGGGATCTAGGCTACAAGTGAAACTATCATTAAATCATTATGCATGAGCAGTAAAGGGGTAATGAATGGTAGATTTTTTAGAATCTTTCAGAAAGGGTGAGGTCCTTCTTTAAAGAGTTGTTCAGGGGGCAGCTAGGTGGCACAGTGGATAAAGCACCAGCCCTGGATTCAGGAGGACCTGAGTTCAAATCTGACCTCAGACACTTGACATGTACTAGCTGTGTGGCCCTGGGCAAGTCACTTAACCCTCATTGTCCTGACCCCCAACTCAAAAAAAAAAAGAGTTGTTCATATACTAAGATAATTATCATATGCACATTAATTATAAAAGCACAGAAAAAGAAGTCATGTGGTCAGATTTGGAGGTTGTTGTTGTTATTGTTTGTCCTCTGTTCTATAAAGAGTGATGTCAGGAGGGTGATGACTTGATTTGAGAGTAGATTGGATTTAAGTGAGGCAGATCTGAGCAAAATCATCAGCCTCATTCTGTCCTCCAGAGTCATTTGCAGTTCAGTGGCAAGACTTAGGTCAGGACAACCAGTGATGGTCCGGGATACAGTAGGAGACCTTCGCCCTTTTTGAGCTAAGGTCTTTCCCAGGTCTGATTTGGAGGTAGGCCATAGAAGGAGGAATATATGAGGAGGTAACTTGATATGCCTTGGGGGTGAGGTGGTGCTTAGTGTTATTTAAATCCCTGTAAGGGTAAACAGAGTTGAATGGGGTTTTAGAATTAGTAATGACCTTTTCCCTTTATTAATCTTATACCTAGGGGTGAGTAAAACTGTATAAGATTTTCATATTGCTCTGTGTCTTCTTAATCCACAGGTACAGAAGTGGGGTGGCAGGATGAGAGCTAACACTTTCCTTTGGACTAACTCCAGTTTTCAAGGAACATCTTATCTTAAATTAAAGCACCCAAAATGGAATACAACACACCAAGTATGATTGAATCAGTGCAAAAAAAAAAGAAATAAGATCAATAATCTTTTTTGTTCCAAATACCACTAGTACTATCAGAGACTACATTAGCTCTCTTGATAGGCATTTCACAACATTTATTTACATTGAGCTTGTAGTGAACTAATATTTTTCTATTTTTTTCATGTGAAATACTATTACAATGCCTCTCTGTCCTATACTTTTTTTGTGTGTGGGGGGCAGTTAGGGTTAAGTGACTCGTCCAGGGTTACACAGCTAGTAAGTGTTAAGTGTCTGAGGCCAGATTTGAACTCAGGTCCTCCTGAATCCAGGGCCAGTGTTTTATCCACTGTACCACCTAGCTGCCCCTGTCCTATACTTTTGATACCAGTTGTGTTTAACCTAAATGTAGGCCATTATATTTTTTCTTGTAAAATTTTATCTTTTTAGTTTGGGATCATCCTTTCACTTCATTGAAGTCTATTTCTTGTAGCACAATGATATTCCATCACCATCATATATCACAGCTTGTTTAGCCATTCCCCAATTAATGGGCATTCCTTTGATTTCCAATTCTTAGCCACCACAAAAAGAGATGCTAGAAATATTTTTGTACAAATAAGTCTTTTTCTCTTTTTTGGGATGTATTTGGGCTAGGAACCTAGCAATGGTATTGCTGGATCAAAGACTATGCACAGTTCTATAGCCATTTGGGCATAGTTCCAAATTGCCTTCCAGAATGGTTGAATCTTTTCACAAAACCACTATTTCTAGCTTTCACAGATTTCATAAAAGTGTGTTCTGTATCTTTATGTAAGTTGTTGACAAATATATTGAACATATGACATACCATTATAAACTTCCCTCCAGGATGATATCCAAACACTCTTTGTTATAAATATCAAAACACAGTTTTCAACAGCCTACAAATTCAACTAATTGTAATATCATTAGACCACATTTCCCCATCTTCTATACAAAGATATGAGAAATAAATGCTGGGCACATTTTTTCTGTGCACAGTGGTGCCTTGTTGTTCCCAATTGAGCTTGGCATGTCTTATTTTTATAGAACCTATGAAGGCTTTTTGCCTTCCTTTTGAATGCTCAGATGCAGAATCAGAAAGTTGGAAGGCATCACATCAGCCATCTAGTCAAAAACTCTCATGGAAGCAAGCCTCATTGTTACATATTTGACTTGATATGGTCATGAAACCTTTTTTTGAAGACCCCCTCCAAAGAGGAGGAACTTATTATGTCTCAAGGCAGTTCATTCAACTTTTGGACAAATCTAAGAAGTTTTTCCAAATGTCAAGCCTAACTTTGCCACATCTAGCTTTTATCCATTGCTTCTGGTTCTGCCCTTTTGGGCTAAACAAAATAAGTTTAACATCTTCTCCACATGATATCCCCTCTAATATTCAAATATAGGCATGACATCCCCCCGAGTCTTCTCTTCTGCAGGCTATGTCCAATTTTTTTTAGCCATTCCTCACATGACATGGACTTGAGAGCATTTACAATCCTGGCTCCCTTCCTTTGGCTATTCTGCCGCTTATCTGTGTCTTTAAACTATGGCATCTAGAAATGAACACAGCAATCCAGGCAAGGCCAAATAAAAACACAGCATAATGGAACTATCACCAACTTATACTTGGAAGCTTAGTCTCTATTAATATAGCCCAAAATTCCATTAGCTTTTTTGTTTGCTATTATATAGTTCATATCTAACTTAGAGCCCACTAAAACCCTCAGATCTTTTCATAAAAAACATGTTTCTAACCATTCCTCCCCTATCTTATACCTGTGAAGTTTGGTTTTTGATATCCAAGTGCAAGGCTTTATATTTGTCTGTATTGAATCTCATCTTACCAGTTTCTATACTATAACCTATCAAGATCTTTATAGATCCTTACTCCAGTTTGTTAGCTATCCCAACCACCTTTGTGTCATCTAAAAATGTAATGAGTATGCAATATATGCCTTTATACAAGTCATTTATAGAAATTTTAAATATCTCAAGGCCAAGCACATCTCTATGAGGTCATCTACTAGAGACCTGCTGTTATACTGACATTGAACCATCAGTGAGTAGAGTGTTGGACTTGGAGTTAGGAAGAACCAAACTTAAATTCCCCTCAGGCACAACAAGAAAGTAACTTTACCTCCCTTAGTCTCAGGTTCCTTATTTTGTGAGGATCAAATGAGACAATATATGTAAAGCACTTTGCAAACCTTAAAACACTATAAAATATAAGCCATTATTGTTAGTTGCTAGTATTACTCTTTGAGTCCAGCCATATAACCAGTTTTGAGTCCATCTAATTATATTATGGTACACTCCTCTCTATCTTTTCCACACCAATAGTATGAGATACTTCATCAGAAGTTTTGCTAAAATCTAGGTGAATTATATCCATGTCATTTCTATTATCTACAAGTTAAGTCATTCTGTCAAAGAAGGAAATGAGGTTAGTCAGGTGTAACCTGTCCTTGACAAAGCCATCCTGGATCTTTATAATCACTACTTCCTTTTCCAGCTGTTCATCAGCCATCTTTATAATAAAACTTTCTAAAAGTTTCCTAGTAGTCAAGCTCACTGGCCTATAGTTTGAAGATTTTGATTTCTTCCCTTTTTTGAAAGTTGGGACATTTTCCCTTCTCAGAATATTATGGATAGTAGCCTTATGTCCATACCTGATTTTCCACAAATTTTCATATATTCCTGACAGTGGATTAGCATTTATATCTGCCAATTCTTTCAGTAATTCATCTGTGCCAAATTATTTGAATTCATCAAAGGCAACTAGGTTCTTTCTTAGTATATCCTTACTTGTGCTGAGCATGGGCTCCCTCTTCGACATTTTCGTTCTGTGTTTTTAAGTATATGTTGTTAATATGAATGTATGGATCACCTGGATTTGATGGAGCTGACTTGTTATTCAAATGGATTTTTTATGAGACCATGGATTAATAGGAGCAAATTGCCCTTTGACTAAAACTCCAAACTGAACCCAGATAGCTAGTAGGTAATTCCCTATTTACTAACATTTTTCCCCAAGAGAGTAAACAAATCAAAATGCTCCCTTTGACTAAACTTCAACTGATAAGTTCCCATTCACTATCTTCTTTCCCCAAGAGAGTAAATAGATCTTACTGTTCTCCTTAGCAAATATCCAGGCATCCTTGTCCTTGCTAAACCCTTCCTGTGTCTTTAAACTGCCTGTTTTAGTATTTGCTTTAGGTTAATTTGTATCATGTTAAGAAAACTGGCATTACCCTGTAACCAATGAGAAGCAGCCTTATATGCCCTCAGAAAGAGGGAGTCTTCAAGCTTCTTCTTGGGAAGAAGTCTCCAGCATGATCATACTTGTTTCTTCTTGGGACAAAATACATTGGTACTATGTTTTTCTTGTCTGTCTCTGATCTTGTTTTTCCTGTAGGAGACATTGTTTTTTCTGATCTGCTTTGTTCCTAGGAAGACAGGTATGGAAACAAATTGTAGGAGATATTATAAAATTTATTTCTCTTATCTGTTTATTATTTTTTGTAGGAGACAGCCAAATAAAAACTATATTTAATTTTTAGCAATGTCATTCTCCTTGGGAAAAAATCCAGAAGCAAAATAATAATTGATCAGTGCTGACTTCTTTCTGTGGTCAATTACTGTCTTTTCATCCATCTGAAACAAAGATTCTCTTCTTTATTTGATCCTCTTTTTTGCCCTAGTTTTCTCTTCTATAAAATGGAAAAAATATATTAAAAAAATAATAGCCTACCTCCCATGGATGTTGTGAGGATCAAATGAAATAATATTTGTATAGTGCTTAATACAGTGCCTGGTACATAGTAGTCGCTATATAAATGCTTATCATCATCATCATATCTTTTAAAAATTTATTTTGTTATTCTTAACCTCCTTCACTAGCCTTAAATCATTCAGGCTTTTGAAACTCATGATACTATATTTTACAAGATTTTATCACACTCTTATATTCATCTTCTGTTACCTGGTCTTACTTTTATCTTCTTTACAAAGATCATATAATTAATAATCTGAACTAGAATGTTTATGGGGCTCACCATCAAATTCACTGGTTCCTAGGTCCAGAATATATTTTTTTCCTCTTTCTGAAAGTCTTTTCTCCAGTCCTATACAAGGTTGGTTCTTCTGGAGTCTTCAAAAATATTGACATCAATTTCTTGATCACTTTTGTAAGTTCTCTCAGTACTCTGGGATATAATTTGCCTACACTTTGAGGCTTGAACTCATTTAAAGCAGCTAGTACTCACTTCTATCAACTCACTTACCTTCAACCACCCCACTTTGCAGTCAGATTCATTAAAACTAAGCTAATTTGAAGGCCATTCTCCTTGATAGAGAATATGAAAGCAAATAGAAGTTTAGTTCAGCATTCTTTCTCACAGAGCATAACCATCTTTTCTTGCTATTAACATACTTTTAAAATGAAATTTTTATTGTTCTTACCTTTTTAAAGCAAGTCTCAGCTTATTCTGGACTTCAGCATTTCAAATAAAGTTTTTGTAAGTTTGCTTCACTTCAATTTAATTCACATTTGTTATGCACCCACTGGGTTCCTAGAAGAGTGCTAGGTACTGAGAATACAAATAAGAAAAAGAGATACTGTAGTCCTTGCCCTCAAGAAGTTTACAATCTAAAGGGGGAAGAAAACACACAGAAGGAGGGTGAAAAGAGGGGGAGGTGGATTGTTCCACAAATCAAAGGAAGATTTTGGGAGGAATTTAGTGCGCCACCCTCTGGCCCTCCAATCTGAGGGGAGAAGCAACTGAGAGTGAGTGGAGAGAGTGTAGGGTATGTGGACCTGAGTCATTCTTCCTGGCAAAGAGATTTCAGGCGATGACTTTATCCTCCTTGAGGAGGGCATATTGTGCACAGAATAGAAGCCAAGCAGAGCTGCTGATGAAGAATGGAGTCCAAAATACTTGGACTATACTTGGCTTTGCTTGGCTATATGTGCCCTCTTCAATCTGTTGTACCATGTCCTTCAAAAGATTACCATATGCATAAAGCACCAGCCCTGGATTCAGCCCTGCCCCCCCCCCAAAAAAAATTACCATAGAGTTTCCTTTCCCTAGATATCCAGCCCTCTTCCTCAGAGTATCCTAAATTCCTTTGTTCTTGCAAAGTTAGAATATCATTTTGAGTATGCCCATCACTCTTGAAACATCTTCTGCTTTAGAATCTCTAGTCATGGGGTCATACCTATATTTTTTCTGATTTCTTTGAAACTTACTTTCTTAAATCCTAGGATATGTGTATGACCTTTTACTTTCTTTGTTATTTCAAACTCTAATGTGAGTTTTTGTTAAGGTTTCCATAATTTCCAGTTTACTAAGTATATTTTTTGGATTGAATCAAAATTGTGGAATTCTGAGCTCTGGAAGAGTAATTTGTCTGTCTCTTTTATGACAGCAAATGAATAACTAGAGAGGAAACCTACTTTAGAGAGGTTCTGGTATGGTGCTTGTGAGAAAATGGGGATTGGTCTCCTTTCAAGAATATAATTATCACCATTCAAGTTACACTCCTCCAGACCTGTTTGAGGAAAAAGGTCTCCTTCTCCCCCCCCACCCCCCCCAAACAAAATCACATGGTTCAGGGAAACCCTGAGCTGCTCCAGAGTTGTGTCCATATAAGGGAGGAATGGAAGAATTGTCCCTATATCACCTCCCCCATTGGCTAAGAAATACTGCATTCCGATTAGCTAGTTTTTGGCGTGTAGATTGTAACCCTTGAGTAATCGAAATAATGGTGAAAAGGGGGAGGGGCCATTTCATGTTAGGGATGAGAGGAGATAAAAACTGGCCTGTGAGCCTCCATTTTTGGTCACCCACCAGCTGGACAAGGAGTGGCCCATTCTCACAAGAGTGACAATAAATGAGCCTTTGACACATCACCAACATTGAGTTCCAGAAGTTATTGGAGTGATATTTCTCACAGAGCTTAAGGTGGAGTTGCAAAAGACTTGCCATTTCTGGAATTTGATGGAAGCAGTGCAGAAACTAATGTACCCCTCCTTATGCATAAGCCAGTGCAACTCCCATCATTGCAGAAGGATCCAGATGGTAAGTAGGAGTTGATGGGGGCTGAGAGCTTTCTGGTTTCTGCTCGAAAATGCATTGAAGATTTATTTTCACTGCTTTTGATTAGTGGCAATCTCCTGAGGAGGTGATACAAGATGCCTGTGTGCCTCATAGCAGATAATCAACAGCAGTTTTTTAAAAGTTCAATGGGAATTAGAAACTATGGGGCTATAAACCTATAATATAGAAGCTACTGATGCAAATCCTAAATGGTGTCACCATAGCAACTCCTTTTGCACACAGGATGCTGTATGTAACCTTAGGGGACTTTAACAGCCTTTCATTCCTTAAATAGCTAAGTATTAGAGTGTAATTCTTTTAAATTAATTACAATGCTTCTTCATTTCTTTAACAATTGATTTTGTTAGAAACATATTAGTACCTTTTCCTAGTATAAAATTTAACTAAAGGTAACCACTTGTGTTTGAATTCTTAGGTGAATTGCTTCTTTAATACTGTCATAAAGATGTTTTAAAAGGTCAGCCCTTGAAAGACAGAGATCATGGCTATTCTTTTTTACAGTAGTCTAGCCCCACTGCAGAGCTGTGGGTGCTTAGTACATATAATTTAATATCATTTCATGTTTTCTATGGGCACCCAGTGACAACTTTTATCAACTAGAAAGAGGATAGTCTAGGTGAAACGCACGTGTCTAAGATTTACCCTTTGAGGTTTATAGAGTTGTTTTGTGTTTCTATATTTCCTTTTATTTTCCATTTTTTCTTTTAATGGAGGAGAGAAAAGCATGATACTCAAATAAAACAGTGATTTTATGATTGCATTTTGTTGATAAAATGCTATAATATATAAAGCCTACTAGAAAAAGAATTTTATTCTATCCTACTGATAATCTCAGAATGTCAACATTCTCATGTAGATTTTAATAAGCAAAGGAAGAGTTGGGGGAGGAAAAGGATGGAGAGAAGGAGGAGAGGGGAGAAGGAAAAGAAAAGGAGGAAGAAAAGAAGGAGGAAAAAAGAAAATAAGGAAGAAAAGGAAGGGGGAAAAAGTAATCCATGTCTAATTTCTATTTAAATGAATCTAAGTTGTTGTTCAGTTTTGTCCAATTCATCATCACTGCATTTGGGGTTTTCTTGGCAAAGATACTGAAGTGGAAAGCCATTTCTTTCTTCAGCTCATTTTACAGGTGAGGAAACTCAGGAATTAAAGGTTCTCATTTTTTTGCCAGAAATTCATTCAATTCAAACACACCAGCTCAACGGGACCTCTAAGGCTAGTTAGTTCAACCTGTATTTGACCACAAACCCCTCTGCAACAGACCTGATTATTGAATAATAACGGTCGTGGGATCAGAGAACTGGACAAGACCTTAAAACCAATCTAGTCCAACCTCATTATTTTATAGCTAAGAAACAGAGGCCCAGGGAGGTTAAATGATTTGCCCAAAGTCACATAGACAGTAAATGGAAGGTTTGGTTATTGCTCACTAGTTTCCTCAAAATGAATGTCTCTACAAACTTTTAAAAGTTCTAATGCTTCTCAAATGTTATTCTTTTGCCTTTATATTCCATGCCAAGTATTGTTAAATTTGCACAACTCTACCTCATTTAAATCCAATTCATTCTTAACTCAAGACATCATCCTTATGATGTCATTGATCCTCTTCCAGAATGAAACATGAATAACAACTATTACACATATAACTATTACAGTTTTATTATACAGGAACTTTGGGTTATTCCTTCTAGGCTCCTATAGATTCCTTCTTTTTATATATCAATACTTTGTTTTAATAATTCCGGGAAAAAAATTCCAGGAATTTGTTGAAAAATACTCTGCAGTGTAGTACTCACATTCTTTTTTTTCCTAAAATTTTGGGAGTTAATAACCTTGAGGTTATAGTATCTTGATTTATCTTTTAGGTCTATCACTTCTGCCTGTATATTTTCCAATTTTTTCAATAGTTGAGCTACTTTCAAGACTTGGTTTTCCATTCTATCTACATTTTCTGCAATTTTATTTTCTTTTACTAGTTACTTCTATTGATTTTTACCCAGGTTTTAAATTTTATATTCCATGTTATGTTTCCCCTAATTATTTCCTACCAATTGTTTTTAGCATCTTTTTATTCAACTTTAGGTTCTCTTGTCATTTAAAAATTCCCCACAGGGTTCTTTTATTTGCTTTTGTGATTTTTTTTTGGCTGGTGTTCATTTTTTCTTAATTTCCTAGAACATGATACTTATCCATTTAAGGAACTATTGGGATATTTTATATTGTTTCCTTTTCCATCTGTATTACTTTTCATATGTTAGCTGTTTTCACCTTTCCATATTTAAAAAAAAAAACATACCAAACTGTATGTTTCCCATTTGCTTTTTTGAGTACATTCATGTTATCATTTGTGCTTTTAGTTGTTTTTCTTCTTTGGTGTTTCTGTGTTTTTTAAATATAAAGGGTATGGGAGGAGTTTTTCTCCCTTAAAATCTCTCATTCCACCATCTTTACAGGAAAATATCTATTTTTTTATATCCACATTTGTCACTGCATATTTGAATCTCTGATAACTGAAAAATTTACATTTTAAAAACAACCAAAATCATGGCTATTTAAGAACTTATACGAGGTGATGATGGTGATAATAATGATTTGTTATGGAAAGAAAGATGTATTTATATTATAGGTGGCTCATGTGGATCCCCACATACTTTCCCCCTCTTATTTCTCTCTCCCTCTGCCTTTTATTCTTTGGATTAAAAAATCTAAAAAAATAAAAAACAACAACAACTTTGCCCTGGTTCAGGAAATTTTGCTTGCAGTTTTTCTAGCCTAAGATACAAAAAAACTGTAAAAGGATGAAGGAAAGACCATCTATGTGTATTATGTTTGAGAAGTATTCATAATAGGATATTCTAGGTATTAAAATTTAGATTGACATAAATTTTCACCTAGACTTGTATTTATAATTTTGCTCTGAAACTGTTTAAGAGTATGTGGTTTAGTTTTTACTCTGCATTTGATTTCTGATGATCATTTCTATAAATGAATCCATTTCCCCCATCTTATGTTTTTATTTAGTTTGAAACTCTAGGGATCACAAACTTAAATTCCATTTGACCTGTTCAGAATTTTCCTTGGACTATGATGCTTGGTTTAAAAAGTGCAGATACCTTTAAATAGTGAAGATAAGTCCTAAAATGACTTTCTTGCCTGAAGCAGGATAACATGGCCTGAGAGAGATAGTCTGGAGTTTCCTTTCAGATGTAAAGTGAACCTTTCTTGCATTCTTTGTGGAACCCTGTTACTCATCATTAGAACTTTGTCTCATGTTTGCCTTTGTCCAGACCTTATGTGGTAGAGTGCTAGAGAGAAGATTTTGGGGGTGGTGATGATATACTATATGAAATAAGATAGAAAGAACATTTACTCACTAATAAAATGTGTCTAGCTTGAAAGGGGTAAAATGTCTTCACCTTATCTTTAAGGCATTTACTTCTTTAAATTACTTCTTTCAGGAGAAAGACATGATCTGCAATAACACAAAGATTTTCTTTGTAAACAGTAGTATTTTTAAATTGTATTTCAAAGAGGTTATAAATGAAATGATACAAGAGTAACAGTGGCTATTTAGTGTCAAAAAGCTAACATTAATCTTGAAATCTAAAAGGAAATTGGGAAGCTTTTAGTCAGTGTTGTTTTTCTGCATCCCAGTTCCTATAATGTTATTAAAACCTTCATCCATCATCTATTTTGGTTGAGTAAGTGAGAAAAATGAATAAAATTCCAACAACCTTAATTATACTTAGGTAAGCTTGATAGGCTTTGCAATCAGATTAATGTCTTAAAATGGAAAATTACAGAAAACTCATCCTGTAAGTCAGGACTAGGAAAATGTCTTTGACAACTTAAAACCCACTACATTCCTGAATTTTAATAAACTTACATCTTCTGGGACTCATGTTCATTTATAATGGGCCAAACTCATCTGCTTGTCATTAAGATGCACTTAAAAGAAGCAATGTTTTTGGATATAAAATAGCTTTGTCCTGATTTAAGAACAAATTAATTAGAAAATCATGAATTCAATTCCCCATATAAGATCATAATATTATAGATTTAGAGATGGAAATGACCTTAGAGGTCTTAAGTCTAGCTCCTTTATTTTACAAATGAGGGAAACTGAGATTCAGTGAATTTAAGTGACTTGTCTACAGTCATATAGCTAGCAAACATCTGAGGTGGAATCTGGACCCAGGTTATGTTAACTTCAAATCCAGTACTTGATCCACTGTACTATCATACTTCAAAATACTTAGGGCTGAAAATTAAGGATAATGGCATTGGCCAAGAAAAATATTGGGATTTTATTGTTCCCCCAATATTTGAAAATCGGTTTGAGATATTTTCTAAATCCCAAGTATCTCTAGATTTTTCATCAACAATGTAGATTTTGATACTTAAATGGTTCTGTAATCTCATCAATCATCAAGCACCAATTTAGGTAACCTTCCACCAGTCCACATTGATTCTCTGTAATTCTTATTCATTTTAACCACAAATCACCCACATGAGGGTCTACCCTACATGGGTTAGGCCTACTAGTTTTCTTGACATTGTGTGGACAGTGGTGGATAGCCTATAAGAATCATCTATTCCAAAACTCCTATACATAGTCAGCCTATTTTCTTTTCTGTTTATGCTTTTCTAATAATATCATTTATGGTACTTCTTCCATGCAGTTTTACTTTATTAATGTGTTGTATCCTATCCACACTTACCTTGAATCTTTCCATAGACTTTTGGGTGAACTTCAGCTTAATTCTTTGAAAACTGGCATTTCATGAATTCCAAATGTATAGTATATTAGAAGAATTTTATTGTTCAAAAGGTAGACCTTAGGGGCATCTAAGTGGCACAGTGGATAAAGCACTGACCCTGGATTCAGGAGGACCTAAGTTCAAATCCGGCCTCAGACACTTGAGACTTACTAGCTGTGTGACCCTGGGCAAGTCACTTAGCCCCTATTGCCCCCACAAAAAAAAAAACAAACAAAACCAAACAAACAAAAAAAGGTAGACCTTTGTTTAAAGAGTTATTAGAATCAATTGAATAAATTCCCAGGGCCAATCCAACCTATTTCCCTTATTTTCAATTGTGGGCCCAGTTTATTATCTAATCACACTATCTGTTTAAAATATATGTAGTTGATGGATTAGTTCTATTAATTGTCTATCCAACCATGCAACTAATTTGTATGATCTGGATGATAGTTATTCTTAATCTTTTTGATTTTTCCTTTGTGCATAATTAAATCTAAGTGTTAGTTGTGGATCACATTTAGTAGGTTTTGTTGTTTTTAGGAACTTGATCAATCAATGCAATTATATCCACAAAGAAGAATATCTGGAGTGCTTGACCATATATAGAGAATTTCACATCTATTTGGTCTGTACACTTTACTTCTCACTGCTACATAGTAGTGGTAAACAATGTTGATGAGAATACATCTCCCTATCTTATGCCTCACTTAGTACTAGTAAAAGTTGATCATGAGTCATCACTTTTGTTATATCTTTTTTTTTTTTTTTGGTGAGGCAATTGGGGTTAAGTGACTTGCCTAGGGTCACACAGCTAGTAAGTGTCAAGTGTCTGAGGTCGGATTTGAACTCAGGTCCTCCTGAATCCAGGGCCAGTGCTTTATCCACTGCACCACCTAGCTGTCCCTATTATATATATTTTTTAAATCATATGATTTTGACCCTCTTTTGGTGAGTGTAGCTGAGAAAATAGAAGCTGTCCTGATTAATTTCAGGTGCATTTAACTCTGTTCAGTATAAATCCTCTTAGTAAATGCCTACTACAATGATAATTATTCACATTAGGATTATAGGACCAAAGGTTTTTGACCTGTCTCTTTACAGATGAGGAAATAGAGGTCATATTGGTCAAGTGACTTGACCAAGGTCTCATGGGTATTGAGGCAAGATACAAACTTACACTCCCTAAATTAATTAATTGACTCCAGATCTAGCATTCTTTCTACTATATCACAATTTATATGATACATTAAAGAATACAAAGCTATTTTCTCCCAATAACCCTAAAACTTCTTAGGAAGCTTGGTGGAATATTTGACAATAGACAGAATTCCACTAAAAAGATTCCACTTATCATAGGATTCTCATGTCCCATTGACCTCTATAATAGAACATTAGAATTAATCTATTCTTAGGATTTCAACGTTTACATTACTACCCAATAATTGTAATACTTGTTATTTCCATTATTACTTCCTGTTCATTCCTTTACTTTCTTAAACATTCTGCAAATTCATTTGATATCTACATAAAAACCAGTACCATTTATACAAGCAGTATACTTGTCATGTAGTCATCATTAGTTTCATGAAAATTACTTTGCATTATGTTAACAGTGGCTAACCACAACCAAACATTTCACAGGATAAAAATAAATGGTTATTGGTATTCACATTATATAATGTTATAATGCCTCCTAGGCACACCTAACTTGACTCTAAAACAATATACTCAGCACAATGCTTTCATGAAGAAGACTCTTAATGGAGTGTTATTAAATAAATGAATAAATAAAAAATATTCACTCGATTGCTTTGCAGTCTCTTAACCAGGTGGCCAGCTTTGATGACCATCACTCAAAAAGTCAAGTGGAAGTGTATTAGCAGTTAGCATTCCAGTTGTTAGCAAATCAGGAGTACTCACTTGTAATAAGAGGCCATATCAAATAAATTATTTTGATGAATGGTAATACTGAAGTGTTCTTTGAAACAGTTGTATACATGACTTAAAATGTTGGCCAGCAAGGATAGGGGTTAGGCTTCTGATCTTATTGATATAGGGAACACTCTCATAAGGAAATTCCCTAAGCCAAGGCAGGTTGGCAAATGTTTTGCACCTTATAATATTAGTTGCTAAGACACCTGAAAATTAAATAAATTTTTTTCCTCTTTAAAAAAATAAACATTTTATTTAAAGTTTTGAGCTCCAACTTCTATCCTCCCTCCTTCCCCTCACCCCTCCCTGAGATGGCAAACAATCAATTATAGGTTATACATGTGCAATCATGTAAAACATTATAATATTGGTCTTTTTATAAGAAAACTTGAATAAAAGAAAAAATGGAAGAAAGTGAAAAATAGCATGCTTCAGTCTGTGTTCAATCAATATTAGTTCTTTCTTTGGAGGTGGATAGTATGCTCCATTGTTAGTCCATTGGGAATGTCTTGGATCATTGTATTGATGAGAATAGTTAAGTTCTTCATCAAACAATATTGTTGTCACTATGCACAACGTTTTCTTGGTTCTGCTCACTTCACTATATCAGTTGCTACAAGTCTTTCTAGACTTTTCTGAAATCATCCTGCTTGTCATTTCTTATAGCACAATAATATTTCATCACCATCATATACCACAACTTGTTTAGTCATTACCCAATGGATGGGCATTCCTTTGATTTCCAATTCTTAGCCACCACAAAAAGAGATGCTAGAAATATTTTTGTATAAATGGTTCTTTTTCTCTTTAGGGGGATGTCTTTAGGATATAAACCTAGCAGTGGAATTGCTGGATCAAAGAGTATGCACAGTTCTATAGCCCTTTGGGCACAGTTCCAAATTGCCCTCCAGAATGGTTGGATCTTTTCACAACTTCACCAACAGTGTATTAGAATCCCAGTTTTCCAACATCCAATATTTTCCTTTTTTGTTATATTTGTCACTATTATAGGTGTGAGGTTATATCTTAAAGTTGTTTTAATATTCATTTCTCTGATCAATAGTGATCTGGAGAAAAATTAAATAACTTTTCCTAGCTTACACAGCCAGTAGGTATGAGAGATAAGATTGAAACTGCGTTTTCCCAACTTAAGGAGCTCTCATGTACTTATTTACCTCTTTATCTACAACTTCCCAATAAAACTTAGTTAAACCAAGTAGGTAATATCTTCCTAACCATTAGAACTATAAAAAATAGAATGGGCTATCTTGGTGTTTTGGATGATCATTTGTGGGGATATTGTAGAAAGGATCCCTGATCTTGCAAAAGTTGGACTATCCAATTCTTTTTCTATTTTTCTGTGAAATGGTAATCAGTATGAGACACTGAATACTGAAGAAGTTGTCAAGCCCCATTAGTTGGTCTATCTCATTCATCCAAGTGGTACTAGAAGAAGTCACACAACATTGAGTTTACTATAGATTTGTGCTGTTTAACCTCACTGAGCCCTCACTAATGCACAATGATCATTGATTGTCTCACTCTCATTCTTCCTGTAGTGGCTGTTCTAAAGTTTTCCTCTTTTCAGTCTTCTACCTATCCCTGCCCCTCCCTGTCCTCAGATGATCTTATATTCTCATTTACTGAGGATATTGAAACTATCAGTAATGAACTCCCTCATCTACCTTCTTCCAAAAATTTTATAGCACCATATCCTCTACTCCTTCTAATCTAGAGAATTAGGGGAGGAGCCAAGATGGCGGAGGAAAGGCAGTGAGCTACCCAACACGATCGCTCCAAAAAAACATCCAAATAAGGTCATAGGAAAATACCCAGAGCAGCAAAGCTCACAGAAGAATGTGCTGAAATCATCTTCTAACCAAGAACGGCTTGGAAGGTCAGAAGGAGGGAGCTGCTGTGCTGATACAGGAGTTGGGCCCAACCCCAAAGTCACCCTGACACAGATCCAGTCTCAGGAAGTCCTCACCAGAGAAGGAGACCCCCAGAGCCTCTGAATCAGCTGAAGCACCAGTGTCATCTGGAACAAAGCTCACAGTCTGGTGAGTGGGTTGAGCCCTGGGCAGGGGAGAGACTACAGGGTTCTATGCTGGTGCTGAGGCAGAACTTGGATTTTACACCCCTACTGAGAACCAGGAGGTAGGCTCGAGTAGAAGTGGCCCAAGTAGGGGAGGGGCACAGGCTGGTCAGAGCTAACAACCACCACAAAACAAAGCTGGTTGATTGGCAAGTTGGTCTGGGGTCATCTAGGACCAGGAAACAGGCCAGGTGAGGGAAGAACCTGATTCTCCTTAAATCATACCACCAGGGACTTCTTAAGCTTGGGATACTGCAGCCTGGAAACAGTGCCCCACTTTAAGGAGCTAAAAGTCTAGTAAAAGAAAGGCAAGATGAGCAGACAGAGAAAGGTGAGGACCATAGAAAGTTTCTTCAGCAACAAGGAAGACCAAGGGGCACCCTCAGAGGAAGATGTCAATATCAGGGTCCCTATATCTAAAGCTTCCAAGAAAAATATGAATTGGTCTCAGGCCATAGAGGTGCTCAAAAAGGACTTTGAAGATAAAGTTAGAGACATAGAGGAAAAAATGGAAAGAGAATTAGGTAGCCATCTCTTCCTATCTCCTCCAAGAATGTGACCCACTTATTATTTCCTCCCTCATCTTTCTCTCCCTCTGTCTATTGGCTCCCCTTTGACTACAAACATTCTCATATCTCTTCCATTCTATTTTTTTCTTGATCAAATCATAGAATGTAAGATCTAGAAAGGATTTAAAAAATAAATCATCTAATCATTTATCAGTTAGCAAGTATTATCCAGTCCAATCCAAAAATCAATCCCCTTTACAACAATATTTTCAACTATTCATACAAGTCTAGCTAGAAAATTTCCAAGTGTGTCTAAGCTACTAATTCCAAAGGCAGGAATTTAATTTTGACAGTTCCAATTGTTAGAGTTTTTCCCCCAGACATTGAAACATATATAGTAATCATCATCTCAGCCAAAGCAACAGCAAAAATAGACAAGAGATAAACAGGGAAACTACATTTTGCTGAAAGTTACCACTGGAAATGAATTAATTCAATATTATATATATATATATATATTTGTATATGCTTCAAGTGGCATAACATCCAAACACTTAAAGGAAAAGCTAAATGAGGCAAGGAGAAATAGATAGTAAAACTGCAAGAGTAGAATTCCACAATGTATCCCCTTCAGAGAGAGACAAATTTAACTAAAAAATAAAGGAGAGAAGTGAAAGGCCAGAATAGAATTTTAGGAAAGTGAGATATGATAGCTCACTGGTGATTATTGTATAGAAATAGAAAAGATGTGCATGGCAACTGTGTCATGCTCTGTGTGGCAGCTTACAAAAATTGACCATGTATTAGGGCATAACACCTCACAAATGCAGAAAAGCAGAAATGTTAAGGACATCCTTTACTGACTACAGTGCAGCAAAATTATATTAAATAAATTTCTACTGATGAAAATATTTAAAATTTACCATAAACTAAATAACTGAATTCTAAAGAACTAATGGGTTAAAGAAGAAATCATGGAAACAATAAGTAGTTTCCTTAAAGATGATGAGAACAATAAGACAACATACCAACAATTTTAGGATGCAGCCAAAGCAGGGTAAAACCAAGAGGCAGTTTTATATATAATAGGGATATACTTTAGTTCTTTCCTCTAAGATCTGGGGTAAAGGAAGGATGTACATTGTAATGACTGCTACTTAATATAGTGCTAAAAATGTTAGCTACAGCGATAAGATAAGAAAAAAATAAAGGAATAAGCATAGGCAAAGAGGATGCAGCATGATCTTTTTGAAGATGATATCATAATGTCTGTGGTCACTTTAGCAATGCTGTAGGATGTAAGATAAATCTACATAAATCATCAGAATTTCTGTATGTTACCAACAAAACCTAACAAGAGGAGGCTCAAAGATAAATTATATTTAAAACAACTGTAAAATATGTAAAATATTTGAAACACCATTTCCCAAGATACACAAAGGAAGCACATAATACAACTACAAAATATTTATGGCAATAAAGAAAAATTAGGGTGGGGCAAAAGTCACAATGTTTTAATAACTTTTTGAAAATTATTTTTCCCCATTTATAAGATTTGATTTTTCACACATAATATAAATTCATTTCCTATATATAGTATATGATGCTATGATATTGTAAATTGAAAACAAAAAAATAAAGAAGTTATTAAATGTTGAAATCCTTCATGACTTTTGGCCCATCCTATATAAATAATTTAAAAATATTAATTGGTCATGAATAGGCTTAGTATGATAAAAATGACAAGAGTGCCAGTTTCAGTGCCATGCCAACCAAAGTGTAGGATTATTGTATAGAACTAGAGAAAATAATGAAATTCATCTGGAGGAACCAAAGGTCAAGAATCTCAAGGGAAATAATGAAAAGGGGGTTTACTAGTATCAGATCTCAAACTATACTACCAATCAATAATCATCAAAATGAATTTCTACTAGGTGGTATAAAAATAAATAGGTCAATCAGTGGAACAGATTATTCTGTGTGTTTATATATTCTCTGTGTATATATACATATACGTGTTTATGTACACATATATGTTTATGTGTATATGTATGCATGTACATCTGTATTGTGTACATATACATGTACATATACATATATATGTATATACACATATCTTACCACACATACAGAAGAAAATGAAACTAGTAACTTGCTGTTTAGCAAGTCCAAAGATTATAGTTGCTGAAGTAAGCTCTTACTATTTGATAAAAACAGCTGTGAAAACTGGAAAAATTCTGTTAAAAACTAAGTATTGACCAACACTTCACGCCATATACAAAAAATAAGCTCTAAATGGATACATAATATGTTAAAGAAGCAAATAAGAAACTGCCTTTCAAATCTGAATAGGGTAACAGTTCATGACCAAACAAGAGTTGAAGAGAATCACAGAAAATAAAATGGACAATTTTGCTTACATATTTTTATTAGAAAAAGTCTTTGCACACAGATCCAGTGCAGCTAATTAGTAGGGAAATGATTAAATGGGGGGGGGGGGCGGGAATCATGAAGGAGGAGGGGAGGAAGAGAACAAATTTGAAACTCAAAATTTTAAAAAATGAACATTAAGGGGCAGCTAGGTGGCGCAGTGGATAGAGCACCGGCCCTGGAGTCAGGAGTACCTGAGTTCAAATCTGGCCTCAGACACTTAACACTTACTAGCTGTGTGACCCTGGGCAAGTCACTTGACCCCAATTGCCTCACTAAAAAATATATATATATAATTAATTAATTAATTAATTAATTTTTTTTAATTAAAAAAAATTTAAATGAACATTAAAAAATGGGGGGGGCAGGGCAGCTAGGTGGTGCAGTGGATAGAGCACTGGCCCTGGATTCAGGAGGACCTGAGTTCAAATCCGACCTCAGACACGTAACACTGTGTGACCCTGGGCAAGTCACTTAACCCCAATTGCCTCACCAAAAAAAAAAAAATGGGGGGGGGGGAAATGTGCTTTTTTTTTTAAATGGGAAAAATCTTTGCAGAAAGATTTCCTGATAAGAGTCATATTTCCAAGATGTGTAAAGATTTGATTCAATTCTATAAGAATAAAAACTATTTCCCAATTGATAAATGGACAATGGTTATGAATAAGCAGTTCTCAAGGGCAGAAATACAAGCTATCTAGAGCCATGTGAAAAAAAAATGGTCAAAATCACTAATAATTAGAGAAATGTAACCTAAAGCAACTTTAAGATTTCACCTC
Source organism: Dromiciops gliroides (assembly GCF_019393635.1). NCBI lineage: Eukaryota > Metazoa > Chordata > Mammalia > Microbiotheria > Microbiotheriidae > Dromiciops > Dromiciops gliroides. The sequence goes on from NC_057865.1 coordinate 130,644,915, forward strand.
ATACTCATTAGATTGGTAAAACTGGAAAAAAAAGAAAGATGATAAATGTTATATTGGGCTTCAAGAAAACAGGCAAGGAATTATTCCAGCCATTCTGGAAAACAGTCTGGATCTATGCCCCCAAAGTTACTACATTGTGTATAACCTTTGACCCAAGAACTCCACTACTAAGCAGAGAGAAGAAAAGCTCTTTATTTTAAAAAGTATTTATAACTGCACTTTCTGAGGTGACATGGAACTAGAAACTAAGGAAGAACCCACCAGTTGGAGAATAGTAGAACAAATTATATCTAAATGTAACATAATATATTATGCTAAAAGAAATGATGAAGTAAATCGTTTTGGAGAAACTTGGGAAGACAATTAACTGATGCAGAATGAAAGCAAGCAGAGTTAGGAAAATAATTCATATCATAACAACATTGTAAAAAAAACACTGAAGCATAGAAATAAACATAGAAATACCTATGAACTCTGATCAACACAATGATCAATCATGATTCCAGAGGATTTATGATGAAGAATGCTACACACATCATGACAGAGAAGTAATGGATGCAATTAGCCGAATGAAATGCATTTTTTTTACATGGATGATATGGGAATTTATTTCCCTTGACTATGTATATTTGTTTGCAATGGTTTTGTTTTTCTTTATGTTCAAGGAGGGGAATGGGAAGATGAAAGGGAGAGGGCAAAAAGTGTGCTAATTGAAACAAATAAATGCAGGTACAACCAGTCTTCAACATTCTTGGGTTTAACTCAGAATTTCAAATATTCTCATGATAACCTAATTTTCACTTTCAAGTTGGTAACTGCACACATTCTCAGTAACAAACAGTAGGGGAAAAAATGAGAAGTGTGCTGCATGCAAGTTTGTGGAATAGTTGGAATCCTACCAGGTGCTTCACTGGTCTTGTTTACATCACTGTTGTAAAAAAGCTCTCCATGTATTCATTGCATATTAACACTGTTTGCCTTTAAAACTCAAGTTTTGTATTACAATTATACTCAAAGCATAGTGCAAGTCCTTGCGGGTCTAAGGTGATATTGAGACTTCACCAGCCTTGGTGTCTTCCAAAAACAGCAACTAAAGTCACAGCAACCTCTCCCTTGGTTTTCAGAAGGTTAAAAAAATGTTTTCATTTTAAGAATTTTATTTGCTGTACAGTATTTATGGCACTGTATATTTCATGTGTTATGAAAAGTGAATATTGTTTAAAATCAGTGTTTTGTTTTGTTTTAATTGAGATGTTAGCACAAAAGGTCGCAGAATTCTAGAAAAATATTTTGCATGTTATTAATTTTTATTTTGTATATTTCATATTATGGTTTATTTTATATTATCAGAATTAATGTTTTGTTATAAAGAATTATATGTAGAAAATCATCATGGAAAGAGGACCCACCTTCTTCATTATTAACAATAACTGTGGACCAACTCCCACCTGCAGCTCAGATAAGAACAAGGTTGCAGAAAGTGACAGTATCCCCCAGACCAACAGTCCTGCTTCCAGTGCAGCCCTCATAACCATCATCTCAGGAAGCAACTTCAATGGAGAAGGCAACAGCCATCCTCCACCAACTGCCCACCAGCTGCCAGATGGAAGAATGTGGCAGACAAGTCAAACCGCCACAGTCTTTACCTTTTTTCCTGCAGACCTTGATGGAGATAGCCTAGGTCCTTGAACCCAAGAGCTTCTGGAATTGTAAAACTTCCCGGCCACTGCCCACAGGCATCCTTCTGGGAAGCCAACCCCCTGAGATGCAGCCCAGAAATTGCTCCTGCAGATGTTATAGACACAGCTATGAAGATCCAGAAAAGAAAGTTCTTATCACCAAAGACTTTGATGCTGTCAAATGGTTCATCACCAGAAATGGACAACATTTTACTAAAGAAGAGGAATTATGCTCTGCATTGTTACTGTACCCTAAGGACAATGGGATCTTTCTCTCTGACTAACAGACAAAACTCTCCCTATGTATTTTTTCCTTTGTTAAAATGTGAACTCCTTGGCAGAAGAGACTGTCTTAGTTTTCAATTTGTAGCCTCAGTGATTAGCACAGTAATCCCTTAAAAATTCTTTATTCATTCATCTATTTGGCAGAGATGTCAAAATGGATTGCTGTTCAGGTGTGGCCTGGAACAGATAAATTCATCTTTAATAGTCTATAATTCTATAATTGTTCCCATTTTAGAGAAGGGTATGATGATCGCACACTAGGTATTTTTACTCAAATTATTTGAAGTGTGAGTGAAGGAGCCAAGAATAGAACCCAAATTTTATTGATATTATCCTTCATGCTCTCTGATAGAGTACTCTACTCATATCACTGATTTTGGGTTGATGATCATATTTTTTGAAAAATGGAGCTCATATCATTATGTCAACTCAAAAATTCTAAATCCCTTCCATTTCAGTCCATCTATTAGGTCCCAGGTGAGTCAATAGAGCTTTCATTCAAATCAAGCCTGAAGAAAGTGGCATCTATGTTTATTTGGAATCCTTAAGTACGTTCACAAGGAAGACTGGGAGTGCAGAACAGTGAGAAACAACGTTTTCCACTTTCTTAAAGGTAATGTGACCATGGCAGATACTGAAACACTAAGTTAAGCACAAGCAACTAATGCAATGACAATAAAAATTAGATTGTTACATTGAGGGAGAAATCATTCTTGACAGTCACACGGAAGGAGCTCTGGATTTTACAATCTGGACTTATAATTGTTGAGATGTTGCATTTATAATTACGGCATAAATGTTTTATTACTTCAATTTGGCCTCATTTGAGCAGGCATTCTTTTCATTGGCAGAGATCACAGGGTATGCAGTTGTTAAAGATATGGTCTACTCGACAAAATTGTTTGTGAAAGTCTATCTCTTTTTTAATAATTTCATTAAGGATACTCTTGACACAGATACAAATCATTCTCAAATTGATTTTGTAAAGATTAAAAAAATCAGACTCATGTGTTGATGTTTATTGATGATTATGACCTAATTTAATAAATGATCAAGAGAGTAAAAGAGTAGCACTAATTTGCTCTCTGACAGCATGTCTTTGAACTCTGAAACAACTTTGAAGTTCTGTGCAACTTGTAATGAAACAAAATGAGTTGTCTTGACAATCATAACACGCGCCTGCTTATAGATGTCACACCAAAATAATGAGTGGCCAGTGACAGCAGTTATTAGAGGATGGCCTTATTTGGAGAGGAGAAAGCTTATCAGGATATAAAATGTTAAGTATCAGAGCGTTGATACTTATGAATCTATCAATACTTCCTGGTTCTGACAAAAGTGTTAAATCCAGGGCTCATAAAATTCCGGAGGGCTTTTATAGCAACTTGCCCCCTCTACTTTACCCCATATTCTTCCTATCATCACTTTTTGGGCTACTCTCAGAATACCTGTCTTCTCTGACTCCTGCCTGTGAGTCAGATGTCCCCAGGAGCAGCTATGTATAATATGTTAGTAGATTATTGGTAACGCTCGGTTGTTTCTATATGCCCTTTCCTTTTTCACCAGAATCATCCAAGGTAGGGATAAGCAAGAACAAATGCTCAATAAATAAAACTAGAAGTGAGACAAATGGCAAGGAGAAAGTAATTTATTTCAAGTTTTTCTTTCAACTAGAAATCAGTGAAAGAAACTTTCCCTTTAAGGAAAAAAATCTGATGACAAAGTGATTAATAAGGTGGGGGAGGAGGGAAGTGCCCAACACTTTTATTATTGAAAACTAGACTTAAAAATTAATTTTAGATAAGTATCCATGATAAGAAAAACTCAGGGGCAGCTAGGTGGTGCAGTGGATAGAGCACTGGCCCTGGAGTCAGGAGTACCTGAGTTCAAAATCCGGCCTCAGACACTTAACACTTACTAGCTGTGTGACCCTGGGCAAGTCACTTAACCCCAATTGCCTCACTTAAAAAAAAAACAACAAACCAAACTCAGTAAATTAAGCAATTAAGGTAGTAATTTACAATTTTATACATGAAGCTGCATTTGACAAAACTATTATAAAACTCATATCCTTGAAAAAAACTCATATCCTTATTAGTACATAACAGTACAAGGTTAACACTATTTTTTCCTCTTCAAAAGTTTTCCATGGCATTATGAAGTGAACAGAAATCTCAAGATTTCTGGTTCTAATACTTCCGAGGAATACTTGTTCTGACACTTACTAGCTGTGTAACCTTGGACTAGCCTCTTGGACTTTCTCAATGTCAATTTCCTGGCTTCTAAAATTAACATAATAATATTCATAATACGTACTCCATCAGACTATCAGGCACAAAGCACTTTGTAAGATAAGCATGAGTAAATTATACTCACATCACTGATGTATGTATTCCCTCCGATGATAGGATGTCTGTATATTCTGCATAACTCTGATCCATGGTATCCCTTGAACTTAGCACAAGTGGCCCACTCGGTGCAGGGAGCCTTCTTCACTTTCTTACATCTTTCAAGATGCCTTATGTAATTTTAACATATACATGAAAGAGGTCTCTACCCAATTAAATGTTTCTTTTTTTCTTGTCAATGAACAATAAGGATTCTATATACATTGAAGTCAAATGTGTCATGGTAAAAATGTAGATATAATCAATAGTGATGTTAATAGGAGAGAAGGAAAGAAACTAGCATTTATTAAGTACCTATTATGTGCCAGGCACTGTGAAAAGCACTTTACAAATGTTATCTCATTTGATCCTCACAATACTGGGAAGTAGGTACTATCATTATCACCATTTTACAATTGAGGAAACAGAAAGATAAAGTAACTTGCCCAGGGCATCTGAGGTTGGATTTGAACTCAGGTCTTCCTGACTCCAGTCACTCTATAAACTGTACAACCTAGCTGCCTCAATAAATTCTGATTTCTCCCCTATGCTTTTGTTACCTTTCTCTCCTACAGATAACCTAAGAAACAATCCTTTGAGATCCCCCAAACTGTGTCACTTTCAGCATGAATACCAAATGCACTGAATAACTTGACCAAAATCAAAATTAATAATTATTATATGGTACAAGGGCTGTCCCTCAACATGTAGCATGGGGTGTTGTATAGCTCAAAGGAAGGCAAAATAGTCATCTCTATTCTCTTCTTCCCTTATGCTTCTCCACAGAAACTAAAATTCCTCCCAGGAAGGGATATAGGAAGTTGGGACCAAAGGCTAGTCACTCTGTTCTCCACACCGTCTCCTCCCTTAAATACTATTAGTCTGTGGTATGTGGTTTTCAGATTTAAACTAACTTGCGACCATGATTTCATTTATGGGAGAAGCAAGACCCCAAGTTCTATATCCAAAGCTTGACCCCATTTCTATCAGATACCATTTCCACAAATGAACACACATAGTGAATAGCAATGAATTTCACTTATCCAACTTGATAGCCAAAGAGAAATCAGACAAAGTATACAAAGGAGAGAGAGACAGAGACAGAGACAGACAGAGAGACAGAAAGAGAGACATAGACATAGATCTCACCCAAGGGAAAATTATCAAAGTATAGCAAGCTGGGGATAGTGACTTGGTAGAGACTGTCAGTTCTTCTCATGTTATCTTCCTCCCAGAGTATTTTCCTTCAGCAATCTGAGGTGGAATCAGCCTCTACCATCTTCTTTCTCAAACCTGGAAGCCAAAAGTTCAAATTAAAATGAAAAGATTCTCAACTGTTAAGTAGGTGGAGAAATTCTCCTCTGTTCCACTCTAACCAACTCTGTCTCACCCCTCATATTAGGTGAAAGGCATTGATCTCCACCAATAAGGAGAGAGTAACATACCAATGGGCTTTGGAACTAGGGCTACTTATGACTATACAATATAATTACATAATATTTTTAAAAACTGAATAATAACATTGTACTAGTTGTGATTTTTAGCACTTGATGGCATCTAATGGCAATGTAAGGATGATGATTATCTATTATTATCAATCTTCCATTGATCAAGAATCTGAAAAACCCTTTGAGTTAAGATTACTCTTCCTTAATGTCAGGTAAAGACACATATCCCAAAGGCATCAATAGGAATCATAGAACTGAAAGAGACCTTTAAAGGCATTTGCTCAATTCCATCATTTTATAAGTGAAAAACATTGAGGTCTGGGGAGGTTAGGAATGGGTGAAGCCGGGACTGGTTGTATAAGCAGTTCAGAGAAGGCCCTTCATCAAAATAAGATCTTCCCTCAGATTCCTTTTGCCAAAAATTTCACTGTTAGAACCATACTCTTTTGGATAGAAGGGATCTTGATGTATTTTGTCTCTTGTTAAGTTGTAGATACTCTAGGAAAGAGGACATTAACAGTTATTTGAACCTCCATATTAGTTAATTGTAGCCTTTCCTGAAGCATACTTTGGCAGAAGAGAAAGAGAACATGAAACGGAGTTTCTAGTGAGTAAACATAGGGTCCCTCAGGTTGCATAAAAGGGAATCCAGGGGTAATGAAGACAAACTTCACCTACTTGACAATTTTGTCCAAAATTGCCCTTGTCAACGTTATAGAGTACTAAAGATGGAAAGGAACTGAGGTCATCTGTTTGGCTGAAAAGTACAATAGAAGGAGCACTGAAGTTGGAGTAAGAAGTCCTGGATTAAAATTCTACTTCTAACACTTTTGAGCTAGCCGACCTTGGGCAAAGTTAGTTCATCTTTCTAAGCTTCAGTTTCCTCATCTGTAAAATGATAGCAATAGGCTTGGGAAGGTTACTTGTAACTTTCAATCTATGATGCTCATTCATCCCTCTCATTTTACCCAAGTTCCAGAAAGACTAAATGTCATGGCCAAATAAAGTCTGAGCATGGTCTAGAGCCCAGGTCCCTATATAATGGTGGTTCAATACGATCACAATGTGAAATTGTGCCTCCCTGTCTCTAGTTCAACTCCCTTAATCTTTCTCACATTGTCTTTCTCCTTCTCCTTCTTTCATCGTCTTTGTTCAGCAAAACAAATGGGCCATTTGATTTTTTTTTAAAGGTAGGAATATGAGATCTTTCAAGATTCCATCCTTGTTAAAGAGATGAGCCTATATGAGTTGGTATAATTTTCATTTCTAAGGGTCCGATTGCTTTCCTACATCTTTGTATTTCTTCACTAAACTGTGCTCTCTCCTTTATCTCTACCCATCTCTCTCTCTAAAGTCAGAACCTACCTCTGCATGTGCTGAGAGGCAGATTTTGACTGGAAGAATGAGCCCATTGATTCTGAGGTCCTGGATGTAAGCATTCCACTACTTATCGTTGCCTTGGCAGTTAGGAATAATTCAATAAGGTTTGATTGAATTTACATAAAGACAGCAGCAGGCTTCCTGAAATCACAAGTGAGGAGTGGGTGGGATCGAGGTGAAGGGAACAAGTACTGTGTGTGCATTTGATGGTGTGAGCCAAAAGAGAGAAAAACAAACCAAGTTTCTTTCCATAAAAATTCAAAGTCTACAAAGAAAAGGAACAAAATTATTTAAACAAGAAACATTCTGCCTTCCATGGTGGGCAGGAGTGAAAGATAACACAACACTAAAATATTCCATTTTTGGCCGAGAGGGAGAAACAGAGACAGAGAGACAGAGACAGACAGAGAGACAGAGAAAGAAATATCAGGGCTTCACTTAATTGTATTATTTATAGGAACTTTAAATAATACAAAGCACTTTTCTCACAACAGTGCTGTGAAGTAGGTAGTATAAGTATCATTATCCTTCAGGAAACTTTGGTTCTGAGAATTTAAATGCCTTGTTCACTGCCCCATAGCTACTGACTAATGGAACTGGATGGGACTGGGCCTAGGTTCTCAGTGTTCTTTTCATTGTACCAGGCTGTCTCTCTAAACTGAACTGAATGCAAAAGTGGTCACTGTTTTCCCTATATTATTCATTTTTTCAAATAGTATGTATCTTATTATTTTGATGAGTTAGAATGTAGTGTTAATTAAACCAAAGTCAAGGATTTAATTCCCATACAGCTTTTACACACACACACATACACACACACTTTTTTAGGGGCAATTAACATACAACCTATGTATGTATGTATCTGTGTATATATATAAACATATACATATGGATACACATATTTTTTAACAATCCTCATATAACATACACATATACACACATACAAATGTCTTTAGACATCTGTACATATACACATACACATGTGTACATATGCATATGCATATATACATGTACACATATACCTACACACATAGGCTGTATGGGGATTGCCCCCCCCAAAATGTGTGTGTATGTGTATATGTATGCGCATTTTTTTGTATGATGGGACCACACTCTTTAGTCCTAATATTGGATTGTTATTTAGCAAATGTATGGCATGTATCATAAGGAAGATTTAGAGTAAAAGAACTCCAATAGGTCAGCACAAACTCATTACAGACTTTTGATTTCATTAGCATAGGGAATTCCCAGAAGAGGATTATCTTTCCACCAATATAGGTCTGCACCTTCTCTGAAATTTATAGTCTAAGACCTAGCTTCTTAAGCTGTGAGTCGTAACTCCATATGGGGTTGCATAACTGAATGTGGGGGTCATGAAAATTGGCAACAGTAAAAGGTTATGTATCCTTTTTTATATAACTATATACTTGCAGTCATGTAAAAATTTCTTGGGTGACAAAGTGTTGTGAGGGAAATAATTTTTGAGAAGCCCTGTTCTAAGAGGACCTTCCCCCCCAACTTAGAATCTGGGCCACTGAGAAGTCAGGTTCCTTCCCCAAAGTCACACAGTGAGTATGAGTCAGAAGCATGGCTTGAACCCAAATTTTACTGGCCCTGAAGGCTGGTCTCTGTCCATTATGCCTCTAAACTCATCATGCTATTGGGAAACAATCCTAAAAAATAATGTTTATGTAAGAACTTTTCAGTTATAAAATGTTTTGCATGCACTGTTTCACAACCAGCAAGTAAGGTAAATAGTATAAGTAACTATAACTTCAATGCATACATGAATATTATAAGTGTGGATACTATTTCTACTGGTGAGGACCATAATCTTTTTTTTTTTGGAGGGGGGGTGAAGCAATTTGGGTTAAGTGACTTGCCCAGAGTCACACAGCTAGTAAGTGTTAAGTGTCTGAGGCTGGATTTGAACTCAGGTCCTCCTGACTCCGGGGCCAGTGCTCTATTCACTGCACCACCTAGCTGCCCCTGAGGACCATAATCTTTTGAAGCTTCCCCCTGAGTCTAATTCTTATTCATTATTTCCATAAATTCTCCCATACTATAATTATTTCTATTTTTCAGATAAGGTAACTAAGATTCTTAGGAAACTCAGAGAGAAAGTGACTTGCCCAACCATACACAGATTAAACCATAATTACTAATATCTACAGATTTGCCAATTTCAGTGCTTTGTCAGAGTACAATGTCATTGCTCTTCATAGCAGTGACTCCATGAATCTACTCAGTCTTTTTAAAAATATGTTTCTAATAATAATTTACAAATTGTGGTTACTTTAAATTATGTAACATTTATGAATTTACACCTTATACCATTACTGATCCTATGGGCTTAATACTGAAACCTGTTCAATTGGATGAATACTGAGGTGCATGTAAGTGAGGAAATGGCTACTTTGGTCATTTCCCAAGGTCAGTGACTGGTAGATCAATTTGACTTATTTTGGGCAATGTGTGACAGGGAACAGAAAAACAAACTTTATCAATTGTTAGCAAAATTTATGTTACTACTTGAAGAGAAAACTACTATATCCTAAATATGTTTTATATTTATTGTTAGTAAGAAAACAACCTATATATCAGGTTATTGCCATACTATATTTATGACCCTGTACTAACATAGCTAAACAAATCCATAGGGATACAAGTTGTCTTGAGTTAGCAACATAACAATAAGAAATTATTTTTTATTAAAACACTTAAGATAGTACTACTCTGTTCCTAACTTAGTTTTATTGCTGAGTATCACTCTAGCCTGATTTCTCTTAATAGTAATAGCTGATATTTATATAATGAATGCTAAATGATATAATTAAGTGCTTACTCTATGCCAACCATAGTGCTAAGGGCTGGTAATACAAATAGAAAAAGCAGGACAGCTTCCTACTCTCAGAGAGCTCACATAGCCCTGTTCTCATTGTCCTATCCCACTGAAGTTTTCACTCCCCACTAGAGCCCCCATAAAATTCTCTGCCCTTGAAACTCCCCCTTTATTGGAGCCCATTCCTCCAACTGCTTGAATGGCCCCTACAAATCTTCCTCCACTGGAATTCCAAGAGGCAAACCTGAGACTTCTCCTTTAAACACTTGGTTCTGATCCTACCTTAAGCTGCTACTTATTAGAGTCTTTGCCATGTCTCAGATAGTAAAATGATTTTCCTAAAGTGGGGATTGATCATGTCAGTAAATTCCAGGGACTCCATATTACCTCTGTTTGTCATTTAAAGCTGGCCCCATCCCCCCTTTTCTACCTTATTAATACCTACAACTCTACTCCACACACTCTACTATCCAGTTATTCCCACCTTCTTGCTGTTCCTCACACTTGACACTCTATTAACCATCTCTTTTTAGTAGCTTCCCCCCATGCCTGAAAAGTACTCTCTCCTCATATCTGCCTGTTGTAATTCCTGTTTTCCTTCAGGCCCAGCTCAAGTACCACCTTTTTCACAAAGTCATCATCTCACTCAAGTTGCTAGCATATTTCCCATCAAGGTTATTTTGTATTTGTTTTGCATGAATTGTTGGTGTGGCTCTGTGTGTGTGTGTGCCTGCACACTTGCATGCATAGACCACTGGCATGTGTGCTATCTCCCCCATTAGAACATAAGCTTCTTGAGAGCACCCAGCATGGTGCCTGGTACATAGCAGGCATATAGTATTTACTGTTGATTATCAATGGAGTGAATGGAGTTCCATTTCCAATGTGGGAAGTAGGAAAAATGGGGAGGCAGTGTAAGATGGGGGAAAGAGCACTTACATAAGATAGGCTGGGTTTGAATTTTGGCTCAACTACTTCCTATCAGTATGACCTTGCAAAAGTCAGCTTAACCTCTCTACAATTCAGTTTCCAACTATAAAATGACAGGATTGTTCTGGAAAATAATTTGGAATTATGTGAGAAAAATCACTAAACCATTCAAAATTAAAATCCCCAAATTAAAAAAAAACACTCATTTTCAGTCTCAGACTTTAATTTTTACTATAATAACTTGGAGAGAAAAGAAAATAGGTCAGGGAAAGCAGCCCAACAGATGCCAATGTGTGTCTTTTGGAAAGATAAGATTATAATATTTGGTCCAGGGGTGCAACTCATTGATGCTTCATGTCAGATTGTCAGAATAATTTTTGTTGTTGTCACATCCCCTTCTGGTGTGCTTACCCCAGATCATCCCAAGGAACTCTTTGGCCTTTTGGGCCTTGCAGACACAGGAGGTAGTATAAAACTTTTATCAGCCAACTGCACAAGGCTAAGTACAAACAAGAATTTTTGGCCAGAGCTACCTGGATGCATCTTACTGGGGACTATTTAAAACACACACACACACACACACACACACACACACTTTTAAATACTCAGATTTTTTTTTACCATAAGGGATTTTGGTTAAATGGAGTTTTAGCTTTGTTCTTTGCCACTTTTGTTTCCTAAACCCATCTGCATACTTTTAATAAACAGCCACAAACGATCCCTTTGGTCAATTAACCAGTCAAATTGCTATTGTGTCAAAGAGGAATCTTCATAAATGAAATCTAGAACTTAGATCTGGAAGGAACCTTAGATAATATCTAGCTATATAATCATATAGCCATCATAGATTTATAGCTGAGAGCCATTTGCAAACCCATTACTAGATGGAGAAGGAAACTTTATGCAGAGGTTAAGTGACTTGCCCAGGGTCACCCAGGTGGTAAGTAGAACTAGGAATGGAAATCTAGCTCTTCTGACTCCAGATAATCATAATGAAAATAATAATAATTGATATTTTAATAACACATTAAGGCTTACAAAACATTTTACTTACATCATCTCACTTGATCCAGTCTAGGAACAATTTAAAAACCCCTATCAACATGCCAGAAAAAATATGACATATTTTAGCATCTTAACATCACTTAACTCAAGCCCCTTATTTTAAAGATAAGAAAATTAAAGTATAGAGAGGGAAAGTATATCCAAGGACAGAAAGTTAGTGGTAGAATCAGAACTACAGCTCAGGATTCTTGACTCTAGTCAATAATCTTTCCATTGTATCAGAATAACTGGCATATCTATCTTGCTGCCATACAATGGGACATGTGATATTAATGGAAAGTCCCCTGCTTGTTAGGAAACCAGAAGCCAGTTGTGCATGAATAGGTACTAAAAAGGAGCCAGGTAGGCCAAAGCAGCTTATGCATCTGCCAAATGTTCTTTGGATTGGGTGGTAGGGCAATGTCAGCCTCTATATCTTTAAGACAACTTAGGGACTCCACAGGATATTCTCTGGATAGGAGCTCCTTAATCAGTTGCTCTAAGAAAATAATACACATCTATTGTTATCACTTCCATATTGAGGGGGTTAGAGGCACTGCACCCCCACGATCTGGAAAAACTGTAAAATTTTTTTAGCCCTCCCTTAGAAGTCTGAATTATTATGGTCTTAAAAGATAAAATATGTTGGCATTATATAATACTATACACATATTTTATTCATTTCTGAATTTCTAAACTCCCCCAAAATTCCATTTAATTTCTTATGCAGAGCCATGATATAGCAAAACTGTGATGGGGAAAGTTGCAATGTGGAAGGGATACCTGTATTTTCCTTTGGTATTTGGTATCCTTACATCCCTTCCTCTATATTGCCCCAACGGAGAAGAAAAAAAAAGATGAAAGAACAATAGGGTCCATGTGACAGTGAGGGAGTGGTGTCTGTTTTCAGTTGATGTCATATAGAATTATCAGAGATCACTAATTTTTGTATTGCAGAAGCAACTCAACTGGTCCTGAATTCAATTTTCTGTCTTTAATGCCTATGCACAGGCTGCCCTCTGTGTCTAGAAATCTCTTCTTCCTCAACTCTGACTCTTAGAATCTAATTTCATTTGTGATTCTCACTTCATGAGAGGTAGCATGAAATAGTGTAAAAATAAAGGATTTAGAGTGAGAAAACCTGAAAACCTGGGTTAAAATCTAGGTTCATCAATCTGAGCTATAGCAGGAATAAAGCCAATTGGGTGTCGTCAGTAAGTCCAACACCAGTATAGTAAAACCTTGTGAGTTAGAATGTCCAGGCTGGTGTGGAGGGGGACAGTTTAGCTCAGATAAGTGAAGCACAATGTGGTACAGTGGCCAGAGAACCTTCCTCTACAACTGCATCATTCTTCACAAAATATTCCTTGGTATGCTTATAGATTGAAAGTTAGATTGGATAGACCACTAGTATGGCATAGGATAGAATTTCTTTGGCTTTCATTCCCTTATCCTTGCCATTCCTCCCTCTGAATAACCAGATAAAGCCAGTATTATAAGATTGGGTACCATAATCCCTTTATTTTACAAATTAGGAAACTGAGACTTCAAGAAGTGAAATGACTTCTCTAAAATTACATTAAGAGTAAAAGAAATGTCAGGATTTGAACCCAGGTCTTCCTACTCCAAAGCTAGTTTTCTTTCCATGGCCATTACTTTGTGAAAAGTAAGAGGTATAGTTTGTATTCACCAGACAAACCTAATCTATGACTAGGTAAAACCAATGTAGGACACTGGTGAAAAAATATACATGGACTGGAATCCTAGGTGCTGGTGAACTATTTAGTGAATGTTGTGATTCCTGACTCCACTTAAATCTTAATTCAATGCCTTATTGTGCTGTGGAGGTGACTCACAATTCTTAAATGTTATATTAGCAAGCACAGGCTTTGTCAGTTCCTTCCAGATTGAAAAGACTTAGAGTATAGACTAAGTGATGGACCATGGTCTGAGGAGCAAGCTAGCTAAATTCTGAGAAGCTTATCTTCAGATTGACCATGAAGTGATGAATATTTTTGGCTGCAACCATTCTCAAAGGCCATCTATGAAATTGCAGAAAGCCTGCAAATTGTATCAGTGAAGTCAATATCTACACCAATAAAGTTAGAGATCTAAAAAACACTGAAGCAGATAATTCCGGAAGGTAATACGATTTATAATGGGGCATTCTAGTTTGAATAATGCATTCAATAGTTACAACTTATTCCATTTCCCTCTTCTCATTTGCAGCCTAAAATTGTTTAAAATGTGCTGCTGTAAGAAATGAGAATTTATAAATAATTTCAGAGCAGAAAAAAAAAACCATTGCTTCCTGGACTGCCCAGGTTTCAGACATCTCTCTTTAATCTGAACATTGGTAGAATTTACCACTTATACTTCATACATATTACCTTATATTGCTATTTTTAAAGAATTATATCTTCTTTCTGGGAAAGCCTTGGCTCCAGTCAGAAGGCCTGGGTTCAAATCCTGTCTCTAATTTTGTATAGCCTTAAGTAAATCACTTAACCTCGCTGCAACCCAGTTTCCTCATCTATAAATGAGGGGATTGGATTTGATGGACTTTGATGATGACCTATAACCTTAAGATTCTGCAAACCTAAATCTATTATTATTCTATCATCCTATGTATCACTTGTGTTTAGCATATGCTATTTTAACAATTTTTATGCACTGTTTTAGTCAAATTCATTAGCTCTGAAATCAGAGGACCTAGGTTAAAATCCCTATCCTGATGCTGTGTGACCTTGGGAAAGTTACTTAAACATCCTAGGCCTCAGTTTCCTTGTCTGTAAAAAAATGACAGTTGGATTAGATGAACCTGAAAGGATCATCTAAGTAAAACCTCTTGGGTTCCTCTAGTTCAACTTCTATGATTCTATAATCCTGTGATCTTGGTTTGCCATGGGCAAGTGTGGATGGATTGTAGTTTACACTGTTGGAGGGAGTACCCAAATTGGTAGGGTCACATATCCATCTAAGTACTGGGGACTGTCCTCTAGTTCCTACCACAATGAAAATGTTTTGAGAGTATAGACCCTATATTATGGGGTTTTTGTGGGCCCAGAGCCTAACACAGTGTTGGTGTTGTTATTAATGCCATACCCTCTCCCCCAAACCCACCCCTTGCCCCCATGGGAATGATTTAAATCCCTTTGCTTGCTTCTTGTTTAAATGATTCAATGCTTGCTTGTCATCTGGAAACCTACTACTATAACCAATATTCTGCATACTTTGTAAACCTAAGCAGTAAAAAAAAATGGATGTCTCAATTCTATTTAGAGTTTTGATATAATGTGAAGTTTTTCTGTCCCTAATGGAGTAAATGCTAATTGGATACAGCAGAGTTCCCAGCATTTTTCCATGGCAGAACATTTTTTGAAACTTAATTGCATGCCTGAGAGGGAGGGAAGATGTAAAAGAAATATAAGATATTGCCCTTGCCCTCAAGAAAGTTATTATCTAGCTGAGGAAGGAAAAATACAAGAGGAAATAACTAGATTGATGATACTGCCACAAAGGATGAGTATATAGGATTTTTGACTGGTGGAAGCCACACTTGTGGGAAGACTAATTGTGATGAAAGAAATGAGCTATAGATTTTTTTTTAATGGGAGTGAAATTCCTATGATAACTAAAAAGGTCCCTGGGTAAAATGGCATTGTGTCAGTCCAAGAACAAGTTTTAATATCAAATTATTTTTCTGTCCTTAAGTTATTTTTCATTAGCATGAAAGCAGAGGTGGATTCTGATTGGAGAGGAGAAGACTTTCATCTTGCCAAGTGGGAGGAGAACTCTTGGGAAAACAGGCAGGGCAAGAGCTGCAGGGAAGCCGAGCCATCTAAAAGACACATGAAAGTCACAGCTTAAGAGAGAATTTTGATGAGGGATGCAAAGTTTCGGATGTGTATATGTGTGGGGCATGAAGAAAATGTGGGCTAAGCTACATCAGGGAGGAAAATTACTCAGACCTTTAAAATGCAAATGAAATGAAAAATATCTCATGTATCTAAAATGTCAGGGCACTCAATTTATACATGGCAGCATCAGATATCTTTTATTTCAAAGGAAATTTAAAGTGTTGCAATCATGAGATTCATCAGGGCTGTGGTATGTTTTCTGGGCAGGAATGTCTTCTGGAGGAGCTTGGGGAAATGTCCCATCCATCCTTTGTCCCACACTCTTTACCCTTTTGGAAATGGCGATTCCATTGAATTTGGTTTCCTTTGTGCAGCAGCCAAAGGTGACAAGAATCCTTCAGTATAGTTCCCAGGAAATTCGTGTCAGAGATCCATGTTTTTCAAAGCTGTTCTAATAGTTCTAACTATTTTCTCTGAAGTCTTGGAGATTTAAGTGAGGGAAGATTACACTAGGTGACAATAGTTTCCCCCCATGATTATTTGTATAGACTTCTCCCACTGAACTCATGCCATATGAGAATTCCCTTTTCATTTATAGTGACTGGCTGGCTTTCTCAAGAGGGATTCTCTAATTAAAAGGACATTACATGAAGAAAGCAAAGTCTGAAGATTTCTACTTATTTTGGCACACAGTGTGGTGACTCAGGGCTCAATTCTCTCCTCAGGCAAGCTAATTAATAAAACTCTCTAATTTTTGTCAGGATACATTCAGCAGGGGGTTTAAATAACTACTCCTCAAAGAACCCTATTTTTCTATTGTCAAAAAAAATCTTTAAATGTGCTATAAATATCTCGGAGTACAGTAAACTGAAGGCACAGCTTCCTCCTTTTGTGGAGATATAGTGTTCTCTTCAGCATTTGGCTGACTAAAAAATATTCGTTAAAAGGCAGGTGGAGAGGATGCAGGGAGTGAGGACGAGAAACTATTGGCTCCCAAGTGACTAAAAACTTTTCAATAAAGCCTTTAATGTTTGAACTGTTTTCATTTTTTTTGTTCATAGAATGCACAGCATACCTGAGTAAAAAGCTCTTACTAATCAATCATTCGACAAACATCTAACAAATGTATTGCCAGAGCTTCATGCGGTGTTTTTCCCCTACTACTAATGTGAAACTCCTCTCTGAGGTTATTGGCTCCAAGGTTCCAAAGGCCTCCTTTACTTTTCGGTAGCTTGTAATGTTGTTGACCACTCCATCCTCTTGGGTATTCTTTCCTTCTATAATTTCCATGACACTATTTTCTCCTCTTATAATATTACCTTTTCTAAGTGTTCTTTGCTGAATCATCATCTGTATCCCACCAATGATATGTATCCTCAAAAGCTCTCTCCTGGTCCTTGACTCTCTCTCTCTCCCTCTTTCCCTTCCTTTTCTCTCTCCCTCCTTTCCCTTGGTGGTTTAATTAGCTCCCATGGAATCAAATTAGCATATATATTTTCAGAAGAATCCTAAACTTATTTCTAACATTGATCTCTCTTCTGAACTCAGGTCTAACATCACCAGTTCTTTGATAACACTGATTGCGGATGTCTTATAAGCGTCTTAGATTATATGTAACTAAAATAGAACTCTGTCTTCCCTCCCCAAACCTTCCCCTCCTCCAAATTTCCCTATTTCTGTTGAGGGTTCCACTCTCTTTTCATTTATCAAATTTGAAATCTTGGGGTCAGTCTTCTCTTTCACTCCTTACAGTAAACCAGTTGCCAAATTTTGTCAATCCTTCTTCCAAGATACCCCTTACATGTTCCTCTTCTCTCAGGACTTTGTCACCTCCCCTCTGGATTATTGTCATAGTCTCCTCATTAGTTTCCCTACATCTAGTCTCTCTTCTCCAATTCATCATCCACAAACAACAATAATCTCCCTCAAGTAAGGTTCTGCCTATGTCATTCTCCTGCTCTCTGAGCTGCAATGGCCCCCTCTTACCTATAGAATCAAATGTCAGCTTGACCTTCAAAGCCCATCCTGACCTAGCTCTGGCTGATCTTTCCAAACTTACTTCCCATTGCTCCCTTCACATACTCATTGTTCCAGCCAGGCTGGCCTACATGCTGTTTCCAGAATTTGACATTCCATCTCCCATCTTTGTGCCTCTGTACATGCTGTTTGGGCATCCCCAAAGTGCAGTTTTAAGCCATTAAAACTGAGCCCATGGGGGGCGGCTAGGTGGCGCAGTGGATAAAGCACCGGCCCTGGATTCAGGAGTACCTGAGTTCAAATCCGGTCTCAGACACTTGACATGTACTAGCTGTGTGACCCTGGGCAAGTCACTTAACCCCCATTGCCCCACCAAAAAAAACAAAAACAAAAAACTGAGCCCATGGGGCAGCTAGGTGGCGCAGTGGATAGAGCACTGGCCCTGGAGTCAGGAGGACCTGAGTTCAAATGTGGCCTCAGACACTTAACACTTATTAGATGTGTGACTGGGCAAGTCACTTAACCCCAACTGTCTCACCAAAAAAAAAAACAACACAAAACAAACTGAGCCCATGTTGTATTTTTCCAATAGATTGCAATGTCCTTGAAGGCAAGAGCTGTTTCCTGTTTCCTTTTTGTCCTGCTATCACAAGGGCCCAGCAAGTGCTTAGAATATAAATGTTGTTATTCAGTCATGAGGTTATCTTGGCAGAGATAATAGAGTGTTTTTTTCATTTCCTTCTCCAGTGGATTTAGTATTTTTAATTTTTTTTTTATTTTTGTGGGGCAATGAGGATTAAGTGACTTGCCCAGGGTCACATAGCTAGTAAGTGTCACAGATCTGAGGCCGGATTTGAACTCAGGTCCTCCTTAATACAGGGCCAGTGCTTTATCCACTGCACTATCTAACTGCCCCCCTCTCCAGTGAATTTAGGCAGAGATCAAGTCAAGGTCCAGGGTCATATAGCTTGAAAGTACCTGAATCCAGATTTGAACTCAGGTCTTCCCAACTCCCAGGCCCAGCACCTATCCACTGAACCCCCTAGTTTACTCCAATGGTTGGCACATAATTCATGTTTATTAAATACTTATTGAATGAATTAATTAATGAACACTAGTGAATGAATGAATCTTTCTTTAAAGGAGGCAAAATAATTTTCTCTCTTTCCCTGAGGCCTGAGAAATTCCAATGAAAGAGGGGTCCCCATGAAGACATAAGATGGAAATCTTGGTTTCTCTCAGATATGGCCTGAAAGGCAAAAGGAAAAAGTTCTCAATCATGGACTATATCCCCAACTTGACTAAAAATTATGACTCTGATTATTGATGACATTGGCATTTTAATATTAGAGGCAAGGGGTGGTGCAGTGAATGGAATGGTGGGCCTAGATCAAGGAAAACCTGAGTTCAAATCCAACTTCAGACAGGTACTTGCTCTATGACTCTTGACAAGTCATGTAATTTCTATTTGCTTGGGTTTCCTCAACTGTAAAATGAAGTTAATAACAGCATCTACCACAGAGTATTATTGTAAGGTTCAAATGAGATAGTATTTATAAAGTGCTTAGCGCAGCGCCTAATACAAAACAGGTGCCATATAAATGTTTATTTCTTTCCCTTCCCCTTCACTTCTCTTCATGTTAGTGGTCAAAATGCTGCCCTTCCAATCTCTTGGATTTATCTTTATACACAGTTTATACTCTAAGGTTCTAAACTAGAGGTGGCATATCCCTGACAGTATTGATCCACAAAACTTTCATAGTACTTCACTTCTAACTTTTCTTTGTGTTTATCATATACCTCATAACATAATTATTTTTTGTGTATGTCATTTCCCACCACTTGGAGTATCATGTCTTCTTAAGAGAAGGGTCTGCATCACATCTATCTTTGTACATGCCCAGTACTTGGAAAAATATCACATATTGCAGGAAACCAGGCCCTATGAGGGCATCTTGCTATTTACATTGCTGCTGGTCTCCATATCCCTACTTGGACATTTTGAACCAGGCCTCCAGTGACCATGCCCTCCCCTTCTATGAGAGAATTAATCCACTCAGGTTTAGAATTTCATCCAGAGTCTGAGCTATCTTGATTGGTGGGTGAATGTGTGTATTTCTGAACATGGTCCATGGAGCTACTACTCATCCCTGTGACTCTTCAAATCCAAACTCCCTTCAGTGGCCACTATTTCTCTATATGTATTTTCTCCTTAAATTAGAATGGGATCATGAATTTAGAACTGTAATGGATGTTAGAAGCAGAATACAACTTTAAAAACAAACAAACATACAGATGTTGCGGTTGAATGAGATTTAAGTAATTTGTCTAGTCACATAACTAGTAAGTGTCTGAAGAAAGATTTTAACTTAAATCTTTCTGACTCCAAGTCCAGTGTTCTAGTCATTGTGCCTTTGACAACTGGGACTGTCTTGCTTTCATGTTCACGTCTTTAGGTCATAATGCAGAGTCTTACATATAGTAGACACTTAATAAATGCTTTTTTATTCCAGTAACTTATATACAAGAGGCATTTGATAAATGCTTGTTGAATTGAACTGAATCAATTATATTACCGTTTCTTGAGATGCGAAGCATCTGATGTCAAATGAAATCTTCAACAAAAGAGTCACATACATGTCTGGACATGTACTAGGGATTGTTTGTCCTTCATTCTCAAAGAGGAACATGATGTTGGGGTGATGTCATGACTTTCACTGAATTGGATTTAAGTGAGGGAGGGTTGTGCAAGGTCACCAACCTCACACTCTCCTCCAAAGCCATCTAGCTTCAGTGGCAAGATATACATGAGGATGACTGGAGATGGCCCCACATGTTTAAAGCAATTGCATTTAAGTGACTTAATTATTATTTCTCAAGCTAGTGTCTCAGGTGAGATTTGAACTCAGGTTCTCCTAACTTCAGGGCCAGTGCTCTATCCACTGTGTCACCTAGCTGCCCTCTGGACATAGAAATTAGAATCTGTAGCCACATTCTTCTCTGACACACTTTTAATGTTCAAGTTTTCTCAAAAGACACCAAACTGGGGATTGGAGCTGCTGGGTGGGCAAAACAGCTCAAAGAGTTTCAGGGTAAATGAACTCCAGCTTTTGCTCCCAGTCCAAAAAAGCAGCCAGAGTCTGCATTCTGATTGACAACATATATATATGGAGCTCACAGTCTTATTCCAGAAGGTTCTTTCCCCCATGTTTGAACATGCATCTGCTAGTTGGCAGCTTGTGAGTCTGAGCACTTACTTCTCTTTCCTGCCAATAATCATCCCCTCCTGTTATAGTCAGGACTAATTAATTGCCAGGCTAGCCAATTAGTCTTGTCTCTTTTCTAAAGAGGCATCAGCTACATTTTCACTTGAAAGGGAACCTTCCCTGTAACAAAGCCTATGGGAATATAAGGAGAAATGGAGTTGAGGGGGGGAGGGAATATGAATACAACATGAAAGGTTGGATGAGTTATGCCAAGAATCTAATCCAGATGCCTCATACCCACAAGTCACCTCAGGTGATGAAAGTCCTTTGGCAGATAGATTCGAGTAGAGTCTAGTACATGCTGTGGAATATAATTTTTATGTGACAGATTTTTTTAAATCATATGTCTCTATTGACCCAGTGAAGGTAATCTTCATTTGCTCACCACTGTGAACACGTTAACCTACTTGTATCTATTCACTGACTGTCCAGGATATGCTGGATTAAATTGACCACATGTTTCATCTCTTCTCTTTAAGATTTCTATCATTTCCTTCATGACCATGTATCTTCTGACATGTCTTTCTACCATACTCATCACTTTCTTTTCTCTAATGTGTTGACACTAAACAACATTGCCTTAGATGTAATACACCAAGTAATATAGGCTCAAAATCTGATCACCAGGTCACTTCAGGGCACTATAAAATTTCCTTCCAAGTAATTAGGCTTTTCCCAATAAGACAAGTACTTCTCATCCCGCACCTCTCAAGGAGTACAGGAAGATAGAATCATGTACTACTGGGAAACTGGTACTCAGCCCTCCTCTAAGCTCTGGGAGCATGTTTTTACCTTTCAGAAATGACAGGTCAGGTTTCAGGGCTACATGGAAAATTGAAGCAAGCAGACTAAATACAATGAAGAGCCACTGTCTGGCCTCAGTGCATATATGACATAAATCCAAGTAAAATGTCCGTAAAATAATGTTGCTTGTTCTCATGGACAGACTGTCCAAATTATAAAGCCATGGATCTAGAACATCTATATTTCCCCATTAGACTGATAGATGAATAGATAGATATGTAAAAATATTTTGACTTACTTGCCTAATTTGGGGGGACTACTCTGATTGGAGGACTAATCTGGGGACTTTTGACTGACTGGCTATCTGACTGCTATTAATTTAATGTGGGCCGTTTATAAAGTTCCACCACACTGCTCCACCCCCAAAATTGATAAGCAAAAGATTAAGAAGCCTCTTAACTAAATAATCAAAGCAGAGTTTATTTATGAGATACTATTTAAAATTAAGAATACAGGGAAATAAAATGTACAACCTGACTGCATTCCAGTGCGTCTCTTTTCGCCTGCTGCGCCTGGAACTTTTTTAGCCTCCTCCTCACAGAAAAGCCCCCTGCTCTGTATCAGCCTCCATCCCTTCTTGCTCTTAGCTTCTTCTCCTTCCCCAGTCCTCTTAATCTCCTGCATCCTTCTCTGTCCCTGTTCTCAGGGATTCTAGTCTCCGGAGTCCTCCTTAATCTTGTCAGCCCCCTTCTCCGTCCCTCTAATCTTGTCAGGCCCCCTCGCTGTCTAACTCCTAGGTCTAGATATATATCTTCCTTCTCTCCACTCAAATCTCGGGACTTTTTGTGCCCCCCCCCCCACCAAGCTAATCTGCCAGCCACCCTAGTGCTACGGTTGGTGGGGGACGCTTGAGTGTCTCGTGCATACCATACCCAGGGCTCCAGGGGCCCATGCCCCTGCTGTGTGCCCAGGGACCTCTGCACGGGCTATGCCAGAGGCCAGTCTGGACGAGCCCGGGATCTCTCAGATAGATCTGCTCAGGGCGGAGGGAACTGGGGATCCCTCCCCCCACCTGTCCAACCTGGCGTCTTGTACAGCCCACGGGGCTTCCTCTGCCCAGTTGAAGCGGAGGGGGAGGGGCACCAGCCCTTCACACAGGAAAAACCTTGAGGGCCTAAGGCTTTCTAATCTTAGCCCAAAGGTAGGGTCCCCAAATCCACAGATATATACTCATCACATTGATCCACCTATATTTTTGTTACTAATGGCTTGTATGAAAACTAAGTGTAGTCTGCAATTGGTGTTATTTTTCACTGTGTACCTGTACTTTTCCCCTTTCAAATATATCTCATTTTATGGGTTCATTTGATGTTTAGGGATGGTCTATATATGACTATTTGTGTCTGACCTGTAGTAGAATCTTTGAGCTCATACTGGTCTGATCAGCCACAGTCAGTTGTATTATGTCTTAACCCCAATGTGGTGATATCATTTTGGTCCTCAAAGGACAACAACCAACCCTATTGGCATATATGCAAACCTATGTATAAATACATGCACATATATATGTTTACATGTATACATCTATAGGCACAAGATGTACCATCTGCTATCTATCTATCTTTCCATTCATGCATATAACACACATACTTAAGTAGTATCTTGTTAATTCAGTCTTTACTTCAATATACTCATGTGTATGTGTGTTAGAGATTAGACTGAGCACATGCAAGTAAAACTTGAATTAACGGGAAACTGCATAACTAGATACTTCAGTTAACCAATTGATTTTTTTCTCCTTTGCATTCTACTTTTTAGAAGAAAGAACCAAATGACATAAATTAAGCTATCATAAATTTGGTAAAAGGAAAAAGAAACTTCTATGAGTTCTTTAGTCAGTACAGAATCAGCCCAGTCTCCAACACATCTACGGCTATTGTATTATAGAATGAAAATTAGTGTTTGGAATGATGACTCTAAGGCATTTCAAGATTCTTAATCATGAAAGTAATTGTTCTGACTAGATATTTTTAAATTTATGGCAAATATTTTTGCCATCTAAAGTGTTCACCAGTGTCACAGAAGACATCTTGTTCAGAGTCCAAACAAAAGAAGTACCTATTGATAATAAAACTCTGAAAATGCTCCTGTTATAACTTGTTTTTTCAGCCCCAGAGCACTAAAAAAAAATCTCCTCTATGAAATCCACAGCAGTACAAAAAAAGACTGGTCTAACTATCCACACTTGAAGAACATTATGTTAGTGTGGAGAGTCACTCCACCAGAGAAGTTGCAATCTCTTTATAAACTGTAGCCTTGGAAAGTTACTTAAAGCTCAGAGCGGTTATGTAATGAATATGAATGCTCAGCTAATAATTGTTAGTGGGGATTTTGAACCCAGGTCTTCCTAACTCCCAGTTTAACACTTTATCCATTATGAGGCACTGCCTTAGGGAGAAAAGCGGGTGAAGAAATCCATATTGTATTGCATGAAAATGGATCGGCAAAGGGGCAGCTAGGTGGCCCAATGGATAGAGCATCAGCCCTGGATTCAGGAGGACCTGAGTTCAAATCCAGCCTCAGACACTTAACACTTACTAGCTGTGTGACTCTGGGCAAGTCACTTAACCAGAATTGTCCCGCCCCCCCCAAATGATAGTGAAAATGGATAGGCAATTTATTTAATTATTTCACTAATATGTATGGATGACTTAGATAGGTATTGCAGATGGATATGCTGAACCCAGAATAGAAAGGAAGGAAGAGACTAGGTTGATTCCCCACAGCTGTCAATGAAGTGCTTGTTGTTACAAAAGACTATCAGTATAACATCATTATTCTCCCAATTTTGCTGTGTGTATGTGTGTATACATATATACACATATGATTTGCTACTATATACAATAAAACCTATTCCTAAACATGTATATATGTAAACATATACATATATACATATGTGTATCTTGGATTACAAGTAAGCCAAAGGACAATGGAAAAAATGCTTAGTATCTTTGAGATAACTTCAGTGAAGGATTTACAAAAAGATATTGACAATAGCATCATATAGGAGGAGAGGAATTTGAGATCTGCAGCAGGAGGAGCTCCTGTACTGATGACATGGAACTCATCCAAGTATTGGGATAAATTTTGTCATTGTACAGCTCCAATCTCATCTCTTTTCCAATATTTGGTGCATCAAAACATCATGGATCTGTGCTCAAACATTGTGGATACTCCCTCCAACAACAGCAAAACAATAGCATTTATATTGTTATTTAGAGTTTGCAAAGCACATTGCAAATGCTATCTCATTAAATGTGCACAACCACCCTGGGAGGTATGTGCTCTTATTATCTCTGTATTACAAATAAAGAAACAAAGGCATACAGGTGTTAAGTGACTTGCCCAGGTCATAAAGCTAGTGTCTGAGACCAGATTTGAGTTCAGATTTCTTAACTCCAGGTCTAACACCTTGCCACCTAACTGCCTCTGCAGATCTACCAGTACAGACCACAACCCATCCTGTGTGATTCTCATAAATATCCTCCCATAATTTCCCATGGAGGTTCACTGAACATCCTGGAGACTTTCCTTCATGTCTATTGCCATTACAAAGATAGCAGTGGAACTCAGTGCATGACTATCAATTATTTCTCACTCTCATTATATTTAGCCTACCTCCTTTTCCATCCATAATGTACTCTTTTTTTCCCTTTTTCAGGGCAATGAGTGTTAAGTGACTTGCCCAGGGTCACACAGCTAGTAAGTGTCAAGTTTCTGAGGCCAGATTTGAACTCAAGTCCTAATGAATCTAGGGCTGGTGCTTTATCCACTGGGCCACCTAGTTGCCCCAATAATGTACTCTTGATAATCTCTTTTATTCTACTTTTGGTGTATGCTTTTTCATTTATTATATGTTACAGCCTATCTATTCCCATAATATATCTCTCCATTGCCTCACTTTTTAATTCTTTGTGTTCTCTAACTCATATCCATGTAGTTTCACCAGAAAAACATTTTGGAAAAGATGGACATGCTTCAGGGAGAAGGATAGGGTCATTGAAAGTTCTGTGCAATCCCCAAATACAATTTCATCCACTCTCTTCTTCATATTTTATCTTATCTACTTTATTGTCTAACTATTGTTTCAGTGTAAGGACTATATACTGGTGGACAAGCCCTATAGGCTGTTCATCCAATTGCATGTCATGGTCAGTGTTCATAGATATATATTTTGCTTTTCCAAAATATGTAGTTAAGGCAAACTCTCCCTTAGGAATCACTGGATTGTTTTAGAGCTTACAATGAGCACTATGTTGTCATCCACAAACAGGAGCATCTGGGGGACTTCCCAATTTGTATAGAGAATTCTTTCATTTGGATTCTGCTCTGCATTTTCTACATGAGTGGCAAACACTCTTGGCAAGCATATGTCTCCATCAAGTGATATTAATAAGCAGAGGGGTCATCAAACACAATTCTCTCTTTTGTTGTGCATTTCAAGAAATATAGGATTTGAACATATTCATGTGAAAAATTCTTGTTGGAAGATAGCTTTTAAGGTGTTATTTAACTCTAATGAATCAGTTTTTTCTTATCACAAATACTTAATCATAGACCCAGTGAAATCTTGTATTCTCTCTACCTTTCAGTCAATTAAGTGAATATTATTTGCAAAAGCCTTGAGTTTCCTTCTATCTTCATCAAGGATGCACTTGATATATGTGCATATTATTTTCATAAAGAATATATAGAAAAAAAGAATATATAGAGGGGGCAGCTAGGTGGTGCAGTGGATAAAGCACTGGCCTTGGATTCAGGAGGACCTGAATTCAAATCCAGCCTCAGACACTTGACATTAGCTGTGTGACCCTGGGCAAGTCGCTTAACCCTCACTGCCCTACAAAAAAAAAAGAATATATAGAAATAAAAAAGTATGCATATAGGTTGGTAATTATTAATATTTTATTGATCATCCATTTCAAAAGTTATAATGTCTATGATTTTTTTCTAATCAGTTGATAGCTTCTCTACTTTCAGAAATCTTAAGAATTTATCCATGAACACTCTCATAAACTTTAGCAGGTCCAGCACAGAACACTCTTGTCAAAGTATGCTTGACCTACTTCAGATGCACCTCTCATTCTCTTTTCTTTATTGTCATTTCTAATTGCTCAGAAATCTGACTAGGGAACATGATGTTAAGAGTCCCAATATGGTGCCTTCACTGTCATCACTGAAAAAAAAATAGTTTATTATAGAAATGTTGGCAGATTGTTTCCTTCTTTTGTCTATTGTCTTCTTTCCAGTTTTACCTTTAAATGTTCTCAGGGTTCTCTGGCTTAATAAGGTCTCTTTCCAAACTTTCTATCAATTTATTCTTCCCTCCGCTATTTCCCACCATTTTGTGTGGTAATGTTGCTCATGATTTTTCACCATCTCCCTCTTTAAGGTTTTGCGAATGAATTTTTTTTCTAAGCCAATGCTGCTTTTGGTCATCGTAAACTTAGATTTTAGAAGGGACCCTCAAGGTCATATAGTCCAAACCCTTATTTTAGAAGTGAAAAAATTGAAGCCTTGAGAAGTAAAGTGGATTCCACAGGGTTATAAAGATAGTATCATATGAGACTTGAATCTGGGTCCTCTGACTTCATATTCAATGATCTTTTCCACAGTAGCAAAGATGTTGTGACCAAATAATTATTCTTGCTTCGATCTGATTGGGAGATACGAGGCATTTAGCTCAACTGGTTCTTGGACAACAGATAAATAGTTCTTCAATATTCTCTCATTTTTATTCTTCAATGCGATATTGATTTTGATCTTTATTTCAACAAGAAGTAGTGAATATTTGACAAGGTCCTAACAAGTATCTTTCCCATGGTCAAATAGTCTATTACCTAGAGTTGAATCCTATATCCTTTCCATTATGACCCACATTCTTACAATATTAATTAATATTTGTTCCTGTACTGTTAAATATTGGAAGCCTTTCACCTTTATCTATCATTTTGCATACTTGTCAATGAACTAGCCTAAAAAGTTGATCAAATTCAATGGAATTTTAGTGCAATATGAGAACAAGAGAGAGTAGCCCAAATCAAATGATAAAGGGTATAAAGTGAGTGGAATCAGTTCTATAATGCCAGCTGGGCAGGTAATACAAAAATTCATTTGGTGTTGTCAGTAATTGCTGTAACAGTTAGAATGTTAAGTCCTAAAGCACTTAAAAAGCTATCTGTTGTCAATAGTTTTCTTGTAGCTCCATACTACTATTTAACATGATGTCCAAAAGATGGAGGATGTATTTCCTAAAGATTCCTTAAGTGTACCTAATCTGTTTAGTTCTGATGATCTAACAAAAATCAAGCAGAATCAGGGCAGCTAGGTGGCACAGTGGATAAAGCACTGGCCCTGAATTCAGGAGAACCTGAGTTGAAATCTGGTCTCAGACACTTGATACGTACTAGCTATGTGACCCTGGGCAAGTCACTTAATCCTCATTACCCAACAACAACAACAACAACAAAAACAAAAACAAGCAGAATCTCCATGGTGTAGCAAGCATGTAGTCTCTGTAATCTTCAAGAGAATGCTAGCTATTAATTTACAGAAGGAAAGAATTCCTCATGAATCTTCACTCTGTTTGATCTTGCTGTCTACTTTGCCTTGACCAGTTAAAAGAGAAAACAAAGCAAAACAAAACAAAACTTTATCCATTAGAGTGGGTAGACACAATTTCTGTTGTTAGTGCTTTTTTAATGTTCAAAAAAATTCCTATTAAATGGCCCTTGAAATATGTAGGTATAGCAACATAACAAATTATGAATAGCTAACAATGTTCCACCCCAAAATGAATGTTGGCCTGCCTCTAAGGAGACTTTGTCAGTACAAAAGTTGAGCTGGTACTTACATATTTTGCACAAGTAGTGAAACAGACATCTCCTAAATTGCTATTAGTAATATTCCCAAAATATTTTGTTGGGAACAAACTTAGTAGTATCTTTCAAGTACATGTCTAATGATAATTAGCATTTGGTGAAATTTAATTCCATTATATCTTTTCTCCTCCTCCTCCAATATCCTATGCCAATGCTTCATTTCAAAGTAGAGTTGATAATGGGCTCTCACGGGTTATGGCAGCAGAATACAAGTTCTGCCAGGTCCTACTAAGTCAGAGATATTTCAAATACTGGCCCAATGATGGCCAGTATGCTCCACCTCCAATAATTGCCCTATCCATGTTCAGATAGTCTCATTGAAAAACACTAGAGACATTGGCCTCCAGGTAATTTGATTTAAAAAAAAAATTCGCCCAAAGCAACTTGAGAAAACAATCTGTTAAGACATAGTGATGTTATAATCTGCATTGATGGAAGGAGAACCCACATCAAAGAAATCAGAGATCCTAAAAGAAAGTATGCCTTTTATCCATGGTTTCCAAAGGCACTTATGGGATATTCAGGAAATTCCAGGACCCCTGCACATATTATTCTTTCCATTTTGAAAAGAAGAAATAAATTCAGATACTGGTGCTGGTTCTGCAAAGCTCAGTGAAAGAAGAGTTGCCGTTTATCCAGTAAACTTGAGCAGTATAGGCAACCAAACTAGATGATTCAAGTCCCTGAATAATAATATCCCCTACAAATATGTTATCAAGTAAGGCTGACTTAGAGATGATTCAAATCGATTTAAAATGAACAGCAAATAACATGTGGGCTGTCCACATACTATAAGGACAACCAGTTGAAAAATGAAACATTCAAACAGTAAGTTGAATTTTTAACATGATCCCATATAACTAGATTGATTCATCCCTCCTTTTCATGTAAACATACCAAATTAATGAATGGTTTTGTGAGGAGTGTGTGTGTGTATGTGTGTGTGTGTGTGTGTCTGTATCTTTCTCTCTCTCTGTCTGTTCATCTGTCTATCTGTGTTTCTGTCTGTGTTTTTTTGAGGTAGCCTGGAGTGGTCAAAAGCCCTAGGGGTCAGGGGACAGAATCACAGAATTTCCGAGTTGGAAGTGACCTCAGTGTCCATCTAGTCTAACCCATTCCCCAAAGGAATTCCAATTACAAGCCTACCTTACAAGTTGCCATCCACATTTGTCTTGAAGGACTCTAAGGAAGGGAAATCCACTACCTCTTAAGGCAGTGCTTTTGGATTTCACTTAGTGATAATCTAGTAGGAAATTGTTAGGAATTGTTAGGAAATTTTCCTTGACAACAAACCAAATTTTCCATCTTTGCAACTTCAAAATAAAGGTCCTTAAAGGTACTGCCCTCTGGACTCCAGCAGAATAAGTCTAATCCAACTTACACATAACAGCTTTTCAAATAATTATATAATTATAGCCTTCATGTGCCACCTGAGTCTTCTCTTCTCCAGGCTAACCATGCTCAGTTTTTTTTCAAACAATCTTCATATGAAATGAGCTCAAACCATCCTGGTTTGACTGCTCTGAACCCTCTACTGTGATGCCCAGGATTGAGCAAAATACTCTAGGACTTGGATTTGAGTCCCAATTTTGCCATGTCAGCCATGTACAATTTATTATACATTGAGCAATTTACTTAACCTCTCTGTGTCTATTTACTGATATGTAAAATAAAGGATAGAACTAATTGACAAAGATTATTAAAGATGGGAATAATCAGTGCCAGAGGGGCTATGGGTAGACATGTGCACTAATACGTTGTTGGTGGAAATAAACGTCATCTAGTTGTTTTGGATAATAATTTGGGATGATGTGGAAAAAGTCACTAAACTGTTTATGCCCTTTGAACCAACTATCTATTCACAAGGCATATGCTTAAAGATGGTCAAAAAAGGTCGTATACATATATTTGTATATATACATACACACATACGTATACCTAAATAATCATACATGTGTGGGCATATATATATACATATATACACACACACACATATATATATATATACACATATATATATATATATATATATATATATATATATGTACACCCAAATACGTAGATACATAGCTATATTATATATAGAAGCATGGTATAGTGAATATAGAGATGGTCTTGGAGGATAACATAGGTTTAATTCCAGTGTTTGACTTATATTGGCTATGTAATCCTGGGGCAGTGATTAATCCTCTCAGTGCCCCCAGACAACTCTCTAAGACCATAAGTTGCAGAGCAGTTACTGATCTGTGGTAAAGCTAGTTGCTTATTGAAATATCCTTACAACAATTAAAGTTAGGTCTGGTTAAAACACATTGTTATCATCGGAGCACTTTTTATTATTAGTAAAAACAAAACAAAACAAAAAAACTGAAACAAAGCGGCTGTCCCTTGACTAGGAAATGAAAAAACAAATTTTAAAATGTGGTAATATGTATTTAATGGAATATTGCTGTGCCATAAATTGACAAATAAGAATTCAGAGATACACTGAAAGGCTTGCCTGAACTGATACATCACGAAGGCAAAATGAGGATAACTGTATATGCAGTGATAGCCATGATGTTAACAGAAACAATACTGAAAAGCGGCAGAACTTATAGATATCTACTTTTAGCAACACACAGGCATGAATTCAGAGAGTGAACACAGAGCGGAAGAGGAAGATGTGGGGAATATGGCAACTCCACATACTTTCTCATGGCATTGATGACATAGGTAGAAAATCAAAAGGATGTTTTGCTGTGAGCAATTTTGGCTCAGAGAACAAATAATAACAGCTAGCAACTTTGTGCCTAGTATGTGCCAGACACTGTGCTAAGTGCTTTACAAATATCATATCAGTTGATCATCACAATAACTCTGGGAGATAGGTGCTATTATTATCCTCATTGTACGGATAAGAAAACTGAGGCACACAGAGGTTAAGTGACTTAACTAAGGTGACATAGCCAGTATCTTGGGTCAAATTTGAACTCAGCTTTTCTTGACTTCAGGCCTACTTCTTTATCCAATGTGCCACCTAACTGCTCTTATGATACAACATTTTCCCTCTCTTGGTAAAGAGGTGGAGGATGAGGGGCACAGAACGTTGTAGTCTTTGTCAGATACAGTCTTTTAGTTAGTTTTTCTTGATGTTTTTTTAAGGTTTATTTCCATAGGTGATGATATATGGGGAAATTATCAGTGTGTTAAAAAGTGTCAATAAAAATATAAATATGATAAAAATAAGGGGGTAGTCTAGATCAGAGGTGATTAAAATGTAACTGGGAAATATTTCACAAAATTAATAAAATTACAAAAAACATTGATAATTTTAATTTGTCAATATACTAACTATATGCAATTAGTGGCCCCTGTTTCTGTTTGAATTTGATGCTACTGGGCTAGATTATCTCCAAGGTTCCTTTTTAGGAATCTAATACCCTATGACTAGTTTGAGTAGGGGCAACCTTTTAAAAACAGGAGTCCAGTGTTCTCACCTCCAAAAATAGTCCAATATAGAGAACCACGCAGTCAGGGGTAAGCTGATAAATGCTTAACATCTGGTTCTCCAAAATTACACGACACACTTTTATTAACATCTAGATAGTGAACAAAACGATAAATCAAATCCTGATATGTAGCCCTTTCCAAGGGGTTCATAGACCTGGTTCCAGCACAGCTCTGCATGAAGTTCAGTTCTCAACAGAATTTAACAAAGTAAATAAAATACACAGGTTTATGCTAAGAATAATTCTGCTAAAATACTTTTGCTATTAAAAAAAACCTCTGAACGTTATTATAGCTAGTGAGTAAATACTGTTCTGAGTTCATTACAGATTTCCTGTTCAATTGCATCAAGATTTATGCAATGCTGTAACTAAACATAATATGTGATGTGATTTAGGTCAGTCCCCACTAAAGTCATCCTCCATAGTCTCATCACAGCATGGAGATGACACTGAATTCTCCACTATTTTGCCAGCAGAGGGCAAACTTTGGCAAGCCCTATCAGGCTGGAAAAACTTCAAGCGAAGGCCTGGTCATGATAGGTATGGTTGTCAGTTGAGGACCAGACTTATTCAGTTAAGAGAGCCCCATCAGAAATTTACCAGATGATGAATGTTTTCATCCAAGGCAATCCATGAAGACCATACAAAGGTTTACATGGATAGAGGGAATATCCACACTGAACAAATCATAGATTCTTTAAGGATTACAGTAATAATGCCAGGCCAATTGCAAAATTTTACACAAGGGTGTTTATTTGCATTTTTATTGGGTTTGTAAATTGTTCACAGACACAGATTTATTTCTGCCTCCCCCATCCTGATTTTTTTTTTCCACATTGGGGTGGGGAAACAATGTCAGGATCAGGAAAATGATGATAAAACTCTAGTGCCGACAGCAATTTAGCTGCACAATCCCTATTGTCTCCTGGTTTTCTACTTTATGTTGTTCCAGATTTATCCCCCACTTCCAAAGAATTGGCTAAAGATGAGAATGATGTCCTTGAAAGGCTCTTTATGTTCCCCCAACTCTAGCTTGGAAAGCTTTCAATAAACACTTTGAACAGATTAAGGCCATGTTTTCACAGCCAAAGCATAGAGATTTTTCACCTAAAGTACTGTGGCAATTGTCCCCAAAGGACTGGTTTGCTTTGGCTGTGGAGACCTGGCTAAAATGCAATGAAAGCTGTTGGCTTTCTGCCTCTGACTGAGTGATGAACCGGTGGGAGATCGGAATTGTAACCCAGTCAGTGTGTAATCTTCACTTTCAGCTCTGCCAGCCAGAATCCCATGAGCACTGATTGATTTCAGTGTGCATTACTGTCACTCTTATGAATATCTGCATTAGCAACACACGGGCACAGATTCAGAGAATTAACAGAGAGCAGGAGAGGAAAATGTGGGAAGCATGGCAGCTCTCCATACTGTCTTATGGCATTGCTGACTTGGGGAGAAAATCAAAAGGAAAAGACTAGCCTGGTGTGACTTTGGTTTTCACGCATGTTATGTGACTAATCTGGCCTATTTTAAGTGACACCAGATTCAAAGATTGGTGCCCATTTTGCCACAGTAAGGGTTCTTGAGGCCAATTTAGATTTTTCTTTGTTGTTTAGTTGTTTTCAGTCATGTCTGACTCTTCATGACCCCATGTGGTATTTTCTTGGTAAGAGGTACTGAACTGGTTTGCCATTTCCTTCTCCAGTTCATTTTATAGATATGGAAACTGAGGCAAACAGGGTTAAGTGACTTGCATAGAGTCATACAGCTAGTAAGCATCTGAGGCCAGATGTAAACTCAGGAGCATATGTCTCCCTGAATCCAGGCCTGAAACTCTATCTACTGTGCCACCCAGCTGCCCAATTTAAGTATTAAAGGCTCATTTTAAAAATGAGACTAGTGATTTAAAAAATACTAATATAAAGGATGTAAAAATACTCTAATTCTTGAATAAATTCATGTTTTCATAGTGAGATATTCTTTCATCCATACTTTGTCCTCATCCCATAAAATTCATTTCCATAGTTCACCATAGATAACTCACACAAGATCTATTCAACCTTGTAGAGTCCTCTCCTTAGGCTTTTTTGATATAAAATATTATGCAAAAATTGTACTACCAGGGTTTTTATGGACACTGATTTCTTTTTTCTTAGTGTTTTCAATATTTCTTTTTAAAATTTTATTTTATTTTTAATTTATGAAATAAACAAGCATTTCCATAACATAGCAGAATAAAAAAAGATGATTTTATCTGCCATATACAACTTGCTATTCTTTTAAAATATATAATAAAGTTACTATATAGTTTTTTTCCCCTCCTCCAACCCCAACCCTGGAGATAGCTACCCTTAGATACAACATGTATATATGTAAAATCATTTTATACACATTTCTATTTATCAGTTCTTTCTCTGGATGCAAATAATATCTTCCTTCCTAGGTCCTTTATAGTTAATTTGGACATTGATTTCACTAGGTGTAGTGGACAGAGCACTGGACCTGGAGTCAGGAAAACTGTCTGATTCAGACACGTAAGTCACTTAATCACCATTTGCCTCAGTTTCCTCAACTGTACAATGAAAATAATAAAAGTATCCACCTCCCAGAGTTGTGGGGATCAATTGCGATAATATTTGGCAAGTGCTTACACACACACACACACACACACACACACACACACACACACACACACACACACCATCCTCCAGTACCTTTCAAGCCTGATTTCATGTGCCAAATATTTATATGAAGAGGGAATAGGATCATATGATCTTAGAATTAGGGTAGTAAGAGATTTCCAAGGCAATTTTGTTCAATCTTACAAATGAGGAAAGTAAAGCAAACAGAGGTTAAATGCTCAGGTAACCCTTTTTACTCTAGCTAAGCAGCATACAAATAAGAATACCTATGATGCAACCTTGCTCATTTGGACTATATCCTGGAAAGGCAATAGAAACTAGAGATTTCTTTTTTAAAAGCAATGTAGTTTTATCATTTTTTATTTTATACGTTTTGATGTATGACATGTTGCTAACATGTTTTGCCTATTAGAGTGCCATAGATATGTTTTGATGACTGGATTCAATTTAACAAACATTTGTTATAAGTAAGTACCTACTTAGTATAGATTATTACACTAAGTTTTGGGGATACCCAAGTATTCAAACACATCTGTGATTTTATTGATATAGGTTGTCCTTCCAATAGTGCAGATTGAGCCACAGAAGTAAAAAAACAATAAGAAGACCAAAGATGATAAATAAAAAATTAAGTAGTTTAAATATTCTTTTTCATCATTCCTTCTTTTATTTTTAAAAATAATATTTTCCCAGTTACATGTAAAGACAACATTTTTTAAAGTTTTGATTTCCATATATTTTCTCCCTTCCCTCCTCACTTTCCCCCTCCCAAAAGTGGTAAGCGATTTGATACAGGTTATATATGTGCAACTTTGTAAAACATATTTCCATATTAGTCATGTTGTGAAAGAAGAAACAGACCAAAAGAAGAAAAATACACAAAAAAATAAAGTCAAAAATAGCATATTTCAATCTGCATTCAGACTCCATCAATTCTTTTTTCTGGAAGTGGGATAGCATTTTTCATCATGAGGCCTTTGGAATTGTCTTGGATCTTTGTATTTGCTGAGAATGGCTAAGTCACTTACAGTTGATCATCATACAATATTTCTGTTACTGTGTAAAATGTTCTCCTAGTTCTATTCACTTCACTTTGCATTAGTTGTGTCTTTCCAGGTTTTTCTGAAATCAGTCTATTCATGATTTCTTATAGCATAATAGTATACCATTCCTATCATATACTGCAGCTCATTCAGCCATTCCCCAACAGTTCCTTCTGTTAGTCAACAATAGCTAGCTAAGTGGTATAGTGGACGGATTTCTCGGTATAGAGTCAGTAAGATCTGAGCTCAAATGCAGCTTCAGACACTTACTGACTATGTGACACTGGGCAAATAACTTAACTTCTGTCTGCCTCAGTTTCCTCATCTATAAAATGGGAATAATAGTTCTAGATTGCAGGGATAAAGTGGATAAAGTGGCATGATAATTGTAAAGCACCTTGCAACCCTTAAAACACTATATAAAAGCTTCCTAAGATGGTGATGATGATCATTGTTAAATGTCTAGCATATATCAGGAACAATGCTAGAGTTAGAAAGATAGAATAAAGCATTGTTTTGCCTCTAAGAGCCTACATTCAATTATCTTGTTTATTTCATTAATTTATTTTATTTTATTTGGGGGGGAAGGGCAAGGCAATGAGGATTAAGTGACTTGCCCAGAGTCACACAGCTAGTAAGTGTTAAGTGTCTGAGGCCACATTTGAACTTAGGTCCTCCTGACTCCAGGGCTGGTGCTTTATCCACTGTGCTACCTAGCTACCCCCCATTTCATTAATTTAATCATCAAATCCTTATTCCATACATGATATAAAGATGTGCTTCACCCTGATCCTAGTTGAAATTCTGCCAAAATCTGAATTATTGTACTTGAAAGTAATGATATGTTTTCTGTTCTTCCTGTGCATGTGTTCATTTCTGTTTACTTGGGTCAAGGTGCTAATGAGTAATATTCTTTTGATTTTTACCCCTATTATCATGAAGAATAGCAAGTATTATAAAGTTACGTAGAAATTTTCCTCTTCTCTTCAATCCTCAGGAATTGGAGGAGTTGCATAGGAGAGTTTTGTGGGAAGATATTATGGGTAAAAGAAAACGGAGAGATACTACTGTCCCGTATTTTACTCGTGCACATGGATAGTAGAGAGAGCTTTAAATTTGGAATCAAAGAACCTGGGTTTAAAACTTTATTCTGCTCCTTACTACTTGGGTGATGCTGAATAAGTCATTTTTCTAGACCTCAGTTTCCCCAATTATCAAATGAGAGGGTTGGCCTCAAAGGTCTTTTTCAGTTCCAAATCTTTTTATTTTGTAACTGAATTCATAGGTATCTTTTCTTTGCTGGAAATACCCATGCCCATATACAGAAATAATCTGAGCCAGTAAGTCTGTTAAAATGATTTCTAAGGATTGCTATGTGTACACAGGAATTCAAACTGTCCTTAAAGTGGATAGTTGCATTTTATTCTCATTTAGCTTTAAGGAAAAATAGCAGCAGTTGTTCACACACTTCCCCAGAGCTCTTAATTTGTCCTGTCCCCTTCTTTGTTCTTTCTGTGCCCACCTCAGATAGTTGTTCTGGAAGCAGAATCTATCCCCCCCCCCTTCCCAGCTGCTCCTTCTGTTGGATTCTGCCATGAATTTCTAATCCTGGATTTGACATCTCACAATTTGACACCCTGAATCGGATGGTGGCAAGATAAGCATTTTGGCTTTTTGTGTGATCAATTAAAGAGAAATGATTGACAGAAAAGGAACAAGCCTTTGTTTAAAGTACGTATGCTCTTGATAAATCAGTAAACAGGAGATACTGCAAAAGCAAATTATAATATTTATGTGAACAAAGAACAGATTGTGGGTGTTGGTTATTTTTATATTCTAATACATGTCACATCTTACACTTGACTTTTATATCAGTATTAGAAACTATCTGATCTATACTTCATGAATTGAATTTTCAGGGATAATTGACCATCTGTGCATTTTTCTTTGTGGGTAATCAAATTGGAAATAGGTAATGCACCTAAGTTCCACCACAGTAGATTACTAAAAGGCTAAATAATACAAAGGACTAAATCACAAGTCAAATGTATTGATTTCCCCTGTTTCAATCATTTTAAGGTTTGAGATCAGCTGATTATTACAGTGTGGGCAATATAACAGTTCTTATTTGAAACAGAAATTTAGGTCAGTTCTCCCTTGCCCCTACTTAATAAGGACTCCCTCCTCAACTTTCTCCCACCTCCCCAAACACACATCTATTCTAATGGACAGTATGGATTTTGTAGCCAGAAGTCCTGTGTTCAAGGCCTCATTTTGCCACTTATTACCTTCATGACCTTGGGCGAGTATCATAGTCACTCTGGGTCTTTCTTTTCTGCAAAGTGGGAGTTATTGGGTGGGGAAAATTCTCTTTTAGCTCTAAGTCTTTGAACTCGTTTTAATTCCTGGATAACCATCAGAGCTTAATAGTACCAGCCTACATCCTCTAATGAATTACTAAAGAAATAAATTTGTTATAATTTTTTTTTTCTCCTCAGGGAACTTAGAACAAAGCTTATTAAACTGTGGGTAACTGAATGTGGGGGTCACAAAAAATTTAGCAACAGTAAAAGATTATGTATATCTATTTTATGTACCTATATATCTGGGGTCGTGTAAAAATTTCTCAGGCAAAAAGGGGTCGTGAGTGGAAAATGTTTAAGAAACCTGGACTTAGAACACCAAGGGCTCAATGTTAATTTTGGATGATATGATGCTTTTGATCAGAGTCCTTATTTGTAAATGAGAAAATCTCTTCACTGAAAAGCCTGTAAGGCTGACACCATCTTTTCAATTATAAAAGTATTTGCCATAATATAGGGTGTCCTCAAAGTCTTAGTGTGGCTTAAAATTTTAATAGTTTAAAACTGCACTATGACTTTTGGGACATGGAGTGAGTGTGTGTGTGTGTGTGTGTGTGTGTGTGTGTGTGTGTGTGTAAAATAACATTTTATTAAAAGGAACGAAGTCCCAAATAATTGTTTTCTCATAACCTAGATAATGAAACCATAGAAAATTAGAGGCCAGTAACAGAGACAACAAGGCATTGTGGTATTAACAGAAGTACAAAATCCTGCCTATACTCTTTTACCTTCTTAGGAGCTATGAAGAAGTTATTCTATAAGTCCCCTCTCCCCCCCCAAAAAAAAAGAGTGCCTAGGCAATGGTTCTCTTCTGTCCTGCCAAAGGTCATAGTCCTAAAGTAGTCTCCTGCCATGCTAGCGACCTAGGGGAACGTGTCTTACTTTTGAAAGGGCCAACAAACCAATGACAGATTCTTGGCCAGTCAACAGCTAACTGTCCTCTAATTCCATTCATTTTGATCTGAGTACTTCTTAACCCTCTGTTAAAGGGTAACAGGACAGTTATTGACAGCATTGGTTAGAGGGAGTTTCCTCACTGGGAAATCATTAATGATATCACAGATCTGGTCCCCCTCAAAAAAAAAAAAAGGCCTTATTGTCCCTAACAGTTTCTGCACACACAGAGATACATACTTTGGAATATGGTCTTCTGGATCACAGATCTACTGGAAGGATCCTCAAAGGTCCTCAGAGTCAACATCTTTATCAGGCCAGGAAAATGTGGGTGGCTTCTCTAGAGACCCACAGTGACATCTCTCCATCTCTAGATTCTAACCATCCTTCCCTCATCCTCAAATACATGAAAATTTCTGTTACAAACTACATTTTTAGGTGACTCAAACTTCATCCTCTAGCAGCTCTTGAACTTTTCAAAGTCCTTCCTGAGAAGTATTACCCAGTGGAAAAAAGGGCTGACTTTGAAATTAGGGGACCTGATTCAAATCTAATCTCTGTAACTTCCTGCCTGTGTGACACTGGGTAAGTTACCTTAACTTCTTTTGACCTCAGTTTCTTCATCTGTCAAATGAAAGGATTGGACTATGTGGACTCTGTCTCTTCTACCTCTAAATATGTGAATGATGTACTCTGGAGCTACAGGGTGGGCCAAAAGTCATGATATTATTAAACTTTATTAAAGTTTATTAAACTTTTTGATAATTATTTTTCTTTATTTTTTGTCATTTACAAGATTTGATTTTTCACATATAACATAAATACATTTCCTACATATACTATATATGATTCCATGGTATTATAAATTAAAAACAAAAAATAAAGGAGTTATTAAGTATTGAAACCCCTTCATAACTTTTGGCTCACTCTCTATTACCTACAGTTGAGCCATTAGTGTTTCTAAGGCAATAGTAAGAATTATCATTTAGCAGTGTCTGTCCATCCTATTCCCATGAATAACTAGTTATAGTATTGTACATAACAAGTCTTCAAATGTTTTGTTCTTGAGTTGAATTCATGCAGTCATGTTGATATTAGATTGATAAAGTTTAGCTACTACTTTTGTACAGTGAATGATATTGGCAAAAGGCAGGATTTACTCAGCTTTAGTCAGCATCTCAACTCCTAGCTACCCCTATCATTGTCTAATAGCATCACTGAGAATGCACCTACTCCCTTATACTGCCAGTTTGTCATCTCTACTTTTTTTTAAGGTAAATAAAGAAAAGGAATCTTTCCTTAAATTTTTCACATCATTTTGCTAGACTTGTCCTTTTTACTTATCCCACTCCTCCTTATTATCCACATCTCCTGTGCTTTCATCTTGGTGGGGAGTTCCCACAATGAAGAAACTTCTTTTTACCAATGGAGCTCAGCAAATGGTCTCCAAATATGATCTTAGAGAGCTACCCGTTCTACAGAGAAGTGAAATGACTTGTCCAGGACCATGAAGGCAGTGTGTCTTAGAAGCAGGGCTTTCTCTTATATCATAGTTATTTGTGTATGATCTGTTATAAACTCCTTGTGAACATAGTCTGACATCTTTCTACATCAGGCACCTTGCACAGTACACAAATCAGAATCCTAGGATAAAATGATAATTGATTCTGAGATAAATGGACTAGAATTCATCTAGTCCAATCCTCTAATTTTACAGATAAGGAAATTGAGACCCAGAGAGTTTGAATGCAGTGTCCAAGATTACATAGGAAATGAGCATCAGAAGCCAGGGATAAAGCCAGGTCCTCTGACTCCAAATGCAGTTCTATTCCCACTGTACCACTAATTTTTGTGAAATTGAATTTGATTTTATCAGCCTAATATCCACATATTTGCATCAGGTAATGTAATTCAACTTACCAGGCATATTCAGCATCTGTTTTGTATAGGGCAGGGGCAGCTAGGTGGCTCAGTGGATAAAGCACCGGCCCTGGATTCAGGAGGACCTGAGTTCAAACCCAGCTTCAGACACTTTGACACTTACTAACTGTGTGACCCTGGGTAAGTCACTTAACCTTCATTGCCTGGCAAATGTCTAGACAGACAGTCAGACAGATAGATAGATAGATGAATGAATGAACAAATGAATAAATAAATAAAATTATTTTGCATAGGGTATTAGAACTACAAAGGTAAAAAAAATCAAGACCATCCTTGCCCTGAAGTATAATAGCAGAATAAGAAATATACACAAGTAATTTATGGTAAGTTCACAGGAAAGGTTAGTGAGAGAGAAATGACAGAAGAGAATGAAGAAGAAAATGATCATTTCAGGTTGGAAGGATTAGGGAGGACTTCCTGGAATAGGTAGCACCTAACTTGGGTCTTGAAGGAAAAGAAAAATCTCAATGGCCACAAATGGGGAGGGATTATAGTCTAGGCGCAAGGAAGTAGCATGGCAGAGACTGGAGAGAACATTAAAAAAAAT
The DNA here is from genome assembly GCF_019393635.1 of Dromiciops gliroides. NCBI lineage: Eukaryota > Metazoa > Chordata > Mammalia > Microbiotheria > Microbiotheriidae > Dromiciops > Dromiciops gliroides. Next base: position 130,686,613 of record NC_057865.1, read on the forward strand.
CTGGTGGGAAGTACTTAGGTTTCCTTGAAACTTCATCTTTGACATCAATTCTAATAGTAATTTTACTTCCTAGAGACATGATTAAAGCTATATCTATCTACATAATGACACAATTCGTTAATTCTGCAAAAATAAATTGGTCAATTCAGTGGAACAATCAGTCACTGGGTTTTTCTTTTTGCAAGACAACTAGTTGATTAGCTCATTTGTCCCCCAGTGACTGGTAGGTATTATGTTTGTAAGCCTAAGCTAAAGGAATTCCTTCCTTTTTTTCCTCCTTCCCATCTCCTCATTTTTCTTTTCCCCTTAAATGAAGATTTTATAGCTCTTTTCATTTCCTTCAGCAAAGCTGAATTATGAAATAAAGAGTTTAGTTCAGGAGGAATGTGTTCTCTTTTTTTCAATAAAAACTACAAAAACAAAGTACAATTTGGGATAGTTCAAAAGACCCTTAGCATCTTGACCCTGTTTAAATTAGAATCTAAGTTTGAAGGGGTCAGAAAATCTCAGGTGTATATAGGTGCCCTGACATCTGCTCTCAATATTCCTGGAGCTACACATTTAATATGCTGAGTTGTCCATTTCCACTTTTAAACTTTTTATCACCTTCAAAGTTCCATCAGAATGTGATGATTATTATTCCATACTAATTTTTCTGCTTGTCATTTTTATACTGCTCTTTTCCATTTTTGACAGCTCCTAAAACCTTCATGAATCCAATGCACATTTTTAAATTTTATAATTGCTGATGAGTTAAATCCAGTTTTACAGAAGCATTTCTGTGACTGATAGGATAAAAATAAACAGGCAAAGAACATCCAATGGCTATCAATACCCCAGAAGACAAACCATAGACCTGGGAGGGATTTCTGGGTTGAAAATGGTTTTTAAACTTCACTTTTTCTTGAGAGTATTCATTAGTAAAATATTGATGGGCCCTGCTCAAGTTCATTGTAAAGTCATCACTGCAGAGTTTCCAAAGTTTATGTGTTTTTTCCTAATGAATTATTTAATCCTTTTGTTCTCTTTCAAATAATAATTCAAATAAAAGGCAACTTGACATTACCCTCATTCTCAGTCATTTTTCAAAGTTCTGGTGAATTTTCAGTACCCTAAATTGGTCTTTAAATGGGGTCCGCTTGAAAATGAGTATGACAATCTTTGAATGAGCAGGTCTCCACATCTGAGATATATGCATACACATACACACACACACACACACACACACACACACACACACATATATATATATACATATACATATATGATAGATATATGAAGTGAAACTAGAAATGTAAACACCCAAATGCACAAATCTAAGCCCTATTAATCATCAGCATGTCAAGGAAACAAACCAAACAAAAATCTAATTCAGGTATTTCTTAATCTTGACATCTGGATTCTTGCTATTAACTCCCAAGTTTTATGGAAGAAAAGTAAGAGAGAATTTGAAATTTGGTACTGATTATTTATGTAACTCAAAAGGCTCAGCAGATTTCACTCATAGTGAGCATGATTCTTCTCTCTCCACCCACCTTTTATTTCCATCTTAATTTAGTCTTTGATGAAATGATAGGTAATATTAAATTGTCATCCTTAGTGTTTCTGAAAAAGTCAGTTAAAAAAATCCCAAGACTGATCATGGAGTGTGTATTTCCCAATTATGGGAACAAATATGTTCCTAGAGGCCCCTATTTTCCCATCCCAGTATTCCTGTGATCACACAAAACATTTTAGGAGCTCCTTTTTCTAAACTGCTTCCAAAAGCAGTTTATGAATCACAAGAAAATCAGTTTTATTATATTGTTTTCTCCCCTTGTTTTTTAGCTAGTTGGTATTACCTAGATTAATCACCCACCTTATTCATAAGATTGGGATCCAGATGATTTGGGGATGTTTCCAAAAATCAAATCCACCTACAATGTACAAAGACTTGCCACAACCAAGGATGTTTTGAAGAATTAGCTTCAAGGTATAAAGTTTTCAAAAGAGAAGTTCTAAAAGGTTTTGAGCAATGGTAGACTGAAATCCATCAATCAACAAGCATTTATTTAAGTACTTACTATGTGGCAGGCACTGAGATGAAAGGGCAACAGGCATTTATATGAGTAAGATCTCTTTAAACATCAGTCCTGTTGCCTTAAAGTCATGTAATACATCTCCCCAACTCCCATTTCCCTCCCCACTTACTGTGTAAAAGCAACATTAAAAATGTAGGAAGGGGGCAGCTAGGTGGAGCAGTGGATAAAGCACTGGTCTTGGATTCAGGAGGACCTGAGTTCAAATCCAGCCTCAGACACTTGACACTTAACTAGCTGTGTGACCCTGAGCAAGTCACTTAACCCTCATTACCCTGAAAAAAAAGAGATAAAAAGAATGTAGGAACCATTTAGTTAAACCAATAGAAAAGCCAATGTATGGATTTTTGAGGCACAAGTTAAAAAAAACACAAAATTTAAATCCATGTATACTACTTCTATATGGAAGTTATAGCTTCATTAGGAAGAGTGATAGGGTCAATCTGTAAACATTTGTTAAGCACCTACTATGTACCGGTACTATGCTAAAAGCACTGAAAACACAAAAGGGCAAAAGACAGATCCTGACCTCAAGTAGTTCAAATGGGAGAGGAAACAAGCAAAGAAATATGTACAAATACGCAACCAACAGGATAAGTATCAAGTAATTAAGAGAGAGAAGGCACTTGAATTAAGAGAGAGGTTGGGAAAGATTTGCTGTAGAATATGAGATTTTTGTTGGGACTTAAAAGGAAACCATAAGGTGAAGATAAGGAGAGAGAGTATTCAGGCATGGGTGACAGCCAGTGAAAATGCTGGGAGTGGGGGCAGCTAGATGGCACAGTGAATAAAGCGCTGGTCCTGGAAGCAGGAGGACCTGAGTTCAAATCCGGCCTCAGACACTTAACACTTACTAGCTGTGTGACCCTGGGCAAGTCACTTAACCCCAATTGCCTCACCAAAAAAAGAAAAATAAAGAAAATGCTGGGAGCCGAGATTTGGAGGGTTTTGTTTGTGAACTAGCAAATATGCCAGTGTCACTGGATCAAAGATTACATGGTGAGGAGTAAGGCATAAGTAGACTAGAAAGGAAGGAGAGGACTAGGTTATGAACGACTTTGAACACCCAGCAAAGAATTTTGAATTTGATCCTGGAGGCAAGAGGGAGACACTGGAGTTTAGTGGATAGCTAGTTGACATGGTTGGACCTGCACTTTAGGAAAATCAATTTAGTGGAATGAATGGAGGACGGGTTAGAGAAAGGAAAGTCTTGAAGCAGGCAGACTCACCAGCAGGCTATTGCAATAGTCTAGGCCTGAGTTGATGAAGGCTTGCATTTGAATAGTGACAAAGTCAGAGGAGGGAAGGAGATGTAGTTGAAAGATATTGTAAAGGTAAAATCATCAGGTCTTCGAAACAAATTAAATCTAAGGGATATGAGATAATGCGGATTTAGGATGACACCTCACTTGTGATCCTGAGGGGATGGTAAGTGGGTGTTGCTCTCTACAGTCATAGAGACATTAGGAAGATGGGAGGGTTTAGAGGAAAAGATAACGAGTTCTTTTTTGGATGTGTTTGGTTTAAAATCTGTATTAGACATCCAGTTCATAATGTCTGAAAAGCAGTTAAAGATGTGAGATTGGAGCTCATCAGAGAAGTAAGGGTAGGATAGGAAGACTTGAGAATCATCAGCATAGGGATTGTAATTAAATCCATGGAAGCTGATGAGATCAGCAAGAAAAGCAGTATAGAGGGAAAAGAAAAGGGAGACCAGGACAGAACTCTGTGGGACACCTCAGATGAAAGGGTTTGATTTGAATAAGATTCCAGGAAAGAAGATTGAGAAAGAACTGAAAAATAAGTAGGAAAAGAAACAAGAGAAGGTGGTATACAGAAAACTTAGAGAGAAGAGAATGTCACAGAGGAGAGAGTGATCAATAGTATCAAAGTTTGCAAAGAGGTTGCAGAGAACAATTTAAGAAATCACTGGTGTAACGATTGGAATGACGCCATGTGCTGGAGACTTACTGTAGGAAAGCTCCAACATGAGGAGAGGGCCTCTGAGGGCAGAACCATGTGGCTTTCTTTGGCATCAGGAAGTGAACAGGAGGCTGGTGCACTAAATCTTTCTCTTTCCTGAGGACTCGGGTGGATAAGGGAGCTAGAATTGTGCTCTCCCTTTAATAGATAGATGAATCTAGGCCTTTATCTCTCTCTTTACCAAATTCTTATTCTCCTTAATAAATGCTTAAAAGTCTAACTCTTGCTAAAGCTTATAATTTATTGGTGACCACTCATTAGATATTTTAGACAGTATAGCTAGAATTTTACCCCTTACACTGGTAACTTTAGAGAGAATAGTTTTTGGTGGAATGATAAGGTCAGAAGCCAGAGTATAAAGGGTTAAGAAGAGAATGAGGGGAGAGAAAGTTGAAGCACTTACTGTAGATGACCTTTTCAAGTTTAGCCACAAGAAGGCAAAAGAAATAAAAGATGATAGCAGGGATAAAAGGATCAAGTAAAGGGTTTGGGGTTTTTTGTTGTTGTTGTTCATTTTTTTTTCTTTTTTCAGGGCAATGAGGGTTAAGTGACTTGCCCAGGGTCACACAGCTAGTGTCTGAAGCTGGGTTTGAACTCAGGTCCTCCTGAATCCAAGGCTGGTGCCTTATCCACTGTGCCACCTAGCTGCCCCAAAGGGTTTTTGTTTTTGTTTTGTTTTTTCAGGATGGGAGAGACATGGACATGTTTATAGTCAGAAGGAAATGAATGAACAGACAGGGAGAGATTACAAATAAGTGATAGAGTAGGGATGGGAGAAGGGGAAATCTTTCAGAGGAGACAGGTTGGGATGGGATCACTTGAACAGATAGAGGGTTTTAGCCTTGGTAAATAGTAAGGCCACTTCATTGTGTGAGATGGGCAGAGGAGAAGATAATGGCAGAAGACATTTGAGTGATATGAGATGACTAAGAGGGAAGAAAGGTAGCTCACAATAATGGCTTAGATTTTTTTTTCTGTAAAATATGAAACAATATTCTCAGCCAAGAGGGGAAAGGGAGGTGGAGGCAAGGGAAGTTTGAGGAGGGATGTGTGGCGAGTAAAACTATGTGGTCGCCCTATTACTGTCCAAAGTGTAGAGAAAATTAGCTGGGGTTTATCATATGTTTGTTACTTAGAAATTAGAGGCTGTACCAGTTTGGGAGCATTAAGCATTTATAAAGTATATTAAATATTAGTAAAGAGAACTCACATGGCTTGAAAGATAGGAAAGCCTAGCTAGAAAATAAGAAGAGAGAGACGAGAGAAAACGGGGAACCCTAGTGGGCTGCCTCTGCTCTCACCAAGTTCATGGGTCAAAAAGATAGATCAACGGTAAGCCCTCTGAGGAAATGGGCAGAGCCCACCCTAACACACTGCTTAAAGCTAATTGGCTAGTATCATTCAAATCTATTGATTTACTGGATTTGAGGGTGGTTCAGCCCAGTCGTGCTGATGTCAGAGCCCAGAGAACAGTTCCTCTGGTGGGAACAAGGCTTTCAGGTGGGTATGGTTTTGAATGAGTTAACTTCCTGATTCTGGGCTGGCCTTAAGAAAGGTCAGGCCAGGCTCTGTCAGAGGGGGAGCCTCTGGGAATCCCCAAACCCCATTGTTTTCTCACAGATGAAAGTTTGGAAGAGCTGCCATAGAGAGTGGGATAGTGAGTTGATAAGAGAGGATTAGAAAGATATCCTAGCAGCAGTGAAATCCCAGTTGAGGTTGTATAAACTAAATTTGTAGTGGACCAAGTTAAAATAGTTGTGTGATTTTTCTCCAACTTTATTCAGCAGCATGTGTGTAGGAGTTAAGATGGTGGATGGTGGGAGTGATCCAAGGCTGAGGTCTGGCAGGTTCTTTTAGAAATATTAGCCCAAGCATCCTTTAAACATTTTATTCCCCTGTGTATTTATTCTCAGTAAATAATGTTTGGTTGATTTGAGACACACAGAAGAAATTGTATGAGGCTTTTTGCCTTGAGGGGAATAGAAGGAAAAGGGCAAGGAGTTGGTGGGAATGACTCGTCCTTCTGGAACTGGTTGAGCCTTGATGGGACTAGTCAGAAAATAAGTGGATAAAAAAAAAAAGGAGAGCTTAGGTTCCAACTCCCTGGCTATTTCTATCAGTAAAGGGAATAAAATGGAAATCTTTGGGAACAAAGTCATATGTTATCTAGGTGTGATTTCCCTCCCCCCCCTCCCACCCAGAGAGCTTGATTGTGATACAGGCTGTTGTGTCAGCCTGGTACAATGGAATGTATGCAGATGATCTGGTGAGATGACCAATGGACATAAAGGAGATTAGCTATAATAACTGATTCAAAGTGATGTGAATAAGGGCAGCAGACTAGAGAGCTTTTTAAAAATTGGAATGAAATGCTGAGATCTGTTTCCAAATGGACAGGAAATCAGAAAGTTGTCCTAAATGTGTGTAGAAAGGTAGGGGTCTCTCCTTACATGGCAAAGTTATTTTAGAAGGCTGACATGGATTGACCAATGAACATAAAGTAACGTGAGATAATCCAGAGCACAAATATATTCTCATTATAAGTTAAAGAGAATACCAAGCCCAACATCTTGGTGATCTGAGCAGACCGTTGTGTTCAGTGTGCTCATACTACCACAATCAGTTCTTCATGTTCATGCCTATACATTGATCACATTCCAACACAAATGACAAGATGTATGTGTAACACCAATTTATTTGCCTTTTCCCTCACTGCCTGAAAGCCAGGTATATTACATTTTACCTCCCCCTTTAGAGGGTTTGCAGTGTCTAGACTTGCTGGCAATGGCTTGAGCTTCCACCAATGGTGTTCCCTCAATTGTAGAAGATGGGTCCCCTGTACTTCAAGTTCCATTTAGCCATTAACAGTCAGATTAGGTTTTACAAGGCAATATTTACTTCAAAGCTATAATAACAAGTATACAGACTTACTCACTTAACCTGTGGGCCTTAATCTACCCCATGAGAAGGGAAGAGGATTAAGTTCATAGTTTAGTTCATTTCCTATGTAGCACAGCCCCAGTTCCAAGACCCAAACCCCTACTGGGCTCAAGTCCCAGACACCCTGACTTATCAAATCTTCCCTGTGGGACTGGCCACTTGCAACATCTTACTTGGAATCCTAGATCCAGGGTTGCCATGGCTCTATCTCTTGGGTCCAGTGGGGAATTACTACTTAAATCTAAAATGGAGAAGGTAAATGAAACAGAACAGAAACAGAGGCCTAAAAGGAGAGAAGAGAGGTCAGGTTTCTCCTCTTCCTGGTTCAGTTCATGGTACCCTGAGTCTTGGGTGAAATGTTTGTGACCTTGACTGTTTGGATGGAACAGAAAAGAGCATACAGGAAACAAAGTAAGACTGTCCCAATCTGGCAGTTTTAAAGAGGCAGTGTGTTTGGGCTGCACAGTCAATAGCCACTTAAGAGAGGCTACTCCCACCCACATGGCAAGAGAACAGCAGGGAAGTATGGTGCCTCCATTGTAAACAATTTGGGCCTTTGTAAAACAAACCTCTATTAAATATGCATTTGTGATTACCAAGTAACCTTTGAAGAAAAGTCATTCCAGAAATGATCACATGAATGGTAGATGCTTCAAGGTTGAAAAGAGTAAAAGATATTGTGATTGTTTGGCTTTTAAAAGTGTGAGAATTACCCTGAAGTATACAAAGAGAATCAATGAAGAGAATGCTGACTAGTTACTTCCCCACCAGATCAAATAAAAAGAAGAGTTTAAATTAAAGCAAATGAGATGTTAGTTTTTTCTCCCAAGTTCAAGCTTCACATCTCTAAGAATCTGCTTGACATCTCTTCTGCATGTCCCATAAGCATCTGATACTCAGCATGTTCAAGTACCTTTTCCCCTAAAAATATTCCTTCTCTTAGCTTCCTTTTTTCTCTTAAAGATACCACTACATTTTTAGTCATCCAAGCCGTGGAGCTAGGAGTCATCCTTGACTCCTTGCCCCTATTCATACATCATATCAATCAGTTTGAAATCAATTGCAAAGTCTTGTTGTTTTTTCCTCCTCAACATTTCCCAAATCTGTTACCTTCTCTCTGTTCACATCACAACTACCATAGACCAGGTCCTCATTACCCAGCACCTTCACTATTGCAATAGCCTCCTCATTGGTATCCCTCTATACAGTCAATCTCTCAAATACTAAACATAACTGCCAAATTTGTTTTTTTGTAATAGTATTTTTTCCAATTACATGTAAAGATAGTTTTCAACATCCATTTTTTAAAAAGATTTTGAGTTCCAAATTTTTCTCCCTACCTCCCTTCTCTCCCTCCTCCCCAAGATGGCAAGCAATCTGATATAGGTTGTATATGTACAATCATGTTAGACATATTTCCACAAGCATAGCTCTAACTAAATCACTCCTAAAGAAAGTTCAGTGGCTCCTGGTTGTCTTTGGGATAAAATACAAACTTTGGGTCATTTTAAGCCAATTACAGTCTGGCTCCAGTGTGTGTTTCATAGATGATTATATATTACTACTTACTCACTCCAAATTCCAGCCAAATTCACTTGCTTGCTACTCCCCATACATTGGACATTCCATTTCCCAGTCTTGTGAATTTAAACAAATTGTCCTCCATGCTTAGAACATTCTCTCTTCTCCCCTGTGCCTCTCGGAACCCTTAGTTCCTTTCAAGAAGCAGCTCAAGTGCCTCCTTTTTTCTAAAGACTTTCCTTGATTTCGTTTGAATTTGCTAGTCCCTTCACTACCAAATGACTATAAATCTATTTTTATATGTCTCATATTTGTGTCATATCCTCTTGGTAAGAATGTAAGCCACTTGAGGACTGACTAATTTTTATATTCTGTCTCTGGGACCTAGAATCGTTCCTAGTGTAGCAGACAATTAATGCTTACTGATCAATCGATTGATTGATACAGAAGGACTTCTGGATGGTCAGAGGAATAAAAAACATTGGAAAAATTCATTGAGAAAGACTGATAAATATCTGTTCCCATCAATATTCAAGAAGACAGAAGACAGCCATCTCCCCCTTATTTCTAAGATATTAACTTGGCTGAAAACACAGCACTGGAGAAAATTAACTTTTGATTTCTCTTCCAGCTCTGTGATTCTACGGCCATTTTTTTTTGTTGTTCTGCCCTCCCCCTCTGCACACTCCCACGCCCTGTTCCAACCCTTTTCATTTAAACCTATGAAAGAAGTTAGGACTTCTAAGTATGCTTAGCTGAAAGAAAGAAAGATTTTTTTTGTTATAGTCACTTGAAAATTCCTTTCCTATAAGAAACTCCTATAAATTGCTTACCATAACATGCAATGAAAAGTGATTAATTCGTTTTGTCACACAGATGTTTGAACTGCAAAATATGATACATTTGGGTATATGGGAATCTATTTCCTGCTTTAGATTCACAGCTCTGTTTTAATAATCATCTTATTTGGTGTCCCTGGAATGGCTGAATGTGGCTTTCTGAGAGGGAGAGACGGAGAGAGGGAGAGAGAGAGAGAAAGAGAGAGAGGGGGGTGGTGGAGGGAGGGAGGGAGGGAGGGAAGGAGGGAGAGGAAGGGAGGGAGGGAGAGAGAGAGAGAGAGAGAGAGAGAGAGAGAGAGAGAGAGAGAGAGAGAGAGAGAGAGAGAGATTCTGCAGGTTGTGTCTTTTGGGGTAAAAGTCTAGAAGATATCATGTCACTTCAGATAATGAGGACAAATTGAGGCAGATATAAGAGCAGTGACTTAGCAAACAATTTGGACTGTGACAAATGGGAACAGACTAACCTGAGACAGCAATGGACCAGAATAAACTCCAAGGGAAGCCAACCATAGAATTGCTCAAGAAAACAATAACACTGAAACGTCATCCAATGAGGAAGATATATGATGTTATGAAAGTCTTAATTCTGTAAGAGAACAGAAATATAAACTTATAACAATATATAAGCCTAAAATAAAGCAAGACAGCTTCTTTCCTGGAGGAGGAAGCATAATAACTTGAGGTAATTTGCCCAAGATCACACAACCAGGTAGTGTCAGAGCTAAGATTATAATCCAGTTTAGTCCCAGATCTCTGTTTTTGTTGCATTTCTGCCACTAATCACCAATATAATCTTGAGTAAACTAGCCTTGCCTATTAAAATGAAAGGATTACAGATTAGATGATGTTTAAGGTTGCTTCCAGCCCTAGATTTCTATGCTATTCTGAACCATAGAATTCATCTTGGCTACAAAAGTATTACAGCAGCAGGGGCATGCAGATTGTGATGGTATAGATAGTAGAAATTAGGAGAAAGTTGGTACAGTAGTTAATTGTAGTAATATATTGTCCCTCAGTTTTACAGATGGTATTTCTGACACACTGTAGAGCTTGCACTACGGTTTTGTTTTCTTTCTTTTAAAAATATATTATTGTAGGGGCAGCTAGGTGGTGCAGTGGATAGAGCACCAGTCCTGGAGTCAAGAGTACCTGGGTTCAAATCTGGCCTCAGACACTTAACACTTACTAGCTATGTGACCCTGGGCAAGTCACTTAACCCCAATTGCCTCACTAAAAAAAAAATATATATATATATATATATATATATATATACACACACACACACACACACACACACACACACACACATATACATATACATATATATACATATATATATTATTGAGGTTCTTTTATTTTATATCTCTGTCATTTCCTAATATCTCTCCTCACCTCTAACCTACCCCCACCATATTTCCTTGAAGCAAAGAAAAATACTTAAGCAAAACAAATCAACAGAAACTACTGTCTGCTGGAATATGCAGCAGTGCATACCTGGTAGGTTTCCAATAGTGATGATCAACTTTCACTTAGTTATTCCTCTTTTCTTGTTTAGTTTTCCCTCTCCCTTGTACCTTATAGCACCCTTATGTCTAAACTCATTTGGATTTCACCATTATGCCCCAAGGAACTTCATCTCCTGAATCCTCATCATCCTGCAAGACTGCCTTGGCACCTTATTAGTGCCTTCTGCCCCTTATTGGAGGTTGGAGAGATGAACTCCTCCCAAAATCTCCACTTAAGGAGCCCAGGCTAGCCATCTCTTCATTTCTCACCAGCCATAATCCTTTGGACTTGTCCATCTTTCTTCTTTGCTAGGTGTCTCTCTCTCTCTCTCTCTCTCTCTCTCTCTCTCTCTCTCTCTCTCTCTCTCACACACACACACACACACACACACACACACACACACTTTTAGCTTCCTTTTGTGTGCTGTTCTCCCATATTAAATTATAAAGTCCTTGAGAACAGTGACTTTTTTCCCTTTTTCATATTTGTATCCCAGTGTTTAGCACAGTGCCTGGCACATTTTAGGAACTTATTTATTGACTGACTGAAATGTGAGAATTAGATGACCAGGATAAGTTCCACATAATTGGCTTAAAGAGGGTTTTAACCCAGAACACTGGAAAAAATTAAAAAAGAATCATAGAATTTCAGCATTTGAAAGGATATTCCAAAGCCTTCTAGTGAGTAAGACCTGATTTCAAATTTGGCTTCAGATACTTACTAGCTGTGTGACCTTAGGCAAAACACTTAACCTCTGTTTGCCTCAGTTTCTTCATTTGGTAAAATGAGGATCATAATAGCATTTACCTCCCAGGGTTGTTGGAAGGATCAAATAAAATAATACCGTACTTATAAAGAGCTTAGTACATTTCCCGGCACATAATAGGCACTATACAAATGCTAGCTATTGTTGCTATTGTTGTTATTAGTCCAATCCAAACCCAAATAACAAATATCTCTACAACATTCCTGACAAGTGATGCCCCATCTATTGCTTGAAAACCTTGAATGAAGGAGAAACCATCATTTTCCTAGACAATCCATGCTATTTTGGGATTTGTGTTGAGCTAAACTTATACCAAACAAGACGCTTACTAACCTTTATTCAGTATCTACTATGTGGCTACAGTGTTCTAGAGGAAGAGATGTAAAAATATGTAATGTGATCCTCAAGTCACTTAAAAATGTCTGCCTTTACAAGTCCTTGTCAAGCAATTATCTTTCCCCACATACAGTTCAATTCAACTTAATCCAATTCAATTCAATAAACATTTAAGAGCACTGTAAGGTTAAGTAAGTTGCCTATTGTCACCCTATTATATTATCAAAGTCAGGTTTGGAACCCAAGTGTTCTTGACTCTATGGCCAGTTCTATAACCATTATACCATAGTGACTTTTATAAACAAGTATTTCACAAGGAAAACTGAGTTGGAAAGTGAATCTATGCTGTGCTCTAAATGTTAAGATGACACTACTGACCTACAAATGAATTTTCACTGAGCCATACCATACTTCGACACTTCAACTTCATTCCAAGATTATGATGCAAGGTGCAGGGCAAAACAATTGACCTTCAGGTGGATCAAATTAATTTACGATCTCTACTTCTTAGTCAACAAACATTTAAGCACCAACTATGTGCTTGGAACTGTGCTAAGTACTAGAGATTTTTTTTAAAGAGGCAAAAAGAAAATCCCTGCCTTCAAGGAGCTCAAAATAATTTGTAATAACACTTGTACTATTTACCACTAAGAACATATGTATGTATGTGTGTGTAGGTATGTCTGTATGTATACACATATGTCTGTATACAAAGATATGCATATACAAAGATATACATATGTGTACATATGTATGTATATATAAAGAACTTTGTATCATTAAAGCACTACTATATATACATGACAGTGATTATCAATTATTATGAAATGGGAATTCAATTCAATTTACATTTGTTAGGCACCTATTATATCTAAAGCTGAGCTAGGCTCTGGGAATGATAGAGAGATAATGATATTCAGTCAACAAGGATTTATTAGACCCTTACCATGTGATAAATGACTGACCTTAGATGCTAAATTCCCAGAGGGTAGAGATTATGTCACATAATAATTATAGTTATAGCTCTTTAAGGTTTCCAATGCATTTTACACACACACAATTTGATCATCACAATAACACTGTGAGGAAGATGTTATTATATATACAGAGTACATTACAATAATAGCAGCTTGACTTTTACATGCAGTAGCTGTATAGAAACTATTGTTTCCTATTTGAAATGTTTTCATCTCCTAGCATGAAAATAAATGTTATAAGGAAAAATAAGATCAATAACATAGCAGGAGACATTAGAGTACTTATTAGTATATTAATGGAAGACCAGATGGAAAATCAAAACAAACAATGGCCTGACAGTCTCTTTGAAAAATATACCCTAAATATTTTAGAAGAAAATTTAAAATAGCATGTGGTCACCCATGATAAATGCATATATTTCTGGCTATACTCAGCTTGTTACAGAGCCTGAATACAGAAATTGTGGAGGAATCAGCCAACAATTCTAATTCAAGTGGACTTTTCTGATGACAAAATAGAAACAGGTTTTTTTAAAAATCACACAATTCAGATAAATTAGCTATGTGCATGTGTGCGTGTGTATGTGTGTGTCTAACCCTAATCCCTTGTTTGTTGTGTGCAAACCCTATCATATTTTGTAGTCCTGATGTATCTGATATGAGGACCAATATATTTTCTGCTGTCGGGTGTGCATCATGTGGTCCATGAGAAAATGAACTGGTGTGGTCCCAGGCTTGGCATGAGTGGGAAGTCTAGTTTGCTTGTTCTGAGCTGACTATGGAAAACAATAGAAGAATGTAAAGATAAATGTCAAATGGAACCCAAATACCTCAATTAAATTTAATAATTAAATAGTGCAGGGATATGACAGGAGCAATTTCCTAACCCTTTACCCTCATACAAGTTAGGCTAGTTTTTCTTATAAAGATACTGAAACTATCCTTGAAAGATAATTAAATGGCTTAGGCTGCTGACCTCACTTCCTTGTTAGCTGAGGAGAAAATAGCCACAAGTAGCTCCAGTTGCAGTTGGATGATTGACTGGGGGACCATGTTGGACAACTCAGAGATATCTTCCTGGCTATATCAATCTCCTTTTGCTAAGTATTGAGTGACTAGCACAGTTCCTGTCATATGGTCAGTGCTCAAAAAATATTTATTATTTAATCATTGATAGAATTAAGTCACATTTCACTCCAATATCAAACGTAAACTACCAAGAAAGGGCCTGGCCTGATTTTGGCCCAGCAAAGAATAAAGGTACAGTTCTAGATACTGGAAGATACAAAGATAAGTAAGACTGCTCAAGTTCATATTCATTTTCTCTACCATTTATAAACATACAAATAACAATGTGAAGTAGTTATTATAAAATGTCATCTTCTTTGGCTGAATATTCGACTAGTCCTAAAATTAGATCTCAGGGTAAAAAAAAATAGATAGATAGATAGATATAGAGATAGAGATAGAGATAGAGATATACCTAGATATTCATTGAAAAAAATAACTGATTACACATCACATACAGGCTTTTTGCAAGGCAAATTAGAGGGAGAAAGTACAGTCTAAATTTAGGCCAATATGGCATATTTTTGAAGTGTTATATGATTAGGATTCAGAATTTAGAAACATCCAAAAACTGTAAAGTACAAAAGTACAAAGCCCTCAAAAATGATTTCTCTCTCCTCTCTCTCTCTCTCTCTCTATATATATATATGTATATGTATATATGTACATATACACATACATGCATATATCTACAAATTACCTTGATGCATATCTATGCGAGCAATTATGCATTATTATGAAATTTAGATTCAGTTCAATTTACATTTATTAACCATCTCGAAGCATACATAGATGCACATAGATATGTATACAAATACATTCTGCACACATGTATTTATGTATCAAAGTACTTTGGCATGACCACAAGCTTACCTACATTTATTCTTGTTAAAAATCAGCAGTTAAGGAGCAGCTAGGTGGCGCAATGGATAAAGCACTGGCCCTGGATTCAGGAGGACCTGAGTTCATATTCGACCTCATACACACTTAACACTTACTAGCTTTGTGACCCTGGGCAAGTCACTTAACCCTCATTGCCCTGCCAAAATTAAAACAGAACAAAACAAAAAACAAAACAAAAAAATCAGCAAACATCTTCTAATACTATGACGAGAAAATGTTATTGTTAAAACAGAGCCTCTGGGCTTATCGTCCCCACTCATAAAGAGTGGCAAGTTGAGGCATTTAGAAGGCAGCTACTACATCTCCCTCAGGATTTTAGGGGTAACCCAGAGAGTTAGGGGTAACTTTATGATGCTTTAGCTCAAAAGTCCCCACCAGTATGTTCTCTTCTTGATGATCAGTTGATATCAATTAATTAGACAGTTTAATTAGCTTTTAGAAAGGAATATTTACAAAAGTGGTATGGTAAGAACAATCGATACAAACACTCCAAAATTCTGAGATGTACTTGCCTACAAGTACATACAGAATCCAGGAGAAAATGGGTTCAATATAAGGCATGTCTCACAATTCTTCAAAGTCCTTTTGCTGGAGTCCTCAAGATGTTTCACCAGATTATGGTGTAACATTCTGCTGGACTCCTGAAACTGCCTTTCCTCCATGTGTCTAGTTGGTTCTGTGCTCCAGATGCAAACACTTCTGGCAGTCATTGCTATTCTGGGAACACTGGTGGTCAAAATGAGAAGTGTAAATTCTGAAGTTCACAGGGTCATGATCTGATCAAAGAGGGGAGAAAAAATAGAGGCTCTTATCCTTTCTCTATCTTCCCATCTCTCCCAAGCTATCCTCTCAGAGATTTAAGCAGAACTGCTGTCTCTTCTAAGTTGCTGAACACTCAAATATTAGGTTGTAATTGGCTTACCAACAGGGCATGACAGGGCATATGTTAGTTTAATGCCTTTGATTGATTGAGTCAATTGAAATGTTATTAACTAATAAAGTTATCAGGGCTAAGGTGTTTTATTAGTTTTTTTAAGTAGGATGGGGTTTATGGGGTGTTCCATCTTTGGGGTCCACCTGCCACCCAACTCTCTCCTCTGGCTTCAAGAAGCTGTAGCACACACAGCAGCCACATCCAGTAGAATTGCCTCAGCAGATGGGCTTCACCAGGTTGAGGGTAACCAACTGGCCTCAAACCGATCACTGAGTTAAGGTGATGTCTACCCCCAAGCATGAGAAAACTTCCCCCAGTGGAATGGACAGATGAGAACAGTCTGTTTCAATGGTCATGAAGGCAGCTGGATCAGGTGTTGTGGAGTACTTAGAGCTTGGTCAGACATCAAAGATTCCAGGGTCACCCACTGTATCCTAGGCCACTGCCAGTTGTCTTGAGTTTTGCCTTGCCACTGGACTTTGAAAACTCTGGAAGAGAGAGTGAGGCTGATGACTTTTTGCAACTCTGCCTCACTTAAATTCAATTCATGTGCAAGTCAAGATATCACCCTTGTAATATCATTGCTTCTCTTCAAAAACAAGGAACAGGGGCAGCTAGGTGATGCAGTGGATAAAGCACCAGCCCTGGATTCAGGAGGACCTGAGTTCAAATCCGGTCTCAGACACTTGACACTTACTAGCTGTGTGACCCTGGGCAAGTCACTTAATCCCCATTGTCCTGCAAAAAAACAAAAAAACAAGGAACAAAGTACAAGAAATGGCATAAGGTAAGAGAGTAAATCAATCAACTCCCCTGCCCTTACACTATTTTAACTATTACCATAGAATCACAGAATCTCAGAGCTAGAAAAGATTCTAGAGGTCATTTAGTCCTACCCACAATGAATTAAGAATCCCCTCTATGACATCCTTGACAAGTGGTCCTCCTTCAAAGAAGACCATAAATGAGAGAGAACACATTTCTCACCCTTCCCACTTCTAAAAAATTGTTAGACTCACCTTTACATTAAGCTACAATCTGCCTCTCTATAATTTCTACCTGTTGCTTGCTATTCTGACTGTGGAACTAAGCGGAAGAACTATGTATAGATACATAGAGATATTATCTTTCTGAGATAAATAGACAGATAAGATATATAGAGAGATATTATCTTTATCTATCTATCTATCTTTAGCTTAGTCCCATGCTGCATACTATATATTTTACATATAACATTTATGTAATATACCAAATTTTTAAAAAAGCAACAGCCTTTCAAATATTTGAATAAAGAGACCATGTTCTCCCTAAATCTTCTCTTTTTCAGGATAAAAAAAATCACTAGTTCCTTCAAGTTTTCCACATCTTTTCATTACTTTGGGATGTTACCCAGTTTATTGATGTCCTTCTTAAAATGTGGTACCCAGAACTGAACACCCTACTCCAGTTGTGCTTTTACTAGAACATAGTACATGAAGATTAATAATTCCTTCTTCTACAAATTATACCTCCCTAGAACTATAAAATGGTACATTAACTTTAGGGTGGGGCTTTTATATTATGCTATTTATTGATATTGAGTTTGCAGTCCACTAAAATCCTCAAATCGTTTTCATATGAACTATTGAGCATGCCTATGCCTAGGCTAAGTTCTTGGAGATGTATGAATCAGTAGAGTCTTAGGAACTGTATAGGTAGGATGTTTCTACTGAATAATAACAATCCTTCCACTTTTATTCTAAATTTTTTAAATTTGTGAACTAGAAAATTATCAAAATGAAATGTTTTACTCTGCTTACTCTTTATTTTTATTTGCAAACAAGGTATAACCCTGAATGAGTTGAATTCTATCAAGCCTCTTGCAACTTTTAAAGAATCTACTTTCAAGAGTTCATGTTTGACATCTGTGATAATATCACTACCAAAGTTTTCTCCTTCTTTCCTCCTCCCACCTCCAAGGGTTTAAGCTAGTGGGTTTTTTTTTCCCCTTGTTCAGTCATTTCAGGTGTGTCCAATTCTTTGTGACCTCATTTGGTTTTCTTGGCAAAGATATTGGAATCTTTTACCATTTCTTTCTCCAGCTCATTTTACAGGTGAAGAAACTGAGGCAAATGGATAAGGGACTTGTCCAGAATCACATAGCTAGTAAGTGTCTGAGGCCAGATTTGAACTTAGGAAGATGAGTCTTTTTTTCCCTAAAAGTCAACAAGTCTTGATTTACCCAGGACTTGACTGGCCCAGGAGAGCTCCTCCTCTGACAGTTTCCTGGCCATATTGATGTGCCTTCTTAATCACCTAAAAGCATAAAAGGCCCACACATCTGAGGTTGGAAGTCTTCACACTTAATGATCATCCTAAAGCCACACAAGTTAGCACACCCTGCCCTGCTGACCAGATGCATTTCCATTAGGAAGCAATGGAAGCCTTGTCTACTAAAGCTAAGTGCTTCTGAATACTTGTTAAATAACTTCTCTGTGCTATGACTAAGTAAAACTTTCATTAACTATTGAAATACCACCCTGAATTCAAATCTCACCTCAGACACTTACTAGCTGTGTGACCCTGGGCAAGTCATTTAACCCCAGTTGCCTTAGACATCTGGGGTCATCTCCGGTTGTCCTGATATATATCTCATCGGTGGATGCAGATGGCTCTGGAGGAGAGAATGAGGTTGGTGACCTTCCACAACCCTCCCTCATTTTAATCCAACTGAGTGCAAATCATGACATCACCCTGAAGTCAAGATCCTCTTATGAATGAAGGACAAACAACAAGCAACAACAAGTGAAATACCCACAAATGAGGAATTTTAACCTAATATTTAATGTGAACTGAGAGGGTGCTGACAAAATAAAGAAAAATTGCTCTTAAGTCTACTACTTTAACCCTAACTGGAAGCTTATTCTGACAGTGCTTATTAACCATTATTAAAGATAGTCTTAGGGATACTTAGGGAGGAAGTAAAACATTCTTTTATCACTTGTATTATGCTTTGTACATAGGAGACCCAATAATTATTTCTTGATTTGACTTTTTTCTCTGCTCTGGGACATTTCAACATTGCCTTCCACTACCTTCAAGTCCCCATTTTATCCTATGCTCCAGTTTATCCTATAATAGAAGAAAATATCTGATAGACTCATTTCTCTCTCCCCCCAAAAATTGCTTTGAATTTATTTTGCATAAACTATTTTGTGTTTTCTGTTTTCCTTGAGAGAGTATAGGGAATTTGATTTTTATCTTTGTATCCTTATGGTATGGAGGAAATTAGGTGTTGCAGTCAGTCACCAAGCATTCTTTTAGGGCTTACTACAAGCATGAAACACTGAAGAACACAAATACAAGGAAGCAAAGGGGGACCAGGGCAGAAGAGAAGGTTCAGAAGGACCAGACTATAATGGAAAAGACCAGAGAAACAAAACTTGGTAGGAAATGAAGAGATTGCTAGCCTGGACACCCTCCTTAAGGAGGTTCTGGGAAGAGGCCTTCACCCTCCAATCTGGGGAAAGGGCCCTAGGGACTGAAGGTAATGATGGTAATGATGGTAATGAAGGGAGGTCTGTGGTAGACTGAGCACTGGGCCTGAAGTCAGGAAAGCCTGCATTCAAATCTGGCCTCAGACACTCTATGTGACACTGGATAAGTTGTTTAACTTCGGTCGGCCTCGCTTCCCTCAGTTATAAAATGGGGATAATAATAGCTCTACTTCACAAGGTTGTATGGATGATTAAATGAGATAATATTTGTAAACATTATCTTATGCTTATCTGTATGCTTAGCCTAGTACCTGACACATAGTATACACTTAATAAATGCTTGTTCCCTCCTTTAATTTATGACGTAGCACAGTGTGAGAACATAGCAGAGGTTTAAGAAATGTTTGGCTGAGATGGTAAGAATTAGAATGAAACCCTCCCTATGTGTAGTTGCATTTAAAAATTATTTCCCCCAATTATGTGTTAAAAGAATTTTTAATATAGTCTTTTTCATAATAAGCATTTTATTTGTTAACATGTAATGAAATTATTTTTAAATTCTTAAAAATTATAAAATAAAAGAATTTTTTTTAAGTGAGGCAATTGGGGTTAAGTGACTTGCCTAGGGTCACACAGCTAGTGAGTGTCAAGTGTCTGAGGCCGGATTTGAACTCAGGTACTCCTGACTTCAGGACCGGTGCTCTATCCACTGCGCCACCTAGCTGCGACAAATAAAAGAATTTTTAACATTTGTTTTCATTTTTTAAAAACTTGAGTTCTGAATTTTATATTTCCCCCTCTTCCTCCCTCCCTTTGCTCCTGGTTCTACCCCTTGGGGCCACACAAAACAGGTTTAAACCCTTCTATGTAAGATGGCCCTTCAAATTACTTGAACACAGGTGAAATTCCAGGGCAGAGCCAAGATGGTGGAGGAAAGGCAGTAAGCTCTCGGAACTCATGACACAATCTCTCCAAAAAACCTCCATATCATGCCATAAGACAATTCCTGGAGCAGCAGAACCTACAAAAGAACAGACTGAGATAATTTTTCAGCTTAGAAGGTCAATAGGAGGGGACTGCTGTGCCAGGGCAGAAGTGGAACCCAACCTCGTGGTCACACTGACACAGATCCAGTCCACAGCAGGCCAAGCCAGAGAAAGAAAGCCCAGGAACCTCTGAATCAGCTGTAGCAACAGTGTCATCTGGAACTAAGCTCACAGTCTGATGAGAGGGCTGAGCTGTTGCCTGGTAGGAGATTACAGGGGTCTCTGCTGGCACTGAGGTGGATCTTGGGTGTTTCACCCCTGCTGGGAACCAGGAAGTAGGCTTGAGTGGTAGTGGCCCAGGATGGGGAGGGGCGCAGACTCATCAAAGCTAACAACCACAGCACACAAAGTTTTGCTGCCTGGTTAAGGAGCAAGTTGGCCTGGGGTTATCTACAGACCAGAGAACAAGCCAGGCAAGTGAAGACCCTGCCCCTCCTTAAATACCACCTTATACTCCCTGAAGTTTGGGATAGTACATCCTGGAAGCAGTGCCCCACTTTAAGAAGGAATTAAAAGTCAAGTAAAAGACAGGCAAGATAAGCAGACAGAAAAAGATGGGGAACATAGAAAGTTTTTTTAGTGACTAGAAAGATCAAGGTGCACCCTCAGAAGATAATAGCAACATCAGGGCTCCTACATCCAAAGCTTCCAAGAAAAATATGAATCAATCTCAGACAATAGAAGTGCTCAAAAGGGACTTTGAAGATAAAGTAAGAGAGGTAGAGGAAAAAAGGAAAGAGAAATGAGAGGGGTGCAGGAGGGTCATGAAAAGAAAAAAAGTCAACAGCTTGAAAAGTCAAATTGGCCAAATGGAAAAGGAGGTACAGAAGCTCTCTGAAGAAAATCATTGCTTAAGAATTAGGATAGAGGGGCAGCTAGGTGGTGCAGTGGATAGAGCACCAGCTCTGGATTCAGGAGGACCTGAGTTCAAATCTGGCCTCATACACTTGACACTTATTAGCTGTGTGACCCTGGGCAAGGCACTTAACCCTCATTGCCCTGCCCCCTCCCCCAAAAAAGAATTAGGATGGAGCAAATAGAAGCTAATGACTTCATGAGAAATCAAGACACAATAAAGCAAATTCAAGTGAATAAAAAAATAGAGGGCAATATGAAATATCTCCTTGGAAAAATAGCTGACATGGATAATAGGTCCAGGAGAGATAATTTGAAAATCATTGGACTATCTGAAAACCATGATCAAAATAAGAGCTTAGACATCATCTTCCAAGAAATTGTCAGAGAAAATTGCCCTGATATTCTAGAAGCAGAAGGTAAAATAGAAATTGAAAGAATCTACCAATCACCTCCTGAAAGAGATCTCAAAAGGAAAACTTCCAGGAATATTATAGCCAAATTCCAGAGCTCCCAGGTCAAGGAGAAAATATTGCAAGGAGCTCGAAAGAAATAATTCAAGTACTATGGAGCCAGTCAGGATAACACAAGATCTAGAAGCTTCTACATTAAGGGCATGGAATATGATATTCCAGACGGCAAAGGAACTGGGATTACAACCAAAAATCACCTACCCAGCAAAACTGATTATAATCTTTCAGGGGGAAAAATTGAACTTCAATGACAAAGAAGACTTTCAGGTATTTGTGATGAAAAGAACTAAAGTCAATGGAAAACTTGAATTTCAAATACAAGACCCTAGAGAAGCATAAAAAGGGAAACATAAAATAAGAAATCATGGGGGATGTTAAAAGGTTAAACTGCTAACATTCCAACATGGGAAGATGATACTTCTAATTCATAAGAACTCTCTCAGTATTAGGGCAGCTGAAAGGAATATACTTAGAAGGCACAGGTGTGAACTGAATATGAAAGGATGATATCTGTAAAGCATTTCTGTCTATCCTTTTTTATGTGGGATAGGCAGGGTGGGGTGGCTTATGTAGGGGGCCGGATTTGGGCTTGGGGCCTCCTGGGTTCAGGGCTGGTGCTTTGTCCACTGTATCACCTAGCTGTCCCATGATGACATCTTTAAAATAAAGTTAAGGGGTAAGAGGAATGCACTGGAAGAAAGGGAAAAGGAGAGGTGGAATGGGGTCAAGTAGCTTATGTAAAAGAATCAAGAAAAAGCTTATGGAGTGAAGGGGAAGATGAGGAAGGAGCAGGGGAGTGAGTGAGCCTTACTCTCATCAGAATTGGCTCAAAGAGGGAATAACATGCACACTTATGGGTATAGTAATATATCTTGCCTTGAGAAAAAGTGGGAGGGGAAGGGTATAAGAGGGGAGAGGTGGAAGAAGGGAGAGCAGATTGGGGGAGGGGGTAGTAAAAAGGAAAACACTTTTGAGGAGGGATAGGGTGAAAGAAGATAGAAAATAAAGTAAATATCAAGGGGAGGGAATAGGATAGAGGGTAATACAGTTAGTAACTGTGAAAGAAATGATAAGCAGGATGTATCAGGACTTATGAAAAATACAGTTCATCTACAGAGAAAGAACTGATGGTATCTGAATACAGATTGAAGCATAATTTTTTTGGTTAGTTCCTCTTTCTAAAGTTATTTTGTCTGTTTTCTTTCACAACCTGACTAATGTGGAGATGCTTTGCATGACTGCACATGTATAACATATTAAATTGTTTGATTTCTTAGGGAGGATGGGAGGAAAAAAATTTGGAACACAAAGTTTTAAAAAATCAATGTGAAAAAAAATTTTTTACATGTAACTAGGGAAAAATGCTAAATTAATAAATTAAACAAACAAACAAAAAAGAACTCTAAATCAGTGATCCCATGATTAGCTGCCCAAAAAATGATACAGATAGTAAGTGCTACAGAATTTTATGGAACAACCCCTTCAGCCCAGGATAAGAAGGAGAAAAGAATTGCCTTTTGAAATCCTTAGGATTGAACTGTGTCAGGTTTAATTATTTTGATTTCTTTAAGTAAGAGAACATCATCCATACTTGTTTTATACTTCCTGTTTCCTATGAATGAGGAGAGGAGAAGTTATCACAGCAAGTGATTATGTAATACTAAAAAAAAAAGAAAAATTCAAGGAAAAAAAAAAACCAAAGACTTCCTGATAGGCTAAAAGTGACATGAGAACAAGAAAATAAGCTCTATCTAGCATAGCCAGGTAATCAAATCTTATGTTCTGGAACAGAAGATGCCATTGTGCTTGGGCCACTCATTAACAATCTTTTCTTGGCCTCACTGACACTGTCTTCTTTGTTTATCATCCATTAGTTCCTAATAGCAGTGGCCTGTACTACATACCTATAGAGGCAGGAGTATAATTCTACTCTTTGTCCAGTCACCGAGGCTTAAAACCTTAGGCTCCTCTTTGATTCCACTCTCACTAATTGCTCACTTGTGTGTTTCTCAAGTCAGTTCTTTCCTTTCTATCCCCATGGCTTTGACCCCCAGTTCAAGTTTTTATTTTTATTCCTTTACTGCTGGTCCATACCATGAAAATAGTTTCCTAATTGGTCTTACCACCTGTAGTGTCTACTTCTTCCAATTCATTCTATATATCACAGCGAGATAAATCTTCTTAAGTCAAAGTTCTAACCATGACATTCCCCTGCTCAAAAACCTTTAACGGCTTCTTACTGACTTTTGAAAACAAGGGCTGAAATGGACTTTGGAAGACATTGGGTTCAACCTTCTCATTTTACATATGAGGAAACTGAGGCACAGATGGGTTACACAGTAAATATCTGAGGCAGAATTTAAATCCAGGTATCCCTGACTCCAGATTTGCCATGCTTTCCAGTATTTCATGCTGCTTCAAGACATAGGAATTTTTTTTTTTGTGGGGCCATGGGGGTTAAGTGACTTGCCCAGGGTCACACAGCTAGTAAGTGTAAAGTGTCTGAGGCCAGATTTGAACTCAGGTACTCCTGAATCCAGGGCCGGTGCTTTATCCACTGAGCCACCTAGCTGCCCCCAAGACATAGGATTATTAATTAGGACCCAACTTACTTGTCCAGTTTTATCTCACTCTTCCATCTGGAGTGTCCTACTTCACCCACTCTCCTATATCAATCCTTTGAAATTTACCTATTTTTTAAGATCCATTTCAAATGTTACATTCTTCATAAAACATTTCCTGTTAGCTAATTGTGGTACAATAAATTAAATTATATCTTTGTCATATGTGAACATACAAAACACTTTATATCTCTCATAACATTGATCATATTCTGCTTTGAATTCTATCTGCTTTGCATAAAGCAAATCCTTATTAAATGCTTATTCATTCATTCATTCATTTGTTCATGTACTTGCCATTTTGTTCCTACTAAATTATAAGATTCCTGTAGTTGAGGATTTTATGTTGGTTATCTTTGAATCCCCTCAAGAGAATTCCATGCATATAATAAATGCTCAATAAGTATTTCTTTAATTGAAAATTAAATTTCATAAATATGCAAACTGCTTATTTCTGGGAAGATGAAAAACAATTGGATCATTTTTGTTGTTGTAAGCTAGACAAATATCCTTGTCTAGGTTCTAGAATTATGACGAAGGCAGCACAGGTTAGTGATAAGAACAATGGATTTGGAGTCTTGAGACATGAGTTTACCTCCTCGTTTTACTACTTTCTAATTGTGATTTCATGGGTAAGTTACTGAACCTCTCTGTGCTTCAGTTCTATATTCTGAACTGGTGGTAAGTGGTATGGCCTGATGTCCTCTATGGCCCTGTCCAGCTCTCAACTCATGATTATGGGATTTTTACACTAGTGCCAGTATAAATCTGTTCCATAGTCTTGATCAAATAAGACAATGTACTAAAATGTACTAAAATAGAGGTTCCATTACCTTTTCAACTTCATAGCTTTCTATTTCACTAACATAAGCTGCAGGTTGGAATTATAATTTAAGTAAACCACTAATAAGACAAAGGTATTATTCAGTATGCATACAAAATTCTGCTTACACTGGGAGATACATGTGGAGAGTGATGGAAGCCAATTGCTCTGCATGTTAAGCAAGAGTCTTTCTAGCTTGAATTATTTTCTTATTTTCATTTTCTTTAACACACTTCCTTAACCTTTCTTCTACTATCAAGGACTCTCAGTTTAAAGACTATGGGTTGATGGTAATTTTGAAGGCTTTTTTTTCAGATTAAGTCTTATTAATGCAGGAAGGCACAGTTTTAACTGACCTTCAGAATGTTATTCACAGGGTAATTTCTGGGCTGCATAAACTTGTATTCATTCGTAAAATACTGATTCTTGCTTCTGGCATAATTTGCAAAAATGCCCTAGGTGCCAAGTGAGTTCTTTCACCCCAGGGAGAAGAAAAATTTCACAGGTTTCACTTTGCATGTGAAACTATTCATGTCTCTAAAAGCTATAAAATATGGTGACTAAATATATTCTGTCAAGGGTATGAAATGTGAATGAATAGCAGCAGAAACATAATTTGTCAAAAGATGAGCTGAACCAGAAGCATTCAGCTCATTTAAATTGTCCTTATTACATTCTCTGGAGCCTGTCTGAACATAAGAATGAAATTAACAATTATGGAAATAGGAGGAACACAAGTATGATACATGTTTCACTGTGTGTCCACACAACATCTGCCAAGTGGCCTAATTGACCTTTGTCCCTACAATCCACTGCCAGGGAGTTATCAAATGCCGTACCTTTAAGTCCCAATTATTAAGTCCCAATATTGCTAGAATCCATAGGTGTCTTTAGGAATAAAAGCTAGGATTTAATTAGAAAGTATATAATACAGATGAGACAAGTGACCCAGGCAGAATACTTTACACACTAAGCCAAATAGGAGATTTTTCTTTCATTTCAAAAAACAGAAATCAATTGATAAAGCCATAGGATCACAGAATAACAGAGCTGGAAGTAACCTCAGAGGTCACTTAGTCCAATTCACAACTGAACAAAAAAAAATCTCTAAACCACATATTTAACAAGTGGTCACAGAGTCTTTGTTTGAAGATTAGCAAGAGGGTACTTCTTCCCACAGCAGTCAATTACACTTTAAGTACCATCAACCAGAAACATTTCTGAGACGAAATCCTTTTCAACCATCATTTTTGGGTAAAGCAGAGGGCTCCCATCTGAACTTATGGCTCAAGGATGCTTTTGTGCATGTGTGTGTGTGTGTGTGTGTGTGTGTGTGTGTGTGTTTGATTTCTAAGTTTGAATTCACTAACTCTGTTAGAAAAAAAAATGTATATACTTATAGTCTCAACAGATAAGATGGGTGCTCACAACCAAATATTAAGTTTTTCAAGCCTCCCAAGATGTGCCTTCATCTTTTTCATAGAGGAAGTACAAAACCAGGGCTAACCTAGGAATAATTACAAAGTAAGTGGAGGTTATCTTCAGTTTTCCTAACTTCATATTTAATACCCTCTGCTCCCACCTCCCACTGCTCCCTGAATGCCCATCTCTGCCAGTCATCATATGTTCTCATGTTGCCTCTCTAGTGTTTTTAAATAGAATGAGTGCTGTCAAAGGCCTTGTCTATTGAAATAATACAATTTCTGTTGATTTTGTTATTGATACAGTCAATTATGCTGATAGTTTTCCTAATACTGAACCAGCCCTGCATTCCTGGTATAAATCCCACCTGGTCATAGTGTATGATTTTTGTGGTATATTGCTGTAATCTTTTTGCTAATATCTTATTTAAAATTTTTGCATGAATATTCATTAGGGAAATTGTTATATAATTTTCTTTCTCTGTTTTGGCTCTTCCTGGTTTGGGTATCAGCACCATATTTGTCTCATAAAAGGAATTTGGTAGGACTCCTTCGCTTATTTTCTCAAATAATTTATATAGTATTGGGATTAATTGTTGTTTAAATATTTGGTACAATTCACTTGTAAATCCATCTGGTTCTGGGGATTTTTTTCTTAGGAAGTTCATCAATGACTTTCTCAATTTATTTTTCTTAAATTGGGTTATTTAAACATTTTATTTCTTCTGTAAATCTGGGGAATTGTAAATATTCATCCATTTCATTTAGATTGTCAAATTTATTTGTATATAATTAGGCAAAATAGTTCCTAATAATTGTCTTAATTTCCTCTTCATTGGTAGTGAGTCCACCTCTTTAATTTTTGATACTAGTAATTTGGGTTTTTTTCCTTTCCTTTTTTTTTTTTGGATCAAATTAGCCAATGGTTTATCTACTTTATTGTGGTTTTTTTCTTAAAACCATCTTCCTACTTTCTTACTTTCAATTTTATTAATCTCCTTTGATTTTCAGGATTACTAATTTGATGTTTAGTAGGGAATTTTTATTTTGTTGATTTTCCAGTTTTTTTAGTTGCATGCCCAACTAATTGATCTGCTCTTTCTCTATTTTATTGATGTGAACAGTTAAGGATATAAATTTCCCCCTAAGTACCACTTTGGCTGCATCTCATAAATTTTTATATGTTGTCTCATCAGTGTCATTTTCTTTAATAAAATCATGGATAGTTTCTATGATTTGTTCTTTGACCCACTTGTTTTTTAGGATCAGATTATTTAATTTCCAATTGATTTTTAATCTTTTTCAATTGTCCATTATTGAATATAATTTTTCTTGCATTATGATCTGAAAAGGATGTGTTTACTATTCCTGCTTTTCTGCATCTGGTTGTAAGGATTTTATGCCCTAATACATGGTCAATTTTTGTGTAGGTCCCATGTACTGCTGAGAAGAAGGTATATTCCTTTCTATTCCCATTCAATTTTCTCCAGAGATCTATGATATCTAACTTTCCCAGAATTTTATTCATTTCCTTAACTTCTTTCTTGTTTATTTTTTTGTTAGATTTATCCAGTTCTGAGAGGGGAAAGTTAAGTTCCCCCACTAGTATAGTTTTGTTATCTATTTTCTCCTGTAACTCATTCAACCTCTTCAGAAATTTAGATCCTATACCCTTTGGTGCATATTTGTTAAGTATTGATATGACTTCATTGTCTATGGTACCTTACAGCAAGATAATAGCTTCCTTCTTTATTTTTTTAACTAGATCTATTTTTGCTTTTGCTTAGGCTAAAATCATGATTGCTACTCCTGCTTTCTTTGCTTCAGCAGAAGCATAATAGATTCTGTTCCAGCCCCTTACCTTTACCCTGTGTGTATCTCTCTGCTTCAAATGTGTTTCTTGTAAACAACATATTGTAGGATTTTGGTTTTTAATCCATTCTGCTATCTGCTTCTGTTTAATTGGTGAGTTCTGTAGGTATCTTTATGGATAAAAACAAGCAAAGTTTTTTTTCCATCCCCTGAAATATTTACTTTAATAGGTTTTGAAATTTCTTTTTAAAAAATAAATCTTATTGATATCTTCTGTTTTCATATTGCCTACATTTTCCCCTGTCTCCCTTCTCCCCTCTCCCAGACAGAAATCTCTTATAATAAATATTTTTAAAAAGAAAGGAAGAAAAGAAAAATAATCTGCAATATTGTCTCCCCTACAATCCCCCTCACACACACACACACACACACACACACCTGCAGAAGGTATCTTTTCATATCTCATCTTTGGAGCCAAACATGGTATTTATAATTTTACTACATTCAGTTTCAGGTTGTTGTTGTTTGTTTGTGGGGGTTTTTTGGTGATTGTTCTTTTCATTTATATTGTTGTAGTCATTTTGTATATTGCTTTCCTAGCCCTGTTTACTACATTTTGCATCAGTTCATATATGTCTTTCTATGCTTTTCTGTTTTCGTCATCTTTATTTCTGACAGTACAGTATTATTCTATTACATTCATGTGTAATAATTTATTTAACCATTCCCAATCAATGGCTATCTAAGGATCTTGACAGGCTTGAGCTCTGAGTGAATCCCATAAGATGAATTTCAACAGGGATAAATATATAACTCTTCTACATGGCTGCGATAAATCAACTCTGCAAATTCAGATGGAGGATAGATAGACAGCAATTGTTATGAAAAGAACATGAAGATTTTTAGTAAACTGAAAGTCAGTATTGTGAGGTGACAGTCAAAATAGCCAATGTGACCTTGAGCTGCATTGAATGGGGCATCACTTCTGGGAATGGGGAAATAAATGATCATGTAATTCTACTGTGGTATTTAAAATTATATGGGGTGCCTATGTCCCAAGTTTTAAGGAACTTAGCTGGGGTTTCTAATTTTTTTCTACTTACAAATCAGAGGCTACTGCATCAGTTTGGGGCATTAAGCATTTATTAAAGCATATAAAATATTAGTAAAGAGAGAGAGCACATGACTCAGAAAGTTGAGAAGCCCTACATATCTAGGATAGAAGAGTGAGAGAGAGCAAAGCACAGCCGCATCCTCAGAATCTCAGGCCAAGAGCGCACACCCAAGCACGTGTGAGCAGAGGCTTCCTGTGGGTCTGGAAGAGAGGCGGCCCTTACACACAGCTTCAGGCTAATTGGCTAGCATCATTCAAATTTATTGTTTTACTGAACTTAAGGGTAGTCCATGAGTGGTATGTGCTGAGGTCAGAGTACAGAGGGCAGACCCTCTGAAGGGAAAAGCTTTCAGGTAGGTGTGGTTTTAACCTCTATTGTCTGTATTCACAGTCCAAGGTCCAACTTGACTGACTCTGGGCCAGTTTTAAAAGTTCAGGGAAGGGGCAGCTAGGAGATGCAGTAGATAGAGCACTACCCCTGGATTCAGGAGGACCTGAGTTCTAATTTGACCTCAGACACTTGATACTAGCTGTGTGACCCTGGGCAAGTCACTTAACCCCAATTGCCTCACACACACACACACACACACACACACAAAAGTTCAGGGAAGGCTCTCTGGGTTAGGCCCTCAAGCAGGGACCTCTGGGAGTCCCCAAACCCCATCATTTTCTCACATGACTTTGCCTTGATGAAACATTGTCTGGAGTCTTATGTTTATTTCTGGGCACCATAGGTTAAGAATGACATTGATAAGCTGGAAAGCATCCACGGGAGGCCAACCAGGATGGTGAAAGATGTATGAGATCAAATGGGGCAAACTTAGCTTGGAGAAAAGAAGATTCAAAGGGGATAGGGTAGTTTTATTTCAGTATTTAAAGTGCTGTCATGTGGAGGAGGAATTAGTTTTGTTTTGTTTGGCAAAGCCAGAAGTAGTGGATGGAAATTACAGAGGCCAAGCACTTGGCCTGATATCTGGAAAAACTTCCTAACAATTAGAGCTGTTCAAAAATAAAGTGGGCTGCTAGGTGGTGCAGTGGATAGGGCACTGGGCTTGGAATCAGGAAGACTAATCTTCCAAAGTTCAAATTTAACTTGATACACTTACTAGCTGTGTGACCCTGGGCAAGTCACTTAATCCTGTTTGCCTCAGTTTCCTCATCTGTAAAATGACCTAGAGAAGGAAACGGCAAGCCACTCCAGTATCTTTGCCAAGAAAACCCCAAAAGGGGTCTTGAAGAGTTAGACACAACTAAGAATGACTAAATAACAACAAATCCAAACTACAACATAGACCCTATCAAAAACGAAAATGGCTTACTTAGAGAGGTGGTGGGTTCCCCTTTCTTAGAAATCAACACAGAATCTGGACAACTACTTTTGGGGGCTGTTACACTGAGGATTCTTTTGGATATGAATTGGACTAGATGGCCATGGAGGTTTCTTCTGACTCTCAAGTTCCATGAATCTCTATTTCTTTGTTTTCAGTTCTTTGTTACCCAAAAAGTGCTGCTAAATATATTTTTGTTGTAAATGTAGCCTTTCTTTTTATAATTAGAGATTATAAAGGAGGAGGAGACGCTCCCTAGGATATAAACATTTTTATCACTTTCTTAGCATAATTCCAAATTGTTTTCCAAAATAGCTGTAGCAATTCACAGTTCTCTCAACAAAGTTTTAGCATGCCTGCCTTTCTGCAGCCCCTCCAGTAGGGATTGTTCTATCTTTGTCTGCTTTGCCAATTAAAAAAAATTTTAAGTCAGCACAACTGATAGATACATTGAAAAACTCTGAAAGCACATGCAATGTGTAACACTTATGACCTTTTGCCTCCACAAATGGGTAGGTTGGAGGTGTCCTCTCGTATCACTTTTATTCAAGTCATGCTTGAGCTTTATAATTTTGTTATATCCATTTTTGATTTGTTGGTGTATAATTGTTCTCTCCATTTACATTCTTATAATTATTGTGCATATTGTTTTCTTTGCTCTGCTGACTTCTCTGCATCAATTAA
Source organism: Dromiciops gliroides (assembly GCF_019393635.1). Classification (NCBI taxonomy): domain Eukaryota; kingdom Metazoa; phylum Chordata; class Mammalia; order Microbiotheria; family Microbiotheriidae; genus Dromiciops; species Dromiciops gliroides. Next base: position 130,718,117 of record NC_057865.1, read on the forward strand.
TTGTAGATTTTTCAGTGCTTCCCTATATTTATCACATACATCATTTTTTTTTGGGTGAGGCAATTGGGGTTAAGTGACTTGCCCAGGGTCACACAGCTAGTAAGTGTCCAATGTCTGAGGCCGGATTTGAACTCAGGTCCTCCTGAATCCAGGGCTGGTGCTCTATCTACTGCACCACCTAGCTGCCCCTCACATATATCATTTTTTATAGCACAATAATGTTCCATTATATTTATGTTAAGCTATTTTCCAACTCATAGGCATCAGCTTTATTTCCAATTCTTTGCTATCACAAAAAGTGCTGCTATAAATATTTTGGTGTACATGTGGACAGTTTCTTTGAGGTATATACCTAGTAATGGAGTCTCTGGTCCAAAAGAGTATGGACATTTTATTCATTTTATTTGCACAAGTGCAAATTGCTTTCCAAAATGGTTGTACCATTCTAAATTCCATCGACAATGTATTAGTATGCCTATCATTCCACAACACCTCCTGCATTGACTATTATCATAATAAAAATCATCTTTGCCTTTTTGTAGTGTGTAGGGGTGAAACATCAGAGTTGTTTTGATTTGCATTTTTCTTATTTTAAGTGATTTGGAGCAATTTTCATGTGGTTGTGAATACTTTAAAATTCTTTCTTTCCTCTTTCCTGTCCCTTCCTTCCTTCCTTCCTTCCTTCCTTCCTTCCTTCCTTCCTTCCTTCCACTTCATTGTATTCCAACATTCAAATGGATATATAATCTCATTAATGTCTGTATTCCCTCCAGTTATGCAGTTTACCACCAAACCATGGATACCCACTCTTTGCGATTCTCCTTTGTATCTTCCATTAAATTCACCACAGAGTGTCCATTCAATATGGATTAGTGAATGATTGAATTATTATATAGGAAACAGGAAGACTTTTGAAAACAATATTTCAAAGAAGTCACATCTTTATAAACTCACAACTGACTTAAAGGTTTAATGAACACAAACCTCTCATTGTGAGAGGTTCGCTTTAACGAAGGATTTGATTTGGTAGAGTTACCTTAAAGGCTCTGATCCAACAAAGTATCTCTCCTACATATGACAAAATACTTCATCACAAACAAAAATAAATACCAATGACACTGGCTAAACTTGCTCAACAACAGTTTATGTTTGAATAAAATTAATTTCAACATATAAAATGCCTCTAATCACTTGTCAGACACTCCTTTCTCAAGAATATTTCAAGGATTAACTCCATCCCGTGGTCATATCATTCCTTCTAAAAAGTATAAGGCTGCTAACCACTTTGATGTTTTTTTGGTAACGTTATGCCTAAAGGCAAAGGAAGGAAGCAGATTAGTGGACATAAAGGTAGGGCATGTTTTAATTGAAGCCTTGCTTAAACAAAGTTTGGGAGTACCATAAGTGACCAGCCAATGAGTGTATCTCAGTGATATCTGAAGTTCAAGGGTGCATTGCTATGGCAATATATTGCTCCAAGCTGGTGCTCCAATAAAAGCTGGTGCCAGCTACTGAGCAGCTTGAGCAGTGATAGAGTGTCTGGGGGTGGGAAACAGCTTCCAAAGCTCCAAAGCCAGCCAAGAGGAGAAATCTTAAAGTGGGATGAATTCCTCTGTTTCATGGGCGTCACTTGCTTCGTCAAGGATGGGCTGAGATGGAAAGCTGAGTCTGCAGGACTGTTAAATGAGTTCTCTAAGGAAGTAGCATTTAAAACTTGGAGGATGTGCTACCTCATTGGAACCATCTGAAGTGGTATTTTTGAAAACAGGCTGACCCAGTAATTGAAGACTGAGGTATCTTAGATACTCCGGATGCTATTCCACACTTTGTTTGAATGGGTACATGAAATTAGCCAGCAGGCAAAAAGGAAGAAAAAATATACTTGATCACTTGACAAAAGAGGCAGTATTCTGGGGCCCACTCAGTACTTCTGGAAAGGATGGCAAGATCCTTTACTGATGTGTGATGTCCTTAGTGATAGTGAAGTAAATTGAGCCGAGGAAAAGGAGATAGTGTGATAGTCTCGAAGGAACCCCCAAACAGGAGAATAATTTCTTTCACAACTGGTCTTAGTTACTACTACATACAAAGAATTAAAGGGAGAGTGGCTAGGGGGGATTCTCTCTTCATGTGGTCTTGAGAATATCGCCCTGTCTCTTAATTCTTTTCAGCGTCTTCCTCCATATTGAATAATCAGCAACATTGCATTCAGGCAGTTGTTTAGAGGGCAAGAAATGACTGGAAATCTCAGGGGAGAAAGGAGATCCAGATTAGGAAAATAAAGGTACTCAACACAGTTTACAGAGTTTGTCTCTATTTATTTTAAGAGATAATGGTTGGGGGCGGCTAGGTAGCACAGTGGATAAAGCACAGGTCCTGGATTCAGGAGGACTTGAGTTCAAATCTGCCTCAGACACTTGATACTTACTAGCTGTGTGACCCTGGGCAAGTCACTTAACCCTCATTGCCCTGAAGAGAGAGAGAGAGAGAGAGAGAGAGAGAGAGAGATAATGGTTTCTGTTTCTTCCTGCTTCTACTTGTGCTCCAATTCAATCTCTCTCTGTCTCTTCTCTCCTTTTTCTCTTTGTGTCTGTGTTTCTGTGTGTCTCTTTATCTTTTTCTGTCTTTCCCTCTAACTCCTCCCCTCCAACGAATTCACTAATTGAGGAAAGTAGGATTTTAAAAATCATTTCTCCAGGTACACCTCTCCAAGTCAACGTGAATCAACTGCCTTCTTCTGATAATTCTTTTGGTTGCATAACCTGGCTGCTCTGTTCTTCCTGGCTCTCATGCCCCAGAGTCCTCTGAACTAGTCCCTTTCCTAAATATTGTCTAGCTCACTTTCTTAGTCTGCTTGCTTCTCATACCCGTCATGAATAATTAAAACTCTTCCTCTCTTCACTCAATGTTCTGCTTTCACCTTTTTAGTTCTTGGCAATAGGAATTCAACTAGTTGTATATATAGATTGCTATCTATAGCTCTCTACAGACAGATCTATCTATATCCCTATATCTAGAAAGACATACGTATAGATATACATATGTACACATATATAGATGCACGCACACATATATACCCAATACACTCATGTGCATAAACACATGTATGTATACATGTCTATATATTATGCTCCATTTAAAAATTGGATTGTTTTACAGAAAGACACAGAACCCTTTCTAACTCTAGTTATTTTTTAATTAATGCTCAATTTTGGTTAAAGATAACAGATGGATATCCTATAGTCTTTTTTTTTTTTTAAGGATCCTTCAATGCTAGTGTTTGAGACTAGGGAAACACATGCTACTTGCTATTACCCTTTAAGGACCTTTTACAAATTTTAATTAGCACAGAATGTGTTACCCCATCTGTTTAAATAAGCAGGCCACATGGATCATGAGGTTTTTCAATTCATAGTAGCTACCTAATTCATTGTGTCCTATTATTTTGAACTTACCAGAAATTCTTCAGTTAACCAAAACCCTCAATTGGCCAGGTTTTCTTTACTTACACACGAAAGAAAAAAAAAGAAAAGAAAAGAGGATCACATGACAGATTTTTTTTTAATGGATTTTCATTAGTATTCCCCAGGAACTTAAGTCCTACATCTAACTATAGTTTCTGTGGTTGGGAGGTCATTAGCTGTGACCATACCTGCCTGACATCAATTAATTGCCTGTCTGCTACCCAACTGCAATCACCTCCCTTCCCCCAGACATAGATACCTCCACACCCACTTGCCCACACGCCCACATACATATGGAACCCTCTCTTTACTCACTGTTGAGCAAGAAGTGCCTAATTCTAATTGACTACCTGATTGTCTGCTGTGGCTTCATCTGCCTTTTAGCATTGCCTCCACCCTGCTTTGCTGATTCCCCACCTGCTGCTCACTATTAGACCTCCCTAACATCACCTGCCTGATTCTCACATATTGCTTAGGGCTTAGGGACTTTATTTCTCTAACATTTCACTTATCTGGATTTTCTCCTGTCACCCATCTTATGACCTTTCCAATTTGCCGGCCAGTTCATTTGGTCCCTGGATCCTACTCTGACTTATCCTGCTGTCCATTAAGCCCTGAGATTGACAGGTAAACCAAATATTATTGCCCCTACTTCATAGATGAAAAAGCTGAGGTCCAGAAAGTTTGTACCTAAATTCACATAAGTCATGAGATCATAAATTTGGAGCTGGGAAAGATCTCAGAGCTGTTTAATGTAATGCCCTCTCATATAAAAGACCAGTGTGGAATAATGACATAATCAAGAATGGCTCAACAGGAAAATGAGACAAGAAGTGTAGAGAGTCGGGTCTAGTGCCAGAACTACTCATTAATTAGCTGGGTGATATTAGAAATAAGTCTGGGTTTGCCTTCTTATGTGTAAAATAAGGGGTTAGATTATTTCTCTAAGGTCCTGTCCAGATTTTAAACTATATAGCAGTATTTCTTTATTTTACATTTAGAGAAATTCCCTGGGGGTCCCTTTTGCTAGATATTTAAACCAGGGCCAACACAACATAGTTAATATTTTAAGTAGATGAAGTTTGTCTTCTCATTTCATTGCCACTGCCTCTGAGAAACCAGTATTCTCTTGCTGCTCATCCTACCCAGCCTATAGTCCTTGGCAAAATTGAGAATTTGCTATCTTCCTTATCCCAGTTGATCAGTCTAGTCTCTTTTCTCAACTCTGTCCTAGGTGAACAAAGCTAATTTCTAAATGAATATAACCCACAATGTGATTGGCCCATAGTAAATTAGTGTGCTTGTTGCAAAGAATTCCAGATTATATTTATGTAGCAGACATGTTGTGACACACCTCAATAGCACTAATGTACTCATGATTCTGCTTGCTACTTTGATTACTTTTTTGTTTTTGTTTTTGGTGGGGTTTTTTGCAGGGCAATAAAGGTTAAGTGACTTGCCCAAGGTCACACAGCTAGTAAATGTCAAGTGTCTGAGGCCGGATTTGAACTCAGGTCCTCCTGAATCCAGGGCAGGTGCTTTATCCACTGTGCCACCTAGCTGCCCCTGGTTATTTTCTAAAGTTAATAAAAATTTATTAAATTGAAGTTGGCCCTTCAGTTATGTAGCTACAGGGATATAGATAAAATGAATGAGGAATAAGTTAATAAAATGAATGAATCAATAATCATTTATTAAGCATCTACTATGTGTCAGGCATATTATGCTAAGTCCTGCAATTACAAATAAAAAAAATGCAACAATCCCTAATCTCAAAAAAAAAATTAAAGCATTTTCTCCTAGAGAAAAAACGTGACATCTGTATGTCAAATAAACATAGAGGTAATTCATGTCACCCATAGGAAGAGTAATGTTAAAATGGGGTTTTTTGTTTGTTTTTATTTTTATTATTTTTAATGAATAGAATTTTATTTTTCAAAATATATGTAAAAACACATTTTAACATCAATTTTTAAAAAATTTGTGTTCTAACTTCTCTTCCTCCTCCATTCCCACCCCCCACCCACTAGAACTCAAGCATTTCAAAATAAGTTATGCATGGGAATGTTTTCCATGACTACTCATGTATAACTTAAAATGTTTTTTAATTGGATAAATGAGATACAAGAATGGGGTAAAGCAGAAGGGACATTACTAAGTTAGGTATAAATTGGAGCCCCAAAAATTGATGGACGGCGGACAAAGGCAGTTACGTGGCACAGTAGAAAACCTGAGATTAAATTCTGCTTCAGACCCTTACTAGCTATTTAAGTCTCTTAACTTCTTTTAGCCTCATTTTATTCATCTGTAAAAAGAAAGAGTCTAGGCGGGCAGCTAGGTGTTGCAGTGGATAAAGCCCCAGCTCTGGATTCAGGAGGACCTGAATTCAAATCCGACCTTGCACACTTGACACTTACTAGCTGTGTGACCCTGGGCAAGTAACTTAACCCCCATTGCCCTGCAAAAACAAAAACAAACAAACAAAAAGAAAGAGTCTAGATGATGTCTCTGAGGTCTTCTTCAGCTCTAAATTGATGATCCTATGATACCCCCCTTGTATTCTATGACATACTGCTAGACAAGACACTAGAACCTAGAAGAGACATAAAGATAGAGATGGGGAGGGGTTAAGAATAATAGATGATTGGGGCAGCTAGGTGGCGCAGTGGATAGAGCACTGGCCCTGGAGTCAGGAGTACCTGGGTTCAAATCTGGCCTCAGACACTTAACACTTACTAGCTATGTGACCCTGGGCAAGTCACTTAACCCCAATTGCCTCACTAAAAAAAAAAAAAAAATTAAAAAAAAAAAAAGAATAATAGATGGTTAACAACCAGTTGTCCTGAGGATCTGGACAGAACACAGCACGGCTGATACAATGCCCTCTTGTGGGTTCTTTTGCCTTTCTCCTATTTCCATAGGGACCTTTTGGTTTTAATAAAGAGGAGAGAATAATCAGAGAATTTCAAAAACTAGAACAAGTATAGTTGGATGGAGACTTTCAATTCTCCTAAAATCATATCAAACAGGGAGATACCTATTCCACCTCTGCATAATACTGGTTCTAACTCCAGTTCCCATCTAGATTTATACTTGGAGAGAAAGGAAGAGCCTAAAGGCAGAGAGGTTTTTATGCAGGGCTCTCATCTCAGTAACTGCCTTCCTATTCATTATCAGCATATCCAACTCACATGGCACATTTCAGGGCATGGTACAAATTCCCTTTGTTTCAGAACACAAGGGAAGTTATTTTGCCTGATAAGTGTAGGAGGGTGAGAGAAGATGCCATGACTTGTATTTATTTTCAATTACAGTGCTCTGGTTTTCTCAGTGTTTCAGATGAATTAAACTAATCTCCAGCATTATATATAGTGGGTAGCAAAGGAGGCAGAAAAGGTAATAACAAGGCTAATTCACATTTCTACAGGGCTGTACGGTTTACAAAGTGCCACTCTTCCAACAACCTTGGCATAGAGCTAGTACAGGTGTAACATCCCAGTTTTACAGATGAGTAAGTTGAGGCTAAGAACAGTTTGATCTTATGGTCACAGTCATTGTGTGAAGCAGGACTTGAGGCCAAGTCTCCTGAATCCAGATCCAGTTTTCACTTTTTCCATTCATTATACTTTCTTACTGGACTCCAGAGGAGAGAGATCAAGGCTGATGACTTTGTGCAGCTCTGCCTCACTCAAATTCAATTCATTAGCATGTCAAGACATCACCCTACTGATGTCATTGGGTTTTTCTGAACACTAAGGATGGAGAGCAACAACAAAGGTTCTACATGAGGTGTCTACACAGAGAGGAGGACTTCCAGAGCAGGTGATTCGAGTTTAACCCCCATCCATCCTTCCATCTCCTGACACTGCATTTTTTAAATTTTATTTTATTTTTTTTGCGGGGCAATGAGGGTTAAGTGACTTGCCTCAGCTATGAGAGAGGAAGGTGGACTACATGGCCTTTGAAGTATATTTCTGCTCTCCATCTTAGGGAAGAGTCCTGAATTTGATGTCAGAGGACTTGGTTAAAATCATGGTTCTGGCTAAGTAAATCACTTAGCCCCTCTGCCTCTGTTTCTTTACTTGTAAAAATGAAGTGTTGGAGAAGATGATTACTAAGGTCCCTTCTGGCTCTAAATCGATGATCCTGTAATTTGAAGAGCATTCTCAGGAATCCAAGAAATTGTGGACAATCTCTTCAACCATCATATAGCAATGATATGTTTATCCCTAGGGGTCTGAGAGTGATCCATATGAGAAATAACATGAGAAGGGGAGGGGGCACAGACTGGAGAGTTAGATTATACTCCAGGCAGAATTCTTTGATTTATGTATCAAAAAACTTATTAGTAGGGAGAAAGAATTCACTCCTGAGCATCTTAAACTAATAGCATAATTTCTTCCTGCTACGTGTGTGTGTGGATAGACGTGCTTAGAATGTGGGCTGAATGTACTGGCACACTCTGTGGGAGTATTCTGACTGGAAAAGGAAAGGCCAATAGGAATGTTCCCCAGTGGTATGTGAGCACACTCTGCCCACGCTCTATGCAAGCTTGTCTATGTGTGTACCTTGGCGTCTTAGAATCCATGGCTTCATTCAATATTCAGCTCAAATACCATCTTCTCTAGGAAGCCTTTCCCAGTCCCCCTAGCTGCTACTGCTTTCCCCTGTAAACTCACCTTCTATCTACTCTGAATATATGTTGTGTGTACCTAGTTATTTACATGTTATTTAACCAATTAGAATGTATGTTTCTTGAGGTCAGGCATTGTTTTTGTCTTTCCTTGTATCTCCAGAATTTAGCATAGTTCTTGCAAGTAATAAGCATTTATTGCTTGTTATTTAACTAGTGACTTATTGATAGTAAGTGCTTAGTAGATGCTTTTTAATCAATTTACTTATTGAAATTGATTTTTTAAACTTTTCCTGGCTTAGGAATTGTGAATTACTCTTTAGTAACTAAGTTTTCTCTGGATCACTGAAATCCTAAATATATGTCTTAAATTCTGAATATATTGGGATTTCCAGATGATTCCAGAAGAAGAAGAAGAATCACTATACTGCATTTATAATTGAAAGACTTTGGATCAAAATATGTGGAAACTGGTCTGGTAGAAAAGAAAGTGTGTTGCTTAATTAGCTCACTAGTAACTTAGCTTTTCTATTTACTACCTAATAACAAAAAGCATGAAGTTTTAAAACCATTTTTGTGTCATGGACCTGTTTGGTATTCTGGTAAAGCCAATGGACCCAAGAACCCTTTCTCAGAATGTTTTTATATGCATAAAATAAAATACATAGAACCAAAAAGAAAACAAATTATATTGAAATAGTTATCTCTATCATCATATCCATCCATCTATCCATCCCTCCATCCATTTATCTATCTATCTATCTATCTGTATTTTAAATGCACAGAGCCTAGGTTAAGAACTCATGCTATAATTGAAAGGAAATTGAAAAGTAACATCAGGAAAGACCTGGGTTCTAATCCTACTTCTGACACAATAACTATGTAAAAGTGGGCAAGCTATTCAACTACTGGGAGCCTCAAGTTCATGATTTATAAAATTTGAATCACCAATAGCACCTTCCTCACAGAGTTGTTGTGATGCCCACATGAGATAATATATGTAAAGCATTTTGAAAATCTAAAGCACTATTTAAATGTCAGAGATTAAAACTGAAAAATCTCTAAGGTGTATACCAAAAGTCTTAGTGCAGGAATATGCTACTACTTTGGGGGCATGCTGTAAAATATTAGCTTGAAGGAAAGAAATATTAGGACTATATGACAGCTGTCTTAAAGTGTCTAAAAGGCTAACTCATGAAAAAGGAATTGGACTGGTATTGTTTGGTACCAGAGTGAAGAACTGGAAGCCATTTTGTCTTAGATAAAAAGTTTTGAAGAAAAACTTCCTAATAATTAGTTTCCCCAAGTTAACATGGGCTACCTTAAGAGGTATATTGGTTCAGTCTCACTGGAGGTCTTCATGCCACGTAGGGAATTCTTTGTCATGTTGGAATGGATAATTCCTGAGGTTCCATCTAGCCCAGAGAGTCTCAGTTCTGTTGTTGTTGTTGTTGTTGTTGTTGTTACCCATCTGACCTTGAGCAGGTCATTTATTTAACTTCTCAGGGTTTCCAATATCTCAACCCCTAAAAGAAAGAGGTAGGTGAGATAACCTCAATGGGCCTTTTAAGTCTAAAGTCTGTATTCGACACACTTTCTGGTAAATTAAAGGAAAGGCACATCTAAATCCCAAACTATTTCCAGTGAATGATGATAAAAAAGTTCCAATTTGCTATCACTGGGTTAAAGTTGGAAGCAGTATAAATGAGAATGGCACGTTTGTCACAATGTCTAGGCACCACATTTATAATAATCATTCACAACAACTCTGTGAAGAAGACCATACAATTATTTGTTTATTATTATTCCCCTTGTATGGATTTAGGAAGTGAGACTGAGTTTTCAAGTGGTTTATTCATGATCATCAAAGCATCATATAGACAGAGGTGTCAAATAGAAACAGAGGCCACTAATTCATTCATAAGGATCCCTGCAGTCCACATATTGGCTTAGAAAACCACATATTAATATTATCTATATTCTGTTGTATTTTTGGGTTATTTTGTTAAATAGTTCCAGTTTCATTTTAATCTGGTAATCTACACTAGTAAGTATAATTGTCTGCAATCCTGTTTGACTCCTCTGGTGAGGATAGAGTTCTGGGTCTAGAGTCAGCAAAGATTTGAATTTTGCCTCTCATACTAGCTCTATGACACTTACCCTCTTTGGTCCTCTCTGTACTGTTTCAAAAAACAAAAAACCACCAACCCTATTAAAACAGAAAACAAACAAACAAAAAAAAAAAAAAACAGGTCCAAGAAGAGGACCTGAAATAAGCCAGAGTCCAATCACAGTTTTACAAAAATTATAAATGCATTTATTGCCTGAGAAGGAGCTCACAAACTGGGAACAGTGAGAAAATGTCCACATCTGTTTGAAGGGGAGTTGGAAAGAGTGAGGTATTTATACTTTTCCTAGAAAGGAATGGGGCAGGGAGCCCCCAGGGGAGATCCAGGAAAGTGAGGAATTCCAGGTGTTAGAGCTGTGGCCCTTTGATACACAAATCAGAAGGCATTCTTGGTGACTGTTCCAGGCTTGAGCACAAATGATAAGATAAGGGGTTGTCTCTAAAAATCATAAAACAGGATGTGTCTGAGAGCCCTGTAACCAACAGTTAGGGGAGTCTCTGAAGATAAGGATGTTTCTTTAAGGTCCATAAACCACCAAATGGCTCGGGGTCTGCTTCAAAGCTGATATGAGTTTAATTGGCTTCAGAATTGCTGATTTTCTGCCTGTCCACTAGGGTTTACTCTTGGTCACCATAGAGGATTGTTGGTATGTCAAGACACTCTGTAATCTTAGCTAATACAGCCGGTCCTCATATAGCTCTTCTCAGTAACCTGGATAATTGGGGGGTTCAAGCAAATCAAGGTAGTTAACATATCCATCTGCACAGTACTCATCTGTAAAACAAGGGGTTTGGACTTGATAACCTCTTTGGTCCTTTCCAGCTTTAAATCTAAACCCTGTTGATTCCAAGTTCAGGACACTGTCCATTCTCTGTAGCAAGAAAGGCAGCTAGGTGGGGCAGTGGATAGAGTATTGGACCTGTCTTCCTGAGTTCAAATCCAGTCTCAGATACCTACTAGTTGTATGGGCAAGTCATTTAACCCAGTTTGCCTCAGTGTCCTCATCTGTAAAATGAGCTGGAGAAGGTAATAGCAAACTACTCCAGTACTTTTGCCAAGAAAATCTCAAACGGGGTCACAAAGAGTGAAACACGACTGAAATGACTGAACAACAAATGCTAGCAAAAGAGCTTCTATAAAAATAGGAACAATCATCAAGGAGGTAAAGGAAATTACTTGTACTGGCAGCATTTCAGGAAATTATGCTGTTTAGTGCTCTCTTTCTCTGATCCTTCATTTCCATAAGGAGTGTTAATATAGCAACAATGAGCCAGATATATTGTTTCAGTAGCGTCTGACTCTTCATGGCCTCTTTTGGGGTTGAGGCTTCTTGATTCCAATCCCAGCACTCTACCCACTGTACCACCCAGATGCCTGCCCCTCCAGCTCACTACACTCCCTCTAAAGGAGAATATACTTGATTGTTCCTAGGCCTTCTGATGGACTTGGAAAGAGAAAACAAAGAATATACAGTGGGTCCCTTTGCTCTCTGCACTGCCTAAGGTCTAGAAAGTAATGGTTGGCATGTCTATGTTCCTTGAGCTGAAGTAGAATAAAGGAAAAACCAGTGTCATAATTTTGATCATCTTTGCCCACCCTGAGCACTACAAGCCACTCTGGAAAAGCTCTCACCTTTTATTTTCTATCCTCCTTCACACATCATCTTCCCTCTCTTTTATTTTCTTCTCTTTCCTGTCTCTTCCTTTCCTCTCCAAGCTAGTTATAGGGTAAGGAGTACCTTATAATGACTAGTCTACTTCTTTATCCTCAAATTTTTGACTGATGCCACTAGACTGGTCTGGCAATGGACTGACTCAGACCCTCAGTCCTCATATCCAGGTTGCATTTGTTATATTGGTCTCACGTGGGCACTGTCACCAACATGATCCCCAGGTAGAGGAAATATCAGGAGTCAAGGATCCAGAGCTTACATACTTCAATAGCAAGTTAGTTTGAGGACTGACTAGAGAAGCAGAATGATACACTGAAAAAAGGCATAGGCTCTAGATTCAGAGGGCCCGGGTTCAGATCCTGCCTTTATTACTTAATATTTGTGTGGCATTGGTCAAGTCACTTAACTTCTCTGGACCTCAATTTCCACATATGTAAATTGAAGGGGTTGTGCTAGATGCCTTTATAAGGTCAATTTTATCTCTAAATCCATGGTACTGTGATGTGATCATGCCCTTTCTCATAGTTAATAAACTCCTGTAGGATCATTTATAAATACTTCTGTTTGGCATCTAAATCCCTTAGAGTCTGGCTCCAATATACACATCCAGCTTTATATATCACTTTCCTATATTTCAGAGGCTTTTAAGTCAATTAGATCTGGGACCCAGTTTAACCAAATGCCCAGAGTTATAGTTCTAAGGTCAATAAGAGATAAAATGGGAGATGAAAAATGGGAGAAAGTCTGTCCAGAGATGAGTGTAGGTGGGTAAGGAAGGGGTATCATTACTTCCTTACCCATAGTGGCAGATAGGCCTATTCATGGCTAGCTTCCCACCTAACTGTAATTCTAGAGCCAAGGGTGAATCAAACACAGTACCCCATTAAGGCTATGCTCATCTCCGCACACTAATCACATGGTTCCCATGTGGATGGGCAGAGGGAGAGTTGACAGATCTACCACAAAGTTGACTGTTACCAAAGGCAGGTCTCAGGTCACACGTATTTTCCCCAAAGTGAGGGAAAGATGGTAGCCATGTGCACTCAGGCTAATTCATCTCAGATGAGTGTAGAAGAGTCCTCCAAAAAGTGATTCATCATAGCAGAAATATTTCATGCCAAGTCCTGACTCAGAATCTGGAAGTAGCTTGCCTACTCCATTTGGTCTTTCTCCCCTGCTAGCTGGCAAGCCCATCTCTCTGTGGGAGTGTCAAAGGTCTCCTTCAGTGGCCATAGATGCCCTTTTACACCATGTAATAGGGAGATATAGTCTATGAGAAGGTAACCCAACCGGCACCCTGCCCTACTAGACAGGATGGTATAAAGGCCACCTTGAGGAATCTCTTCTGGGTAAAGATCCATGGACAACTTTGACTAGGCCAGGAAACTTGGAAGGTTCTCTGCCTGCTGCGTGAAAGTGTCTGGGAAAGTCTTAATACTATCTAGGTTCAGGGATGCTACCTCCAAGTACAACCTAAGCCAAAAATCTGTGTCCTTCTGTATTGAAACGTATCTTTCAGTGTGGATAGTTTTTCAGGAGCACGGGACAATTGTTGTGGCAGCTTCATGATCTCTGGAGCCCCTGTTTTGGGACAACAGTCCTAAGGCCAGTATTGATGCCATTGCAGCTTCAGGCCTCTGGGAAGCCAGATAGTGCTGTCAGGCTTGTTAAGTGCCAGGGACTGGGAGGAGAGCAACTTTGCCTGACAAACAAGGCAGGAGTGTTGATGGCCAGCTTATCTGTTCGGCACCAAGAGCCAAGGATCTGAGATAAGTAGGAACTGGTCAATGGGGACCAAAGTTCTAATAGAGAAGACAGGAGGAGCAAGGTAGGTAACAGGATAAGCACTGAAAGGGACATTATAGGGAATTTGGTCCAACTTCATTTTACAAATAAAGAGATTGAGTCATAATAAGGAGGCTAAATGATTAGCCAAAGACACAATTCCTAACTTTTACAAGTATTAAGTGGTAGAGCTGGGATTCAAACCCAGGTCTCTTGACTACAAACCTAATACTCTTTTCCCTCCAATAATGCTTCATATAAAGCACAAGAAGCATTATGAAATTGTCTATTGGACTCCACAAAGGAGCCCAAAAGGAGCATACAATAAAACATATATGCAAATAAGTGGAATAGAAAGTAAAATATGAATAGGTACCAAGGGGAGATTCAGACAAAGCCAGAGAGAGTCTTATTTGATGAGAGAGAAATCACTTTCAGCAGCATGGGTAGAGGGAAGAATCAGGGAGAATTTCAGACCTTGAAGGAAAAGGGTCTTGATAACCACAGATATAGAGGAAGTATAGACCAGACATGGGAGAGCAAACTGTGTGTGTATGGAGACAGGAGAAGGTCAGAGGAGATCAGGGAAGACTTTGGTTTATCTGGAACATCTAGTGTGTGAAGGGGAATGGAGGCTAAACAAAATAAGTTAAAGCTAGATTTTGGAGGGGCTCACATCCTAGTCCTTTCTCTGCTTAGAAGCCTTGTCTCACTCAGCTTCATAGGCTTGGCCTCAACACCCCATCAAGATGCTATCCCTAGTTCAGCAGCTGCCAAAGTTCCTTAGTAGATGATTTTTTAGACATCCTCTAGTCTAACTTTTTTTATTTTATAGATTAAGAAACTGGGGTTGATGACAAATATGGTAATGTTTTACATAATCATGCATGTATAACCCATATCTCATTGTTTGCCCCCTCAAGGAGGGGGGAGGGGAAGGAGGGAAAGAGAGATAAAAATTGGAATCCAAAACTATAAATAAAAATGTTTATTATTTAAAAAAAGAAAACTGGGGTTGAGATATTTAAGTTACTTGATCAGACCCATCTAAATATTGGGACCATTCAGAGAAGCCTTTATGGAAGGAGGGGGAGTTAGTACTATGCCTTGAAGGATAGGTAGGGCATAAAAAGATTCTAGAGGGGGGAAAGAAGGACATTCTAGATGATGAGAGCAGGGTTTGGGAAATGTGCTTGGGATATGGGGTGAATGAGCAAAAATGTCTACCTGGAATGAAGGATAAGTGTTGGAGAGTTGGGAAATAAACTGGGTAAGGACAGTGGGTCCAAAAAATGAGTTTGGTCGGAGATGGAGGTAGGATGAAAGGATTATATTTTTTTTAAAAAAAACAAACCATTCACATTTTAATGAATGAAACTTGTCTCTAGGTTCTATCCCTTCAACATTAAAAATCTGACTACATATTTTAAAATTACATCTAGCCAATTTAGAAAAACCACATGAGGGCCATAGACGTTTGGAACACTGTTCGAACATTGCACATTTGCTCCCTTTGATGACACTGAAGTTGTTACCAAGGTCTGAAGAAAGCTTTCCTTGGAAAACTACATTCCATTGGAGAGACAGAAGAGACCAGTGAACATAATTAGAATGATGGAAAAATCAGAGGATCTAAAATTATTCATTACCCCTAAGTCCTATACAGAGGAATAAGGGTGATTCAGCCCAAAGAGAGGCATGCAACCTGACTTTGAAACCAGGAAGACCTGGGTTCTAGTCTTACCTCTGACAAATACTGGCTATGTGACCCTCGGAAAGTCACTGAACGTGTCAGGACCCCAGGATCATAAGTCACAGAGAGGTACCAACCTGTGTTATTAGAGGGGCTTTCCTCATGTGAGCATGCTCTCTACCAATTAAATCACAGGTCCAGTGCTGATCCATATCCCTTAAGACAATCCTAATTATGTTGTTTCTTAGAGATCAGTGCAAACCTGAATACAATGTAAACTCCTCAAGGACAGAGATTCTTTCATTTTGTCTTGGTTTCTCATGTGCCCGATAGGCACTTAATAAATGGTTGTGGAATCTCTTTAATTAAAGGTATTTTAGAGATAATCTCATTCAATTAATTTATATATGAGAAAAATGAGGCACAGAAAGATAGATTTGCTCATTGTCCCACAAATGAGTTAATGGCAGGTCAGAGACTCAAATCCTGGCCCTTTTCTATTACCTCATGCTGACAAAGTAGGTTAATCAATCCTTGAGTTGCCCCTCATTATTGTAGGAACATGGGTTTTAGATCTGAAATGACCTGAAAGATCATCTAATCCAATGCCCTCATTTTATAGATGAGTTAAATGACTCGCCCAAGGTTAGTTGTATTCAAGCAAAAAAAAAAAAAATCCAGCTACATAAAGTAGGGCAGAGGAAAAAATATATTTGCAGCAATATTGTAGCTACAATTGGAGTTGTGCAGGCCAAAGTGAAAGCATTATAACACCCTACAACGTCATGTTAGTGCTCTGAGCCTCGGTGAGCCAAACACAATTAGCAGGTTCTCCTTCCCTGCCTCCTAAGACTCCAGAAATAAGAGCTGACACTCAAGGGGGGGGGGGTGCTTCTCAGTGCTTAGCAGCATGTACTCTATAAAAAAATTTTTTTAAAACCTACACATGTACCCTTTTAAGTTTAATCAGCATTTGTAAATATTTTTCTCCATCATTTTCTTAAGTCTAGAAATCAACAAAAACAATAAGTCAAGCCCTGATTTGTAGTATTTGTGGATTTCAAAGATGTAAATTCTTACATTGAAAATTTAACAATCAGCTTGAACTGGTTCCAGTCCACCACTGCTTACAAAGCACTTTGAGGTTTGCAAAGCACTGCACATGTGATATTTCATTTAAATTTCACAGAAGCCTTATAAGGTAGGTACTACAGTTATTATAAACCCTTTTTACAGATTAGAAAACTGAGCTCAATGATTTGCCTTGGTTCATACAATATCAGAAGCAATATTCAAATCTAGATTTTCCTGATGCCAAGTCCAGTGTGTACTTTTCCACTATACCACATGGCCTCACAAAGTACTAAAGTTGTAGATACAATAGAAAGTCCTGATTAAGAGATGATAACAGCCAAGTATTTTCCACATTACCATATCTCTAATAAGATTTGTACATAATCAATTATTGATCATTTGCATTAATGGAGAAGTGCGTGGATAATCTAGGACAGCAGGTAATCAAAAATTAATTCTTATTTGTTTTTAGAATGAATCAATGATCATTTGCAATAAGTTCATTATTATTGCAAAACTTTGTGATTATATATTTTTCAGGCTTATTTTAATTAGGTTGCATTCTCTGAGTGTATTCCAAATATAGCCCAGGAACATTTTCTGTAATAGGATGAAGCCAGCATTATATTTACTAAATGAGATACTGTCTATGAAAGTACTTTGTAAACTATGAAGTGCTTTAAAAAGGTAAGAAACTATTAAACATTTACTGTAGATAATGCATACAGAAATGTAAGTCAAATTTCATTACAGCAAGAGTCAGTATGATGCTGTAAAACTCCTGGCTTTTTGTCAGAGGACCTTCATTGAAGTCCTTCCTCTGCTACTTACCTACCTATGTGATCTTGACAAATCACTTGCACAGGTCCCCATTTCCTTATCTGTAAAATGAAGGGCTTGGAACCTAGAAGACCTTTGAGATCCAGATCTTAATCTATGATGCTATGATTTCCGAGTCTGTTCAATTTCAGCTAAATGTATTATGTACCTACTGCGTGTCAAGCACTGTGCTAAGAAATGGGTATACAAAGAAAAAAAACACCACAACTGTCCCCATCTTCAGGCAATCGAATATTTCTTGGGAATCCATTAGCTAGGCAAAAATTGTTTTCATAAAGGACTTTGACCTTCTTCTGGTTAAAACTCTATGATCATTATGTTAAAACAAATGAACCTCCCTGAAGATAAAAGTTTCAGCTCTGATCCTTGCTTTAAAAAAAAAAATCAGGAATCTGCTCAAACTGGCAACAATGGTGCCAGTCATAGGCAGGATATAATCCATCTTGATTGTGTGCAGGAGGTGGTATGTAAACTTGATCCCCTAAGCTAAACATTTGCATTAAGTAGGCCTGTAAGATTTGTTTCCATGGAAACAGATATTAACATTGGTGGGAGGTTTTTTTTTTCTCCTCACTGCAACTTTTTTTGCATGTGTAATATTTAATTCAAAAGCCTGATATTTCTGTCCTAATTCATTGAGGGGGGGGGGAACCCCACAGGATTCACTTGGAAAGCCACATGCTCCTAAAAAGTGATAGGATTATGACTTTCAGCGTGATGAGACTAGAAACTATTATCTTTGCCTCTGAAGAGAACTAAGCTCATTTCTCTGCTTTAAGTCTTGGACACATTTCTATCTCGAGTTGCAATGTTACTAAGGAAAGAAAACTGCCAAGTTAATATCCGTGTTGCTAGTGGAATATTTTTTAATCGATTATGTTTGGGATAGTAGCATTCCCAAAGCCAAAATGGTACTTTTTGGTGGTTCTAATTGGATATTACAGATCAAACCACTTCATGCTAACAAATTCTCCTGACACCTAACCACCAGGACATTAAATCAGCAAAGCATCCATGTCAAATGAAAGAGGCTGTTGAGAGTAATGGTATTAAATAGTGGATTTAGGCCCTGTCACCAGCTTTAGGATATCTTTTTGATAAGGTGCTGGATTTATATGTTAATGATTGTATATCACCCTTCCTTCCTAATATGTCTCAGCTCCATTCCACAGCAGGAAGATATTAAACCTCCAAGGACCATTTGACTGAGAGAAGTTTTCGAATAAATCAGGGAAAATGAGCACAGCCTATTTCCGGAGCAGGGCACATCACTTCTGTTTGACAGAATGAGCACGATGTTTGCTTGTTTTTAATCCAACAAAATCCCTTAATTTTTTTTTTTTTTGCAAGACATGGCTTGATAAAATACAGAAGACAGAATTAATAATATGTGCAGGACAATTTTTCTTCAAAGTGTAAAGAATAAAAGGGGACATGGAAAGCTTTCAAGAGTCAGATGCACTCTCTTTAAAAAAATGAAAAGCCATTTCCTTTAAACAAAAAATGATCAAATCTATATTTCCTTGAGGAATGTCAAGTTCACTTAGTGGCCAATGTGCATTCCAGGATAGTCTTTGTTCTATACCATTTTGCCATGGGTTGCAAACCTGGAAAGGAATGAAGTTCAAATGAGTAAAAGAATTAAAAACAGCTCAGTTCCAAAGTTCTGTATTTTCAAAGCACATAAAGCATTTTCTCAGTATTGCTGGGCTATGCCAATTCCCCATGTACCTTAAGAGGATTTCACTTGGGCCCTAGGAACCTAGCGTCAGACCCCCTTCTTTCTTTCCTACACAAGATTTGCTCCACTTAGCTTATTTAGCTGCTGATTACATTCTGCTCTGAATTTCATTCAGATCATAGCTTTAGAACTGGAAGGGCCTGAGAGGTCATCTGATCCAACCCTCTTAATTTGCAGATAAAGAAACTGAAGGCCAAAGGTTAACTGGCTTGCTCAAGGTCATAGAATTAGTAAGTGATCGAGATGGGATTCAAGCATAGATCATCTGACTCTAAATCCAGCAGCCTTTCCACTATACCACACTGACTTTAGGGAAAGAATGGAAATTCCCCTGGACTAGGACAAAGCAGCTACTTATACGGTGATACAAACATGCTTTGAAAAATAGAAAAGGAAGGGGCAGCTAGGTGGTGCAGTGGATAGAGCACTGACCCTGGATTCAGGAGGACCCGAGTTCAAATTTGACCTCAAACACTTGACATTTACTATCTGTGTGACCCTGGACAAGTCGCTTAACCCTCATTGCCCTACCAAAAAAAAGAAGAAAAGAAAAGAAAAATACAAAAGGAAGCAGTAGATTTTAAAGGTGTTTGTCAGTCAAAGCATGAACATAACATTATTTAAAGATTGTTAGTAGGGAGGCAGCTAGGTGGCACACTGGATAAAGCACTGGCCCTGGATTCAGGAGGACCTGAGTTCAAATCCGGATTCAGACACTTAACACTTAACTAATTGTGTGACCCTGGGCAAGTCACTTAAATCTCATTGCCCTGCGCAAAAAAAGAAAAAAAAAAGATTGTTGGCATAGGGTTTGTTTGGGTTTTTTTGTAAGAAAATAACTTACTGGAGAGATCATTATTTTGTTAGTCCCTGACACTGTCTTGGATGATCTGTTGGGAAGGAGTCTCACAATCTAGGTTTTCGAAATCATCGAGTCCAATCTCTTCATGTTACTATGAGAAACCTGAGGACAGACCTATGCCCAACAAAACACCTTCCTAGTTAATTATGCTTTCCTTGCCCCCGTATCAGACACACTATTATAAACATTCTTGGTGAGAAAAGGTCAGAGAATGAATTCTCCCTTTGTCTTTAGTTAAACACACAATGACCATTTATAAAGCACCTACTTTGTGCAGGGCATTGTACTAGGCATTGTGGAAGCAGTTGAAAATAACATAGTCCTTATCCTGATGGAACCTACATTTTACTGGGGTGATACATGTATACAATATAAGGTAATTGGAATAAACAGTGAGTGCCAGGAGACGTTTCACAGAGTAGAGAGCACCTGAACTGAGTCTAGGAGTAAAATATGGATTTTGAGAGATGAGGAGTTAGCATGTTCAAGGTATGGAGGACAGCTTATGGACATCACCTAAGTGGCACAATGGATAGAGAGAGCACTGGCACTGGATTCAGGAGGACCTGAGTTCGAATTTCACTTCATACACTTATTAGCTGTGTTACCCTGGCCAAATCACTTAACCTCAATTGCCTTAAATATCCGGGGCCGGGGCAGCTAGGTGGCCCAGTGGATAGAGCACTGGCCCTGGATTCAGGAGGACCTGAGTTCAAATCCAGCCTCAGACACTTAACATTTACTAGCTGTGTGACCCTGGGCAAGTCACTTAACTCCAATTGCCTTAAATATCCGGGGCCATCTCCACTTGTCCTAATGTATGTCCAGTGGCAACTGGACCCAGATGGCTCTGGAGGAGAGAGTGAGATTGGTGACCTGGCACAGCCCTCCCTCACTTAAATCTAATTTCGTACAAGTCATGACATCACCTCCTGATGTAATGGTCCTCTTGGAGAATGAAGGACAAACAACAACCACCACCACCGGAGAGCATAAGAGACTGTAGGACCCAGCCCAGGACTGACCTGAGCTTTGGGAATGAGAGATGCATGATGACCCAGAAGAGGATTAGAATAGAGAAAGGGTATTATGATCAAAGTTGGGAAATTCAAAATTCAAGACACCCCATGCCTTGAATGTTTTCCCTCCTTACTTCCTTCAAAGCATATCTCAAGTATTACCTTCTACAGGAGGCCTTTCCTGACCACTCCACCCCCCCTCCAGCTGTGAGTGCTTTTCCTCTGACACTTCTTTGTCTTAGTCTCCTACTGTGACTATCTATTCATCCTTACTCATTTCTCCGCATGTCACTCCTCTTTTTGCTTTAATTTATTCCCATTAGTTTCAACCCCATAGTTGACCAGTTTAACTATATACAATCTTTTTCCATTCATCCCTTTGCCTTTTCTGCCCTACTATAATTTGAACCCTGACAATACTCGACCCTGGACCAATCTGCTCATCTCTGTTCCTGGGCTGCTGAACACAGGCTCTGGAATGTCTAGGAACTGCTGACTGGGTCTGTTAAGTATTGTGGGGCAGTAATCTCAAAGAATCAAAGGAAGGTCCCCAGTGCATTGTGTGTATCTTCTCTGAAGGATTTATGTGAAAACGTTGTCAAGAATTAAATTATTCCAGCTCATAATGTGTGGAGGACTTTTGGTCTGTATCAGTAAGGGGATAGCCATGCTAAGAAAGTCACAGTTCTACCATAACTCCTATTTT
The DNA here is from genome assembly GCF_019393635.1 of Dromiciops gliroides. Lineage (NCBI taxonomy): Eukaryota > Metazoa > Chordata > Mammalia > Microbiotheria > Microbiotheriidae > Dromiciops > Dromiciops gliroides. The sequence goes on from NC_057865.1 coordinate 130,739,735, forward strand.
TTATTTATTATAACAATCATTATTACTTCTTCAAAGGTTAAAGATATTCACAATACCCATAACCTATCATAGAGAGCTCATAGTCTACAACAAATGAGGCAAGAATAAAAGAGTGTATTTTTAAGCTTATTTTTATCATATCACTTCCCCACCCAGAATCTTATAGTAATTTCCAGTTGCCTCATAGATAACAACTAACTTGGTAACTTTCACTTTGAATGAGATTGCAATGTGATATAGAGAATACTTTGGGCTTTGTGTCAGGAAGACCTGGGTTTAAATCCTACCTCAGACACCAACCGTGTGATCCTGGGAGAGTCATACCTTTTCTCAGCCTCAGTTTCCTCATCTGTATAATAGGGATAATAATTGTACTTTCCTCACAGAATCATTATGAGGATCAAATGAGACAATTCTGTATTTACTTCTATGTGTGTATTTTTCTCTCATAGAATATAAACTCCTTGAAGGAAGGAAATGTTTCATTATGTCTTTCTATTCCCAGCACTTTGCCAAGTGCCTTGTATATAACAAATACTTAATAAATGCTATTGATTAAATTTCTGAATGTAAAGTACTATAAATTGTCAGTTTTTAATTATTATTCAAAGCTTTATATCCTATTTTCTATTTTCCTTCCCTCTCCAACCTTATGCTTCCTCAGCTAAAATGATCTAATTTCTTATTACTCCTGAGTGTGGTCTCTATGCTCACAAATCTCTTTGCTGTTCCCTACATGTGACTTGCTATTTTCTACCTCCAGACATTTCTTCATGGTGTTTCATCTACATGAAATGTTCCTTTCCCTTCTACACCAAAACCAGGGTTTTTTTCTTTTTTAAACTTACTTGTTCCACAATGCTTTCTTTTATTAATCCTTCATGTCTCTAGCCTATATGTCTCTTCATATACCAAAGCATCCCCTAGGTTGCACATCTATCTCTCCTTTGAAAAATGGCACGGGAGAGTAGGAATAGAGGAATATTTGGAGCTGGGAAATATGGGCTCAAATTTATGCTCTGTTACCTCCTGTGTAACATTTTGGGGAAGTCACTTAACCTCTCTGGGCCTTGGTTTTCTCACATATAAAATGAGGGATTGAATTAAATATCCTCTTAAGAACTGTTTAGCCCTAAGTCTGTGATCCTGTGGTATGTTCTTCAATGTAGACTTCTCTTGATGCACTGCTCCCTTTTTAAGATTGTCACCTTCTCGGGAACAGAGAGTGTCCTTGTGATTTGAGTTGTATTTCTCCTGCGTGTTTTTTCAGGTTTCAGATAAGTAGGTCTTCAAACATTGTCGACTTACTCAAAAGGAGTAAATAATGAAGACAACTTGCTTATGAAAGTAAAAAATAAAAGATACTTTGTGATATATTTCAGAAGAACATCTTCCCTTCGTGGTTATCATCATGGTGAAATGAAATTGACCCAACTGGTCAAGGGGCAAAAGAGAAACTTTGGCCAAAGGGAAATAGTAAAATACACACAAACCTGGTGATGAGATAAAGATGCACATTTCCAAAATGAAGGACCAACTCTTAGCTTTTCTCAGACATGAGAAACATTGATGTAGAACTCCTCTAGGGATGATGTCACTGGGGTATAGCAGTATCAGAAACACTGAAGCAGATGAAAAGAAAGGACAGGAAATGTTTTCAGGCAGTTTTAAAAAATCAATTTCAAAGTAAAAAATGTCTGAGAAATAAAAGAAACAAACACCTTTGTAAGTCAAAGCAAGAGCACTGTACATATAGGCTATCCTATATCAGACATCTGGAGTGATTTTGGTATTTTCAAATACACAGGTGTTTCAACTCATGCGGACAAAGGACCTAGATATCAGACTGATTTTTTTTGGTTTGTTTTGCATTGGGGAAATTTCACATCATTTGGACACAAATGTAGTCAGATAAAGCATCCATCTGTAAGCAGTGTAAAGGAGGTCTTTTATAAAGTGCGATTATTTTATTTGAAATTCATCTTTGCACAAAAACAGATGCTACAGTGCCTTCAAAATTGTAGTACACTGGGTGCACATTTCATGTGAATGCATTTGGTCTGGTCCAATCGCTCTTCCAGATTTCATAATATAATACTAAAGGCACACAGTTCTTGGAGTCTGGGAATCCTGTATTCAAATCCTATATCAGACAATTAATGCTCTGTGGCTGTAGGCAAATCACTTAACCCCTGTCAGCCTCAGTTACCTCATTACTAACATGGAAATAATAGCACCACCTACCTCATAGTTTAAGCATGATATGTCAATACTGTCTCAGGGTCAGGTGAGCTACATCTTCCCCTCGAGTTTCTCAAGCACCCTCAGGGGCTTATGAATATCTCCTCCTCCTTTACTGTCATATGCCTATCAGATATGGTCCCTATACTTGATAGGAGGCTAATGACCAGCATCCCTAGTTTTATTTAATTACTTCATATCACAAAGCTTTTCCGCAGCAATATTTATCTAAAAGATATAGCAAAAAGAAAAACACAAACATTTCTCTTCTGGAGTATACCCTTCCTGACACCACCTTAGTCTCTAGAAAAGATAGAATAAAAACTTAATTTCTTTCCTACATAGCATTGGTCCCACCAAATTTACATCCAGATGAATCCTCTTACAGGATTGGATTCTCAAGGGTAGCTTCCAAAGACTGTTCCTTGCTCCGTGGGACATCGATACTATTCTGGCTGAAAACCCAGCCTAGATTTCTACTTGAGAATTCCTGTGGCTCAATTTCCTGTGGTTGGAGACCTGAACTAAGTAGTCACTGAAATCCTTCAGAAGCAAATGAGTCAACGAGACCATAGTGGACATTGACAGGATTTTTTTTTTTAATGCCTCTGCAATTAAAGGGCCTCCTCTTCAACATGTGGTTAGCAGAGGAGCAGCAGTTACAGAATACGCATGCATGCTCCACAGTCTGTCTCTCTCTTACCCTTCCCTTAAACATTATAATTCTCATGAAAGCAGCTCTCTGGCATTTTCTTCCACTGCATCTCCATCCATCCTCCATTGCATCCTCCAACCAGAGACTCCATCTTAAGTACCCTGGGCATGACCCAGACCTCCATTACTTATATAAAATGCTTTGCAAACTCCAAAGTGCTAAAGAAATGCTAGCTAGCTAGTTAAAGGCCATTTCAGTTTTCTCAGAAAGCTCACTGGGTACTGAGATGCCAGTATCAGGATGCAATGGTTTCACTGTCATTGATAATGAGAATATATTGTTTCTTTTGGGTATGCAATTCTACCAAAGTCTTTCTTCATCTCTCTTAGAATTCCTCCAATTATCCAGGACTTCTTTATGTATTCTGGTTATTGCTGCTGCTGTTGTTTTAAGAGCAAGAATATCAATATGGATGTGATTCAGTTCCTCCAGTGGCATGTCAACACAGTTGTTGGACAAAGATTTACAGTTACCAACAATTCAATTAATGTTTGCAGATGGTCTAAAAAAAGATGTGATTCTCAGCACCCCAACAATAATAGTCTGAGTTTATATGAACACTATAATTTCTGAGCAGACAAAATTGTGGGTCACACAGAGAACAGTAGAGAAACAAGGAGTGGACACAAACAGGCTGCCACGTATTACCAATGATTAAGTATACACTACAGGTAGTATAAAAATATCACCAAAATAACATGATTAGAAAAGGTGGCAGACTAGCTGGGCAATGAAAGTGAAAGAGAATAGATTGGCAGTGGATGTGCTATATTATTAGTATCTACATAATGTGAAGAGACCTGAAGGAGGGCCCAGAGCAGTCTGTGGTTCCACAGACACCTGGGTTTCATGGGTAGATTTCACAGGGTCCATGAACTTGGAGGGGGAAATTCAATATAATTATTATCCATGATAATTTTATCATATAATAATTTTGTATTTCTTTCGATATATAGTTATTTCCCTTGGTAATCCTATGTGTCTTATTTTATACATTTACAAATTCTGAAAAAAGAGTCCATAGGTTTCATCAGGCTACCAAAGGGGTCCATGAGCCCCCCACCAAAATCTAAGAACCCATAGCCTAGAGGGACACACTGGGTCGGCCCCCTGAGGAGGATTTACAGGAGCACAGAGACAAAAGTCACGTGGGATAAGAAGGTTCGGATCAGTTGCAGATTTGAAGGGAGAAACCACATTTCATGACACCACAGATCCATTATAATATTTAAGGTTTAAACTTTAGCAATTTACCTATATTATCTTAACCTTCACAACCACCTTCTGAGGTAGTAAATGTGAGTATTATTATCTCCTTTTTTTAGCTATGGAGACGAAGTCTCAGAGAAGTTGCCCCTTGCCCACAGTTTCAAGGACTATAAAAGGCAGAGAGAGAATTCAGTCTGGGTCCTCTGTCACCAAAGCCAGTTCTCTTTCTGAGACGTTAGGTTGTTTCTTTTGATCATGTGGCCAAAGGTGAAATCTTTTGGTGGAAAATATCTAGTGGAGAGAAGTAGCATGACATAGGGCCTTGGGAGCTGGCCTCAGAGGCAGGAAGGCCTGGGTTTAAGTTTTGCCTCTAACACATACTGGCTGTGCCACCCTGGGCAAGTCACATAACCCCTCAGTACTCTAGGAACTCCTTAAGACCATAAATCCAGAGGAGATAAGGACTTCCACTGATTAAGGGCATCCTTTCATCAGAAATTCATTTCATCAGTGAAATCACAAATTCAAGTGCTGTCCTTATTTATCAAAACCAGCCTGGGGTTATGCTATTTTAAGGGACATTATGTAACCATAGTTTTACAACTAATTGCACAGGGCAGTAAATTATATATAGTCTGTGTGTTATACAGATAATAATGATATAGAATTTTAAAGGAGAGATCATTTCTACACTGGAAGATCAGGAAAAACTTTTTGAAGGAAGCAAGATCTGAGCCAGATCTTGGAGTATGGTTAGGATTAAGATAGGCGGGTTGGTGGTAGAATGGATAGAACTCTAGGCCCAGAAGTCAGGGAGACCCATTCTCAAATACTGTCTCAGGCACTAGCTATGTGACCTTGGGCAGGTCACTTAACCTCTGCCTCACTTTCTTTAACTTTAAAAACATTGTTGTGAGAATCAAATAAGTTAATATTCATAAAGCATTTAGCGCTGTGCCTGGCATGTAGTAGGTGCTATGTAAATGCTATTATTATTGGATGGGAGCATGTCAGAAGAGGGGAATGGCATGAGGCTCAGGGTAAGAAAAGCATAAGCTCATTCATCACATGATTAAATTAATTTACCTTGGAACAGAGGATCCATGCTACTAAGAAAGAGGAGTGGAAATCTAGATTTCGCAACATTCCAGAAAGTCTGCCTACGAAATATGGAATTTGAAAGTAATAGAGAACTATTGACCTTTTTTGAACTGGGTATTGTATGATATGATTATGGATTTGAGTCAGATTAAACTCTGAGGATGAGGTCTGGAAGGTACCCAGCCCTGCCCCAGTATAGTTTGTTTAGAAATTTATTGCTTGTCAAATTCTCACTGTCTCCTTTAAGTTTTATTGCCAATTAACAGTATTTTTACTTCTGCTCAGTCTCCCCACTTGTCAGCTACATATTAGTTTTGTCTGCAATCCATCATGTGTCAGAACCCCAGTCAGTGGGTCAGGGAGTTTGCCCACCAATTCAATACTCGGGACTCAAGAAGAAAGGACGGGGCTCGGCACGGGATGCAGCAATTGAGTTGAGACCAGATGTTAAGTGACATGTCTCTTTTTCTCAGAGCAGAATCCCCTTGACCCTAGGGTCCCAACAATGTGTTATTCTTTTATTCTTTATTCTATTTTTTTGACTTCCCAACATAGCCAAAGATAAATTTTAACCCTGTCATCCTTAACAATGCTGAAGCATCTGAGTGACTCTTCCTGTTATTCAGGTTGAATATCTTTAGAGACAGGGGCCTGGAGAGGGGAGTCAGTGGGAACTGTGAGATCTGAAACATCTGACTGTCACTCCCCTGTTTCCTCTTCCTTTGGTTTAACCTTGTTCCCCCTCCCCTTTTCCCCCTTGCTCCTGGAACACGTATGCATGTCTCCATACATTGATCACGAGCTGAACACACACCCTGGGTGAGACAGGATTGGATGTTAGATTGTGAGCTCGACCTAGTGTGCGTGGGGACTTCCCCTCTGACCAACATTCCTATATAAGGTCAAGGAATGTATTGGCTGGCACGGTTCAGGTATTGAACTTGCCCATTCCTAAGGGAATGTAATAAATCTGTCTCTGCTTGACTTGGTGGTCTCCTCGAGTTATTTGGGTAAACTGAGGAAGTTTGCTCCATACAGTATGAAGCAGTGAAAGAATGATTACTAACATTTATATAGTGCTTTAGGGTTTATAAATAACTTTACATATACTTTCTCATTTGATCCTTGCAAAAACCCTGGGAAGTAGGTGCTGATATCATGCCATTTCGATAGAGGAAATTTTATTATTTATTATTATACCATCTTGATGGAAGGAAATTTGACTTTCCCAAGATCATATGACTAAGTAGGTGTTTAAGGAAGGATCTGAACTCTGTTCTTCCATTGAGCATTAATGTACAAGGTTGATTGAGGGAGACAAAGGCTTCCCACCACCAAGCTCCTGGACACTCTTTTTTAGTTGTTACCTAATTGGGTCTCAAATTTCCATTCCATCCCACAAGCCTTTTAGAGTTCTTAAAGCATCATAGCTTTCAGGGACCACATTTCTCTTCTACAAAAACAACACTATGGTAGGATTGCTAGCCTGCTAAGAAAAGAAAGATACTTTCATATATCACATTTCTCAGTGAACAGATTTTCACTTGTCATGTTTGTTTCTTTGTTTTTAAGGAGGGGAATGCGTGAGCAAAAGCAAAGAGAGATGAAGACAGGGAGGGGCAGATAAAAACAAAACAAGGAGGCAGAGAAAAAAACCTGAAGAAAGCATATTTTGCATGAGAACAGAAGAAAGTAGCTTTCTGAGTGCTGACAGGCTTAGTTTGAAAAATACCTGGCTAGAGTTTATCTATCTAGTTATCTAAGTCTTAGCACTTTATGTGAAAGGAAGGAGTGAAAGGGCTGATGGGTGATTAAAGGACCATACCCCCTTAGGGGAAAAGATGTTGACCAAGTCATGATCAGAGAGAAAGAAGCTTGTTTGGAGTTAATTAGAAGTTCAACAGAATGTCAAATCTATGGAACAAGATTAAAAGGGAGGGCCAGAATTCTTAGCAGCTATTGCAAAAGCTAAGGAGTCAGGAAGTGTCTATCAGAGGAAATGCATACCAGAGAAAAGGTGTACAGGAGTTATGAATGAGAAGATGGGTTGACCCATTAAAGGTAATCTTCATTTGTGGCATCAGCATGCCAGCTGCTCACCATGATACCAAATACTGGCTTTTTAGTAGGATGATCACACGGAGCAGAAATCAAACTGCTTACTGAAGTCCAGTGAGATTATATTGCCTGTCACTCTGTCATAAGAAGAAATTAAATGGCTTGGCTGTGATTTGTTCTTCCCACAGCCATATTGATTACTACTCAGTATTTCTAGTCTTGTAGGTGACTATAAATTGATTAGTGCTTTGTTCAAGTAACTTTCCATTTATCTAAGTTAGATGGACTGATTTACAATTATCAAAGTTGTCATCTTTGTTCTTTTAGGGAAAAATGATGGACTATTTATTTACACTTTAGCAACTTCTTGAGACAACTCATGTTTTTCACGAACTCTCAGAAATAATAGTTAACACTGTCTTTGGAACCTTAGAATTTGTGGTGTTAACACTTCAGTATCTCAATGAACCTAAGATTCCCAAGGAATGAGTGAATATTACTGGAATATGGACCCAGAATTGAAACAAGGAAAAGAGAGTGTGGCAGATGTCATTGGGAAATTGCACAGTTCTTTTAATAATCCCATGTCTCTCTAAGACTTTTTTTAACAGTGACAATAAACATGCATTTATTATTGCCTATGAGGTATCAAGTACTAGGCTAATCCCAAGGGTACAGATGGCAACCCATGCATACTACTTCATCCTGTATTGTTCTTGTCCGTGGCATTCCATCAGTCCTTCAGAAAAGACTTCCCCAATGTACTGGAGGCATCTCTCTAGGTTGTCATCTTCATCATCATTGTTTTCTTCTTCTTTCTCTTCTTCCTCCTTGTCCTCCTTTTCTTCTTTTTCTGATCATACATTTTTTTCTCAGATATTTTTTACACCACGAATCACTGTTGTAATATACAAAAGACTACATATGTCTACTATCTTCCTCTGCATTGTCAGTCAGGTCATCTGCAACACCGGTTCTTTAGAAGGTGTGATCCACAACCACATAGCAGCATTACCAGAATACTTCAATGGATTTGTTATCTTACTGATGTGGGTATTCCTCCAACTGCAGATTACAATACTTCTATGACCTGTCATGCTGTACAACTCATTCACATACTCCTGCACATCCTCCACAGAGACTCCACTCCATCTACTGTGTGGAATTTCCTCCAGATCTCCTGACATTGTATAGCTATCAATGGAACGTGGAGGGTTTCTTTCAATTATCCTTTGCTCTTACCATATGATTGGACCATCTTCTTTTTTGTATATCCATTACTAGTGGCATTCTTTAGACCAAAGCTTCATAAACTGTGGGCTACAACCCCTTATGGGGTTTTGTAACTACGTGTGGGAGTCACAAAAAATTTGGCAACAGTAAAAGGTTATGTATACCTATTTTATAGACTTATATACCCAGGGTCACATAAAAATTTCTTGGGTGAAAAGGTGTCATGAGTGGGAAAAGCTTAAGAATCCTTGCTTTAGACCACTGATATCAAACTCAAATAGAAATGGGGGCCACTAAAATGGATATACAGGTCCCTCTGGGCTGCACACTGATTAAGTAAACCCCATATTAATATTGTATTTCATTATATTTTTATTTATTTTATTAAATGTTTCTCAATTACACTTTAATCTGGGTTGAGCCACAGTTGGGACTATTTGGGGGCATGTACTGCCTGAGGGTTACATGGTTGACATGTTTGCTTTAGATGATTTCTCTTGCAAAATTTTTGGTCAGTAATATGTTGCAGCCTATTTGTACCCACTATATGTTCTTCCATACCTCCTCCTTCTTACCTTTTAGGTGACCCTTAACTGTTATTCTCCATAATGGTATTCCATAACTTATAGTCATACAGTTTCACAGAAAAATATTATTTTCAAAAATGAACCTGAAATTTGGGGGGAACCTGTAATAAGTTTGAAAAGCATTTTGGAATTTTGCTAAAAGAGCGATGTAAACGTCCTTACCCATTGACACAAAGATGCATCTGCTAAGTATATACCCCAAAGAGGTTAGTGATTAAAAACAAATGAAACCCCATAACACCAAAGTATTTATAACAGCATTTTTTTATAGTCACAAAAAATTGTAAACAAAGTAGATGCCTATCAGTTGGGAAATGACTAAACCAGTTGTAGCATATGAATATAAGAGAATGTTGCTTTGCTGTAGGGAACAATGAATTTGATGAATGCATAGGAGCATGGGAAGACTGATACAAGTGAATCTTGTATGGATTGATCTGGTGAAGTAAGTAGAACCAGGAGAATGATGTACTCAATTACTACAATGTTGTAGATAGAACAACCAAACTGACATGCTGTGAAATTGTATTTGCCAAGCTTAGATGTGAAGAAGAGAAATGAGAAGGTACTTCCCCAACTTCTTTGCAGAGGTGGGGGCCTTCAGATATAGAAAACTGGATAAAATGTCAGACTCATTCAATGTTTTGATTAGTTTTATTGAATTATTTCCCCCTTCTTTATTCTTTTTTATAAGGGATGGCTCTTTGACATGGAGGAGAGAGAAATGATGGGAAAAATAAATAATATAAAACCAAAAGATATCAATAATTTTTTTAAAGATGGGTCTTTGTTTCAAGGAGAAACTTAAGGACATTAAAAGAACTGCAGAATTTCCTGAAGGTAATCCGGCCCACTCTTTTAGACTTGTTTTGGTTTTAGATCCAGTTTGCATTATGGTACAAGATATTGTATATGTAATGATGGGCAAGCTCAATGAGTTTTCCATTCAACTGCATATTTTGACATTTTATTCTTTTCATGTATATTTTCAGTGCTTAAAAAAGCTCCTGACACATAGTAGGTACCTAATAAATGCTTATTGATTAATAGAAACTAATCATTCTTTTTCCCCTTGATTTTTCTTGTATGTATAATTGGTGATAAAAACAAAACAAAACACTGTGTACTCACTCTCCTAGTGAGGAACTCCTTTTACCAATGTATATTAACAATTGTTATATAAAATAGTCTTAGAGAATGGATTGGGGCACTAGGAGGTTAAGTAACTTGCCCAGGGTCACACAGCCAGCATTCTGGGACTTGAACCTTGGTCTTCCTGGTTCCGAGTCCAGTGCTTTGTCCATGATGCCATTCTATCCCTTAATTGATGTTTGTGAATTTCCTTTCAGAGGTTCTGTTTTGAGGCTTGATGGAGTCACCACAATGTTATGCATAAATAAGAGAGTATGAAGGATCACTTCATCTATAGATAGTGGCTCTATTTGGATTTTGCAATGGGCCTCCTCAGTGATGGCAGGAAACATCTTTAGTAAACATACATCTATCTTCTTTTATTTCACTTGCCATTAATAATCAGAAGGTCATTGAAGAAAGTTATTTCTATTATTATAACTTTTAAGCAATCATGTATGATTTAGATATGTGAATGGCAAACTTATTGTAGGAGGAGAGCCTTTCAGATAGCATTTTGCTCTACCAAATCATTTTTTCCTATTCAAAAATAATAAGCCCGATAGGAGACTGTAGTCTCAGAGGGAAGTCCAAATTCATTGGTTCTGCTATCTCTAATGGTGAAAAACTTTTTATAAAAACCTTTACAACCCCCCCCCACACACACACACATACACGCACACATTTTTCATCTATTGTTCTCTTTCTAGTCTCATCTTAAAAACCCTCAGGATGATTTTACTTACTTGAAGTTTTCACCAAAGTTTTCTGAATCTGTTTTTCCATCTTATCTTTCTCACTGTGCTATATTGTTTAAGATCTTATAAAGTGGGGCAGCTAGGTGGCACAGTGGATAAAGCACCAGCCCTGACCTGAGTTCAAATCCGGCCTCAGACATTTGACACTTACTAGCTGTGTGACCCTGGGCAAGTCATTTAACCCCAATTGCCTCACCAAAAAAAAAAAAATCTTATAAAGAAGTTTATACAGTAAAGTAGTGTCCTTGGACACCATCTCTTTTCACATAGCAAAGAGAATAAGTATTTGCAGGTTGAAGTGATTTCTATGCTCTTTTGGTCTTCTTACTGTGGAACTGATTTGTGTGGGGTGAGAGAGGGGGTGTCCAAACCCATTATTTTTTGGTGAAGGGAACTCTCAGGAAAAAAAATCTTTTTCAATGCAGATCAGAAACATTTGCAATTATAGGGAACCAAAAGACTAAATAACTTTTGCAGGGCAATAGGGGTTTAGTGACTTGCCCAGGGTCACACAGCTAGTAAGTATCAAGTGTCCAAGGCTGAATTTGAACTCAGGTACTCCTGAATCCAGGGCCAGTGCTTTATCCACTGCGCCACATAGCTGCCCCCGACTAAATTACTTTCTTGCCCAGGTTACCAGTATGTGTCAGAGGCAGGGCTAGAGTCTAGGTCTTTTTAACCCTGAAGCTAGCTGTCTATTTTACAGCAATGACATTTTCTTTCCTTGGTTAAAGTATGCAAGAGAGTCTAATTCATAATAGTTGGTGCTGATAGATAGTTTATTATAAATGTCTCATTTTAAAAGTGCAAACAGCTCATTTCTATGAGTCATTTTGAATTTACCTGAATTACATATCATTTCATCTTATTTTTCTTCTTTCCTATTAATATTTTCCTTGTTTCCTATCTCATAAATCTGATTGTACAAATACACCTGATTCTAACATGATGCTCATGCTGTCAACCAGTCTTTGTTGTTTTGGGGTTTTTTTTGGGGGGGGGGGGGTTGTCCATTAAAATTTCAGGTTAAAAGGTGAGGGAGCTGTTGTCAAGGAACAACACTATCACACAGGGATGGCAGCCATGGGAAGAAGATAGATGCCATTGGGGTACAGAAATTAGATGTTCCCCCCACACTGTCCGCACTCCATGAGCAGGCTAGTGTCTTGGACATGCAGCAAGAGGCACACTCAAGTCCTAGGTCCTCCAAAGTCAGTGAGGCTCAAACTTACATAGGATTTTAGAAGAAGAACTAATGTGACACTGATAAAAGACTACCCATCACCCATGAGGAGAGAAGGTAAGAGAGTCTAGATAAGGAGGTGGCAAACTACAGCCTGTGACCTAAATCTGGTCCCACTGCCTGTTTGTGTACAGCCCACCAAGCTAACGATGTTTTTTACATTTGCACGTGGGCAGTACAAGTATAGGCAGAAGGCCATATTTTGCCAGGCCCTGGTCTAGATGACTGAAATGAGGGTATATTTCTGATTTGCCTAGAAAAGAAATGAGGAACAAGAGACACAGACCTAGGAAACTAAGCTTTAACTCTTCCACAGTAAATAAGTGTCTGAGAAGGGGAGCAATCCTTGGTCTTTGGGTCAATTAAGCCTTAGCATATATAAATCCTGGGGGTTAGGACCATACCAATAAAAATGGTTTTCAACAGCTCATAATAATATAATGTTTCATTTTATATTGTGGCATGCTGCATATCATATTAGCTTTCCTGGTCACTGGAAGAATATTGGTGTTTTAAAAGATAAGGCTTTGTGTCAGGAAGTGCTTTAGGATTACTGAAAGTTCTGTTCAATTTTCCAAATATAGTCCCAACCAATATCAGTTCTGAGCCAGTCTATTGTTCATCTGCAATGTCTATCCAGGGTATAGGTAGTGATGGACTAATTCAATGCATTACTCATCCAACTGTCTGGACAAAAAAACATTCTTCATCCACTTAATTATTTTCCCTGATAGATTACTGGGCTTACCTTTTCTGAGTGCTTATGGAGCTCATTTTTGAGGTTTTATGATGTTCTTGGACTTGATGCAAATAGCACAATGTTGTCTGCAAATAGCATCTGGTGATCTTTCCCATCTATAGGGAATCACTCTCCATTTAGCACTATGCACTATGGCAACTTTAATAAGTCACATCTCCATTTTTATGCATAACTTTATATTTATAATAAAAGAGTCATGGAACAGTTTTCTCATTGTGTCTATCAAGGAAAATTGAAAGTTCTTAAATTTTGCATAGGAGACCCTTGGTTAGAGGAAAGCCTTCAAGGTTGCATTTTGCCCTACCATATCAAATGCTATTTTATATTCAAAGAGTGAATACAGTGGAATCTTGCATTCTCCATACCTTCTAATCAGTTGAGTGACTGAAGAATATATTGTCAAAGTTGCACATGATTCTCTGTGAAAGCCTGACTTCTACTATTACTGTCACTCCAGCCTTCAGAGGAGCTGAGCAACTAAGCTATGTGCTCCTTGATATAGTAGTCTCATCTTTACCCTCACCACTGGCACTGATTGGCAACTTTGATGCCCATACATGGTTCTGAGTCATACTCCCAGGTCATAGAAGGGCTCTTGTGATCAGTCATAAGGGAACAGGAGCCCTGGTCACAATTCTAAGGTAGAGAGGAATGCTAGCACTTGTGACTGCAGGAGACAGGGTACCTGGTCATAGTTCTGAAACCAAGAGGAGCTCTATAGCTTGTGACTGTAGGAGAACAGTGCCCTTCATGGACAAAGACCAGAACACAGACCAGGAAAGCAATGACCACACCTTTTCTCAGGTCATATAACCTTGGAAGCACAAAAAACTTGCAGACCCCCAGAATTAGATCTGAAAGCAGCAGCATAAAAAGTCTAAAGCTTTGAACAGTATCTTCCCACCCACAGGTGAGCAGAGTCCAATATTAACATAAAGTTCAAAGTCAAGAAATTGGCTGGAAAATGAGCAAACAACGGAAAAAGAATTGACCATAAAAATCTACTAGGGTGGCAGGGGAGACCAAAGTATAAACTCAGAAGACAACATTATGAAAACTGCTATCCAAAAAAAAAGCCTCAAAGAAAAATGCTAATTGGATCCAAGACCAACAAGAATTCCTAGAAGAGTTAAAGTAATAGATAAGAGTAGTAAAGGAAAAATTAGGAAAAGAAATGAGAATGATGCAAGAAAATTATAAAATGAGAATTAACTGCTAGGCAAAAGAGGCACAAAAAAATAATAAATAAAATAACATCTTAAAAACAAACTTGGCCTAATAGTAAAAGAGGCATGAAAAATTCACTGAAGGAAAAAAAACTCTTTAAAAAACAGTATTGACAAAATGGAAAGAAGAGATACAAAATCTCACTGAAGAAAATAATTCCTTAAAAATTAGAATTGGGCAAGTGGAAGCTAATAACTCCATAAGACTTCAAGAAACAATAAAAGAAAATCAAAATCATTAAAAAAGAAGAAAATGTGAAATATCTCATTGGGAAAACAAATGACTTAGAAAATAGATCAATGAGAGATAATTTAAGAATTATTGGACTGCCTGAAATCTATAGTAAAAAAAAAAGATTCTAGACATCATATTTCAAGAAATTATAAATGAAAACTACTCTGTTAGCTTAGTCTCAAAGGATAAAATAGAAATTGAAATAATTCACTCCTGAAAGGGAAACCAAAGTGAAAAAGAATAAAAGGAACACTTTAGTCAAAGTCTAGAGATGTTGAGTCAAGGAAAAAAATTTGCAAGCAGCCAGAAAGAAACAATTCAAATATTGTAGAGCCACAGTCAGGATCACACAATATTTAGCAGCTTCTGTGTTAAAGGAATGAAGAGCTCAGAATATGAAAATCTTGAAAGCAAAGGAGCTAGGATGACAATCAAGAATCACCCAGTAAAACTGTGCATAATCCTTCAGAAGAAAAAAGTGAACATTTAATGAAATAGAGGACTTTCAAGCATTACTGGGAAGACCAGAACTGAATAAAAAATCTGACATTCAAAGAGACTCAAGAGAAACATAAAAAGGTAAACATGAGAGAGTAATCATAAGGCTCAATCATAATCATAAGAGCCTTGATAATGTTAATCTGTTTGCATTTCTATATGGGAAGATGACACATGTAATTCCAAAGAACTTTATCATTATTAGAATGGTTAGAAGGAGTCTACACAGACAGAGGGCTTGAATGTGAGTTGATTATGTTGGGATAGTTTCCAAAAAGAATGAAGGCATGAAAAAGAGGGAGATAGGGAAAGACAGAGACAGAGGGGGACATTTTTCTCACATAAAAAAGGCTTGCAAGGAAAAGCTTTTATAGTAGAGGGGGAAAAGGAGTTACAGGCAATGCTTGAACTTCACTTTCATCAGAATTGGTTCAAAGAGAGAAGAATACACACACACACACAAACATTCAGTTGGGTATAGAACTATATCTTACCCAATTAGGAAATAAGAGTAGAAAGGGAGAAGTGATAGGTGTGGGGGCAGGTGATAAAAGAGGGAGAAGATTAAGGGAGGCAGTGGTTAGAAACAAAACAGACTTTTGAAGAGGGACAGGATAAAAAGAGAGAGAATGATAAACAGGACACACAGGATGAAGGGAAATACACAGTAATCTTAACGGAATATGAATGTGATGGGCTCACCCACAAAATAAAAGGGGATAGCAGAATGGATTAGAAATCAGGATTCAACAATTATGCTGTTTACAAGAGACACACTTGAAACAAAAAGGAAAAAAAATTTAAATTTTTTTAAAAAGGCACACAAAGTTAAATAAAGGGCTAAAGCAGAATGTGTTATACTTCAGCTGAAGTTTAAAAAGGCAGGGAAGCAATCATCTTAGACAAAGAAAAACCAAGAATAGATCTAATTAAAATAGAGAATCTGGGAAATTTCATTTTGCTATAAGGCACCATAGAAAATGAAGTAATATCAAAGATTTTTACAAGTCTCTCTGATAAAGGCCTCATTTCTCAAATAGTTAAGGATATGAATCAAATTTATAAAAATAAGAGCCATTTCCTAATTGATCAATGGTCAAAGGATATGAACAGTAAATACTCAAAGAAATCAAAGCTATTTATATTCCCATAAAAAAAAAATGTTCTAAATCACTGTTGAATAGAGAAATGCAAATTAAAGCAACCCAGAAGTACCACCTAACACCTAACAGGACAGAAAAAGAAACTGACAAATGCTGGAGGGGATGAAGGAAAATAAGTACACTAATGCATTTATGGTGGAGCTGTGAACTGGTCCAAACATTCTGGAGAACAATTTGGAGCTATGTCCAAAGTGCTTTAAAACTGTGCATACACAGGGGCAGCTAGGTGGCGCAGTGGATAGAGCACCGGCCCAGGAGTCAGGAGGACCTGAGTTCAAATCTGGCCTCAGACACTTGACACTTACTAGCTGTGTGACCCTGGGCAAGTGGCTTAACCCCAATTGCCTCACCAAAAAAACAAAAACAAAAAAACTGTGCATACACTCTGATCCCACAATACCACTACTAGGTCTATATCCCAAAAAGATCAAAGAGAAAAGGACCTATGTGTACTATATATATATATATAGTTCCAAAGGTTTGTCATGTCGGGGTGGGAGTGGGGATAAGCTCCCACTCCCTATAAAATGCTCCAATGGCGAGCGTCTCAAATAGCCTCTGACAACCGAAGCCCAACTTCTGGCCTTCTCATGGTGGAACTGTTTCCACTAACAGAAGGGGTGAAGGTGAGTCACTGGCTCCTTAAAAACCAGTCGCTTCGAGCAGGTGGGGCTCATTAGCGTTGGCAGACAACCCTCCTAGGGGAAGGAACCCTGATTTTAAAACTCTGCTGCCTTGCGGCTATACCCATATATGGGAAAGGCTTCGGGATTTAATCCCATGAAAAATCAGGAGTCAGAGCCCCTTAGCCAGTTGGATGTTGGACATCACATCCCTCTGGCAACTCCTGTAGCGGCACTGGTGCCAAACTGTATTGGCTCTGCCTCTCCTTTGGATCCACCAATGTTGCAGAGAGGGGAAACCTGCTGCATGGGCAACAGCTTGTTTTCCATATTGATCTGCCCAGGCCAGTGCCCTGGAGAGGATACTCCAGCTACTCCTTATGGGGTAGATACAACACGGGATGCGGTAGTTACCGGTTATAAGTCACTCAGGAGCTGCGGCTCCCATATCGGACTGCACAGCCACACTGTGGCCTGTGGCTCTTCAAGGAGCTGATCCATGGTCGTCCGTGACTGGTGGAGGCCTACTACTATATATATACATACACATACAGAGAGAGAGAGAGAGAGCGAGAGAGAGAGAGAGAGAGAGAGAGAGAGAGAGAGAGAGAGAGAGAGAGAACAACTATTTTTGTGGTGGCAAAGAAATAGAAATTGAGAGTATGCTCATCAATTCAGGAATGGCTGAACAAGTTGTGGCATAAGATTGTGATGGAATATACTATTGTGCTAAAAGAAATGTTGAAGGGAGTGGTTTCATAAAAGACCATGGCAAAAACCTGTATGATGAAAAGTGAAGTGAGAAGAAACAGGAGCTCATTGTGCACAGCAATAGCAATGTTATTATGATGATTAATTATAAAAGACTTGTCTACTCTGATCAATACAGCGATCTAAGACAATTCCAAATAACTCATGATGAAAAAATGTTATCCACCTCCAGAGAGAGAAATTATGAACTCTGAGTGCAATTGAAGTATAATTTTCTAATGTTTTTTATCTTTTTGAAAAAATATGGCTAAGATAAAAATATGTTTTCATGATTTCACATGTATAATTAATTAATATAATTTTGCTTGCTTTCTCAGTGGTTGGAGAGAGATTGATAAAAGGAAGATAATTTGGAACTTAAAATTTTAAAAGAAACATTTTAAAAATAAAAAACATATATATAAATTATTTTTTTAAATAATGAAATTTGAGAAAAAAAATATGGTTTTATTTGGACCTCACAACAACCCTGAGAGATAGATATTATAATTATCCCCATTTTACAGATGGGGAAACTAAAGAAAAAACAGAGGTAAAGTGACTTTCCCAGAGTCACACAGCTAATAAGTGTCTGAGGCTACATTTTAACTTGGGTCTTTCTGACCCTTTCCCTCTCCCCTCCTCCTACCCCCCTTCCACCTCCCTCCCTTCCTCCATATAAATGTATCTACTTATCTAGTTTCTCTCAGAACTTAAACTATTTGACAGTAAACACTCTTCCTTTTCTATTTGGTGCACTAGTATTTAACACAACATTTGTTACATAGTGGTTTTTTTCCATTTATTTGATTCTCACAACAACCATGGGAGTAGATGTCAGTATTATCTCTTTTTTACAGATGAGGAAAATGAGCCTGAAAGATATTAAATGGCTTATCCAGTGCCACACAGATTATAAGTGTCTGAGGTAGGATTTAAACTCCGATATTCTTGACTCCAAGTCCTGCACAAATGCCTTCAATATGCATGTAGATTAATTCCATAAAGATAAGAAAATATAGAGTACATAGTAATTGATCACCTCTTTCTTGTATCCTTTCTTCTTTCTAATATCTTAAGACTTGATTCATCAGTGTTTTCAAATTCATTTTGCCTCCAGATTAGATTTCTTGTATTTTTTTCTATTAAAGCTGTTTTTCAACCCACCTTCCATTGCAGTCTTCTTACACATTACCCTCCTTCATGTATTCCACAGTCAAGTCAGTCTTGCCTTTTCATTAATTCTTTAAATGGTGCTCCATTTCCCATCTCCATGCCTTTGCATTGGCCATTCCTCACAGGACATACTCCTAGTTTCCTGATCTCCCACACTTTTAATACCTTCCACACCTATCCCTACCCTTAACAAACACTTTGTTTCTCTTTTAAATTCTTTTAAAAGCCAAAGAGCTTGAAAAGTCCTATTTACTCCTAGACATAATCAAAGCCTGTGGAAATAGTTGTTGTTTCTGCTGAAAGCTCCTTGAAAGTAGAGATTGTTTGAGGCAGGGCATTTATTTCTTTAATATTCTAACTTCAAGATTCTTTTGCTGCTAACACTTGTTTCTGGAACTGAAGAATTCTTGACCAAGGATTACCAATGAGATAACTCCTGAGGCCATAAAAGCCATTTCTCAGGACCACTAGATACTGACTTTTGTTCAGAGAAGGAAACAACAAGACAGAAGATAGTCCCCGCAATCCGAGAATCTAGGAACTTCCATTTTCAAGTTGCATGCAAGTGCGTGTCTCCCATAGCTACGTATTTCTAGTATGTTACCCTTTAATAGTGGGCAATAAGGGAAGGGGTGGGAAAGAAATCCCTTTCTCCTTATTGCATTCAGTCCTGAAGTAAATGAGAGATAAAAATGCTGGAGACATATCCAAAAGAGATGAATGGAACCACTCTGTATCTTTTATATTCCATAGGGGGAAAGTTGACCAATCATTACGAGATCCATCTATATTACACTAATTAGAGAAGCTCACCTAAAAAGGACCATATCCTTCAGAGAGTAGCCAAATGTGATATGCAGCTTCATGAAAAGTGTTCAACTATAATATAGGTCCATTCTCTGTAATCTCATCAAGTGGATGGAGAACCCACTGAATCATTCAAAGGTACCTTTCCTATGTTCTCCCCACCCAACCCCAAGTTGAATATTTGCCATTCCAACAAAACAAATTGGCATACTTTGGGACACATTTATCCATATCCCTAGTTCTAATTAACCCTCTTATTAACTTTGAAGGCTCCAGAAGTTGTCCATTAGTCACAATTCTTAAGGATCTCTCTCTACCCACCCCCCCACCCCCGCCCCAACCTCCAACCCTGTGAGGTAATGTATTTTTTTTGTGGAGTTTTGAACAGGCTCAGGATTGATCCAACTTTAAAATTCTAAGTGGCCATATTGTAATTGATATTAGATTTAATTATTTCTTCATGCAATTATACGGATGGCTATCCAACAACCTGTTTCTCTCCTGAGTTCAGTCATGCATTTCTAATATCTAGTAGACATATCAAATTAAATGTTCTCTAGACATCTTGAATTCAACACATCTAAAACAGAACTCATCTTTCTATCTAAACCATCCTTCTTCTCAACTTTCTTATTTCTCTTAAGGTACTGGCATCCTTCTAGCCTTCCAGGTTGGCATCCTTGACATTACCCTTGAATCCTCACTCTCCATTGTCCATATATCCAATCAATTGCAAAATCTTACTAGTTTTCCCTCCATAGCTTCTCCCACAGCTACTGTTGTTTAGTAGTTTCAGTCATATTCAACTCTTCATGACCCCATTTGGGGTTTTCTTAGCAAGTATGCTGGAGTGGTTTGCCATTTCATTCTCCAGATTGCTTTATAGATGAAGAAACTGAGGCAAACAAGGTTAAGTGACTTGCTCAGGGACACACAACTAGTAAGTGTCAGAGACTAGATTTGAACTCAGGAAGATGAGGCCCAACAATCTGTCCACTGTACCACCTAGCTGCCCTCTTAATCATTCCCTTCTCACTATTCACACAACAACCATCTTAGTTTAGGCCTTCTTCACCTCTTACTAGCCCATTGCTACAGCCTTCTAATCTGTCTCCCAGACTCAAGTCTTTTCTTGCTGCAGTCTTTTCTCCCCGCAACTGTGATTTTCCTTTAAAGTATAGGTATGACTTTATCACTCATTAATAAACTCCAGTGGCTCCCTATTGCCCCTAGCATCAAGTATACATTATTCTACTAAGCTTTTTAAAGCCTTTTACATTCTCACCCCAACCTATTTTGTAATAGCCCTTTGAGACCAGAGCCTCTCTCTTTTGTCTTTGTATCCCTAGTGCACAGTATCGAGCACACTGTGAGAACATAATAAATGCTTTTTAATTTCTTTATTTATTCCTGTATTCTTGCATTCTAGCCTAAGGAGCTGTCATGTTGTTCTTTACACAAGACACTCTCCTCTGTCTCCTTGCTTTTGTGCTTGTCCATCCCCATACCTAAAATGAACTTTATTCTCATCTTCAGTCTTTACCCCTTTCAGCTCATGCATCACCTCTGACATGAAGCCTTTCCTGAGCCACTCCACTTCCTTAAATTATATTATCCTTATTCTGTATATTTATGTAAGCATATGTTGTCTCCTCCAGTAAAATGTAAGCTTATTGGTAGGAAGAATGTTTCATTTTTGTTTCTCTCCCTAGCTCCTAGAAAAATACCAGCCATATAGGAGGCACAATAAATGTCTTGATAATTGACTGATTCTCTTACCTGAAGGGTGTGAACTTGACTTTGGTTTTGTTGTTTTTTTGAGTCCCTGTATAGCTTGACTTTTGACCATATGAATTTAAACAAGTTAGCAGAGGAAGCTAGTAGCTTGTAGACATTTCACTGTGATAGATAAGCAACACAGGTAGTGAAAATGAAAACTTCTAAATTCAGGGAAAGCTCTGGGGGGTAAAAGCCTTCTAGTAAATTGGTAAATCTTCAAGCAGAAGATTCCCTAATATCCACCATTTGTTAATGTTCTAGTGTTATTATATGATGTCCCATTTAGCTGATCTCCCCCTATATTTTTATTTATTTATTTATTTTAGTGAGTCAATTGGGGTTAAGCGACTTGCCCAGGATCACACAGCTAGTAAGTGTTAAGTGTCTGAGGCCGGATTTGAACTCAGGTCCTCCTGACTCTAGGGCCAGTGCTCTATCCACTGTGCCACCTAGCTGCCTCTCCCCCTATATTTTTAAGTGAAAATATGATTTCAGATCTCTTTATCAGACAAGGGACTCTGAGACAAGTTTCATTGTTGAAATCCCACTTGCTAGAGATGCTACTAGCACAAGGCCAAAGCCCACCTACTCTTCAAGGACCCTGATGACCAGAGAGAGGTAGACATGTTGACCAAAAGTGCCCCATGAGACTCTTTCCCCTGGGGAACATAGATAAGAGAAATAACTCTATTGTGAGCAAATGAAGAAGATGCTAATGATAGTAAGGGAATTAAGATCAAATAAAATTGACATGACATAGGGGAGAGGATAGCTGCAGAGTAAGTTCCCTTAAGCCAGATTTCCTAGTAAACTCCATGAAGGCAGGGAACATGTCTTAGAAAAATTTTAAGATGCAACATGGTGTCGTTCTGATGGCCCTAGACTTAGAGTAGGAAAAGCATGAGTTCAAATCCCACCTCAAACACTTACTGGTTCTATGACCTGGGGCAAGTCACTTAAACTCACTGTGCTTCAGTCTCTTCATCTAAAGGGACTAGACTGTATGGCCTCCAAGATGCCTTTTAGTTCTAAATCTATGCTCCTACGATGATCCCATGATCTTTTCCAGTGTTAGCATGGTGCTTGGGAGATGTATGTATGTATATGTATGTGTATTATATGTGTGTCTGTCCGATATATATCATCTATTTCTATCTATGTATATGTGTACATTCATGCATGCATATATGTTCAGCAAGGGATGGGTTTCAAAACCAAAATCCATCTGCTGGTTCATATAGTCCCTGAACTAAAAGAAATGACCAAGCACTTTGAGATCCTGCTGGGAGGCCTGCCTTTGTGTAGTATCCACTACAGAATTGTGGATAGTCTGTCTTCTAACCAGGTGGACAGATCACTGGCAAAGCCAGAATAGCAGACATGAAATGACTGAGGGTGAAGTACATGCTCAATGGTGCACTATAGGCATGAAATTAGTGCTAGAGAGTGCCTCTTTAATAAGCTCCTCTTTCAGAATGAAAAGAACTCATTAGTGGGTCCAAACAGTCAGTCAGTCAGTCAGTCACTGACATAATGGATTTTTTTCCCCTTCTTCCTTAGATTGTCACTTTGTAACTGCAGCCTTTCCATTTTTACTTTTCTCCAGTAGCTTTCATCTATAGTACAATATATTGTCAAGTTTGGGGGGTACAAAGCTATGTCAGTCCACTATGAGATCTCAGAGTACAGATGACATGCAGATAGTAAATTTATAGTAAATGGTTTATTAATCAAATCCAGCTTGAGTCACCTTAATATAATAATTTCATTATTGCTTCTCTTTTTTCACCCCCAGGCTGGCTAATAGACTCATAATCAGCTAGGGTTCACTTTGTGACATTTTAAATCTAATGTGTAGTCACCTTTTTCTGTTTCCAGTTTAGGGAAAAATAGCTAGGGTTTACTTATAATTTCGAAGTGTTAGCAACAGTTTGGCATTAAGCATTTATTAAAGAGTAAAGAGAGAACACATGGAGTTCCAAATGATAGCAAAGCCTATCTACCCTAAGAGTTCAGCCTGGCCTCCTTCTTCTCCTTCCCTTCTGCCACCAACATGAGGTTCCAGTATTGAAAGAGAAAGACCCAGAGAGCCAGCATCCCTTCCTACTTCCTGCCTCCCTCACTCGAATAGGCATCCTTCAGCGTCACCCAAATCCATTGGTTCACTGGACTTGAGGGTGGTCTCATTGTTGAGTTCAAAGTACTTAGCTTCTGAGAACAATACCCTCTTAAGGGCTGGCTAGGTATGGTTTCAATTTAATTAACTTTAAGTGGGTTAGTCAATCACTCTCAGTCAGTCTCACTTAATCAATCTAGATCGATCTCTGCTTGGGGCTTTTGGGCATTGGCAAATCTCACATCTTTTTCTTTTCTCTATAAGCAACAAGTATAACCCCCTTCATTTCAGGTTGAAATAACTTACTCTACAGCCAAATGAAACCTAATCCAACCATTTTATCCTCTCTTGTATTCTACCCAGCACCCCTTTAAAAAGTTTCCATTACTGAAGACATTTTTTTATCCTGGATAAGTTCCTCTCAGGGACTACTCTCTGTTTTTTTCTAAACAATTCCCTTCTAGTCAACAAATATATTCTTTTATGGCCACTTCCTGCATCTCCCTTAAACTGAATCAAACTAATCTTATTTCTACCCCCTTTTCACTAAACAGATTCCTATTTGGTCCTCCATATCCCCAGTTAATAGTTCACATAGATATTAAGTTTCAAATCATGGCTCTGACACATAAGAGTTACATGACCTTGTAAAAATCATTTGAATTCTCTGGTCCTCAGTTTCTTCATATATAAAATAAGAGAGTTGGACTATTTTAGCTCCAAGGAGTCTCATTCTAACTCTAAAATCTTACGATTCCTTAAGGAATTGCTTGATGATCAAATCAGAGCTTAGATCTAAAGCGTGGAGGGAGCTCTAAGGCTATGGCCTCAAACTCTTCATTTTATGAATGAAAAAAATTGCAAGCCTGGAGTTTAAGTGATATCTCCTACATCTTACAGGATTTGAACCTAGAAAGAAGAAAGTTTTAAGGACATTGTCAATTACTGCAGGGAGGTTGAGTTGGATGAGGATTGAGAAAAGGACATTAGATTTGAAAGTTAAGAGATCATTAGTGGGGGCAGCTAGGTGGCGCAGTGGATAAAGCACTGGCCCAGGATTCAGGAGGACCTGAGTTCAAATCCGACCTCAGACACTTGACACTTACTAACTGTGTGACCCTGGGCAAGTCACTTAAGTCTCATTGCCCTGCAAAAAAAAGAGAAAGATCATTAGTAATTTTGGAGAGAGCAGTTTCAATTCAATGGTGAGATCAGCAGCCAGACTTTAAAGAGTTAAGAGGAGAATGAGAGGAAAGGAAGTCAAGATATCAATTGTAAATGGCCCTCTCGGGGACTTTAGCCACAAAGGGAGAGTAGAGATAGGGGAAAATAGTGGGGATGGATGGATCAAATGAGATTTTTTTGAGGGTGGAGAAGACATGGGAATATCCATAGGCAGTAGGGAAGCAATCACTAAACAGTGAGAGATTGCAGATAAGTGAGAGTGAGGATGATAGAGAGGGGAATGTGCAAGAGAAAATGAGACAGAATGGGATCATATGTACCTATTTAACTTGTATGTAACTTGTTTGTATATATTAGTTTGTTGTCTTGCCACTTAGCACAGTGCTTGGCACATACCAGCGTACTAAATAAGTGTTTGACTGCTGTAGAGGACTTTGCCCTAGCAAGAAGGGCCACTTCTTCATATGAGATGGGTTGAAGGAGGCGATAGTGACAGAAGACATCTGAGTCATGTGAGATGAGGAGGAAGAGAGAAGAGGGAGCTCTTGACTCAGATTTTTGACTCCAAGTCTTGTGCTCTCTGCACTGCGCCACCTAACTCTCCAAGTGATTCTGTTGTTGTTATTTTTTATGTTGTTATTTTAAAATTATTTGTGGGATCATTTTGAGCTCCTTTGGAATCAACAACAACCACCAATTTCTGCTTAATGGAAATCACCTAATATAGTCTATATACTTTTGTTGATTGTCATACAAGGCTGATCAACTCTTTAGCCATATCATCCATTTCCTGGATCGCTATTGCTAAAAGATAAAGTCAGCAAGAAAATGGTTGATGCTTGTACAGATAGAGCCATTAAGCAGAGAATGCCATGCGGTTATGAGACATTTGTTAAGAACTTTGAGATTTTTGTATGACGAGCCCTTTGTAAGTACTGAAAATTAGGGTTATTAGAGCCTCACAGTTGTAGTCTTGCTCTCTTTCAAAGTTTACAATAATAACACTTTTTCTTTGTATCAAGATTTTCTTCTGGAGAATTGAGTTGCTAATGAATAACCACATACCTACTCACAGAGGGGAAAGTGCATTTAAGCTTGTTCTTAATTTAATGTGTCAGCCCAATTAACTAAATATATCATTTGGTCTGCAACCCAAGGGAATAGCAAGAACAAAGATGAATATTAGATTGAATTAAATCTGGCATCCAGTGGTAAATCCTTTATAAAGAGTATCAACAACAACAAAATTATGGAAGTCATGTTCACAAAGGAACACTAGGCTTGAAACTCTGCAAAAGGAAACCCAAATCACTTTTTTTTAACAGTCATGAATGCCTTGGATGGGTCATATTTGCCAATTTTATAAGACTTTACAAATAGTTATAGAACAATAAAAACTAAGCGGAATGAGGGGGAGGCGATAATTTACAGCTGGGGACCAGATATCCCTAATGGAAAAATATCTCTTATCTCTCAGTGCTGTTATAAAGAAAGTATTTTGTAAACCTTAAGGGGCCAAGTAAATGTGAATAATCATCATTGTTATGAGAAGTTCCAAGGAAGGACCACAGAGTGGGTAAGCTAATTAATTAGTAAAATTGGAGGAAAGCAGTAGGGGCACAGTCAGTGTTAATAGAAATTAGTCTTCATTCGCTCTCAGACTATTGGGAGCTGTCTTCTTTTAAAGCCTGCCTCACCCATTTATGCCTGACAAGTCCCAACTGAAACAGATAGTAAACGCACCCTACTGGAACATCCCAAACATAGTCAGGGTGGTTCTGGCATCTGTTCTTAATCACTGGGATCCAATAACTCAACAATCCTCTTAGTATTTTGGTCTATTGTGCTCTGTCCTCAAGGTTCTCTTTGTCCCCTGCAACGATGATTCACCTAACATTGAGTTTTATCAGGGAGCCCAATTAGCTGACTACTATAAAGAATTCAACTGGATCTTTCTTCAGTAATCAGTCTCCTTCATCTTGGACAACCCATTATATTTAAGGACAAATGTTTGCGCTTTACAGTTTTCTTCAGACTAGCTTCCATTTTCCTGTTGTGATAGGCTGAATTTTCAGAGCATGTGGGTTTATTTTCCTAAAACTATAGGAAAAGGGGGGAAAGAGAGTGAGAGTGAAGGCATGGTTTTCAGGTGATTCTGCCCTGGTTAGACCACATCTGAAGTGCTATATTCATTTCTAGGCATCAGCGTTTGGAAAGAACTTTGACAAGCTGGGGAGCATGCAGGTTGGGGCAACCAGGATGATTTAGAGTCTCACATCTACACCTTTTGAAGATTAGTGGAGAGAACTAGGGATCTTTTGCCTGGAGAAGCCTAGAATTAGGAGGGATGCAGAAACTTTACAAGTATTTATTAGGCTGTCATATGGAAGAGGGATTAGACTTGTTCTATTTGGTCTTAGAGGACAGAAGGATTAATGATGAGTGGAAGTTACAAAGGAACAAATTTAGGGTTGATATTAGGAAAAGTGTGCTAATAATCAGACTTGACTATAAGTGGGATGGGTTATGTGAGGAAATGGGGATTGATCTCCTCTCAATCTAGACCTGTTTGAGGAAAAAGATCTCCTTCTCCTCCCCGCTGCCCACCCCCAAATAAAATCACATGGTTTAGGGAAACCCTGATCTGGTCACAATTAGGTCTGCTCCTGAGCTGTACCCATATAAGGGAGGAATTGAAGAATTGTCCCTGTATCACCTCCCCCATTGGCTAAAGAAATACTGCATTCCGATTAGCTAGTTTTTGCTCATAGATTGTAACCCTTGAGTAATTGGACCAATGATGAAAAAGGGGAGGGTACATTCTCATTAGGGACTAGGGGAAAAAAAACAGACCTTTGAGCCTCCATTTTTGTTCACCCACCAGTTACACACGGGGTGGCCCATTCTCCTGAGAATGACAATAAATGAGCCTTTGACACATCACCACCACTAAGTTCCAGAAAATTATTGAGGATTGATTTTCCTCACAGGCTACCTTGTGAAGTTATGGGGTGCCTTTCCCTGGATGTCTTCCAGTAAAGCCTGGCTGACTATTTGTTGGGAAAATTGTAGCAGGAATTGAATTCTTTTTCAGTTATGTGTTTGACCCTTCTACTTCTTGGGAATATTACAGTAGGAATTCTTTTTCAGTATTGAATTGGTCTCTTTTGTTTTTTTAATTTCCTTTTATTATTCGGGACTCAGGGTCATTCCTCCTGAAATTAAAAGTCTGTCTTCTGTTGATATTAACCTCATATAACCAAAACCTGACTCATGGAATAATAATGGTTAAGGGAAAGCCATTTCTCCTAGGTAAGAGGTTGTTGAGTTGACCAAAAGCTGTCCCAGGGGATGTGGAAATTTACTTAAAACCTTAATTATTCCTTAAATAAGAAGCCAAAGGGAGAATCTCAACTATCCCTTACTCTTTGGTGATAAATAAATCTTCTCCCTCAATTTGTCTATTTGTGAACCTTCTAAAAATATTTTAATTTGTATGCCAATTTAGTTTACCTATAGTTTGATGAAGTTTGTTTTCTTTAGGGATATATGTGACTATAACTTTGTCCAACTTTTATAAAATTGAAGGAAGTATTAGAATTATAGATTTGTCTTTTCTTTAAGTTTTTTGGGCTAAGAGGAATGTTCAAGATTGCATTATGTATAAGAATTGTTTTTCTGTCACTCTGATGTAATTTTGCTTATAAGAAGACATGTTAGACTCTGAATGGTGGTTCATATTTTTTTCTGAGGCTTGAACCTGCGTTTTAGTATAATTTTTTAAAAACCAACCTAGGTTTTTACCTCTATAATTTCTGCATTGTGGTAAATATGCTTTGGCAGCAGTTATCAGCCACATAAATTCAGAGAGCAGATATTTCTTCAATAATACTTGCAACTCTCAAATTCTGTGATTCCTAATGAGAATAAGCACTGTGCTAAAAGAAGACACATGGGGAATTGCAAGGGAATATGTATAGCAAAAGAGGCAGGGGTTCTGTCTATACCAAATTAGCTTTATTGTTGTTAGTTGTGTTTTGTTTTTTAATCTGTGATTGAGATCAGCCAATGACTAGTCACTCTGAAAATAATGTCATTGTTAGTAATTAGGAGGTTAATTAATAATCATTTATCTAATTAAATAAGTCATTGCATTTAATCATTTTTTAAAAACTCTTGACTTATCTATGCACGTGTATACCCACTCAGTGCCTGGCACATAGTAGGTATTTAATAAATGTTTAATGAATTGAATTGAAATAAGGATGCAAATGAAATCTTTATTGGGGTCCACACCGGATTAAAATGTAATTGAGAGGGGCAGCTAAGTGGCACAGTGGATAGAGCACTGGCCCTGGATTCAGGAGGACCTGAGTTCAAATGCGGCCTCAGACCCTTGACACTTACTGGCTGTGTGACCCTGGACAAGTCACTTTATCCCAATTGCCTCATCAAAAAGAAATGTAATTGGGACATATTTCACAAAATAAATAAAAAATACAATAAAATATAGATAACATTTTTTTTTCAGTTTTCTAAGTTAATTTGTCACCTGTAGGGATTCTGATGTATGGCTCAGTGGTTCCCCTTTCTATTTGAGTTGACACCAGTGATTTAAATGATTTTTTTTAACTAAAGAAGGAAAACCAGATTTATCTAACATAAAGCCTGTATTTCTAGCATTTGTAGATGTACGATAAGACTACCTTGACCTTAATTTATGAACTTATTTTGGCTTATGTAGATCCAGAGAACTTTGAAGTGATTTGCTAAAAGACTTTCTTATCTTCCATTTTCATGTACTATTGTTTTCAGTTTTAAACATAGCCAATATCAAAATTGTTTTACTTCACTGTGCTTATTTATTACAACAGTATTGTTCTTATTTTTTTTTCATCTGTGGGATGACAGGGAAGGTAGGAAAAAAGAAATGCTTGTAAATTAAGAATTTCATTTTTAAAAGCAAAAAATAATCTGTTCTTCTAATGATAGGAAATCCTTATGTCTATTGACATATGAATTGAGACACTGAATTTAGCTAGAAGTATTTCAAAATAACTAGTTGGTTCTCAGGACAGCTTTTTTGGAAGAAAGTTTTCTGAAGAAAAACAGTTTTGTTCTGTTTTGCTTTGTTTTGTTTTCATAACTCTAGTAGGTATTATTCTGTTACTTTCCCTAAATGAGTTAGTAGGTGGCCTGGAATATTCACTCACATGAACTTAGTAGACCTCTCTCAAAAATCCCCCACAGTGATTATAACAACACATCTCTCTAGAAATGCTTATTGGAAATATTTTTAAAAGAACTAAAGTTTCCTTATGACTTTTTATTCTGAACTTAACAAATACCAAAAAGCGTTGAGCATCTCGGGGCGGCTAGGTGGCGCAGTGGATAAAGCACCGGCCCTGGATTCAGGAGTACCTGAGTTCAAATCTGACCTCAGACACTTGACACTTACCAGCTGTGTGACCCTGGGCAAGTCACTTAACCCCATTGCCCCGCCAAAAAAAAAAAAAGAGTTGAGCATCTCTGTATATATACAGTGGAACAAAAAAGGAAGTTTGCACATGAAAATGAATCTATTATGAAGAGCTTACTTTACTTTAAGCATGTAATAAATCTAACACCTCATGACTTTTAGATTTTTGCTCTTAGCATTCTTTAAATAGGAGGAAAAACATCTCCTAATTTTTCTTTTTACTTTCATGACACTGAATGAAACTTTAAACATTTACTTATGTAACTTGCTTGAAAATCTGTTTTATATATGATCATGGATTTCAATCTGGAAGAGGCCTTAGAGATCATGTAGTCTCATTCTCTCACTTTACAGATGAGGATACTTAAGCTTAGCCTAGGGGGAAAGTGACTTGTCCAGTATCATGCAGTGAATGAATGGCAAAGCCTAAATTTGACCTTAGATTTCTGACTCCAAATCCAGTGCCATACAAGTTTTCCCAATATACCAGTTTTGTGAAACCTACTATTCTGTCAGTAGAACTCTGGGAGTATTATTTGTAAGTTCTCTGTTTGAGCAAAGTCTGCACCAGCCAGACCAATCCTTATATCAAAGGGACCACAAAATTGGTGGGTGGCTCTTTCCTATCTTAGTTATTGATTCCTACAAACAAAACTACTTGATTTTAAAGGTGCATGTTATCCCAGAAATTAATTAAGTTTCCACCATAGACTAAAGTGATTGTAAGCCTTCAAAATAAAGGAGAATCTTTGCAACTGATAGTAGTAACTGCTAGGACTTCCTAGATTTTCTTCCTCAACATTAACATTGTCTCTTTTGCTGCAACACCACACTCAGTGACTAAGAAGGGCAATGGTGTGTGTCAGCCTGAAGGGAGGATGGATAAACATGGTTTAAAATTAAATTGATTCCTATAAAAACAAAAATTATTAGATCTCAGACATGCAGTGTCAACAGTTTCATGCATGTATGAAACAAATAAACGTGGTGGGGATCTCCCCTCCCTTCTTTACCCTCGAGCTAGAAACAGTTGTGCTTCTCCATTACTACTAAAAGGTCACAAGATTTTAAAAGGACCAAAGAAGAGAAAAAGAGAATCCAAAACCCAAACACTCACCACAGATATCCATATTTGTATTAGGAGGGAAGCCAATCTTCTTCCCAGGTGACATGATGCTGCTATAGTCTCTTCCAAGAATATCTATAAAAAAGAATATTCTATTTCAAAAATAATAATTGCATCATATTCATTTTGTTCTTAAGTCCCCCCCCCAAAAAAGCCCACATACAGATATACATGAGATAAGATCAAGCTACTCTTTCAGGTACAAAAGAAAAATGAAAAAAAAAAGTAAGATTAAAAAACCTCTTTCTCTGCTTTGTGTGCAAGAGCACATCATCCTACCAGTTAAGACACAGAAAGTTCAACACTTTCCCCATACCCCCCTCCTGAATTTTCCACTTATGCTGGTAGTTTGAAAAGCGAATCACTTAAAGAAGCTGGTGGTCTCAGCACCCTCCTGCTAATGTGGGTTCTCAAGTGGCTTTTACAGTCACTTAGAACTCCGTGGTAGCAGGGTCATACTGCCTGCAGCCGTGCCTGCTGTAGAACCCCCTGCTGCCATCCTTGGCCTCCATAAAGAAGTGTGTTCTGTACCAGCTCATGTTGGTGATTGTGTGCAATTACAGACAGCCTGAGGCAGAAGGGGAAGGTGGCTGAATGGTGCCCCCCTCACCCCCTCCCTGTCAGTCCCTTTCTCTTCATTCTTCGAGCTCTTCCCCCTTCCATTCCTTTCTTTCTGCTTCCCAGCAAGCTTAGGACCTTTCCCCCAAGTCTAGACCCCCTTATAGCTCTCAAATTACACCCTTTAGGTGGCTATTTTAAGGCCTAAGGTGCTTGGTATAAACAAAAGAGCACTAAAGTTTGTGTCAAAGGACCTGTCAGTCAGGCAAAAAGCACTTATTAAGTGCCTGTTATGTGCCAGGAACCAGGCTAAATTCTGGGGACAGAAAAAGAAGTCCAAGTTAGTCCCTGCCTTCAAAAAGCTCACAACTCAATGGGGAAGGTGACAGGCAAACAAATATGCACAAACAAGCGCTCTCCCTCTCTCTTTCTAGATATAGATACATACGTAGATGTAGATGTAGATATGTATATATGTATGTATACATAAATACATATATATGTGTATACACACGTGTGTGTGTGATAAATAGGAAATAAATAAAAGAGGAAAAAGCATTAGAATTAGTAAGGGTTGTAGATGGTACAATTTTAGCTGGGGCTTGAAGGAAGCCAAGGAAGGCAGGTGGCAGAGATGAGGCAGAGATGAATATTCTAGACATAGGGGAAATCCAGAGAAAATGGAACATGTGGCAATGAGTAAGATGTGAGAAGACTGGAAAGGTAAGAGTGGGGGTTTAATTAGGTTATGAAGAGCTTTGAATGCCAAATAGAAGGCTTTATATTTAATTCTTGGGGTGATAGGGCACCACTGGAGTTTACTGGATAGAGAGGTGACATGATCAGACCTGAGTTTTAGGAAATCACTGTGGAGGCTGAATGGAAGATTGGAATGGGGAGGAAGTTG
Source organism: Dromiciops gliroides (assembly GCF_019393635.1). Classification (NCBI taxonomy): domain Eukaryota; kingdom Metazoa; phylum Chordata; class Mammalia; order Microbiotheria; family Microbiotheriidae; genus Dromiciops; species Dromiciops gliroides. The sequence goes on from NC_057865.1 coordinate 130,772,399, forward strand.
AATAGGCAAACCCACCATCACCCTAGTCCAAGGATGAGGTGGTGAAGGCCTGCAATAGGGTGATGACCGTATCAGAGGAGAAGAAGAGGTATATTCAAAAGATTTTGAAATGGTGAAATTGACAGACCTTGGCAACAGATTGCATAAGAGGGGGGTGAGAGATAGTGGGGAATGCAGGATGAGTCCTAGGTTGTGAGCTTCAGGGACTGGGAGGATGGTGTTGCCCTCTGCTGTAATGGAGAGGAAAGGGAGAATTATGGGGAAAGACAATAAATTCCATTTTGGACATGTTGAGATTAAGATGAATCCAGTTTGGAGCAGCTAGGTGGCACAGTGGATAAAGCACTGATCCTAGATTCAGGAGGACCTGAGTTCAAATCCTGCCTCAGACACTTGACACTTACTAGCTATATGACCCTAAGCAAGTCATTTAACCCTCATTGCCCCACCCCCCCCAAAAAATATATGAATCCAGTTCAAGAAGCCTGAAAGGCAGTTAGAAATGAAGGAATTGGAGGTCAGATGAGCGTTTGGAGGGATAAGTAGATATGAGAATCATCAGCATAGAGATAGTAATTAAATCCATGGGACCTGATAAGATCACCAAGTAAAGTAGTTCAGAGAGAGGCCCCAAAACAGAACCCTAAGGGACCACTCTTTCTTAGCTTCCTCTTCTGGAGGCTAAGAAAGAGTGGTCTGATAGATAGGACAACAAGGAGACAGTGGTGTTCCTGAAACCTAGAAAAAAGAGGTTACCAAGAAGGTAATTAACAGTGTCATAAGTTACAGAGGGGGTAGAGAAGAAAGAGGACTGAGAAAAAACATTGTATTCCACAATTGAGAGATCATTGGTGGCTTAGAAGAGTGCAGTTACATTTTTTTGTGGTGGCAAGGAATTGGAAATTGAGGGTTTGCCCATCAGTTGGGGAATGGCTGAACAAGTTGTGGTATATGAATGTAATGGAATTCTATTGTGCTGTAAGAAACTATGAGCAGGAGAAGTTCAGAGAAACCTGGAAGGACTTGCATGAACTGATGATGAGTGAAATGAGCAGAACAAGAAGAACATTATACACAGTATCATCAACATTGTGTGTTGATCAACTGTGATGGACTGGATTCTTCTCACCATGCAACGGTACAAGAGAGTTCCAGGGGACTCATGATGGAAAAGGCTCTCCAAATCCAGAAGAAAAAAAAAGAACTATGGAATATGGGTGCTGATTGAACCATACTATTTCTTTTGGTTTTGGTGCTGTTGTTTTTCTATGTTGAGGTTTTTTATTATTGCTCTGATTCTTCTCTTAAAGCATGACTGATGCAGAAATATGTTTAATATTGTTATGTATGTGTATATGTGTATATATGGGATTGCCTGCTGTCTGGGGGTGGGGGAGACGGAGGGGAGGGAGGGAGAAAAATTTGAAATTGGAAATCTTATGTAAACAAATGCTGAAAGCTATCTCTACATGTAACTGGAAAATAATAAAATACTTTTATTTTTTAAAAAAAGAAGAGAGCAGTTACAGTGGACGGATAACACAAATTGCAAAAGACCTGATGAATGAGAGCTTCTCTATCTAGTACTCACACCCTGGGCAAGCTGCTTCTCTGCTCTAGGACTCAGTTTCCTCATCTATAAAAATGAGGTTGAAGCCTGTGAACTCTAAATTTTCTTTCAGCTCTAAATCCTATTATCCAAATGGCACCACATGGTGGGGTAGAAGGATATTATCTCTTCCCTGATATTTTCTTCTCCTGCCATCTTCTACATGTCTGCACTTTAGGTCACGTGTTTGCTATTGTATTTGGGATGTGGGTATTAAGTGTTTGCATTCACTACAGAGGCATTTAAACAGATGATGTAGCTGGATTACATTTATTTAGGGATCTGGAAGTTGCAGTCTTGTCTCTACTGCTATGTAACCTTGGATCTCTGTTTTTCAAGCTATGGCTCCAAAAAGGATGAGATTATATGTGTTACTGCTAGATGGGTTCTTGAAAACATTCCTCTTTCAAAGAATTACTTGCCCACACATTCCAGTCAGAATTTATCTAAAAGTTTTTATTATTTGGCACCAAAGGTATGGACAGGAAAGGAAGCCTAGTCTTCAACTCCTGGAGAGGTACAGGTTTATGGCATGTTTCTTAATCAAACAGCCATTAAGGTACAGGGATGCATATAGCAATGGTATCAAACTCCCTTGCAGGTGGCATATTGACTTAGAAAAACAAAACTAAACATTGTCTGTGTTGTATTGTATTTTTATTATTTTGTTAAACATCTCCCAATTACATTTTAATCTAGTTCAGGCATCCCACCAGAAATTGTCACCATAGCTGGGAGTTTGACATTTCTGGATATAGCATTCTCCCATACAACCTCCATTGGTTTGCTTCCTCCCCTTCCCAAAAGAAACCCCTTGGGGGGCACTGCCCACTCAACAAGCTGACATTCTAGCTAGTCTCTCTTTCAACCCACAGAGACCCATACAGAAATTCACCCCTGTTATACTACTATGAGAACCTGGACTCCTCTGGAAGGGAATTGCACTTGGGGCCATTGGATAGACAATCTTCCTTTTCCTCATATCTACATTATCTAAAAAACTCATTGTAATCATGAAGGGCAAGGTCCCAGGATGTTTGTTCTTCTGTATCATGTCTTTAGTATCTGGCTGCTGCTTCTCCCAGTACTGAGAGCCACAATTCTACTCAAAAAATTCCCTTTTGGTGCCACTTCTCCAAGGCTTCTCTATAAGAGGATCCTTTCAGGAGTCCCAATAATCTTATGAAATTGATGGAGGGGTATCCCTTGATTAGTCCTTGAATAATCCATTTATAAAAAGGGCTACACGTCAGCAGGAGGAGGGGATCATGTCTGGTAAAGATTCTCAGATAGTGGGGCAGCTAGGTGGCAAAGTTGATAAAGCACTGGCCCTGGATTCAGAAGGACCTGAGTTCAAATCCAGCCTCAGACACTTGACACTTACTAGCTGTGTGACCCTGGGCAAGTCACTTAACCCTCATTGCCCCACCAAATTAAAAAAAATGATTCTCAGATAGCATGGTAGGCCATGGTAGACTATGATGCTACCTATTTTGACTGACTAAATTCCATAAGGTATACAAGTAAAATAATTTTTAAATTGGCATTAACATACAAAGGCTCAGTAGTAGCTTCCCCACTGCTCCTAAAATTCAGCAAAACTTTCCATCTTCTTGGAAACTTTGTCCTTGTGAAGGCTGACCTTCAGTTCTATGGAGGTGATAATGACCTAGTCAATTGGTGTCACTTCTGGCACAGTGGATTTCATTGTTTTTAAAAAAATAAATTTTAATAAATTATTCCCATTCCAACTAGATACTGCTTTGGAACCAACTTTACAAAGCAGTGTTGCTTGCCATCTGCATTCATCATTATTCACTTCGGTGCTGGGTACCCAAATGACAGCTTCAGATTTCATTTGTGACAGGTCTAAGGAACACAGTGAACTATTTGGCTATCAACCATCTTGTCCAGGAAGGGAATAAATGATTTGAAGGTCCAACAATTATAATTGTGGGTTTTAAAAATTAAGGGCTTTAAAAAGTAAAAAACAAAAAACAAAGCAAAGAAAAGATGCGATCCAAATTAGTATCAAGTATCTACTGCCAAAAGGTAATACTGGATTGTTCTTCCTCATCTACTTCTACTTTCTTTCCTTTCCTACTCTCCCAACCCCTGGAAAAAATATTAGGAAAGGAGTAATCCAGATTTATGATCTTTCCAGAAAAACCATAATATGGTTTCTTTGAATTTGCTCATGTTCTCATTCACCACTCATTCTAAAAGGCTAAGAAAAGGAAGGTTCTCACAGGGAAAACACAGAGGTGCTTCAGAAAAATGCCAGCATGGCAAAAAAACAAAACAAAACAAAACAAAACAAAAACCTAGGTAAGAAAGAAGACAAACAGAGTCATTTTTGACTCTGCCGTGTCCATTACCTTCACTCCCCATATCCTGGAAGTTTCCAAGTCTTATGGAGTCTGCCTTCACACCATCTTTCCCTTGCCCTCTTCTCTCCATTCATATAGCCTTTACCCAAATGAAGGCCCTCATTATCTCTTATCAAGGGTGGTAGAAAAGCTTAATTAGTTTCTCAGATCTCAGTCTCTCTCCTCTTAAGAATATCTTCTGCAACAGTCAACAAAATGATCTTCCTAAAATGTATTTCTGCCTATGTTGCTCCCTCACTCAAAACTCTTCACTTACTCCCTATTGCCTTTAAGATAGTCAATATAAATATTTAATTGGTTAATTTAGAATTAAGTATTAAATCCTTAGTCCAGTATTTAAAGTTTTCCACATGTTGTTGACTATTTACCTGCCTTTCTGATCTTTATTTTTCATATTAATCTCTTCCATGCCTTTTCTGATTAAAGTAATCCTACCCCAACTCCCATATATACAAACACATTGACTGTTCCCTATAGACAAAAATCCACTTCTAGTCTCAGTTCCATTGCATGCCATGTCTAATATGTACTACTTTCTTACTTTTGCTTACTACAATAGAGATCTTTTCCTGATCCTTCCTACTTGTTAGTGCTTTCTTTTGCTTGAAGTTCATATAACTTTGTACATACTTTATATTTATCTGTATATGTGTTGTATCTCCCAAGAAAAAAATGCAAGCTTCTTGAAAATTGAGAGACTAATTCATTTTTGTCTTTCAATTTCCATCACCTCATATGGTACCTGGCACATTTGAGGGGAAGGGAATGGGCAGGGAGGCATAGCTCTGATTTTCTTGATACAGGATACTCCTTCGTTAGAACTCTCTTCATCAATGTAAAATAACAACTCTTTGTAATTTAGTACCTTGTGGAATTTCCTGGGCTACTGAGAGCTGGTTATGTGTGGAATCAAATTTATACCTGGGAAGGATCTTGGAGATCAACTAGTCCAACCCATTCATTTTACAGGTGAAGAAATGGAGACCCAGATAAATGAAGCCATTATTTCCCACACCGTGATCTTTTTCTTCTGTAACCTTTCCTCCTGATTTTGGAGTGCCATTCTACTTTTGCTTGGCTGAGCACATCCAGATAGTTCAATGTCTTTGAAAAGCTTTGGAAGGAAAGGTTTAACCTAATTATTTCCTTAACCCATTCATTTTGGCCTTCTGGTCCAGCATCTAAGAAACACTGTTGTAGCATCGTTCTTATCAAGCATTTGTCAATTACAAAATACAGATAATAATACTTACATGACCTAGCTCAAAGAGGGATCTTTGGAAGAGCAATTGACAAGCCTTAAAGGCCTAAATAAATACAAATGATGACCATTGTGATGATAGAGATGTTTAGAAGATGATGGAAGTATGGATAGGGGTGGGAGGAAGGAACTTGGGACAAAAGTAGTTTTAAGTCATAGGAGAAAATCATTCTATCCTAAAGACTCATGGAATCAAGTGATTGATTTGAGAGTAACCTAGCAAAATCTGATAGCTAAAGAAATATTATTGGGAATTTTCTTCATTTACATGGCTTTTAGAATGCAACTGAGTTGTGATGTGATTCTCTCCCAGATCCTTTCTGTGCCCTTGTCATACTGGAGATATTTATTCCAAAGCCAAAAAGCTTTGATATTATGAGTGTTTTCTTACAACTTTGGAAAAATCCAGTGTGGAATGCCATGGTATGGTTAGATGGTGCTTTATTTCCCATTACTGATCATTTCATCTGTTCTACCTAATTTTCTGACTTCTTACCAAAGGACCTGAGCTCAATTTCTGCCTTTGATAGTCAATACTTATGTGACTTTGGGCAAATTACTTAGCCTCTATTTTCCCCATCTGTAAAGTGAAAGGGAAGGAAGGGACTGAAGGATAAGACCTTCAAAATCCCTTCTAACTCTAGACATATGCTCATGGAATTTGTGTTCTCTAAGACTATGTTTACAGGCAAAAATCAGGTATTTTTTGCATTTTATAGGATGATAGGACTTGGGGCAATAGGGGGCCATTTGTTGTTGAGTGTTTGTGACCTCATTTCAGGGTTTCTTGCCAAAGATACTGGAGCGGGTTGCCATTTCCTTCTCTAGCTCATTTTACAAATGAGAAACTGAGGCAAATGGTTAAGTGACTTGCCCAGAGTCACACAACTAAGAAGTATCTGGGGCTAGATTTGAATTCATGATGATGAGTCTTTCAGGGTCTCAGGCTAGTGCTGTAGCCACTGTGCCACATAGTTACTCTACTGAGGGACCATAGAAATAATCTAATCTAACTAGCTCATTTTATGGATGGGAAAATTGGGGCCCAAAGAAATTAAGTGATTTAGAATTACACAGAAAGCCAAAGTGGCAGAGCTGCTTTTGTTTTTTGTTTCTAAATTATGAACTCAGACTAACAATTGATACTTTTGCAAATAGATAATCAAATTTAAAGAACCATCAAATACCTGATGAGGTTCTAAATGTATCACTCTCCTGCTGTTTTCACAATAGCTGGTGACATGAGTGAATTTGAACTAGTTTGTGTTCTTAAGACGTATTTGTGTGCAAAGAGAGGGTTTTATGGGTTTAGAATTAAGCTGGTAGTTTGGGGCTATACAGAATACAAATTGATGCTGAAAAGGATAGCATATGCTCCAACTTGAAATGCTGAGTGAGATATATTTCTCTTGGCCTCCCCAAATAACAAACCAGGTGCAAATGAGAAAAACAATAGGAGAAAACCTCTGTATGATTGCTCTGCATTTTAGAGGTAGTCTCTAAATCCCTTGATTGCATTACTGTGTTATGTTTATGTCTTTCTCCTCTGGTTTATAAATGCTTTCTGAATTTCACTCAGCTATGTAGTTTCTTTTCCAGGCCATATGTTATTTTTCCTCATTCCATAAAGCATACCACAGATCAGAATCTCCACTGAAACCTGCAATTCAGTTAAACATACATTTACTACATTCCCTAAAATGTGCAAGGTCATGAGGATACAATGATGAAAAACAACACAGGACCTGCCTTCAAGAAACTTATAGTCTAGTGACAGGAGGATTAGAATATGTATATAAAATAAATACTGTCCCCAAAATACAATTTTAAGCTTTAGTAACATCAGAAGACTGAATGTTAAAAACTTACAAAACCATTTGAAAGTTTAATTATTTTACATTTCTTTTACACTTATGTAGTTTTGTGAATTTTTGGATCTCTCGTTTCAATCACAGTTTAATTTGTATCATACAAGATGTCCCAAAAGTCTTAGAGCAAATTTTAAACTTTAATAACTTTGAGGCAGCTAGGTGGCACAGTGGATAGAGCACCGGCCCTGGAGTCAGGAGTACCTGAGTTCAAATCCGGCCTCAGACACTTAACATTTAATAGCTATGTCACCCTGGGCAAGTCACTTAACCTCAATTGCCTCACTAAAAAGAAAGAAAGAAAGAAAGAAAGAAACTTTAATGACTTCAAACATATGTTAAAATTTATAAAAATTCTTGACATATTAATTATTTAGAATTTTTAAATATTGACATGTTTCTTATTAAAATTCAATATCACCACCATCTTGTGCTCTATATTGCCTTAGCCGATTCCTGAATTAGTAAAAATTGTCATCAGCTGCTGCTCAATGACTGAAAGGATTGCATTTGCAATTCCAGCCTTAAGATCATCCAAAGAATGAAGTTTTGATACATAGATGATGGTTTTGGCAATGACCCCACAAAGGAATATATTGTGAAAAGGACATCTCTGAGACATGATAGCTGGTTGGATTGGGGTGTGAGTGAGGAACCATGAGGGCATTTACATAAAGATGTGCAGCAGAAAGTTGGAAGTGCAAGACTAGAACTCAGGGGAAACATGGATTCTGAATAGGCAGATACCAAAGTAATTATCATAGAAATGATAATTGGAGTCATTGTAATGGATAAGATTGCTGAGGAAGAAAAGAGGGTCAATGTTAGAGCCAAGGGCAGAAGGAGAAACAGGAAATCAGTAAAGAAAACCAAGAAAGGGTAACCAGAGTAAAACCAGGAGAAAGGAAGTATTGTCACGGAAGCAAAGGAAGAGAAAGTGTCAATGTCAGATGCTACAGAAAAGGCCCAAGAAGATGAGAGTAAAGATTATTAGATTTGGCAATTAAATAGTTACTGGTGGCCAGGGAGAGAGCAGATGCAGTAGAATGGTTGAAACGCAAGCCAAGGGGTTAAGGAGGAGTGAGGAATGAGAAAATGGAGGAAGGAAGTATAGATGACCATTTCACTGAGTATGACAGTGAAAGTGAGGATATAACTTGAGGAAGTAGTAGCATCAAGGGAAAATGTGGGGGATTTTCCCAGGATAGAATGTACCCGAACATGTTTATGGACATAGCTGGATATAGAGGAATAAACCATTTGATAAGAATATACTGAAGTAAAACACTTAGATTTTGAATGAACAGCAAGAAAAAGCTAGCAAATTAGAACAGTCAGTCCTTAACATTCTCAAGTTTAAGTTTCCCAACTTCAAGCATTCCTGTGATTTTTATTAGTAACTTCATTATCACTTTCACATTGGCAACCATGCAAAGAAAAAAATGAGAGACCCAATGTGGGCAAGTTTGTGGAGTGGCTAGTATCCTGCTAGGTACTTCACTGTTCTTGTTCACCCTACTGTTCAAGAGCTCCCCATGCTTTGCTGCATATTTTCATTATTTGCCTTTAAAACTCAAGTTTTGTGTTACAACTATGCCCCCAAGGCATAGTACAGGTCCTTTGGGCTCTAAGCCCAGTGTGTAAAGTCAGTGGTGCAGCTTAGTGAGAAAATAAAAATATTGATAAAATTCCTGACAGAATGTCTGGAGCCACCATCGGCCAGCTATTAGGACTTATAAGGATCTCAAATGGCACACAAAGCAGACATAGCTGATGGATTATTTCAAACTGGTACATCTTTCACAATATTCAAAGCCTTCTACAAGCTGAGAAAGACAGAGTACTGGAGGTTCTGTTGAGATCTTGCCAGTCTCAGAGTCTTTCAACAAAAGCAACTAAGGTTCCAGCAACTTCTCCCTTGGTTTTCAGAGGGCAGCCAAGCTAGAGAGGTTTACAATGATATAATATACAATACAACATTCCCACACTGCCGTATGACACAGTAGAAGGAAAGATTCAGGTTAAAAATGTTTTCATTTTAAGAATTTTATTTTAGTTCAGTCATTTTTTTCAGTTGTATTCATTTCTTTGTTGACCCCATTTGGGATTTTCATTTTTTTTTCCATTCAGGGTTTTCTTAGTAGAGATACTAGAGTGGTTTGTCATTTCCTTCTCCAGCTCATTGTACAGATGAGGAAACTGAAGCAAACAGTGTTAAATGACTTGCCCAGGTCACATAGCTAATAAATGTTTGAGGCTGGATTTGAGTTAAGGAAGATGAGTCTTCCTGACTCCAGGCCTGGCACTCTACCAACTGTGCCACTTAGTTATCCCAGAATTTTATTTGCTTTATAGTATTTATGGTACTATAGATTTTATGTGTTATGAAAAGTAAATATTGTCTGAAATCAATGTTTTTATGGAGATGTTAGCACAAAGGATCATAGAATTCTAGGGAATTACTAGTAAGAAAAATGTTTTGCATGTTACCAATTTTATTTTGTGTACTGCATTTTTTATGGGTTATTTCATGGTTACTGTGTTAAGAAAAGTACATTAATGTTTTTCTTATAAAGAATTATATGCAGAAAAGTGCATTTTTAACAATCCCAAGTGAAAGATTACAGTTTTTGGTGGTCAAGGGAACCTAACCCCCTATCTCCCAAAGGTTCAATGTAACATTTGTGTTTTCGACTTTCATGTCATATATTACCCCTGAAAAAGTTGAGGATTGACTGTATGTGTATATGTATGTGAGAGAGAAAGATTGAAAGAGGGGAAGAAGAGAGAGGAGGGGAGGGGAGGAAACGAGAGAGAAAGAGACAGGCACAGAGACATAGAGACAGATACAGACAGAAAATGATCAATGGATTAAGATTCCAAAAGATAAGAAGGAATGGGAGCAAGAAAACAAGTGAAGGGGATGGTCTCAGCAAGTAAAAGATCTGCTTCATCCTCTGAGATTCAAGTCAATGTCCATTTTTATTTTTTCATTTAACAACCATTTTAAATTTCTTTTTCCCTCCCTGTGCCAAGAAATTTTTTTTAAAAACCCGAAAAAATAAAGTCCTCAATATATAGCTGCATTGTCTGGCAAAACAAATACCTACATTAGCCATGCCCCACAGTACACATCTTTCTCTATTTCTCAAATGCATCTTTTCTTTTTCAGGAACTAAGTGCTATGTCTCCACTTCATAACTTTGTACTTATGTTGTTATTGTCATATAGCTTGTTCTCCTGGTTCATTATGTTCTACATTACTTCACTGTGAGTAAAGTCCAGGTTCAGAGGAACAGTGGCTTTAAGGAATGAAGGTAAAGGTCATTCATGATGGATGGCTTCAATCTTCTCTATAGAGAATGCAGCATCATGAAAGAAACAAAGTTGACTTGGGAGGTTCAGGATATGCAGTAACTACTGTGGGGAGTATGAGAGAAAATCAATCATATGTACAGGAAAGGACTGCTGTGCAAGAATAAAGAATCATTTCTCTAAGAATTTCTCTATTGCCCTGCCATGGCCACTCCACTGAGGTTAGTTTCATGGGCTTACTTCCAGGGAACTAGAGATTGTATGTACCAACCATCTTCTTTCTGACTGTCTTAGTTCTCTTCAAATCTCCCTTTCTCTCTTCTTGACTCACTTTTTAAGGACCATGTCTCAGAGTATAGTTCAACTGGATGACTTGTTGGATAACTCATGACTGAGGCAATCATTCTCAAATAGGGGAGATCGGGAGGTTATACGTAAGCAAGGAGACATGATGAGTACTAGAACAATCACATCATCCATATTGACCTTGCTTACAATAAATTAACCTTGTCAAAGGATTTTTATAGGAAGGTCTTAGCACACTTTCCAAATGTATAGCACTTAGAGCTTGGTCAGACATCAAAGATGCCAATGTCATCCACTGCATCCTGGCCCTTTGCCAGTCATTCTGATGTTTGTCTTGCTACTGGACTTCCACTTCCTGAAAGAGAAAGTGCCCCAACTTAAAGTCTTGAGATCTTACTGTGTCTACTGATTTTGATAATGGTAAACAGATATATCATTAGCCTCTATGTCTGTTTAATTTTCAGTATCAAGGAAAATTCATTTCAAACTATAATGATATCTAGGGGGGGCAGCTAGGTGGTGCAGTGGATAAAGCACCAGCCTTGGAGTCAGGAGTACCTGAGTTCAAATCCAGCCTCAGACACTTGACACTTACTAGCTGTGTGACCCATGGCAAGTCACTTAACCCCCACTGCCCCACAAAAAAAACCAAAAACCAAAACAAACTATAATGATATCTTGACTAATGTCTTCTGAGTTCTTGATTCAGATCTCTTGGAACCATGGTGATAAATGGGATTACTGACTTGAATGACAAGTTATAGCTGGACAAAAGTCTAAGAAAAATAGGGTTGCAAATGTTAACTGTGATTATTACCCAGTTAAAAGCCTAGTGGTGCTACCCACATGTAGTCTCTTGAGCCATCTATTCTTATGAATGCATAAATGAATAAAGCATTAATTAAATGCTTTTTATATGCAAAGCACTGTGCTAAACCTGTGCAAAAATAAAAATAAAATAGATCTTGATCCCAAAGAACTCACATTTTAATAGAGGAGACAACACGTTTGAAAAGTTTCAGCTTAAAGTCAGATGGAAAAAAATCCCATAGTCCTTAGAGTACAATAGTAAAGCAGATGTTAATGTTAAAAATGCTTCTTGCTTAATGTCGTTGTTTAATGTTACCATTACCAGAATTTTGATTTGCAGTGTCCAAGACTATCAGGTTCTAAAGGGAAATGGTAGTTAAGACAGTGGTGGTGATATGACAAGCCTGTCACATACTACCCCTTGTTTCTCACTCAGGGAGCCTTGCTGCCAGAGTTAGGTGGGCTTGCCTGCCTTGTTTGTGTTTGGCAGTTAATTAATTGGGATGGGTGATCTCTTTTCCATAGAAGATGCTCCTCTGGATGATGACTGAGAGGACTGAACTAGAAGCCAGGATGGTAGCTGGGGGGAAGGGTTGCTACCACTCACAGTGCTCCCACAAATCCTTGCATGTTGATGGCAATTGGTCAGCATTTGTTGCTGCTGGTGATAAGGAAAGTGGGCCCTTTCTCTACAAAGATTTCTCCCATCAAATATTTCTTACATAGGAATTGAAGTATTGAAGGAAAAGCATAGGATCATGTTGATCATGCAGTCAATTAGATGTAAAATTAAAAATGGATATTATGAATCATATATCAATGTATTGTATATTAGAAAAGAAGCTGTGTATAAATGATTTTTCCTGTTTTAATTGTTTGTTTCACTGAATCACAGAATTTCAGTCAGAATGTCATATAATGTGGCACCTGGAATTTTCTCCATTTCATCCTATTTCTTTCTCCTTTTCCTTCTATTTATTCAACATTTAATAAATATTTATCAAATTCTATTATATTTAAGGCATCAAGAGATATACAAGAACATATTAGACATGGTCCTGCCAATAAGAAGTTTACAACTGAGTTTGAGATGTCAAACGGTTTTTTTTTCATCATCAAACATATTTTTAAAAAATAATATAGAAGGAATTACATGGACATTGGAGAGGTACTATGAGAGTTCAAAAGAGGAAGAAATTGCTGATGAGTAAGGAGATAGGAAGGAGAGATTTAGAGAAGGCTTCTTGAGCTAGACTTTCAAAGATAGATGGAATTTCTACTTTCATGTATACTTTTACCAATTATGTTAGCATTGGAAAGCAACCTAGATTTGTCTAATCCAACTAATTTATTTTTGTGATGAGGAAAAAGAATGTAGCCATTTAGTAGCAGAATTCGGACTAAAATCCAGGTACCTGCTGTGTCTCAAATATTGCTTTTCCCTACGTGATAAATGCTGGTAGCAGCCAGGAGCTGTCCTCGGTTGGATCTCATACAGACACATAATAGGACTTCAAAGGATGCCAGGATGTTATCACATTCAGTGTGACAAATTATCTACAAGCTCTAAGGTCCAGCACAACTGTTTGAACACAAACTTTCTGTGCTTAACCTCAGAAGATATTTTTTGCTTTGAGATCTCATCATTGCCTTATTGCTGACCTACTCTTCCACTCCCATGCATGCATTCCAACTTGCTTAGTATCTTGTACTTGTTATTTTGGTAACTTACCCTAACACTTGAACAAATCAAGAATAAACATTTATTGAACACTTTGTATATGCCAAGCACTGGCACTGCTCTAAGTGCTGAAGATACAAATAGAAGCAAAAAGATAGTCCCCATTCTAATGGTGAAAGTTAGCATATAAAAGGAAGTGAAAGTGGAGAAGAATATGTAAATATAGAGTTTGGAAAGTCAGGAACAAGGCATAGGAAGAGTAAAAGAACAAACATGGCTAACAAAATGAAAATTCTCTGAAGAAACCATCAATCAAAGGAAGGAGCCATAGCATTTCCAAGCTAAGAGAAACCTCTTCTCTGTTCTTATTTCTTTTAAGATAAGAGGTACTCTACCCACCCTGCTAGAGAACAGAAAATTGAAAGAAAATGGAAAAATATAGTGATTCATGCCCAAAGAGAGCAACAACAATAATGACAGTGTGGTATAACACAGAGATTCCAATATCATTTTTTTTTTTTTTTAGGCAATGGGGGTTAAGTGACTTGCCCAGAGTCACACAGCTAGTAAGTGTCAAGTGTCTGAGGCCGGATTTGAACTCAGGTACTCCTGAATCCAGGGCCGGTGCTTTAACCACTGCGCCATCTAGCTGCCCCCCAATATCATTTTTAAAGTAAAAATCCAGGGCTGCTCATTAGAATGGGCTATAAAAACACTTAAGAGAAATAAATTTACTTTGAGAACTAAAAAGAATAAACTAAAAACCTTGCTGAAACAATTAACAATTTTAGCAAAATTGCAGAATATAAAATAATTCTACATAAATCACCAGCATTTCCATATATTATCAACAAAACCAGCAGGAAGAGATAGAAAGAGAAATTCCAATTAAAATAACTGCAGGCAGAATAAAATACTTGGGAGTCTATCTGCCAAGATATACACAGGAACTATGTGAGCACAATTTCAAAATACTTTTCATACAAATAAAGACACATCTAAACAATTGGAGAAATATTAATTGTTCATGGTAGGTTGAGCCAATATAATAAAGATGGTAATACTCCCTAGTAATTTATGAAGTCAGTACCATGACAATCAACTACCAAAGAATCATTTTATAGAAGCAGCCAAAATGGTAACAAAATTCATCTGGGCAAATAAAAAGTCAAGAATATCAAGAGAAACAATGTTTTAAAACCGTGAAGAAAGATGGGGTAGCAGTACTAGATCTCAAATTATATTACAAAGTGGTAATCTTCAAAACAATCTTATACTGGCTAAGAAATTAAGTGGATGATCAATAGAATATATTAGGCATACAATAAATAGAAGTAAATGACCATGGTAACCTAGTGTCTGATTAATCCAAAGACCAAGCTGTTGGGGTAAGAACTCACCTTTCAACAAAAACTTCAGGTAAAACTAGAAAACAGTCTGGCAGAAACTAGGCATATCCCAGCATCTCATACACCTCAAAATGGGTAGATGATTTAGATATAAAGGATGATATTATAAACAAATTAGAGAGCTTAGAAAAAAGTCAGATCTATGGATAAGGAAAGAAGAGTTCATGACTAAAACAAGAGATAGAGATCACAAGAGATAAAAATGGATAATTTTAGTTACATGAAATTATAAAGGTTTTGTACAAAAAAAACCCAAATGTAGCCAAAATTAGAAGGAAGGCAAGGAACTGGGGAGAAATCTTACAAGTTTGTCTGATACAAATGCTGGAGGGAATGTGGGAAAAATAGGTGCACTGATGCACTATTGGTGGAGCTGTGAAGTGGTTCAAACATTCTGGAGAACAGTTTATAACTGTGTCCAAAGGGCTGTGCATACCCTTTAACCTACCAATGTAACTACTAGGTCTATATACCAAAGAAGGCAAAGAAAAAAAGAAAAGGATCCATATGTACAAAAATATTTAAAGTAGCTCTTTTTGTGGTGACAAAGAATTGGAAATTTTGCCCTTCAATTGGGAAATGGCTGAACAAGTCATAGTATGTGATTGTGATAGAATACTATTGTGCAATAAGAAATAATTAAAGGGATGACTTGAGAAAACCCCGGGAAGACTTTTATATTAGCTGATGCTAAGTGAAGTGAGCCAAACTAGGAGAACATGGTACACAGTAACAGCAATATTGTAATTATTGTCAACTGTGAGAGTTGGCTACTCTGATCATGATAACAAAAATAAATGCTATCCACCTCCAGAGAGAGACCTAATGAAGTCTGAGTGCAGATTGAAACATATTTTTTCACTTTATTTTTCTTCCTTTTTGCAACAGGGTTAATATGAAAATATTTTGTATGATTTCATAAGTATAATGTGTAGCATATTTTTGCCTTTTCAATGGGTCGGAGAAAGAAAGAATTTGGAACTGAAAATAATTTTTGAAAGAGGCAAAAATTGTTTTAGAAATGGCTTTTACTCTGGAAAACTTCATGAGCAAATTCTTTTGATGGCGGATTTTCCCTCCTAGAATCATTCTTGTTACTTTTGCATTTATAGATAAAACATAATTTATCTCCTCCTTTGAGTAAATTGGAACTGACTTTAGTTTGCAGATGATACAATAAGACAGTGAAGAATAGCTGGTCTGTACCTAGAAAGATTTCAGATTGAATTTAACATGATGGAATTTAATAGAGATAAATTAGATGTAAAGTTTTTTGTTCAGTTAAAAATTATTTTCAGAAATATAAACCTAACTAGATAGCTGTTTGGGAAAAAATCTAGGGTATTTAGTGGACTATAAGTTCAATATCAGTCAATATCGTGGTATAGCAGCCCAAAAAAAGCAACATTAGATTACATTAAAGGACACATAGTCTCGCAATATTCCAAAAATAAGAAAGGGGGATAGGATGGAGGAGTAGAGTGTATTGAATCTTGTTGTATGAGAAAGTTGATTTAAAAATCTACTATAAAGTTAGACACATTTTTTGTCAATTACTTGTGTCTAATTCTTCATGACCCCAAAGATACTGGAGTGGTTTGCCATTTCGTTCTCCAGCTCGTTTTACAGATTAGGAAACTGAGGCAAGCAGGGTTAAATGACTTGCCCAGGGTCACCCAGCTGGTAGAAGTCTGAGGTCAGATTTGAACTCGGGTCCTCCTGACTCCAGGGTCAGTGTTCTCTCCACTGTGCCACCTAGCTATACCAAAGTTAATTAATAGAAAACCTTTCATCCTTCAGTTTCCATCTTAACCTATAAATTAATTAAATGCTAATTTCCTCCATTCAATCTGTATTTTTCAGAGATCTATTTTCACTTAGTCCTCAGCATTTTATCTCTTAGCAGCTCAGCATTTCACTGATTTAATTCAGAATCCATTTGGTGTTCCCTTATTAATTGCAGATACACAGCTGATGATCTACTAGTTTCATCAAGTTATATTATTAGCTTGGCTAGCATAGTTGCTTTAGGAATATAATGCAGTCTGCTGGGAGTTGGGACAACTGATTTACATACTGTTCTGCATTAACCTGCACTTCATGCATGACCAGTCATTTCCCTGCCCTAATTGAAAACTAGCCAATTATCCCATTTATAATTAGTTCATATGTTAAGGGTATGTGATGTAAGCAAAAAGATTATTGAATGAAAACATTAAGCTTAGTAGTACCTTGTATTCTACTTAGCAAGAAGGGTGTATATCTGATTTAAACATCTAATTTTAATGCCCTCTTCACTTAACTCATGGCTTTGCCAGTTTGTGTTCAGCGGTATTGTTGTTAAGTTCTAAATATATCTTATTAAATGACATCTTCTAATTTTAAATGGGTTTAAAAAGCTTTGCTTTTAAGTCAGGCCCTTCATTCTATGTGTCAATTTAGAATAAAATGATTCCCTTGATCATGCATCCCCCAAGCTTCCCTACAGAGAAATATTTACATAAATTGAAATAACAATAAGTAATGCTACATGGAATCCCCCAGTTAAAAGAAGTAAATTATCTTTACATGAATGTTACATGAAAATCTCCAGGGCATATCTATAATGATTTAATACATTTTGCATGTAGGAAGAAAGTCTCCATCAAAACCTCAAAGCAAAG
This sequence comes from Dromiciops gliroides, assembly GCF_019393635.1. Taxonomy (NCBI): domain Eukaryota; kingdom Metazoa; phylum Chordata; class Mammalia; order Microbiotheria; family Microbiotheriidae; genus Dromiciops; species Dromiciops gliroides. The sequence continues at coordinate 130,789,711 of NC_057865.1, forward strand.
CCTTTCATCCTTGACCGCAGATGAAACTGACCATTTCTGCATCCTGTTTCGCTTCTAAAGGCTGCCCTCCTACACTGCTGGTCTTGCTTTATTGCTATCTGCAGCATTTATTGAGCATCTCAGATGTGCTGAGAAATGTGCTAGGTAAGCACTAGAATTTGGATAGGAAAAAGGGAGGGGAATAGTAAAAAAAAAATAGAATACATTGTCTCTTAAGATGGATCATGGCCACTATAATGACTGTAGTTCTAAGACATAGAAGCCCAGCTTTCTCTGCCTGATTATCCCCAGAATCCTGTGGGGAAAATGACCCTACCCAAGAGGTTATTAATTTTGGGTCAACAGCAGATTTCTAGGGGTCTATGAACTAAATGGGGGAAAAAACCCTTATTTTCATTAACCTTTAATTTCCTTTGCGATTCGATTTTATGCATTATTTATTTTATTTATTCATTCATGTGTTTGTTCCTCTGTTTGATGCATTAAAAGAGAAGGGGGCCATAGACTTTACCAGATTGCCAAAGGGGTCCCAGACACACAAAAAGACTTAAGGACACTTGCCCTACCCAAAAACTGCAACTTCCCTCCTTCAACAATAATGATGATAGCCTCTTTTGGGGCCCTCTAACTGAGCAAGCATGTCTGAGTCATTTGGATGCAAAGGAACTCACTTAGTATTGTGAAGGGGAGGACAGGCATAATTCCAGAATAAAAAGACTATGAAGTTCCATGAAGCAAGTAGAGTTTGAAAAAACTATTCCTACACTGTATCCTCTGGGTTTTGATTTCTGAGTGGTACCATGGTAATAGTGAAAAGATTGCTATATTTAGAGTCAGAAAACCTGAGTTTAAATCCTGGCTCTGCTATTCACTGCCTGTGTGACCTTGGGCAAGTGATTTCAACCTCTCTAGACCTCAGTTTTGACATCTATAAAATGATTGGGTTGGTCTAGATGACCTACGAGGTTCCTTTGGTTTCTCAATCTATCATCCTGTGACTTCTCTTGCCTTTTAAACTCTAACCAGCAACTGAATGATGACTTTGACCTATACCATTAGACATTGGTGTCATTAGATTTCAGCCAAGATTTCAGGTTGGCTTTCTGATTGTATCTGCTCTTGTCTCTTCTCCAACTAACCTCCTCTGTGCCTCCCTGGTAACATTGCCATGAGGATTTTAACCTGCCTGAGGATTCTTCTTAATTATGTATGTACATGGATTCTGCCTTGGGCAGTGCATGATAGGAGTCCACTTATACAGGGTTTGGGGTCACAAAACATTTTTATACACTACCTCATTTACCAGTCTGGCCTGGTAAGGTAGAGAGTAGATACTAAAAAGAAGTTGAACTCAGAGTAACTATAGAAACAATTTTGGTCATGGAGAACAAGCATATTTGTTATAGTGGAGGGTTCGATTCCATGATGGCAAGGTGGGAGAGGGGAGAGTAAGTAGAAATATTGGCAGTATATCCAGACATTATTACTGTAACATTAAAACAAGATGCCAATGGATAGATAGATAGATAGATAGATAGATAGATAGATAGATAGATAGATAGATAGATAGATAGAAAGATAGATGGATGGATGGATGGATGGATGGATGGATGGATGGATGGATGGATGGATGGATGGATGGATGGATGGATGGTAGATAAATAGATGATAGATCAAGAATGAATGAATGAATGACTTTCGTGTAGGTATGTTGTGTTATTATCTTTCCTTTACAATTCAGTACTCTAAGACTCAGTGAAGTTAATCAACTAGATGGAAGAAATAAGTGTTTGAGATCCTGTAAAGTTTTCTTTTGATCTACTAAGTCAAATGCTTTTTGTAACCAATAAATAGTAAAGATAGTATAATCTTACATCTCTTTTACTGCTCCATTAGTAACTGAAGATATGATTTGGAGTGAATAATCTTCAAAAGAATCCTAGTGAGACATGCTTTTTCAGACATGGGCAATATATGCATTTGTTTTCCTTGATTATGTTTATTTGTCATAAGGGATGAATTTAGAGGGACTGGAAGGGAGGCTAAAGATAAGGGTGTGAAAAGAAAGAAAGTAGCATCAGTGAAACTTTTAAAAATGCATGGATAATATCACTACTTGATTTATATCCCAAAGACATCCCCCAAAAGAGAAAAAGACCTATTTGTACAAAAATATTTATAGCAGCTCTTTTTGTGGTGGCTAAAAATTAGAAATCAAAGGTATTCCCATCAATTGGGGAATGGCTAAACAAATTGTAGTATATGATGGTAATGGAATATTACTATGCAGTAAGAAATAACAAACAGGATGACTTCAAAAAAGCTTGGAAAGACATGTATGAAATGATGCATTGGGAAGTGAGCAGAACCAAGAGAAAACTGTACACAGAGATAGCAATATTGTTTGATGAAGAACTGTGAATGACTTGACTGTTAGCAACAATACAATAATCCAAGACAATCCCAAAAGAATATTGATGAAACATACTACACACCTCCAAAACAAAAGAACTGATATTGATGGAAGACAAGCATGCTGTTTTTCACCTTCTTTCATTAAGTGACAAATCTAATGATGTTTTGTATGATCATATATGTATAACCCATATTGGATAGTTTGCCTCCTTGGGAAGGGGGGAAGGGAGGGAGGGAAGGAGAGATAGAGATTAGAAAAGAAAAATATAAATAAAAATGTTTAACATGAAAAAATGCACAGAAAAGAACAGAAGTTCAGAGGAAGACATAGACAAATAGGATAACTTTAGAAATTATGTATTTAGGGGCGGCTAGAAGGCACAGTGGTAAAGCACTCGCCCTGGATTCAGGAGTACTTGAGTTCAAATCTGGCCTCAGACACTTAACACTTATTAGCTGTGTGACTCTGGGCAAGTCACTTAACCCCAATTGCCTCACTAAAAAATAAAAAATATTTTTTAATTATGTATTTATTATATACTTTTAAATAAGCTATTCATTCACTGTTTTATACACAAGCCTCCTTTTCTGTTTATATATGGAAATATTTATAATAGTTATATGAATATAGTCAATGCTCAATCACAGATTTGATATTTGCACATTTGCCTACTTGCTAACATTTATTTGTAATTCCAAAATAATACTCTCAGCATTTTCATGGTCATTTGTGGACATGGGCAGAGTGGTGAAAAATTCGAGTCAGTCAATGTGCATTTCCAGATGAGATTGAACAAGGTGACATTCTTCCTTCTTATTTCAGCTCTCCTACTGTAAACAAGGCTCTTTTCATTGTCTATTTAGTGGTATGTTTTTCTCATATTTGTGCTTTTTGTTAGTGATTTTGATATGTACATGGACCCCATCTGTATTGCTGAAGTGCTGTCTAGCATTCCTATGAATACAAAGGCTTATATGCCTTATGGAGAAAATATGTGTATTAGATCAGCTTTGTTTAGGCATGAGTTATGGTACTGTTGGCTATGAGTTCAATGTTGATGAATGAACGATACTATACATCCAAAAAAAGGAAGTTTGCTAATCTGTACATAAGAATGATGGGGAAAGTACTAAAGTAAATATTGTGACCAGAGACTTGCAGGAACCTAATCCTGTATTTCCCCTTGGAGGAATGGTTCAGTATTGTCTAATTTAGTTTTTGCAGCAACTTTATAGAACATAACTACCACAAATGACAGGGATCTATTGTGCCAGCTGTTATTTATATAATGTTTTAAGTTTGCAAAGCACTTTACAACTATTATCCCATTTTATCCTAATAACAACCCTGGGAGGTAGAAGCTGTTGTTGTTGTTGTTGTTGTTGTTGTTGTTGTTGTTGTTGTTGTTGTTGTTTTTGCGGGGGTAATGGGGGTTAAGTGACTTGCCCAGGGTCACACAGCTAGTAAGTGTTAAGTGTCTGAGGCCGGATTTGAACTCAAGTACTCCTGAATCCAGGGCCAGTGCTTTACCACTGTGCCATCTAGCCGCCCCTAGAAGCTATTATTATGCCCTTATTACCTATAGTGAAACTAAGCTAGACAGAGGTTACATGAATTGCCTTAGGTCACATATCTAGTATCTGAGGCTTGATTTGAACTCGGGACTTCCTGGCTTTAAGTCCAGTGCTCTACCCATCATGTTCTCTCCAGCACAGATTTTCTCTGTATTTCTTTAATGAGGACTGTCTCATCTCTTTCACTTTATTTTTGAGTGCCATTTCTATTTCATAATATAGTTTGTTAGTTACAGAAGTGTTTGGGTGCATATTTGGTAGAAGATCCACTGTCATCAGTGATGAAAATAAATGGCTAGAGGTGCTTGATAATCTAGTTCATTTCACAGAAAAATAATAATAGCTAGCATTTACATAGTTCTCTGAGGCTTGCAAATTGCTTTCTATATATCATCACACTTGATCACTTCTATATGTTGTCTGCCTTCCAGCTTTATTTACAAATTTATGACAGTTTCTTGTCTTCTCAAACCCACTACTGCTCTAGCACTACTCTCACTCTAATTGCTGATGCCCTATCTGCTCATGGTCAATGTATGTACCAACTTTGTTGGGTTTTTCTCTCTGCTCCACCCATCTCTGAAGCCTTTCCTTTCTTCTCCACCTGTAATTTGTCTGCTTAAAATTTCCAGTGGCTACGAGATCTGTTGTTTATTTCCAACTCTACAGGGCTGCGATCAGAACTAACACCCCACAAAGGACCATGCAATTAGTCCCTGGCAGCTTGCAAAAGGGGCTACAAATGCTATTGTGATAATCTGGTTTATATTGGTCTCAGAAGAGCAGTTATCAGTGTGCTTTCTAGTTTATTTGCTGTTTTGTGAGACAGTAATTTGTGAGACTTATGACCTTCAATCATCCTTCCCCATAATGCTTTGCAAATAACCTGGTATTCTAAACCACTGTTATACTTCTCTACCATGTTTTTCCATTTCATAAGAGCAGAACTCTTTTTGTCATTATCTTTGCTTTTATCCATTTCTCATCTTTTGCAATTTGCTTAAATAGGTTAGGTTGGAACAGTTGTAATTGCATACAGTATTTTCTTATTTTTTTTATCATTTCTTATAAATCCATGTTACATTGTTAATTTTCATCTTTCCCCTTATTGGTCAATGATCTGACTGCACAGAGAATTTATTCAAATGAAACTTCAGAAATCAATATGTTTAATACTTCAGTACCTAACTAGTTGTTTCACATCTATTAAATTAGTCAGTTTCATTGTGGGGATGGAGGATGTTGGGGCAGGGAGAATATTGTTTGGTATTTACCTTGTTCAGAGACTTTTTTTAATCCCTTAGAATTAAAAGAGTATTAATGCTGAATGATAGAACAGTAAGTAGGCAATTTAGGATTATTCTAAAATCAATCCTATTCTTTCCTTGGTGTCTGACTTCATGGGTTTGGATGGCGGAATTACAAGCCACCCCATGGTCCTCCTTTCCTGGTACTCTCCTTTAATGCAAGGGGAGGAGAGACTAAGAGAGGTAAAAACTGTCTCTGCTTTCCCATGGGATATTGTAAGAAGGGAAAGAGTTAGTGCCAATATAGATTTTCATTCATGTATAGCCATTTAATGAATAGCCCTGGGATCATTGCAGCTATTTTCTGAAAGCTTTACTTTCCCTTACCCCAGTGATGGTCCCTTTTCTGGATTTACATCCTTAACTATGGGGTATAAGGTGTGGAGTGGAGAGAGAACAAATATTTATTAAGTGCCTACTATGTGTCAGACATTGTGCTAAGTGCTTTAAAGTTATCTCATTTAATAGCTGGGGCATGTCACTGAATCTGAGTAGGCTAGAGCATCTTCTTATCTTCTTAAAGAGAATATAAGAAAAAAAGAGGGAATATAAGAACAAGCTGTGATGGAGAGTATAACTAGAGGGTGTTAAGTAAAGAGGGGAAGATTTGTTCTAGACATAGCTCTGAAGGAAAGATGGAAGGGGCAAAGGGAAAGCCACAGATTAGACCTTACCCCACCCTATCATTCCCCTTTGTATATAGAAAGTACTTTCCGATGTTTGAAAGAAAAGATTCTCTTGCCTTAAACTAGTATGAATTTAATACTTAAAATAAAAATTGAGTCTACAGCTAGATAAGTAGAGAAGATATTTTGGTTTATATGCATCTTCTAGGTACCCTTTAAATCATACTATGTAGACAATAGCCGTGTATGATTCCAGAGGACTAATGATTCTACCCATCTTTGGACAGGTGATAGATTCAAGATACAGAATAGAAAATGCATTTTTAGACATGGATGATGTGGGAATTTGTTTTTCTTGACTGTGTATATTTGAGACAAGATGGTTTTCTTTCTTTTAAATTAAGAGGGGAGGGGCAGCTAGGTGGCACAGTGGATAGAGTACTGGCCCTGGAGTCAGGAGTACCTGAGTTCAAATCCGGCCTCAGACACAACACTTACTAGCTGTGTGACCCTGGGCAAGTCACTTAACCCCAATTGCCTCACTTAAAAAAAAAAGATTAAATTAAGAGGGGGTATGGGAAGGAGAGAAAATAAATACTTGTTGAAAAGTAAACAAAAGTGTGAAAACTCGCACGTCAGCAGTTACCATGTCGCCTACATGTAAGGCTTGATCAAGACATTAGGAAAAACAGGAATGGGGGAAGAACCCAGATAGTCCCATTACTTCCATTCCCATCTTCTTTTCCTGACCCTTGTATCAGAGTTAAGACCCTGTCCCCCTCAAACTTTTGCCTGGGGACAAAAAGGGGATTGTGTGTGAAGAGTTCTAGTTCACAAAAGGAGATAAATCAATCAATGAGACCCTCTTTAACTAAAGCTACCCAGAGTGTTGAAATCTTATTCATTCTTTAAGGCCCAGAACAAAATACCATCTCAATTCATTTTTGCTCAATTCAACACATGTGTTTTAGCACTGAGCTAAGTATGAATATATAAAGACAAAATGAAAATAGAACCTACCCTATTATGGGTTCTGCTTGGGTGTTGGGTGTGAGGGTGGGATATAATATGTACATAAATAAGGATAGTTCAAGGAAACTTGAGGAGGGAAAGAGCACTAGTAACTTAGAGGAATCTGGTAAAGCTTCACTGTCCCCATGTATAATGATTGATCCTTTTTACCCTTCAATTTCATTTTACCCTTGGCTTAGTTCTTTTTATGTCAGGGCTTTTAAGCCTTTTTTCCTACCATGGACCACTTTGGCAGTCACAGGCATAAAGCCTAAGAGTCCCTTCTCAAAATAATGTGTATATTTGCACAAAAAAAAATTAATAATTTGGCAAAGGAAACTAATTACATTGAAATACAGTTACCGAAATATTTTTTAAAAAACAAACATAAGTTCATAGACCCCAGGTTAAGAACCCTTATTTTATACACTTATTCAATATCATTTTGACTTATATTGATTCATGTTTGTGTCATAACTCCTTACTAGATTTTAGGTTCCAGCAGGGCACGGAACTGCTTTATTTAATCTTTGAATCATTCCCTATTACCTAACAGAGTCCTTTGCAGATAGTAGGTGCTTAATAAATGTTTGTTGAGGATGACACAATTATAGGGTGAAAGCTCTCTAAAAACTCAGTAGAAAAAAACAGATCCAAAGGACAAAACCTCTTCACTCATGAAGTTTTTTTTTCAATGCCTCTGTGACAGATTCCAGGTATAACCTGGATAAATTTTAACCACTTTGTAATGTGAACTCTCTTCAAACATGACATTCTTTAGAACAAGAGGTTATGGTTTTCTAGGCTAACAGCTCATGCCAGGCAGCTTGTTAACAGAGAGAAATGACCCTTAGTTATTTGACAGTGTGTGACAAGCCACATTGGATTGTACCCAAGAACAGAAGGTCATATCGGCTGCATATTTTCCTTGTCTTGCTGGTTGACTGTGTCTGAATAAAACCAACTCAGGCCGCCTAGTTCTAAAAAAGAAAAAAAAAAGCAAGAGCTATCAAAGTTGTTTGAAACTAGGTTACAGCTCACATTCTATTTTTGCCTTCTGTGAAGCTTATTTCTGTAATTTGACCAACTAACCTAACAAAATCAGTGACAGCAATGACAAAGTTTAACCTTGAGCAAGTATGAAAAAGTTATTTCTGAATATGATTGGCAAATGGTATTAGTTTTCTGCTTTCAGATTTCTGAATTTGAGCTCTCATCTGATGGTCTTTAGCTAACAAAGTCTGGGACAGCAACATTGTCCTTTTGGTCTATTTTTTTCCCAGTGAACTTTATATATAAGAGTCAGCATAGTATAACTGATCTCAAAGCCAAGATAATATCCAACCTCTGACACACATTAGTGGTGTGATTCTGAATAAGTCACAATCTCTCAGTGCTTTATGCAACTATCTCAAACTTGAAGTTGCAGAGAGAAGATGTTGAATAGTATTAAGAGAATGAATTCCCTTAAAGGAAAGAACCCTATACCAATTAAGTCATAGATCCAGTCCCAGACACTAAACTAAATCAGCAAACATTCTCTTTGTTCTTTTAATTGATAGTTGGATCCAACGGCTTAGTTAAAATATAAATTGAAAGAAGTATCTCAGGCGATTGGACTAATTAGACTTGGACTTTGAGCCAAGAAACCAAAGCTAGGCAAATGGTCTCAAATTTTTTTTTGAAGTCTGAGGTAAACAAGGGGGAGGGGTGTTATGGGAGACTTTAGGAAAATTGAAAAATTTTAGAATAACCACTGTCATGAGTGGGATACATAATTGATTAAAGAAGAGTGAGACACTTGCCTCACTACAGAGAAGAGTCAATTGAGATTAGATAACATAAATTTGTAATAGCTCCAATTGACAGTGTTTTTATCCAACTCTGTTCAACAGTCTGTGAGTAGGAGTCAAGGAGATGGATGGTGAAAGTAACCCAAAGTTGAGGTTTGGTAAGTCATGATTGATGTTAAAACAAGGGGTAAAGGAAAATGGACAGCTAGGTGGCATAGTAGATAGAGTTCTGGGCCTGTAGTCAGGAAAACCCAAGTTCAAATCCAACCTCAGACACTTACTGGCTGTATGATCCTGGGCAAGTCAATTAACCCTATTTGCCTCTGTTTCCTCATCTGTATAATGAGTTGAAGAAAGAAATGGCAAACCTGGCTAGTATCTATCAAGAAAATCCCAATGGGGTCAGAAAGAGTTGTACATAACTGAAATGATTATACAACAATGAAAAGAAACAGAGTTGAGTAGAATTGGTCCTGAAAATGGATTTATATTTAGAAGGGAGGAGAGTATAGCCAATGCATAGGTCATGGTCTGGGAAAGAGCTAAGAATTAATAGGATTGGAGGTCACTGTGAGACCAAAGAACAGGATTAGTGGTCATAAAGCAAAGGAAAAGATGGAATGAAAAAAAATTATGATCAGATAAAAGAAGTTTAGAGTTCATGATCATGAAAGTGGAACACTTGTGTTTTAGCCAAAGGGAACTATTCCCTCTTCCCAATCTTGCCCTGGGCTTTTCTTCTTTGATTCCTCTATTGAGGCAACACAGAGTTGCCTCACCAATATCTTTGCCTGTTAAAACCCAAGACATACTCTAGCACCTAGGTCAAATGCTTACTCCTCCAAAATGTCTTCTTTCATGCTCTTAGCTGGAAGTAATCACTTTCTGAGCTTGGTCTTCTCCACTGTACTAAGGAAATTCTCTTCCCCGTCACCTCCCAAATTCTCACTTTCATTAGAGAGAAAAGGAAAATTATCACACAACTACACTGTTTAAGGGTAACTTTAGGAAGACAATCTTCCAACTCTTTCCCATGTAAATACATTTTTTTCATTCATGCATGTGTTTGGTTTAGTTTATTCCCTCTCCTCATCTCTCTACCTGTCTCTCTTTTCATATATTCTGATAGGGAATAATTAAGAACTTTATTCCTAATTAAGCTATAGGAGTATCCAATTAACCAGTGGTTATTTTCTGCTTCATTGAAAGCAATATATTTATCTGTTTATACATCTAACTATCTGTCTATCTAATCTATGTTTATTATAATTATATCACCAAATAACATTGTTTAAAGTGTAACTTTATAATGTAAGAAGAAAACAAGCTTTCCCCATGCTGGCAGAAGTGATAATAGTTTTCATCATTCCCTTTTGAATGTTTCTGGTGCTTTCATTTTTTTTTTTTTAGTGAGGCAGTTGGGGTTAAGTGACTTGCCCAGGGTCACACAGCTAGTAAGTGTTAAGTGTCTGAGACCGGATTTGAACTCAGGTACTCCTGACTCCAGGGCCAGTGCTCTATCCACTGTGCCACCTAGCTGCCCTGGTGCCTTCATTTTTTAAAATTAAATTTTATTTTTCAGATACCAAGCATTTGTTTTCTCCCTTCCTACTTACTTTCCCTTCCCTGGAAAAAATAACAAAACTCTTAGAAAAATAAGTATAGAAGTTTAAATCCAGCCTCAGACACTTGACACTTACTAGCTGTGTGACCCTGGACAAGTCACTTAACCCTAATTGCCTCACCCCTTCCCCCCCCCCAAAAAGCATAATTCATTAAAATTGATTCCCATGTTGGCCATGTCCAAAAATATGTCTCATTCTATGTGTTTAGTACATCAGATTTCTATAAGGAGGCACGTTTCCTCATCAGTCCTCTAGAAACGTGGTTGATCATTGCTTTCATGAGAGGTAAGGCTTTAGAATATTTTTAGTGTTATTGTAATATATTGCAGTAGATTCTTCTGGTTCTCCTCACTTCACTCTGTACCATTTCATACAAGTCTTCACAGCTTTCTCTGAAAATATCTTTTTCATCGTTTCTTAGAGCACAATAGTATTCTACTATATAGCAGTACAACTAGTATTCCTGTACCATCATTTGTTCATCCATTCCCCAGTTTCCAGTTCTTTGTCACTACAAAAAGAGCTGTTTTATATATATATTTTTAAATATAGGAACTTTTTTCCTAATGTCTTCTTGAGACCTATAGGATCTTCAAGGTGATTTACATGATCCCAAAGCTAACTCCTAGGATCTATAATAGGCATAATAGAGGTTAGAAAGACAATTGAAAAGTTGGATGTATATTTATCCCTGGAAGGTGCTGACCATGTGAGGGATATGGTACCTGTACTCTGAGGTGAAGAAAGATGTGAATGGAATTTAGTCATCTAACTCAGCTAGGAGAAAGAGCCAGAGACCTTTGATTTAATGTAAGTCATACAGATATCTGAGCTGTCTTTTTATGTGCCATATGGGTGGGGCTATAAGACAGACTAGTAATATCTATACATATGATGACCAGCCCCAAGGTATAATGACCTGGGTGGTCTCACTTTAAAAGAATGATGATGGGGCAGCTAGGTGGTGCAGTGGATAAAGCATGGGCCCTGGATTCAAGAAGCTCTGAGTTCAAATGTGGCCTCAGACATTTGACACTTACTAGCTGTGTGACCCTGGGCAAGTCACTTAACCCCATTGCCCCACCCCAAAAAAATTAAAAATTAAAATAAAGGAATAAAAGAATAAATAAATAAATAAAAGAATTATGACACTTTCCTGAAGCAGGAACAAGGTCTGTGGCAGCAGCAGGAAGCAGCAGATAACAGTTATGAAGACAGAGCTTCAACAGATGGCAGATGGAGAGACCAGCAGCAGCAGGGCAGTTAGCTTCCAAACCTTTACAGGGGTATTTACCAATAGGTAAAGCAACAGTGAGAACAAGACCAAATGAAAGAGCTGTAGATGGAAGAGCCAGTAAAAAATAAGAAAGGCGTAGTTGTTTGCTGGGAAATCAGCTTCTGGGAGATAGAACTACCAGGAGTCATGTAGGAGAAATCTCCTAATCCTGTATAGCACTGAAGCCTAACCCTTCCCTCACCTAGAGATTTGCTCAGGAACAAAGTTATATGCCCTTCCTTAGTAGTCTGTGATCTGAAGGGTTGTACTCATTCGTGCATGGAGGTCTAAGAATGCTTCTCTTGCTTAATTTTTCCCTGTTATGGACTGTGCAATTTGATTTATATTTCTTTTCTGGTATGTTAGTAGAGTAAGTAGGCATGGGACAAGGATGCAAGCCTTATATTACTCATACCACGAACCCAGTAACCCATGGGAATTCCAGAGTAGAATATGTATGTTAATATTATGTAATGTAATGTTAAACCTCTCAATTTAGAGAGAGGCAGTGTAATCTAAGGACAGCTAGGTGGCATAGTGGATAGAGTGCCAGGTCTAGAATCAGGAAGACTCATCTTCTTGAGTTCAAATCTGACCTTAGACACTTACTAGCAGTGTGACCCCTGGCAAGTCACTTAACCCTGTTTGCCTCAGTTCCTCATCTGTCAAATAAGCTAGAGAAGGAAATCACAAACCACTCCAGTATCTTTGCCAAGAAAACCTCAGAGGCAAACATGACTGAAAAGTGACTCAACAAAGTATAATCTAATAGAAAAAACACTGTTCTATAAATCAGATGACTTGGATTCTATTCCCTGCTCAACAATTAATTCCTTATGGGAACTTAAGAAATGATCTTAGTTTTTCTGTCTCAGATTCCCATCAATAAAGTGAGTTCAATAATGCCTAGAAAGCCAGAATGACATTGTGGAAAATGAGTCAGCTGCAGTCAGGAAAACCTGAGTTCAAGGATGAGGCAAGGCCAACATGGGAATCAAGTCTTGCCTCTTATGCCTACTGGCTCTGTGACCCTGGGCAAGTGGCTGAATTCAGTACACTAGACGACTCTCTCAGACTCTAGTTTGTTCCTCACTGAGCATTCCCTGAAATGCTGAAACCAATAAAGTCACAAGTTTGTTAAAAATAAATAAACAAACAAAAACACACAAAGAAACCCTCATACTGTAGCGTTCACATGAGAATAAAATGCATAAAATATAAGTTTAGGAAATAATACAAACTATTATTTAATCCTATTCTCAACTCCCTATTCCTACCCTACTTCTAAGTGGCCCTAATACTTCCATATCAATCAATGAGAATTTCTTAAGAACTTTCTTTGTGCCAAGAACTCTGCTAGGCACAGGAGATACAAAGAAAAAAATCATAGCTAGAAAGGACCTCAGAGGCCATGTAGTTCACTCCCCCCACCCTTTGTTTTACAGAAGAAGAAACTAGGGCCCATGGAGGTTACATGACTTGCCCAAGGTCATACAGTTGATAACTCACAGAGCCAGGACTTGAATGGAGATCTCTCACTGTTCTTTCTATTATATTACTACTCTTCCTGAGGAGGAAGCAACTTGTCATTTTTCTGGCCACCCTCATTGCTTCCCAGATGACTTCTTTTCTTATTAATGAGCCTAATGCAAGCCTGTCCTCTGGCATATGGATTGGTGAATGAACCTCATCATAATTAGAACATACCATTGACCTTTAGCTTAAAATTTTTAAGATGCCAATTATAATGGTGTAGAATAAATTAGAACCTGACCCATTCTTGCTTAATTAACTCCCTATTTTTCTGCCAGGATTTCATCCTTCAAGTTTTTTTTTGAAAGGCAGAATTCCCGAAATTAAACAGTAGAATCCTCAGGCTCTCAAGAGGGATAAAATGGTATCATCTGAACCTAAGAACTAATAAGAAAAGAATAATTTTAGCACAGAATTTTCTCTGGAATATTAAACATAAAACAAAGAACAACCAAGAATTATAGTACTGATTTTAGGACCTTAATATAAATCCTGAAAAGGGGCAGGGGGCAGGTATTGATTGAATGCCTTGTTACTGAGCTTTGTAATTTAAATCCCCATTTTCTAAAATGGGAGGCATAATAATAATAATCACTAATATTTACTGCTTTAAGGTTCGCAAAGTACCTTACATACATTACGTCATCAAAACCTCAAGTTAACCTTGTGAAGTCATACTACAGGCATTATTATCTCCATTTTACAAAGAAAGAAATAGTTTGAGAGGAGTTAAAGAGTTTAATGACTTGCTCCTAACTCCAAGCCCTGTTACTCTTCCTCTCTGCACATTTCAGGCACTGCCCTCTTTGGGAATGCCTGAGCCCCAGCTACTATTTAACCCTCTCTAGTTACTGATATATTTATGCTTCCCCCATTTCTGGACCTCCATTAATGCAAAATTCCCATATTCAATCCTGCTCTGATATTAGAGTTCTTTTGCTTTTGTCTTGTTGGTGTGCTCTGAAACTATGTCACTGAATACACTGTAGAGCAAATAGAAAGGCCCAGAGCTGACCTACTTCCTAGCAGTATGAATCTGTAAAATTAATTTAGCGCTCTTATTCAAAGCAGAAAATTCATTGATTTTCAAAAAGCTCAATGCCAACAGTGCTTACCCAACACAACTCTGCTACGGGCCCTTTACAGTTCTAGTGTAAAGAGCTGAATTGCACACTCATCCAATTTTGTATTTCTTCTCAATTAGATCTATATGCTCATTGTGACATGAGGGATGTGCTGTTAAAATGAACAGAGCTGTATTGTAGAGCTTCTAATTCCAAATGGGAAAAGGAACAGCTAGGATCCAGGTGTCTCAGAGCACTTGTTAACTCCCTTTTACTCCCCATACTTGTAAGTAAAGTAGAATTCTAGTATAGTGGTGTCTCAGACAAAAGCCTGTAAGGACAAGCTTCACAAAGTGGTACTTGGCACCACCAGTGAGACATCCAGTTAATTGGCTTCTCTGCTTTGAAAGTACAGACAGGGAAATAAAGCATTGACAGCCTTATCTGGGGCCAGAAACTAAAGGCCCAGTCAGGGTGTGAACCTTATACCAGCATGGAATTGTGGAACACCATGCATCTGAAAGGGTGGAGTCACAAAATCCCTGAATTGTAAAAGTTCAAGGGACCTCAGAAGCCTTCCTGACTTCCTTCAAGTACCAATTAAAGTCTCTTCCACTTTTTACTAGAAGCCTTACCCAATCCTTCTTAATTCTACTGCCTCTCTTCTGAGAACTATTTTGGTTCAACCCCCAAAGAGACAAGCATCAGATTCTCTAGTAGATGGGCAACCTTACCTCCTGGTTTGATTGCTTCTGTGGTTAAGACTGTCCCCCACCATCTTCATCCTGTGCTTCACCCTGCTCAATCTACCACTGGAATTTTCCTCAGATGAAAAAAGTTCCCAACAATTGCTTTGAATATATGACAGAGAAAATTTCCTTGGCATAGTTTGTCTTTAGCATCACCCCTGTAATGGGACCGATACTACCAGGGTTCATCCCTTCCTTCCATATCGGTTAAGCTAGGTTTTTGCCTAAAAGATGACAAATCTAGGGCTTGATTTGCCCAAGGATGAGGCAAGGCTCAAGTTATGCCTCCCTTGACTCAGATTCCTGGTAGCCTTCATTGGAATTGACATGGCTTCTTGGTCATCTAAGGGCATAAAAAGGCTCACCCACAATGAGGTGAATAACCCTTCAGAAATGGTAGATATCCTAAGACCATTTGAGTCAAAACACTCTGCTCTGCTCATCAGTAAGTTTTCACATAGAATCCAAGAAGGCACTTATAGAAGCTAAGCATGAGTGTATCTTTCCTTAATGTTCTTTCTTTGATAGAGTTAAATAAAATCTACTTTTGTTCTTTGTTATGAGTGCCTGATTTCATCCCAACATCAAACATAAACCAATAGAATGCCTGAGTCAGGCCCTCTGCTCTTAAGATCCCCGCCCCCCCCCCACCAGGACACATACCCCTCCAAATAAAAAGAGCCAACTTTCCCTTTTGGAGAACTTTTCACTTAAAGTTAGTTACTTCCCCAAAACCTGTCACTACAGTTGTGTCAAATCAAGTCATAAAAACAAGCATTTGTTATGCACTAAAGCACAATGCTGAGCCTCGGACTACAAACAGAAACAATAGAAAGAGTATCCCTGTCCTCAAGGAGCTTACATTTTAAGGGGAGAAGACAACACATGGAAAGGGGGTTGGGAAGAGAAGATACCTGTTTTGGGGCATGGTAGAGAAAGAAGTGTGGAGATTTAGGAACAAAGGCTGGAGAGAAATGGAGTGATTATGACTGGCCTGGTTCCTTCCTTAAAACGGAGGTCCTGGGAGCGGCTAGGTGGTGCAGTGGATAAAGCACAGGCCCTGGATTCAGGAGTACCTGAGTTCAAATCCGGCCTCAGATACTTGACACTTACTAGCTGTGTGACCCTGGGCAAGTCACTTAACCCCCATTGCCCCGCGCAAAAAAAAAAAAAAAAATGGAGGTCCTGGAAGGAACTGGCCCATCAGAAGTGGGGTCTGCAGGGATGGAGATCTTCCCAGAAGAAGAGGTAGAATAGAAATATGCAAGAACCCCAGAACCATCAAAGAACTAATTCGAGAACATGACCCACAACATCAACACACTTTAATTAAGAATCATTTGTTTCATGGAGTACTAGGCTTGGCCTAGGGAGATGCAGAATTCTGATAAAACACAATTTCAGACCTAGACAAACAAATATAATAGATTATATTACATTGCCTCCCAGATTAAAGGCTACTGAAGATTTCTAGAAACACATTATGCTTGCCTTTATGGGTCTCTTTTTTTAGAAGTCATTGAAATCTTATTAACATACAAATCAAACATAAAATTAAAATAATGTAATATTACATAGATACTTATAACTTACAAAATGACCATAATAAAATATTAATGTGTTGATTGGTCTTGTTTCTTGGTGAAAAGTTTTTCAAAATGTTATCTTTGATGACATTGCTATTCATAATTCTTTTTCAAATATCTCCTTTTTCTTTTATTAATCTGTCCCTTCCACTACCTCCTACCCCAAATTAACAAAATAAAAATGAATAAATAAAGCCCTCATTATATACATGTATAGTCTGGCAAAACAAATTCTCACATTGCCCATGTCCTAAATGAATGTATTTCTCTGAATTATCTATGGCAGGAGTTGGGGTGGGGTGGTGTGTATTTTATTCTCGTATTTTCAGACTTGTTTATTCTTATGTTGGTCAGCCTTCTAAAATCTTTCAAGGTTGTTTTTCTCTTTAATGCTATTATTTTGTAGATTTTTCTGGTGCTGCTTATCTTGTATCTGCATCAGTTCTTAGAAGTCTTCTAGTTTCCTCTAAAACCAAACATTTCATCATGTCTTTATGACATATTTTATTCTATTATATTCATATAGCACGTTTTGTTTAGTTATTCATTAAAAGAAGGACACCCCCTTAGTTTGCAAATTTTGACTGGCACTAAAAGAGGAGCTATAATTATTTTCATACATATTGTTTCTTTTTCCTCTTTCTTTGATTTCTTTGGGGTATGAGCCTATTAGTAGCATATCTGGATCAAAGGGTATGCAGTTGAGTTACTTATGGGGTATAGCTCATTCAAACTGATTTCAAGAATGGCTGCACCATTCATTCATGATTTCACCTGAAACCTCTACAATATTTGTCATTTTTCTCTTTCTCATCTTTGTCAGTCTGATGGGTATAAGGAGGAACAGACAACTATAGTTTGTATTTCTCTATTAGTGATTCAGATAATTTTTTCAAAGGGTTATTGATAGCTTAAATTTATTCCTTTGAAAACTGGCTGTTATATCCATTGACCATTTATCTATTAGGGAATTATTCTTAGTAATATAAATTTAATCAGTTCTTTCCACATCTCTGACATAAGGCCTTTTTCAGAAAAATTTACCAAAAAGATTTTTCCCTTCTAATTTTCACTAAATTAGATTTGTTAGTGCAAAAACTTTTTTCTAATCTTATGTGATGCTCTCAATCACTTAAATCATGAACTCTTCTTCTATCTAAAGATATGAAAGCCCCTTATTAAAATCATACTCCAAAGCCTTACTGTGGTGACCTTGGGCTCTTGAAGGCCATGGTAGTAGATTTCAAGCTCTGACTTGTCCTACCAAGCCAGAAAAGCTTTGATTAGAGTCTGATAGATAAACTGACTCTGTCTATCATATGAGAACCAACCTAGCTGTGCCCAATGAGCCTCATTATCATCAAGTTAACCTAGATGAATTTTTTGTGACATTATGTCTCAAAGACTATCCAGTAAGATATGCAAACGCCATGATCTGAGGCAGTGGAGGGAATATTCACATGGATGGAAACCAAGAATCTCTGAACTATTAAAGTAAATCTATTACTTTTGACACATCTCCAGAGGAAGGGCCTTGTCAAATTGTATGAGGCTTCAAACTGACAGAGAATAAAGAGGCACAAACCTTTTAATCATCATCAGCAGAATGTTGGGCGAAACGTGCCATCATTATGGTACCCAGTCCTTAGGTTCTGATGGTTTCAATGTTCCCTACAGTGATGGGCATCACCTCTCCCTAGTAATGGTCCAGCGAGTTCTCTTTATCTGTTCAACATTCCCCTTCAACATCCCCATTCTCTTCCAATGCATCACAAGCTAAATGGTTTTGTGAAGGTACTGCAATTTAATTCAATGGGTAGTCTGGCTAGCTGCTGCCAGGCATTTTCATGCAGATTTTGCAAAAGGAAAGGGGAGCAAGAAAATCATGCAGAAGAACAAACAAAACTAGTTTAAAACCTTTGCCATGGGGGCAGCTAGGTGGTGCAGTGGATAGAGTACCGGCCCTGGAGTCAGAAGTACCTGAGTTCAAATCCGGCCTAAGACACTTAACACTTACTAGCTGTGTGACCCTGGGCAAGTCACTTAACCCCAATTGCCTCACTAAAAAAACAAAACAAAAAACTTTGCCATGTATGAAAGGGGAATTTTGATAAATGCCAAGAATATCAGCACCAAATAAATTATTTCTGCTTATTATCTAACCCCTGTAAGATTTCTGAAGCATTTAACTTATCTCATATGATCCCCAAAACAACAATCCAATTGTGGTAGATGCTATTTTACAGATGAGGTAACTGAGGCTCAGAGAGGTTATACAACTTGCCAAGGGTCACCAAGTTTCAGTAATAAGTGTCTGAGGCCAGATCACAGGGATGTATATAATGTGGACTGGGAACACTCAGATCATGCTCTATGCACATCTATGAGTAGAATTCAAACCCAAGACTTCCTGACTTCAAAACCAAGGCTCTATTTACTATGCGATGTTACCTCTTACATCTCCCCCCACCCCTGGCCCCAACTTTGTAAACATAGTTTTAGTTACCTGCAAATGGGGCGTTTATATTTAAAATTCTTCAAATTAAATTTGCAACTGTACTATTTTGCAGTCATCACAATAGTATTAACTAATGTGATCCCAATGAAAATGAAAATAATGGACCAGACTAGTTGAACCTTGTTTTTTGCTCATTCTGTCCTCTTCTTTCTATATTCTTTACCTGGCCATTCTCCCCATCCAAAACTAGTGTCATTCAATAGACATTCATTCATAGAATCACAGAATCTAAGAGTTGTTTGTAAGGGACTTCAGAGAACATCTAGTCCAACTTGTGCCTGACCAAGAGTCTCTGCTATATCACTGACAAATCATTGTCCAGCACTGAGCACAGTGCCTAGGGTCTGTTGTTGTTGTTGTTGTTTGGTTGTGTTCAATGCTTCATGACCTTGTGTACCATACTGTTCCTGGGCTTTTCTTGGTAAAGATACTAGAGTGGCTTGCCATTTCTTTCTCCAGTGGATCAAGGCAAACAGTTAAGTGACTTACCCAAAGTAACACATCTAGTGAGTGTCTGAGGCTGGATTTGAACTCAGGTCTTTCTGACTCCAGGCCTGGCACTCTATCTACTGAGCCACTTATCTGCCTCCGTTCCTAGCTGCTTGGTACATAGTAGTTACTTAATAAATGCTTATTAACTGATTGATAGCCTCTGCTCAAAGATCTCCAGGTAAGGTAGACCCTAATGCCTCCTGAGGTAACCTGTTCTAACTGGGGTCATTCATTTATTCAACAAATATATCGTAAGTATTTACTGTGTATACGATATCATGCTTGGAGCTAATAAATAGAGAGTGTAGAGAAGACACAAAAAACTTCAGGTTATCAAAGAATAATCATCTCAATTATATGGGTATTCTACCATTGGCACAGATCTAATCTATGACATCTTGTCCTGCATAATTCCTGTCCATGTTCTTCCATAGATCTTCCACAGAGGATAGATCTTAACCAAGACTATTTGATTCTAAATTCAGCACCTTTTCTACTTTCCTACCCACCAATATCAAATTATAGCAGATAGATTGCTACCTCTGGGAATTGTTAAACACTAAAAGTAGCTATCAAATCTCCCTCATTCTTTAACAAATAAGTGGACACTCAGCTTACCTGGGACCCAGTTATATGAAATGTTACCATTATTTCTTGGTGTGGAGATCAAGAACTTAGGATGCAAATAGCGCACACAATTTCTCTATCACTTTGTCTCCGTTTCTGTCTCTCTTTTCCCCTTCTCTCTCTCACTTTCTCCCTCCTTTCCCCTCCACAGTTATGTTAATTTGAATTATGATATTACTTCTCTTATACTGTTGCAGCAAGTTTGTGTATTTGTATCCTTCTTACTTCACTCCTTGTCACTTACTATATCTTTCCATATTTCTTTGTGTTTTTAAGAAAAGGCCATTATGAAGTACAAAAATGCCAGAATTTGTTCAGTCATTCTCTTAAGTGTAATTTCTAAAAAATGACAGAGCCTAATGTTTCATGGTACAGTTGTGGAGGTTCCTTTGTCACTGATGATAAAAATAGATGGTTATAGAATTGTAGCCAGGTGGGAGTTTGGCCAGGTGCTGTGTATGTTTGCCCAACCAAATGTATCAACCTCCATTTTTCACTGCTATGGGCTCATTTCCTTATTAAATTTCTCTCCAAGTTCAAAAGTAGTATAGGATGTGAATAGGATCTGGGAAATCATTAATGTTTCAGAAATTATTTCTTTAATCAACTCACCTCCATCCCAACCTGAGATGAGGGAGAGAAGAAAATCTCTCCTTTTTGTCAATCTCTAAATGTAAAATACTGGACAAAAATCATTGTAAATGATCATGTACTTTAATAGTGGCTTCAGAAGAATGTAAACAAACATAAAAATAAGGTATAGCAGGCTCTGGTAGGACATGCAGGCAATGGTGACTGAATATCTTTCCCCTTACCCCCACATACCTACAGGACAGAGAATAGAAAGTGTTAGAAGGTTAAATTGAGGACATTTTCCCAAGTAGTGCTTGAGGGCAGTGGTGTCAAATTAACATTGTCTGTGTTCAACTATATTCTTATTGATTTTGTTAAATATTTCCCAGTTATGTTTTAATCTGGTTCAGCCAAGTGTTTGGCACTTGTGCTTTAGGGAAGCCTGAGGAAATATTGTACTGAGGACTGCTGCTGTGTCTGGAGTTTCACCAGTCTCACTCTGGTGGTTCTGATGAACGAATGAACAAATGAATGACTGAATGAATGAATGAATAACACGTATTTAATGTTTCCTATTTGCTAAGCACTGAATCCACAAACAGAAAAATGAAACAATTCAAGGAATTCACATTCTAAGAGGGTTCAGCCACACAATGGCTGGAAAGGACCAATGTCCAGAGAGTGCAGCAGCAGGACAGATCATATCTCCCCTGTGCCTCACATAATCCCACATGTATCATATGATTATGCTGCTTTCAGATTTTTCTTTTAGTTCAGCCTGTAAAAACAAAGCCTGATGATTTAAAATCCCACTGGAGGAGCATGTTATAAGAACTAATTAATATTTGTTTAAAAAAATGTCTCTAATAAAGGTTCCAGGGAAAAGGCAAAGCACTGTCTTATTACTGGGAATAGATATGCTGACATCTCACTCAATTGCATAAAAGTATTATATTTTCTGAAGGAGAGATTATATGAAATGTAAAACTTCACCCTCTTCATTGGAGTTCTTTTAATCAACAAAGTGACTTATGTGATACTGAAATGTATTCATTTGGACAATTCTCTTTCAGTTCTCCCAAATAAATGAGTTGATGGGAATGCAATCAGTGATGATAAGCCTATGTATTAGGAACAGTCATGCTTTGAATTTTGATTGAATAAAAAATGATGAAGAAGCTCACTTCAACAGAATAGAATGAAATATTATACATCACCCATAAAAAGTTAAATTTAAAATCCAAAAGCTGTATACATAACCCTATTAAAACATGATCTGATGTTTTATACTAATGATATTTATTTCCTTAGCTCTATGTGCTTAACAGACATACTAGGTATTAATATAAAGTAGTAAGACTGGTTTTTGGATTTTTAAAAACTGAACATCAAAATGAGGATTGTCCTTCAAATTGTTACCTGGAGAGTTATATTTATTTTAATCATGATACCATTACTTGATAGTTCTGCGACTTTTCCTTTGACATTTCCTTCACAGCCCCAGTCACCCATGAATTCTACCTCATAATATTTTGGGCCAAAAATAAGGTCGAAAATGTAATAATCTGACTTGATCATTTAACCTTATTTACCAGATGCTACTGCAAATGGTTGCTTGTTCAAAAAAATCATATCTAGCCTCAAAGGACAAAAAATTGTCATCAGTAAGGTTATTTAGAAGAATGTCAAAAGAATGGGTGCAAAGAAAATGTCAAAAAGAGGAGTTACCAAAACATGGAAGGAAGGTCTTGAGTATGAAAAATACATGAAGGATCCATGCTTTCTTTAGCATTTGGGATTGGGAGAATTCCCTTTATCAACTTAAGTGAGAACTGTATGTGACTTAGTATATTGATTCTTGAAAAATGTTTGAGGCAGACAGAGGTTAGGTGACTTGTCCAAGATTACAAAAGTAATGTGTCAGAGGCAGGGTTTGACGGGTCTTCCTGACCCTGAGACTAGCACTCTAACCACTACTGCATGTTTGTTTAAAATAGTTATATTATTTTCTACTCACATCCTTAATATCCACGATACCCAACTTCTCCAATACCTTTATAACAACAAAACATGCTTGCTTTCCCAATTTTTTCAAAATTACTATTCCTTACTCCAGACCTTAATATGTCTTCTGATTTTTTAAGATTACAGTATCATTTCATCCAGTGATTTATTGAACAGCAACACATCATGAACTGATGCCTCAGAAAAGTGCCATAAATGGACATTTAAAGCATTTTTTCACACCTATGTTGGGACAAACATTTCACAGTAAAACTCCAATTAACCAGAATCCACAGAAAACGAGGTATTCTAATTAATTGAATTTCTAGTTAACAAAGGGCAGAGATAATTTTCTGTTCAAAAAATTCCCTTGCACATAATTATTATGGATATTTGTGGAATACAATACTCAAAGCTAACTATAGTGTATTAACTGACTTGCTTATTTTATTAAATATAGCATAATGGGTATTGAAACTTTATTCTTAGAGGCCTAATGGTGCCATAGGGTAATCATTGTGAAAGTAGCAATCATTAGCTTTCAGCGTCAGTGGATTCCTAATTATATCCATATGAATACTTCCTTATGTAAGTACAGATTACTAAATATGAGTATAGATTTCAGCTCATCCAAGTTTTTTCATTCGGTGTGACTGTTATCCATGTACTTCCATAAATCATTTATATGTGATCTTCCCAACACATTAGAGGCCTTCATCTAGGGATTTTCAGTCAATCCCTCAATAAACATTTATTAAACATCTCTATAGCATTTGAACATAGAATCACAACATAGTAGATTTAAAGCCAAAAGGAACATTAGGAGTCATTACATTTAATTCCTCCTTTTACAAATAAGAAAATTGAGGTGCAGAAAGGTGAAGTAACTCACCCAAGGCCACACAGTTACTAAGAGGCAGAGCTGGGATTCAACAGAGAGAGAGAGAGAGAGAGAGAGAGAGAGAGAGAGAGAGAGAGAGAGAGAGAGAGAGAGAGAGATCTTATATGTTAAATTCTCAGAGAGTAGGATTTGTGTTTCAATTTGCTTCTATAAGGTTTAGTATTTTGTGGACAGACAACAAACATGGAAAATATACCCCCCCCAAAAAAAAAGAAAGAAAATATACTCAAAGTACATTACAGTAATGACTGTTAGTTTTGCATACAGCAGCTGTATAGAAACTGCTACTTCCTACCTATAGTGTTTTCAGCTCTCAGAGTGAAAATAAACATGTCATAAGGAAAAATAAGATCAATAACACAGCAGGAGAAATTAGAGTAGCTATTAGTATATTAATGGAAGACCAGATGGAAAATCAAAACAAATAATAACCAACTAGTCTCTCTGAGAAATACCTTCTAAATATTTTAGAAGAAAATTGAAAATAGAACATGATCAGGTATGATAGAGGCATATATTTGCAGCTCTCCTCAATGTGCTAGGGAGAATTCGTGTAGAAATTATGGAGGAGTAAATCAGTATTTCCATTGAAACGTTTTCTAACAACAGACTTAAAGAACTGATTTTTTTTTTAGTCAGACCAAGTATATGCCAGTGAATATGAGGATACATTTCCATAGCTCTTCACCTACTCATAATCTCCTTCTTACTGTATGCAATTCCCTCCATATTTTGTGGTCCCAATGCACTTGTTCTAAGAATCAATGCATTTGTTACTATGGATCTGCATCCTCCAAGAGTGATTATGTGTGAACTCAGGCCTGGCAGTACTTGGAAATATAGCCTGAGCTGACTATAGAAAGCAAAAGAAGCATGCAAAGAACAATGGGATCCTTTTTGATGACAGAATTAAAACACTTATTTTTAAAAATACTGGACATACTTTAGTAAGACCAAGTTTATATCTGTATACATCTGAAAACTTCTTGTCTATATAGTTTCTGAGTATATAGTCTCAGTAAGTTATAATAAGGTGCATCATTAATAGGCTAGCAACTTAGTAGTGAATTCTTTGGCTATGGAACCCAACTATTTCATTTTCCTTAGTATTTTTTCTATTTTCTCATGTAGTACATGGCATCCTGCGATGTTGGAGTCCAATAATGATAGCTCCACTGTCAGCAGTGATAAAAAAAGAGTCTATTATAGAAATTCCAACAGATCATATGCTCTATTTTATATCCATTTGTTGCCTTCCTGGTTTCATCTTGAAATATTCTCAACTATATTATTAGTTTAATAATCAGGTCTTGTACTATACTTTGGGAGAATCATTTTTCCTTCATCACTCTTTGCTGTTTCATGAGGCAATACTGCTCACAATCTTCTACCACATAAATTTATAATGTTTTAGAAATAAGTTGATATTCTAAATGGACCTTGCCCTTGACTGTCATGTTTCTTCCAATTAATAAGGAGTTTATGTATGCTAGTTGAAGCTAATTTTGTGTCCTTTTGACTTCTTTATTATAGTAGTTGCTTTATTTCAGTTAAACTAATATAGGAAAGAGTGATAGTCTGTGTTAATATACTTTATTTCTAATTTTTGATCATCAATAACTTTTTAATAGGTTAGTTTGATGCTATTGTTATTGTATATCTTATCTTCTTATTTATCCTTTCATCTTTTTTGGTTTTGATTTTGAATTTATGCTAACATGTCAATGTTTGCATTGTGTACAACAGCAGATTCTGAAATGACTGAATTGTCAGTAGCCAGTCTTTTCTTATCTGCTAAAATATAATCTTTTTAATTTAGGTAATATTGTTTGGTTTTAATGTTTACTATCTTCTGACTCTTCCTTAAAAATATTTTTAACAAATAGGTAGATTTGGAGGACTCTGTAGACCTTTGGCTTCTTCCATTTTTTATTTATATTTTCCAGCACATTTTTAATGTTTGAAGTCCCTTAGAATTAAGCTTATATGCTGACTTGTTTTCAAGGATCTTGATGAGTTCTTTGTAGAATCTGCCTTCCTTTTTATCCTTGCAACTGGTGTTGGCTCATAAGCTTCAATTATCTTAATGGTTGCTTTTTTCTTACACTCATTAAGAACACTACAAAGCAAAATGGCCAGTCATCTCATGAAATTAAGCCAAATATTCCAACTCTTTTATTTGCTTCTTAAGGGAGAATCTATGAGCCAACTTTCCATTAGGATATAATTGTCTTGTGTCTTTAATGGTATGGTTCAGTTTCCTAGCATTTTGTCCAAAGAATCACCTAGTGGACAACCTACTATTGATTTGTTTCTCTATACTTGGCTGTGGTGAACCTCAGATAGCAGACTCAGGCTGTCACCAGATCAACACTCAAAGTCTTTCCAGCTCAGTAAAATTTGCAAGAGCTTATGCTCTTTTGGCATAGTCTTTAGGAACTTGGAACCCTTCCAAGATATTATTAGACATAAAAATCAGGCTTTTGTGAAGAAGTGATTATGGTACCAGGCTATACAGATGAAGAAAGTGTAGAAAATTGATGTAAATGAGGCCTGAATCCAGTTCCTACCTTTGAAATTTTATTTTGTTCCTCTCTCTGCTCCCTGCCCCAGCCCTACAAATTATCTCCATGAATTTATTTTCTTGTAACCTTCTTTTTTTCTCAAAGTGAAGCCACCTGTGATGAAACAGAGCCTAGAATGCCGTCTTATTTGCAATACTACCTCAGATTATCTCTTTAATGCCTATTAAAACACACATCCAGAATTATAAAAAGGCCTTTTTCTCCCCCCCACCCCAATTCTCTCATTCTTTCTGGCTTCTTTGACCTTTTCTACCTTCTCCATTCCAGATCAGTAGGAATAAAATGGACAGAGTTATCTTTAAAATGTACAGACGCCATGGTGATGACGTGAGGTGCCAGCGCCATGGCAACAGCTACAACCAGTGGGGGTGGAGCACTGTGCTGTTTGGGGAGGCGCTGCGCCTGAGCCCCAGGCCAGTGCGCTCTTAGTTTTTAAAACTTCTAGCCAAAAGATGGGGGTCATAAAAACTTCAAATAACAATTAATTCTATACAGTCTTCACTGAAATATGGCATTCCTTTTACTCCTGACTAATTTATTCCTTATTCCAATCCCCATAAAGGTAGTTCAAAATCTTTTCTTCCCTTCTCAAGCCTCTCATATCTCCCTTTCTCCCACTTTCTCAACTAAAGTACTTGCCTTATACTTACTGCACTATTAGAGGCTATTTATACCCAAAAGGCTATAAAACTGTGCATACCCTTTGACCCAGCAATACCACTACTAGTTCTGTATCCCATAGAGATCATAAAAAGGGGAAAGGACCCACATGTACAAAAATATTTTTAGCTGCTCTTTTTGTGGAGGTAAAGAACTTGAAATTGAGGGGATGCCTATCAACTGGGGAATGGCTAAACAAGTTGTGGTATATGAATATAATGGAGTACTATAGTGCTGTAAAATGCTCTCCACATCCAGAAAACAACAACTATGGAGTCGGAATGCAGATCAAAGCATACTAATTTTACTTTTTTGTTGGGTTTTTTTGTACTTGTTTCTTCTTTCTTGTGTTGTTTTTTTTCCCTGCTGTTCTGATTCTTCTCTCACAACATGACTAATATGGAAATATGTTTTAAAAAATAATAGAGGCGGGGCAGCTTGATGGCACAGTGGATAGAGCACCGGCTCTGGAGTCAGGAGTACCTGAGTTCAATCCGGCCTCAGACACTTAACACTTACTAGCTGTGTGACCCTGGGCAAGTCACTTAACCCCAATTGCCTCACTAAAAACAAACAAACAAACAAACAAAAACAAACAAAAAATAATAGAGGCTATTTGCTGTGAGCCTCCTCTTCTCCCCTTCTTTTTTTTAAGAACCACTTGACACATCCCTCATTCTGTCCTCTTCATCTTCTGAGATAACCAGCTATGGAGATCAGCCAGAGAGAATACCTGGAACTGAGAATGTGTCTTGTTCATGTAACATTCAGAAAGTCCCAAGTCTCCCTCGTGTTTACCCCCACCCCCCAAAACTGCACAACAACCTTTCACTAGGTCCCACAATTCCCCCCAAGCTATAGTCCTAAATCTCTCTCTTTCTAAAATAAATGCCTAGAAAAAGCTGTCTATACTTATTTCTCCCACTTTTCCCCTCCCTCAGTTCTCTGTACTCACAGTACTAGATTCTTACCATACGATTCAACTGAAAATGCTCTCACTAAAGTTACCAAGGCTACTTAACTGCCAGAACTTATGATCTTCTCTCAGTTCTCATGTTTTTTGAACCCTTCTACAGCCTTTGACACTACTGAATGCCCTCCTCCTGGATATTCTTTTTCTCTGGGATTTTGGGATACTATTCTCTCCAGGTTCCCCACCTAACTACCCCACTATCCTCCTTCTCCATCTCCTTTACTAGCCCATCATCCATATCATGTCCCCTCACTATGGATGTGCTCCTAGTCCCTATCCTGGGCTCTCTTCTCCTCTCTTTCTAGACTAAGTGACTTAGTCATGTCATCAGTTCACTTTGGCTTAATTATCATGTATATGTGGGTGATAAGACAATCACAGAACCTTAGAGTTGAAAAGGACCCGAGAAGCCAACTAGCACAACCTAAAATGGAATGAGACTCTCTCTAAAGATCCTTTTTCCTGAAGACCTCTGAAAGTGTTCTAGTATGTGCCTGAGTCAGTCCATTTCACCTTTGGGATAGTTCCAGTTGCTAGAAAGCCTCTCCTCACATCATACTGAAATCTACCTCTGTAATTTCTAACCACTTCTCCTAGTTCTACTGTCTGGGGTTTTGCAGCCAAGTGGTGTGGTGGATAGAGTGCTGGACCAGGAGTCAGGAAAACCTGAGCTGAGATATGGCCTCATACGCTTCACTTAGCTCTGTAACCCTGGAAAAGTCACTTAACTTCCATCTGCCTCAGTTTCCCCATCTGTAAAATCAGGGAAATAATAGCACTTACTTCCCACTGTTATTGATAAAATGAGATAATATTTGTAAAGCATTTTGTAACCCTCAAAGTACTCCATGAGTGCTAGATGTTATTATTATAGATTATTATGTTGAGAACCATAAATGATTCCCTATGTATGTCTAGCTCCAAGTGACTCTTCTGAGCTTCAGTCTTACATCATCAAATGCCCTATTGGATATTTCAATCTGGATGTCTCATAGACATATCAAACTCAGCATATCTGAAACAGAATCTATTATCTTTCTGCAAGAAATAATTTTTTTCTAAACTTACCCATTTTTGCTAAAAATCTTTACCATCTCCCAGGTTTGTAACCTCAGCATTATCTTTGACTTGTCACTCTTCCTCACTCCATCCCAATCTCATCAGTTGCCAAATGTTACTATTTCTACTTCCACAACTCTTCTCACTACTCTTACAGCTTCCACCTTAGTTCAGTTCCTCATAACTTTTTGCCAGGACTACTGTAATGGCAAAGGCAGCTAGGTGGTACAGTGGTTAGAATGCAGGACCTGCAGTTGGGAAAACCTACATTCAAATATGGTCTCAAATGTTTGCTAGCTGTGTGACCCTGGGCAAATCATTTAACCTCAACTCCCCCGACTAAAATGGGCATCATAATAGCACCTATCTCCCAGGGTTGTTTTTCTTGGCACATAGTATGCACCATATAAATATTAGTTATTGTTACTATCATTGTCGTCATCATCATCATTAATAGCCTCTTAGTCTCCCTGCCTTAAGCCTCTCTCTACTCCAGTCCACCTTACACATACCTGTCAAAATGTTTCTTTTTAAAGTACTGATCTGATCGTGTCACTCTCCTGATAAATAAACTCAAATGGCTCCCTGGTATTACCTTTAAGATAAACTATCTATCCTCTTTTCTCTTTGGCTTTGAAAGCCCAGCACAGCCAGGCCTCAAGCTGCTTTTCTATTCTAATTATGTATTACTTCTCTTCCCATGTTCAGTGGTCTTAGGCAGATTAGCCTTCTTGATGTTCCTTGCACACAGTATTCCCATCCCGGTACTGGTCAACCCCATGCTTGCAGTTCTTCCTCTCCTCTGCTCTGCCTCATAGAATTCCTAGTTTTCCTCAAGGTGCAGCTCAAATGTCATGATCCTCCTAACTGCAAGTGCCTTTTCCCCCTGTATTACTGTAAACACTTATGTATGTACATGTTATTTCTTCTAATAGAGTGTAAGCTCCTGGAGGGTGGGAAGGGTTCTATTTTTGTCTCTGTACCTCTAGCTCCTAGCATGATGACCGTCACTAACAGTTGCATGTTAATTGATTAATTGATATCTTAAGCCCTTTATTAAGTCTCTTTTCTCTTTTTTTTTTTTATCTTAAGTCTCTTGAATGCCTGTCAGAGGTCATGGAATCCTGATATTAGTCATACCTTCAAATGACCACAATGGCATAGTGGGTAGAACAGTTTACCCTGTATACAACTTGTATGTATATATTTCTTTGCATGTTGTTTTTCTCATTAGAATGTGAGTTTCTTGGGGCTGCTAGGTGGCACAGTGGATAGAGAACCGGCCCTGGATTCAGGAGGACCTGAGTTCAAATCTGACCTCAGACACATGACACTTACTGGCTGTGTGACCCCGGGCAAGTCACTTAACCCTCATTGCCCTGCAAAAAAAAAAAAAAAAAGAATGTGAGTTTCTTAAGGGCAGAAATTATTTTTGCCTTTGTTCCCATAAAACTTAGCACTATACCTGTCACATAGTAAGTGCTTAATAAATGTTTGTCAAATTGACTTGGTTTGACTTGAGTAGGCCTTGAAGCCAAGAGAGACTTGGGTTCAGGTTCTGACTCTGACACATGGTGTCTGTCTGACACTGGGTGAGTCACTTAACCAGTTAGTGCCCTAGGTAACTCTCTAAGACTGTAAGTTTCAAAGAATATATATGAATGAATGAATGAATGAATAAAAAACATTATTAAAACACTATAATGCCAAACATGGCACTAAGTGGTGGGATTTTAAATTATATAAAGTAAAGAGTTCCTGCTCTCAAGGAACTCACCCCCAATGGAAGGGGGCAGGCAGAGAAAACGCATAAAAGAAAGTTCAGCTTTGGGGCAAATGAAAAGGTCAGGAAACCCTATGAGTACTGCTGTGGAGCAAATGGCAAGGCCCAGAGAACATCAGGCTACTTAAGTAGTTAAGATGACAGCACTGGAGCACTGCAAGGCAAGGCAGATAGTTGGATCTATTTGTCTTCCACCTCATGAGAAGGAATGGATTTGTAGACTTCCATTTCATTCAGACCTTTTGAGTACTCAAGCAACCCAAGCAAGAGGGAAAGCAAAGAGGCGGGACACCCTCAAGGGTTTTTCCTGCCTGGAGACCCCAGATGAGTTCTGGGATAGCCCCAGGAGAGATGATGAGAGAGAAAAGCCATCAGTGACATCTAGGAGGGTACCTCAGTGGTAGCAGTTGTTCTGAATGCTTAGTGAAATCAATGGTCTAGTCCCTGTCTCTCTCCTTCTAAGGACATTACGAGATCTTTTCTCTTAACAGATAGACCAACCAGAAAGATAAGAGGGTAAGAACTTCAAGGACTCTGTAGGGAGACTCTTAAAATAGAAAAGACACTTTTAATCACTCATATCTAAGAAGCACCAGAAGAGACCACATTGGAAATATGTTTCACATTATTGTACTTTATAACCTATATCAGATCGCTTGCTACCTTTGGGAGGGGGAAGGCGAGGGAGAAAATTTTGAAACTCAAAATCTTACAATAATGAGTGTTGAAGACCATCTTTACATGTAATTGGAAAAAAAATATTATTTAAAAAAAGAAGAAGAGACCATATTAAAGTGTATATGAAGCTGTTTCAGTTATCCCAACTGTCATGTTCGACTGAATTAGACATACTACATGAAGGCTACTGAGAGAGTCAGTGAATTATCATAAACAAACAATCTTTGTCCTTAACCTTAATATAATCACCTGTCACAGCAGCTGGCACAATTACTGTTCCATGTCTGGATCTGAAACAGATCCAGGATGTCACATTGATACCAATTCTTCTTTCCAGGAAGAATTTTGAAAAATGACAGTCATTGGCAAGGTCCTGCAGTCCTCAGGGTTTATTACTTATACAAAACAGTGTGGGATTCATTCTGTCATCTTCTTTCTCTAATTTAAATCATCAGAGGCCACGTTCAACAAAATTATATTGATCTCCAACAATTTGCTTTTGATTCGGACATTCCACACATCCATTTTCAATGAGGAAAATGACATTCTCTGGTTTAGTATTAATCTGCGTGAATCACTGCTGCATGCTCCACATTATTTTTCAACAAAGGAACAAAAACAAGTATGAGTGGAAAGGTTGATTAAAAAACTAGTTGTTAAATGAAGCTATTATCCTCATCAGCCTGCCATGCTGAACTGCTTCAGTGAAGGCTGAACCAGCAAACATATACACACAGTGTGTTCTAAGATCAGGAACATCCAAAAGTACATTTTGCAGCACTTACACAAAGCAAAGACCCTTCCATGTTTCATTTGTGCACTTGGTCTATTCCTATCAATCTACTACTTCAATCACTGGTTTTGAGCAAGGCACAGTAGTTCTCAAGCTTCATACATCTCCTTTCTCAGTAATCAAATCAACATTACCATTCCTGGAAAAGACATGTGAATGTGAATTCAGTGCCCTGTAATTCCACTCATTATCCTGTGACTTTACAGATGCACAAATCACCCTTTCCTGATGACCCCTCCCCTATATTCAGGTGTTGGCAAATGTTTAACAACTGGGGGGCAGTGCGTGTACAGTAGACCATAGATATGACACACTTTGAAATGTATTCTTCGTTATTAACTCCATCTGTTTCTTGAGTCTAGACAGGCAACAAAACAATAGATCATGTCCTGATTTGTAGCCTTTGTTGGTTTCTGAGATGTAAATGCTTACATTTAAAATTTAACACTCAGCTCTCCAGCCTGTGTGATCTGGCTCCAGCACACCTCAGTATGTAGTCTCTTCCCCCATTATAAGGAAAGCTCTTTGAGGGACGCTACTGTCTTCCTTTTTTAATTTGTATCCTCTATGGTTGGCACAGTACCTGACAAACATAATAAGTACTTGGTGAATGCTTTTGCATTCATTAATTCATTCCACTGGCTGTCTCCCCTCCCACCTCCACCAGCCTCACATGATCTCCTTCTGGATTCTCTGACTTCCTAAAAGATTCAGCTCAAATTCTACCTTATCCAAGAGGACTTTGCTGGTCCCTCCTCACTTGTTAGTAGTGCCTTCCTGCTAAAATTACCTCTAGTTCGGTGTGTCTCTGTCTCTCTCTATTTCTCTTTGTCTCTCTCAAAAAATAGATATATACATATATCTCTTTCTGCCTCTTTGTCCATCATCTATCTATCTTTCTGTCTCTATCTTTCTATTTATAATCTATCATCTATCATTTATCTATCATCTATCTATCTATCTATCTACCTATCTAAAAGTGTATAGTTGTTTGCATGTTGATTAGAATGATTAGTATGTGAGCTCCTTTAGGGCAGAGACTGGTTTTGCTTTCCATTATATCCCGAGCACTTGGCACAATATCTAACACATAGTAGTGTGATGAAATAATGGGATTTAGCAGATACTCAAAGACCCACATGGAGATTAATCTAGACTGATTGAATAAAGTGAGAGTGATTGACTGTTGATTAGCCTACTTCAAGTTAACTGGATTGTAATCACACCTGGCTAGCCCTTAAGAAGGCATTGTTCTCAGGGCAGCTAGGTGGCGCAGTAGATAGAGCACTGGCCCTGGAGTCAGGAGTACCTGAGTTCAAATCCGGCCTCAGACTCTTAACACTTAACTAGCTGTGTGACCCTGGGCAAGTCACTTAACCCCAATTGCCTCACTAAAAAAAAAAAAAAAAAAAGAAGGCATTGTTCTCAGAAGCTAGACTGTGAACTCAACTTGAGAACACCTTCAAAACCAATGGATTTGGATGATGCCAACCAATCAGCTTGAAGCAGTGTGTAAGGACCGCCTCTGTTCCAGACTTATAAAAAGCTTCCACAATCAGCTTGCTGGAGAGTTCCTGATTAAAGCAGGCTCGTGGAGGAGGACTTGAGGAAGAACCCAACAAGGCTGGAACTCTAGGCTAGATAGGCTTTTTCTTAACTTTCTGAACTCCTTGTGAATATCTGTATGCTTTAATAAATGTTTAATGCCCAAAGACTGGTGCTGAATCTTCTAATTTAAGGCAATCACACAATTTAGATTTTAAACATCACAGTAGGCACTTAATAAATGCATGTTGACGACTCCATTTCAGTCTCATATTTCCATGATTCTATGATTTTACTGATAGGGATACCTTGCTTCTATGATGCAGATCACCACCCATTTATTCCTGGCACCATACATGACTCTTGCCCACTACCTCCCATAAATCCTCCTTAGGATAGGAGATGGGAGGGGGAAAGGGGATAATTCACTCAATGTGTTCTTAGTAACTTTGCAAGTCATTCAATGAACAGATAGGTTCATCAGGTATACTTTGATTTTCCTATGTGACTAGGCAGTCTCTTTTTTCCCACAGTCATATATATTTGATGAAATCCTTTATACCTCCTCTTCTGCTACTTTTTTTTATTTGTAAGGTTCTACAGACTTTTCAAAACATTGTGCACCATTCTATTTAACCTTTGGATGATCCTAAATTTTAATGTTTTTAGGGAGATTGCTCAGGGAATAAGAGTTTTAGTCTTAGAGTCAGGAGGGTCTGAGTGCAAATCTTGTGTCAGACTCTTACTAGCAATATGTCCCTAGACAAATCATCTAACTTCTCTTAGCCTCAGCTTTCTCATCTATACTAGACTGGACTCAGTGGCCTCTAAGGTCCATTCCAGCTATAAATCTATGCTCCATTACTCACAGTCATACTATTAATATAACTCTCCAATAGAAAAATGTTAAATCATCTCCCCATTTTAGATATAGGAAATATGGCAAGGAAACAGGAGAATTTTAGTCTTTTGATTCAGAATAAGATAACTTAAGAATGGAACCTGATGATACCATAAGCAAATTTAGAGAGCATGGAATAATTTAGCTGTATGATTTCTGGACAGGAGAAGAATTTAGGACGAAAGAAGATATAGAGTACATTACAAAATATAAAATAGATAATTTTGATTATGTAAAATTAAAAAGCTTTTGTACAAACAAAACCAATGTAACCAAAATTATAAGGAAAGCAGAAAACTAGGAAAGAATTTCTACAGTAAGTATTACTAATAAAGGCCTCATTTCTCAAATATATAGAGAACTGAGTCAAATTTATAAAAATACAAATAATTCCCCAATTGATAAACAGTCAAAGAATATGAACAGGCAGTTTTCAGACAAAGAAATCAAAGCTATACATAGTCATATGAAAAAATTCTCTAAATCACTATTGATCAAAGAAATGCAAATTAAAACAACTCTGAGCTACCAACTCACACCTATCAGAGTACCAAATATAACAAAAAAGGAAAATGTTGGATATTGGAGAGGCTGTCAGAAAACCTGAATGCTAATCTACTGCTGGTGGAATTGTAAACTAATCCAACCATTCTGGCGAATAATTTGGAACTATGTGCACACCCTTTGATCCAGCAATACCACTGCTAGGTTTATATCCCAAAGACATCCCCTAAAAGATCAAAAGAACTATTTGTACAAAAATATTTATAGCAGCACAGGTGGCTAAGAATTGGAAATCAAAGGAATGCCCATCAACTTGGGAATGGCTAAACAAGCTGTAGTATATAATGGTGATAGAATATTGTTGTGCTATAAGAAATGGCAAGCAAAATGATTTCAGAAATGCCCTGAAAGACTTAAATGAACTGATGCACAGTGAAGTGAGCAGAATCAGGAGAATGTTGTCACAGTGACAGCAATATTGTTTGATGAAGAACTGTGAATGACTTAACTACTCTCAATAATACAATGATGGAAGACAATCCTAAAGGACTAATGATAAAGCATAATATCCACCTCCAAAGAAAGAACTGATATTGATGGAACAGACTGAAGCATGCTATTTTTCACTTTATTTCTTTCAATTTTTTCTTTTATTCTTATGCAAAAGGACTAATATATAATATACATAATTGAATATGTATAACCTATATTTGATTGCTTACTGCCCGAGGGAGTGGGGAGGGGAGGGAGGGAAAGAGGGATAGAATTTGGAACTCAAAACTTTAAAATAAAAAGGCTTATTATTATGAAAAAGAAATAAATGACAAATTAAGCAAAAAAAAGAAAAAGAAAAAAGAAAGGAAAGGATACTGACTGGTATTGGGACCCATTCTCCTTGGCTCTCAGTTCCCAATCAATAAAGAATTCTATGGGGCAGCTAGGTGGCGCAGTGGATAGAGCACCAGACCTGGAGTCAGGAGGACCTGAGTTCAAATCCAGCCTGAGACACTTGACACTTAGTAGCTGTGCAACCCTGGGCAAGTCACTTAACCCCAATTTCCTCAAAAAAAATAAATAACTCTATTATAATAGATAACTCTATTATCTATACTTGGGGAAACCTGGCCATGAATTATACCAGAAAACTTTCCTAGAATAACTCTAGAGATAGCAGTTAGCCAAAGTGACATAAGATCCTTTGTGGATAAGCCCTCAGGATCAAACAAGTACACTGTATAAATGTGTTGTTTGGGGGAAAATTGGCCATAGGTTACAGTACAAAAACCAGTATAGAATTTGTACTTTCCATCCTTCTATCAATCCAGTCTCGTATAAGGCTGTGTTCATGTCACATTTGTTGATATAGTGTGGAAAGCTTCATAGTCTCTACTTTTGGATTCATTCAAGAAGCCCAGCAACCATTTGTTTGAGAAACCTCTGTTCTTTGCCCAAGTGTAATTTTCTTTTAAAATTAAAAAAAAAAAAAAAGAAAATACCTTGTTATTTCCAGAATTGCATTTTGAAAACAGTGTATTGTGGGAGGATTATTATTGAAGTGGAAGAAGAGGAGTCATCCATCTCATGTAAAATTATTATATCCAGTGTCATTACCATGAAATAGTTTTAATAGGAGCTTCAACCAAAACAGGCCTTTTTAGACTTAAAAAAAAAAAATTAAAGTCAACATCTTCCCTTGAACTGTATTTCAGGATCAAAGGCAGCCCCTGAATATTTAATTTCTCTTTTTTTGCAAGTCTTAAGGCTCAAGAATATAATTAGCATCCTGAACCAAGGAGCCAAGTAACTTCCTTTACAAAGATAGTCAGGCTAAACTGACAGAAAAATAACTGTGGTCCAAGTGTCTCTAATCTCCCTGTTGGAGGAGAATGAAGGAAACAGCTAGAACAGCAAATTTAGATTTGTAAAGCCAAGATCAAGAAACTACAGTAGAGGGGCAGCTAGGTGGCGCAGTGGATAGAGCACTGGCCCTGGAGTCAGGAGTACCTGAGTTCAAATCCGGCCTCAGACACTTAACACTTACTAGCTGTGTGACCCTGGGCAAGTCACTCAACCGCAATTGCCTATCTAAAAAAAAAAAAAAAAAAAAAAAACTACAGTAGAATCTCTCACACTCAGTTGCCCAAAACTGAATGTGACCTGAGATTTTATCACTATGTAATGGTGGAGATCTTCACCCAAGTGATATTCCATCACCACACTATTAGGCAATCATCTATGCTCACATAAAGAGTTCTGGACAGCCTGTATTCAGAGTGCAGAGAAGGAAGCTATTTTGGAGGGAATTGTCTCATGTTTCTTTGAGCTACTTAAAGGAATTGCAGATAAGTAGATTTAACCATCCAGTTCTATGAATAGAGAGTAGATTCATGAGCCTTAACAAAATTGCTTGGCTTAGGAACAGTAGAATAGTCTAACTTGTCTGGTAAATTAACTTTAAAACATTTTGATCATTGTTTTTACCCCTAAATTAATTTCAATTTAAGATGTTTTCATCTATCCTCAATCTCCCCTCAAAATATTCATTGCGCATAATTTACTCACACTCAGAAACATTACTAGCAAGCCACTGGGGCTTTGCCTGAGCTCAAGAAATTTAGAGGGTACTGAAAGCATTTTAGCCTTCTTTCTCCATCCTTACCTCTGGCAACAGCTGATTTTCCACCCAATTTGAATCATTGTAGCTACAGAATATTGACTCCAAAGTCATGTTCCCTCCTTTCTCATAAAGTCCAGCACCTGGCTTACTATCTTTTTATCTTTCCCAACTCCCGCCTTTATACTAGAGGACTTCAATATTCACATTTATGCTCCCTCAATCTTCCTAACTTCCAATTTCTCAGCCTCCTGAAATGTATGACTTAATCCTTTACCTCAGCTATACATACATAGGAATGGTCGCACACTGGATCCCATCCTTACCCACAAGGGCTCTACTTCCACCATTAAAAACTTGACGTACCTCTGTCAGATCATAATTTCTGATCATTCCACCTCTCCTCATGCCTCATCCTTCTTAAACTTGTTCTCTACCCTCATCAAGAGCTCTAGTCCCATGGTGTCCGCAGTAACAGCAATATTGTTTGATGAAGTACTGCGAATGATTTAGCTATTCTTAGCAATAAAATGATCCAAGACAATTCCAAAAGACTAATGAGGAAGCATATGATCTGCCTCCAGAGAAAGAACTGATATTGATTTAACACATACTGAAGCATGCTGTTTTTCACTTTCTTTTATTTCTGTTCTTCAAACCTTCTTATACAAAATGACTATTAAAATAGTACATGTACAACCTATATCTGATTGTTTGCCACATTGGGGAGAGAGGAGGGAAGGGAGGGAAAGAAGGAGGGACAGAATTTGAAACTCAAAACTTTAAATAAAAATGTAAAACTAAAAAAAAATAAAAATAGAGAGCTCAGAAAAAAACAAAACTCTAGTCCCTCCAACCCCTTAGTACAGACAAAATTGTTAATATGAGAGGAATTGTTAATACCAAATGTGCTATGGACTGCCACTCCCTTAAATGTTACTTGTAATGTCAGAATTTCATTAATATTCTTCCATTCCTAGTCTTATAATACTCTTGATTAAATTGAGCTGAACCAAATCCAGGTCCCTCCCCTCCCCCATCCTGAGATCTAGCCTTGTGAGGGAACCTGGCTCAATCTGGATCTAGGCATTTGATGTCCTTGCCCCTTCCCACTGGGACAAAATAGCCAGAATAAAATGCTTGTCCATATTGCCAGGGACCACTGGGGTCTCATGACCAGATCTTTCTACCTCATACTATCTTCTCCCCGTCTCCTCCTAAAACTATAAAAACCTTTTCATGGGTCTCTTTGGTTGGGAATTCCACTGGGCATCCCCCATGGTAACATGTTTGCTACCCTGTTATTTCAATTAAAGAGTCTTTATTCCTCAATTCGTGTTTTTGATTTATTTCAGGACTCAATAGTACTTTCTTGCTCCATTACCCTTACTCTGCCTTATCTTTGCTCCCTTTCTTCTCAATGCAAAAGTTAGCCATTTGAACTCAACATTGTCCTCTGTTCTGAACCCTCTGTCTTCTTGTCCTATTATTACTCATCCCTTGCCAACCTCATCCCTGGACTACTCCCAACATCGTTCTGCCTCCTGTCCAACTCACAGGTTGCTGAACAGAACTCGAAGAAGTTCCAAAATCACTTTGGTTGGATATATTATAAATGTATATTCTCTGACTTGAATTTGGGCTCTCACTGTAGCAAGGCAGTCCTTTTATTCTTCTTTAATTGATTCTCCATCTTACTCCCCAAATAAACTATTCCAAATTCCCTTCTCTCCTCATAATTCCTTTGCCTCTTCTTCCTTTTTCTCTGTGTAGTACCTCACCTTGATATAGAAAATCACACATAGTCTCTGATCTTGTCTATCTCAAACAGACCCTGGCCTTGCTAAGTTCCAAACTGCAGCCACAGCCTGTAATCTCTGCTTTCCAACCTTTTCTGTCTCAGGCAGGCTCTGGCCTTGAGGTACCCCAGCAGCAACACCAAGCTTCCATTAACCACTAGGCTCCACTATGCATCCTTTGTTTGGTGAATAACTGACCTCATCTTTGTTTGATAAACTTGCCACTCACTATACCATGCCTATTCTTTTTGTATATTACCAGGTGGGCTACAAGACTCACTGCCCATTGTTGGAGGGATGAAATTCCCCCCTTGGGTCCACATGTAATAAACACTCTCTCTCTCTCTCTCTCCACCTCGAGTACATGGCTGAGTATTTTGTGTCAATTGTTCTGTAACTTTACTGAGTAAAGACATTTATTATTAGCTTCCTCCCCTCTTATTTTCCATCTCAAAACCTCCTTCTCTCTCTCTCTACCTTTACCATGGGCTCCAACAAATAAGTGGTCCTCCTTTCTAAGGCCAACCCATTTTTCATGAATCCTTTTCCTCCCATTTTCTTTAGCAGAATGAAATCTTAATAATTCCCACATCCAAAAGTAATAGGTGGCATGTGTGTACCATTTTAAAGTTTGCAGAGTACTTTACACGTCATCTCATTTGATCTTTAAAATTATTAGTCCCATTTTACAGATGAGGAAACTCAGGCTGAGAGAGGTTAAGTGTCTTGATCAGGATTACACAGCTAGTAAGTATCTGAGGCAAGATCTGAACTCAGGGCTTCCTGACTCCTAAGTCCAATACTCTATCCATTGTGCCCCCTACCTATTACCATTTCTTTCCCTACTTCCTTCAAACATGTCCAAGTCTTCCCCCATTCTTTAAAAAACAAAAATAAATAAGTAAATAAGATTTTGGTAGGCCATATCATTACCTCAAGCTATTATCTTATTTCTTTTCTATCTCAAGCAGACTTTTTGGAAAACTTACCTTTATTCCCCCTCCAAGAATTCCTCAGCCCTTTGCAATCTAGTTGCTTAACTTCATCACTCATCCAAAATTGTCCTCTCCAAAGTCACCAGTGATATTGGTATTGCAAACTCTAGTGGCTTTTTCTCAACCCACATCCTTCTTGGCCTATCTACTGCATTTAATACTGTGACCCTGATCTTTTCTGGTTCTCTCCCTGACAGCTACTTCTCTACCTTCTTTGCTGGTTCACTGTCTCTGTAACATCCCCTGACTGTGTCATTAGAACTCAGGGTTCTGTCTTCAGCCCTCTTCTTCCTGTACCTGCTCTCTCAGTAGCCTCATCAGCTCCCGTGGGTTTAACTATCATTTCTATGCAAATGACTCCCAGACTTGGGTATCCAGCTTAGTTTATTTCAACAACTAAATGTCCCCTCTGGATCAAGTTTCTCACCAATTGAGTCCATCCTACACATTGTAATCAAAATAATTTTCCTTAAACTCACATCTGACCATGCAACTTCACTGTTCTGTCAGTTCCATTGGCTTCCTGTTGCCATACAGGATAAAATATGAATTCTTCTGTATAGCTTTGAAAGCTTTTTATAAGCTTACCCCAACCTATCTTTTCAGTCTTACTGGCTTACTCCCTTTGCCATACTCTGTGCTCCAGCCAAATTAGGTTTCTCTTTATTCCTCACACATGCCACTTAATGTCCCTTATTCATGCCTTTGCACTATCCATTCCCAATGCCAAGAATATACTCCCTTCCTGAGTTCTTCCTTACAAAGTCCCTGTTGGGGCAGCTAGGTGGCATAGTGGAGAGAGCACTGGCCCTGGATTCAGGAGGACCTGAGTTCAAATTAGGCCTCAGACACTTGACACTTACTAGCTGTGTGACCCTGGGCAAGTCACTTAACCCTCATTGCCCTGCAAAAACCAACAAAAAACAACGTCCCTGTCTTCCTTCAATAAGCAGCTTAAACACCACTTTTTGTATGATGTTTTTCTAACTTACTGCCCTTCTTCCGAAAGTACTTTATATATAACTACTTAATGCACTTAGCACAGTGCCTGGCATACAGTAAGCACTATATCAATGTTAACTATTATTATTAACTTTATATTTATGCTGCCTATAAATGAATATATACATACATACACATACACACGTATATGTATTTATATTCATAGTCTCTCCCATTAAGAATGCATTCTTTTTTTCTTTTTCTTTAAAATTTATTTATCTATTTATTTTTAGTTTTCAACATTTGTTTAGATAAGATTTCAAATTTCAAATTTCCCCCCCTCCCCCCTCTCCTAGACAGCAGGTAATCTAACATTAAACATATTTCTGCATTAGTCATATTATGAGAGAAGAATCAGAGCAAAAAAGGAAAAACCTCAAAAAAGAAAAACAACAGCACCAAAAACAAAAGAAATAATATGGTTCAATCTGCATCCATATTCCACAGGTTTTTTTTCCTGGATTTGGAGAGCCTTTTCCATCGTGAGTCCTTTGGAACTTTCTTGTATTGTTGGTTTGGTGAAAAGAATCTAGTCTATCACAGTTGATCAACACAAAATGTTGATGATACTGTGTATAATGTTCTGGTTCTGTTCATCTCACTCATCAGTTCATGCAAGTCCTCCCAGGTTTCTTTGAACTTCTCCTGCTCATCGTTTCTTACAGCACAATAGAATTCCATTTCATTCATATACCACAACTTGTTCAACCATTCCTCAATTGATGGGCAGCCCCTCAATTACCAATTCTTTGCCACCACAAAAAGAGCAGCTATAAATATTTTTGTACATGTGGGTCCTTTTCCCTTTTTTATGATCCCTTTGGGAAAAAAACCCAAAAGTGGTATTGCTCGGTCAAGAATGCACATTTTTAAGGAGAAGCAAATGTTTCATCTTTGTATTTATATTTCTGGTGCCTAGTACTATTGTTGTTCAGTTGTTGTGGACTCTGTGTCCCCATGGACTTTTTTGTGATTCCATGGAGTTTTCTTGGTAAAGCTACTACAGTCGTTTGCAGTTTCCTTCTCTATCGTGTCCACATTTTACAGATGAGGAAGTGAGGCAAATAAGGGTTAAATGACTTACCCAAGGTTATACCAGTAAGTGTCTGAGTCAGCTTTGAACTCAGGTCTTCCTGACTCTAGGCTCTGTGTTTACCCACTTCACCACCCAGCTGCCCCTACCTAGTACTATAGTAAGCTCTTAATAAATGCTTGTTGCTGTTACTGTTATTATCCAATGGAATGTTTTCTTCTCCTTCAGAAACACAGAAACTTCCTGGTGTTCAAGAGCTTGCTTCCCTAGATCCAAGGACCAAATCCCAGATATGCCCTCCACAACACTCCAAGAATAAAAAATAATTAGATGCAGCACTATTTAAATTAGAGCAAATTCTCAGTATTTTTAGATGGAATTCAATAATTTAAATTCAAACTATCAATTCACACTTTTACTCTTTGCCTAATCCAAGTGACAAACTGCCACCCACCCTCCCTCCTCCCCTCCCCCTTTCTCACCCCATTCGCCTTCGTTTGAACTCCTGCCCAGGAGAGCTATACAGAGGCTATGCATACAAAACAAAGTAGGGAAAACAAGACAAATATCTGGATATTTCAAGCCTGAAGCAAAGCAAAACAATCTTAATTATATGGGTACATTGGACAAAAGCTTTTAGGGACTGAATTGCTTAAGTAATTATTTCAATAGCCTTTGTTAGTTTTTTCTTTGGGTTTGTTTTTTTGGGGGGGGTTGTACACATTAAATATAGCTTCTGCATTCAGGCAGAAATTGAGGTTTGGGGTTCTCAGTTTTGTTCAGGACTTCTGCTTTTTGTCTCTTGAATTTCTGTGGATGATACTGCTACCAAGGGAAAGCACAGGTCCTGTAGTTTGTTTTCTATTCTATAAGTTGCTGGGGCTTGGCTTTCACTATCTTTCTTATTGCTCCTCTTTTTGCCACTTTTAGTTTCAGTGAATGCTTTATCTTTCAGCTGTTAAAATCC
Source organism: Dromiciops gliroides (assembly GCF_019393635.1). Lineage (NCBI taxonomy): Eukaryota > Metazoa > Chordata > Mammalia > Microbiotheria > Microbiotheriidae > Dromiciops > Dromiciops gliroides. The sequence continues at coordinate 130,833,277 of NC_057865.1, forward strand.
CTTATTTGAATCATTCTTCTGTGGAAAGCCCTTTTATTGCTCCATCTTCTCCATAACCTGCTACTTGTGTTTTATAGCTGTCAGGGCATGGGTGTCACATTGGAAGCACTGATTTGTGTTGGATTCCATTTCTGTCGACTAGAGTCTCTCTTTTCCATCTGGCACCTAATAGAAAATGTGCCTAAGAGGGACAGATGGCGGCCTTCTCCACCCCCCCCCCCAAAGCGGTATTTAGGGGAAGCTTTCTGCTCAAGGTCTAAGTCTTAAAAACAGCTTCCATTTATGGACAGTGTTGACTAATAGACTTTCTTATGATTTCTACTTTGATTGGGATTTAGTTCCTGAGTATACCTATGTTTGAAAAGTCCTAATTTTATACCATGAATCTATTTTCATACTTTACATTTTGCATACTGGAATCTTGATTTGTATTTGGCAGTTGCTTAGGCTTAGAATAAAAACAGTCTACAACTAGAAGAAGCAGCTTGGTGTTATAGGAGAAATATCTCCTCTTTGAATTGGTGAAGTAGGTTACTGCTGCCAAATAAATCTACCACAACACAAAAATTATAGAAGTAAAAACCTAGGTTTTATTATGCTTAAGCATAGGTTCAGGAGGTAGAAAAATAACCATGGACAAAAATTAGGATTCTAATAATAGATAAAATTACATCAGAGGGATGGAGAAGTAATTTTTGATATACAGTAATCTAGTACATCCTCTTAGACCAGAAAAGTTGAACAAACTTAGTTAAAAAGAAACATAATTTCATACATCCCCATAGGAAACAGACCTAGTTAAACAGACTCTATAACTAAATTGTCATGTTACAGGTTAAACTAGATTTTGAGGGTTCACAATGGGTTGATTGACAGAAGATTTACATGTGATAAAGATAACCAAAATCTCAGAGCCAAGAGAATCCTTCCACAAATATCAAAATCATTTTGGGTAGTTTAGACTCCACTTTGGCTTCTTATCTGAGGAATGTCAAAAGTGTTCCCTTAAACTATCATTCCATGACTCAGGTTTTAGTGAGGTGGGGTTAATATTAACAGAAAACAGGCATTGGTTAGTCAAAATGTTCCAACAGTAGTGATATAATAAAACTGAATAAAAGGAAATTTTAAAAATCCCAATTACATTTATATGATGTAAAGACACCAGCTTTGGAAATAGAAGACCTAGATTCAATTCTGCTCCTTAAATAGGTGGGTGAACTTGGGAAGCATCAGATTCCTCATCTTTAAAATGAACAGGTTGAACTCAAATAATCAATTAGTAAAGATTTATTAAGTGTCCACTCTGTGCCAGGCACTATGCTAAGTGTTGGGAATACAAAAAGAGTCAAAAGACAGTTCCTGTCCTCAAGGAACTCTAATGGACTTCCCATCTCTAAATTTGTCATCCTGTGGTTTATTTACATTGACATGCACAACCTTATCCTACCTTTAGGACATGAAACTGAAAAATATGAAAATAGCAAAGAAGCAAAAAATCTTTCAAATATAGGCATTGAAATCATGTTTGTATAAGGGCATTATGTTGGGTCGTGGGGCCAGGTTGAAAAATGTAGTTCTTTCTGATCATTAAAGTATGTCTCTAGGGCTACATTATACAGTAGAGATCCTAAAAAAATCACTATATCTCCCATTTAGAGTTAAGGCAACCTCCAAAGAACTCCACAGACCAAAGATATGCCTATTTGGAGAAAAAAAAAAGATATATGCAATGATTTTTAATCACTTTAATGGTTGAATATGGGTAAAAGAGACATTGTTTGGTTCAGACTAGATTGGGCCTAGGTAGTCCACAACATTTAACTGCACATGTTGGCTCTGGGTCCAGGGCACATTGAGTTTGGGTTCATTTGACTATTTATCGATTGACATAAGAGAAGTATAGATAATTAGAATCTCCCTTAGAATGGCACAGTAACTGGCACACAGTAAGTACTTAATAAATGCTTTTTGATTAATTGATCCATTCTGACTCTACTCGGTAAACACAGAAGAAGATTAGGAAACTCTTTTCCCTTTGTATTTAGATGGTCTATGAAGTAAAACCTCAGAGTTTGATTTGTATTTCTTTTATTATTAGTGATTTGGATCATTTTTTCAGCCACTGTTACACCATGACTAGCTCACCTTTTCAGTTATACATTTACTTTTACATCATTTCTTCTTCTCAAGTCATCATTGATAATATGATACAGCCTACTCATCCTCACCATATGTCTCCCATCACCTTTTGGCTCACATTCAATTTTGATTCTTCAGAGATTATGATGATCCTTAATTTGAAGCTACATAACATCACTGGAAGGATATTAATTATTTTTTAAAAGCTCTTGACTTAGTTGGACAAGATTTTACTTTAGCTATAGAAGCTCTCCTCCAACAAGGTAACTTCTGTACATATATTAAGATTAAGATAATGTAACATTTTTCTTTAATATTTGACTTATACTTTAGTGAAAACTTATTGTTGAACTGATATTAATACAATCAACATAGACCCTTATCAGAGACACTTGATCCAAAAATGTTTCCCTTCCCCCCAAATTGACTACTTATGTTCTTATTCTAGTTAATATAACTAAATTAACATAATTTTATTCATGCCAAAGTGTGTTTTAACGTTGGTCATCTCATACTCAAATTAGCAATCATATTTGAACTGAATTCTGTTTTGTTTGGGGGGGGGGGTTGGTGGGGCAATGAGGGTTGAGTGACTTGCCTAGGGTCACACAGCTAGTGTTAAGTGTCTGAAGCCAGATATGAACTCAGATATGAACTTCTAAATCCAGGGCTGGTGTTTTATCCATTGTGCCACCTAGCTGCCCCAATTTTTGATGTTATCTTTAATTATATCATTGTAAGCACCATACATGGATTTGGGGGGGGGGCGGGGCAATGGGGGTTAAGTGACTTGCCCAGGGTTACATAGCCAGTAAGTGTCAAGTGTCTGAGGCTGGACTTGAACTCAGGAACTCTTGAATCCAGGCTGGTGCTTTATCCACTGCGCCACCTAGCCGCCCCCCATACATGGATTTTTTGGCCATCAATTGATACAAGTCTTCATGTTTGGTCTTTATATTGTTCTTTATAGCACAGTACTATTCCATTATTGTCCTATACCAGAATTTTTCAGTCATTTCCCCAACAGCCAAGCATATAATTTGTTTCCAGATTTTCCTGTATAATGTTTTATCCATGCATTTATATTTTAAACTATTATTGCTTTGGATGCATGTGTCTTGCTGTCTGGAAAGGAGGTTGACTGTTTGATAGCTAAAGTAATTTCTGTGTTCTTTTGGACTTTTCATTGTAGTAATCACTTTATATCAATTAAAATTCTTACAGCCTATAGCAATGTCTTTTCCTTTATTCATTCCCTATCAATCAACCATTTGTCTGAATAGGTCAGCTTAGAGCTCTTGTAAATGCTCACCATAGCTTCTTGTCATTATCCTTTCTTACAATTTATTATCAGTTTTGACTTTTAATGTAAAGGTTGTTCACTTGTAAGTCATTGGTTTGATTGAATACACACAACTGATTCTAAAATGATTCCCATGTAGGTGTGATGTCTAGAGCTATGTCTATCATTTTCTGACTCATTATTTTTTTAAATAATCACTGCATACATATGCAACCATAAATATATATATGCATATACATAAATGTTTATTGTATATTATTTACATACATACACTCACAGAGAATGGTTTCTTTTATTAATCTATCCCTCCCCAATAAGCGATTTTTTCTAGGGGCAGGTAGGTGGCACGGTGGATAAAGCACAGGCCCTGGATTCAGGATGACCTGAGTTCAAATTTGACCTCAGACACTTGACACTTACTAGCTGTGTAACCCTGGGCAAGTCACTTAACTCTCATTGCCCTGCCAAAAGAAAAAAAAGTAAGCATAGATGCATAGTTTGGCAAAAACTATCTCTTACTGAATTTTAATTTCATCTTGCATTTGACAGAAATTGAATGGTAGGTTACATCCTTATTCTTTTGGGTTTGTGATTTATTATTGTGTTGATTAAAGTTCTAAAGTTTTTAATAGCTGTGTCTCTCTATAATATTATCTCTGCATTAGTTCAGAAAAGTATTCTTAGCCCATTTTATAATTTCTTATGACACATTAATTTTCCATTATATTCTCATACCACATTTTATTCAGCTACTCCCTAATAGAAGAAAAATCCATTGGTTTCAAAATTTTTACTATGATGAAAAGATGCTATAAATATTTTTGTATGTATAGGTCCTTTCCCTCTTTTTTGATTTATTTTAGGAATAAGCCTAGTAGTGGTATAACTGCATTAGTGTTATAACTGCATTGGTAACTTTCTCAACATAGTTCCAAACTGCTTTCCAGAATGACTAGACCAACTCATAGCTCCACCAACAGTACATTAATGTACCTATTTTCTAACGTTTGTCTTTTTTCTCTTTCGTTATCTTTGATATTGTGACGGGTGTGAGGAAGACTCTCAAAGTTGTTTTAATTTGCTTTTCTCTGATTATCAGTAATTTAGAATATTTTTTTTTAAATATGCTTGTTGATAACTTGGATTTCTTTAATTGAAAAACTACCTGCTCATATATGTTGGAGAATGATACTTACTCATCAATTTTTAACATTTCCTGGGAGGCAGCTAGGTGGTACAGTGGATAAAGCACCAGCCCTGGATTCAGGAGGACCTGAGTTCAAATCTAGCCTCAGACACTTGGCAATTACTAGCTGTGTGACCCTGGGCAAGTCACTTAACCCTCATTGCCCCACCAAAAAAAAATTTAATTAATTTTTATCATTTCCTTATAAGTCTTAGATCTGTGATCTTTATCAGAGAAATTGCTTCAGACATTTTTTTCCCCAATGACCAGTTTCCATTCTGATTTTAATTGTAAGATTTTTTGTGCAAAACCTTTTTAGTGAAAATTCCCCTATTTGTACAATTCTCTCAATTATCTGTCTAGTCTTTAAATCTTCCTCTATCCATAAATCTGAAAGGTAATTCCTTCATTATTCCTCTAATTTGTTTATAATGTGACCTTTTATGTCTAGTTTATGAATCCATTTGAAACTCAACTTGGTGTATTATATGAAAGATTTGTCTAAACCTAATTTTTGCCCAATTGCTATCTAGTTTTCCTAGCAGGTTTTTGTCAAAAAGTGAATCCTTCCCCAAGACTTTCGGGTTTTTGAACACTGTGCTACTGTTTGCTTCCATATGTTGTATATCTAATCTTCCACTGATCTCTCCCCCACCCCACCCCCCAACATTTTCTGTCACCTACTTCAATATTCTCTCTTTACTTTGGGATCAGGATTTTTTTGTTAATTAAACATACCCTCTTGCAAGAGTACAATATTTTCCCTCAAACAAATTTAGCAAAAACGTACAGCAAATTTACTTAATTTAGCTTAGATAGTAGTGATTAAATAGTGTTATCAGAAAGCCCTAACAAGGGGAACTTCATTTTCTTTCCAACTGAAACACTTCTTACAGAGTTCTGGTAATGGATGATTGGACATTCCAGGTAGTCATTTGTGCATCATACATTTAGACGTGCTCAAAGATGTCTAAACATTATTGTCAGTGTGCAATTTATTCTACTTCCAACCTTGTTACTTCCACTCTCTCCCCCGCGCGCCCCCCCCCCGATAATTTTCAAGCTCACATTATAATTAAGCTACAGAAGAACAAGAGGACAGAGAATATGCATGACAAACATACCTGGAAAATCTCATTACTATAAACCATAAAAACAGAACCTTAAAGTTCACTCATGAAATTGTTATTTGTGCCACCTGGTGTGTCATTTTAAGGGGGGCGGGGTGTGATTTCTTTTTCTTTCTTTTGAATGTGATATTTTTTAAGATTGGGCAATAACCCACCATGCTTAATTTTACTAAATTGCTAAAGTAATGTAAATAAGCCCTTGAACAAAAAACTTAAACCTACCTTAAAGAATTTGATTATAAAATGCTCTGAAGATAGCTTAGTTGTAATGTTGAATTTTGTAAGAGGTCCTCATTTGAGGGGGACGGGAATAAGAATTTCTATAATACCTACTATGTTCTAGGCCCTGTACTAGGTGCTTTACAAATACTACCCTGGGAGGTAGGTGCTATTATTAACCCCATTTTACATATGGGGAAACTGAGGCAAATGGATGTTAAGTGATTTCTTGAGAGTCACACAGCTAGTGAGTATCTAATGTAATTTTGAACTCAGGTCTTTCTGACTCTAGGCCCAGTATTTTATCCGCTGTACCACCTAGATGCCTCAAGTTTCTAGAAAACCTACTTTTTAACTGCTGTGTAAGTCTTGCTCTTGTTCATCTTTAAACATCCATTTTTTTGTTGTTTTTTGTGAGGCAATTGGGGTTAAGTGATTTGCCCAGGGTCACACAGTTAGTGTCAAGTGTCTGAGGCTGGATTTGAACTCAGGTCCTCCTGAATCCAGGGCTGGTATTTTATCCACTGCGCCACCTAGCTGCCCCTAAACATGCATTTTAAAGAGTAAGGCTATGTATACTGGGCACTAGGAAATTTGGACAGAAATGGAATCACATAGCTATGTGCCTATGCCATAGGATATAGGCTAATGACAGCATAAGAATACCCCATACATACTGAACAGGAAACAATACAAGTTGTAATAAATAGTATTGATAATGCTGTTCTCATAGTTATAGTAGGCTTCCGCCAGTCGAGGACGACCATGGATCAGCAGAGTGTGGCTGTGCAGTCCAATACGGGAGCCGCAGCTCCTGCCGCAACGAGGACATCGGAAAACTGAGCTCTCTGTTGCCTGTCAGTTCCTGCTTCTCATTCGTTTTTTCTTCCTCCAGAGCTTGGAGGCCCATCTCAGCTGCGCGCAAGCTGCTCCTGAGTACTGAACTCCATTGGGTGCGGTCCTTGGCCATTTCCTCCCAGCTGCTGGTGTCTATTCCCAGAGCCCTTAATCTCGCTTGCATACATCTCTGTAGCGAAGCTGGGGGCGTCCAGCAGGTCTTTGGCCTGAGGCTAACTCGCCATAGAGTAGGTCTTTAGGAATGCGCCCATCTTGCATGCGGTGCACATGACCAAGCCAGCGCAGCCGTCTTTGTTTCAGTAGTGTGTAGATGCTCGGAAGTTGTGCGTGTTGGAGCACTTCTGTGTTGGTGATCCTATCTGACCAAGATATACCAAGGATATGCCGAAGGCAGCGCATGTGGAAGCTGTTAAGCTTCTTCTCTTAAGCAGTTAATTTGCTGGGTGAATAGAGCACTGGACTTGGAGCTGTAAAGAAAGACCTATGTTTGAATCCTGTCTCAGATACTTACTAACTATGTGATACTGGGCAAGATATTTAACCTGTCTCTGTCTGAGTCTTCTTATTCAGATTTTTTTTTAAAAAAAACCTCATTTTACAGTTATAAATAGTTGTATTCATATAGTTTGGGGACTAATCTTGGTAGATACACTCCCAGATACTTTATAGCATCTGTAGTTATTTTGAATGTACATAAATTTCTCTTTCTAGCACTTCCTGGTGGGTGATTCTCTTCTTGAAAAAAAAAGTGCTCATGATATGTATGCATGGAATTTCTGAGTAGTCTGATTTTACAGAATTAAAATCCTTTTTAAAAATCGAATTCCACCTTTTCATCAGTATTTCAATGATCAACGATTCATTGATACTGGTATCCCCTCATTTGTAAATTAAGGATAATTATAGCACCTACCTCAGAGGTTTGTGGTAAGGATCAAGTGAAATAATATATGTAAAGTGCTTTGTAAACCTTGAAATGTTTTAAGGATGCTAGTTATCATTATTAGTGGATAAAGTACGGGGCTTGGAGTCAGTAAGAACTGGGTTTGAAACTTGTCTCAGACTCTTGCTTAGCTATGTGACCTTAGACAAGTCACTTAACCTCTCTCAACCTCAGTTTCCTCGTTTGTGAAATGGGGATAATAATATCTTTTTTACAGAGTTGTTGTGAGGATCAAATGAGATAAGATATGTACAATGCTTTGTAAACCTTTAAGCCCAAATAAAATGCTAGTTATTGTTAACCTTATTTGTCATAAACTGCATTTTACATTGGAGGGAGTTCCCACACCCACAAAATCACAACTCCTTGGCATTTTGACATATGATTATACCTTAGCACCCTGGCCATTCCCCTTCCCCACCTCTATACCTGTCACTAGACTTCAGAAAAGAGGCCAAGAAAAAGGCAGGAAAAAGAAGGGCCAGGTGGAGGAGTGTAACGATTGGAATAACGCCACCTGCTGGATACTTACTGTAGAGGAGTTCTGCCCATGAAGGGAAGGTCTTTGAGGGCAAGACCAGGAGTCAGGAAGTGACGCGGGCTAGTGGGAGGAGGAAGGAAGAGACTGGCGCTCAGTCTCGCGCTCTTTTCCTCTGGACTCTGGTGGAGAAGGGAGCTAGAAATGTGCTCTCCCTTTAATAGATAGAAATCTAGGCCTTTTTCTCTCTCTTTACCAAATTCTTATTCTCCTTAATAAATGCTTAAAAGTCTAACTCTTGCTAAAGCTTATAATTTATTGGCGACCACTCATTAGATATTTTAGACAGTTTAGCTAGAATTTTAACCCTTAACAGGAGGAATGTGAGAAAGGGAATTAAAGTAGTCTGAAGAACTGGTGCACCATTCCCCTTTCTTACCCGCCCTCCTTCAAATTTTGGAATTTAGGACTGCTTCCATTACAGGATGGTGGAAAATAGAGCAAACATGGGCAACTTTTTAACTCAAATTGTTCCACAACTGATGGGTTTGTCTGTTTATTTTTGAGTGAAATGGAATCTGTGGAACATGCAGATGTCCTGATAATGCTAGGGACTTGTTTCTAATCTTGTGCAAGGGAATGGGTTGTGACTTCATCCTTGTGTATGTGCACACATATGCAATAGCCAATTTTATAAGCTGTGGGAAGCATATTTATGTTTGACTGGAAATGAGACCTTGCTGAAAAACACATTGCTGTGATGGAGTCATTTTCCTTTATTTCCTCATAGGTAATAAAATCATATTCTTTTTGAGCACAGAGACCTGCCGGCCTCTCTGAGCACAGATAACAGCATGTAACTCATTTGTATGTGATGATTTTTATCTTCACCTTGAGATACCTTAGATGGAAATTTAGATATGCTCTTCAAGCTGTGTCTACATGTATATATGCACACATACACATCTAATTTGATTGAAAATGTTTCTACACAGAACCACATTTTTATTATCAGACTCCCTACCCCCTCCCCACAAAAAAAAAAATTCTCTAGGATCTTACAAACACTGAAATAGTGGAAGATACTTAAATGGGCATTTGATGAAATACAAAATCTTTTTTTTAGTGCCTTCTATCCCAATACATTAAAAAGCCATATTGAGGGCAGCTATACGTCCTCAAAGAAATGTCTCTCCTGACTGCATACTCTATATTGTATCTTGTTCTTTAAAATTTCAGTTGATTACATATGCTATCACATGTGATCCATCTGGGAGGCTTCTGTGTTGGCAGAAGGGCTGAACCATCACCCTAGGGGCAGGATAGATCATAGAGGGTTTGTAATTGGCACTAGTGGAGAAGATGGTAGCATAATGATTCAGAGATCACTGAAATGCTAAAGTGAGTAGGGAGAGTTCAATTTTTTTAAGAGTTTAATTCTGTAAAATCATGTTTTTATTTTTAGAAGGGGTAGTCAACATGATTTTAAATAAATTCCCTATATTTGTCACTTCTAACTGGCTTTTTTGACAAAAAAATCTGAGGTTGGATTTATTGGGCTGATATGGCTTTTGTATGATGAAACATCTTTCAGTAAAAGGAAAAAATGAAGGGATATAAGCACTTTTTATATGGTCAAAGGTCAATGAATCACAAAATTGGAGAGTTGGAAAAGACGTCAATAATCTTCTATTCCAAATCACTGTAATTTGCTTAAATTGCTTTAATTTTCAGTTTGTCCATATCTTTTGGACCTATATTCTATTATCCAGAGTGCTAGATATATCTCCAAACTTTATGTAATCTCAATATTCGAATGTCATCTAGCCCATACTCACTATCTTTTCCACAAGAGTGGTGTAAGATATTTGTTCAAAGGTTTAGGGGCAGCTAGGTGGTGCAGTGGATAGATCACCAGCTCTGGATTCAGGAGTACCTGAGTTCAAATCTGGCCTCAGGCACTTGACACTTATTAGCTGTGTGACCCTGGGCAAGTCACTTAACCCCCATTGCCCTGCAAAAAAAAAAAAAAAAGAGAGAGAGAGATCAAAGGCTTAGCTAAAACCTAAGTAAACTGTATTTTCAGTAGTCCTCTGATGTATATATTTAGTAAATATATCAAAAAAGGATATAAGATTAGTCAGGCATGATGTGTCCCGTGTTCACTAGCTATCTCTTAAATGATCTAGATTCCCCACCTACCCATCCCACCCCCATTGAAGTCAAGCCCACTAGCCTATAGTTTTCATGTACTGTTCTTTCCCTTTTGAAAATTGCAATAACATTTGCTTTTTTCCAGTCCTGTAATCTCTCCCTCATTTTCCAAGAGTTTCTTGAAAAAATACCATGATAGTGACTTATTTCAATCTTGTCAATAAATGAAGATCTCTCTTTAATGACAGAGCTACTGAATCTTAGACAAAGTAATAAATGGGAGGCATGCAGATTTTGAAGATTAAGCAGGAAATCAACTTGTCTTCCTCCCACTCCCTTGGAGTGGGCTATTAAGAAGGTATATTAAGTCACCCTAGCTAAGAGAGGAACTGAGGACTTAAAGGGATAGCTCTAAAAACCAGAGAAAGTCAGAAACAGATGATAGCTTGAGAGAATGGTATGATCAACTGAAGGGTATTATTTTTTGTTTGTTTTATTTTGTTCTTGTTTTTTTAAGAATGGAGAAGCCTTAAGGAGGGAAGGAAACAGTATATAGGTAGGTAGCACAATGGGTAGAGTGTTGTTACACTTGGGAGTCAGGAAGCCCTGAGTTGTAGGAAGTCAGAACTGAGCCCAGGACTCACAGCACCTGACATCCCAGGGCAAAACTACTGTTATCCTGGCTCCAATCCATTTAACCAGGAAATTGCTCAGGGACCAACTCCCTTGACCTAAGAGCTTTGCACAGAGCAAGGCCAAAAGCACCAAGGTAAAGATTTATCTTAGGGATAATTCTGAGCAGTTTCAGGTCCCAGAGGGAATTGGTAGCTTCCCTCTGTAGTAGCAAGGCTGAAACAGGATGAGCTGCAGAAAGATATGGTAGAAAAAAGGACAATAGTGGCAAATTAAAACAGGCAGAAAGAGAAGGCAGAGAGGACAGTTAGCATTAGAAGCAAGACCAATGAGGACCAGCAGAGCCCAGGGGAATGCATTTATATAAGTTTAATAGTGAGCTTTAACAACCATTTTAAAGCACATTGTTAATTAACAAACATTTATTAAAAGCCTACTATGTAGGGGCAGCTAGGTGGCACAGTGGATATTCAGGAGGACCTGAGTTCAAATCTGGCCTCAGACACTTGACACTTACTAGCTATATGACCCTGAGCAAGTCACTTAACCCTCATTGCCCCACCAAAAAAAAAAGCCTACTATGTAGCTGTGTGACCCTAGGCAAGTCACTTAACCCCAATTGCCTCACCAAAAAAAAGCCTACTATGTACAAAGTACTATGCCAGACACTGGGACAGAAATGACACAATGTGTGCCCTCAGGGTGCTTACTTTCTTCTGGGAAGACTATAATACATATGCAGATAACACAAGACAGAGAATGTTAGCAGCAAAAAGATCCAGAAAAAAAGTATTCTAGGAATGTTTGAGGAGTGAGACATTTTCTGGTGGGAGGAATCAGAAAATGCTATATGGAAGAGATGGCCCCTGGAAAGAAAGTAAGGATTCTGACAGGTAGAGGTAAATAAGGAGCATATGCCAAGGCTGCCTAGACTGTTGCAAATAGCCAGAGGTAGGAGAAGGTATATTATTCTACCTTTATTAGAGAACCATTCTTTTGTAAATCAAAGTAATTACTTAATTTAAAAGTTAAAGGGAATCCTGATTTTACTTTTTATCTTTTCCTATGTCAAACTAATATATTTTGTAAGTCTATATTTATTTTTCCTGTTCTTAATACTATGTTGTTCATTCATTTTGGTCATGCCCAACTCTTTGTGACTCTAATTGGGGTTTTCTTGGCAAAAATACTGAAGGGGTTTAGTATTTCCTTCTTCAACTAATTTTACAGATGAAGAAACAGAGGCAAATAGGGTTAAGTGACTACCTAGTGTAGCAATATTAATTTTGGGAGAATGTTTCAAATTTTGTTTTCATTATGTTTCATGCATAATAACAGGACAATAATTGTAAAATCCCTAAAAGATTCTGAATTTCCTTAGACATGTTTTTGAGAACTCTCATTGTTTGATTTGATTGTTGACAAAGCTATTTAAAGTTGTATTAAGCTCAATTTCATAGGAAACTTTCCCAGCTGATTACCAGTATCTGAAACACCTGCCGGACTTTACAATCACACGCGAAACTCCACAGCTGAGACTTGTTAGTTGATCATCAGCATCCACACCTGAAAGACTTTCACACCACAACTACACTCAGAGGACATCCCAAGAATCATCTGAGAAAAGACTTCCAAAGACTTAAATGGACATTTTCCTGTTTTACACTATTTGTAATGTCCACTTTCTAAAGGGGAGTGCCCCCTTTAGTTTACTGTCAATGCATCCCTCAATTTCTTTTCTCTCTTTTCATTCCCTTTACATTGTTAGTCATAAGTATCTGCGATGTTATTGCTTCATTAAGGAAACAATGTTTCCTTACAAAGCATAGGGGGGAATGTGAGAAAATAATGGGATTTGGCAGATACTCAAAGGCCCACCTGGAGATTAATCTAAACTGATTGACTTTGCTGATTAGTCTACTTCAAGTTAATTAGATTGTAACCACACTTGGCTAGCCCTTAAGAAGATATTATTCTCAGAAGCTAAGGACTTTGAACTCAAGAGAAGACCACCTGAAGGTGAATCAATGGATTTGGATGATGCTAACCAATCAACTTAAAGCAGTGTGTAAGGAACGCTCTGTAAAAAGCTTCCACACTCAGTTTGAGGGGCAGTTCGTGGTTGAAGCAAGCTCATGGTAGAGGACATGAGGAAGAACCAGACCAGGCTGGAACTCTAAGCTAGGTAGGTCTTTTTTTAACTTTCTGAACTCCACATGTTTTCCTTTTTACTAATACCTAGTATGCTTTAATAAATGATTAATGCCCCAAGACTAGTGCTAAAGCTTCTAATTTAAGGAGACCACACATTTAGATTTTAAACATCATACTAGCGACTTCAACTAGTAAGTGTCTGAGGCTAGCTTTGAACTCAGGTCTTCCTGACTCTAGGCCCAAAGATTTATCCACTGTGTCACATAGCTTATTTAAATATTTAAATATATCCTGCAATTATTTTTTTGTTGCAAGTGTGATTTCTTTCACACAACAATAATAGAATGAATACCCTTAGTTTCTATCCTCTTCAAAGTAACTATAGTTTGATCTTATTCTATATTATAGAATTTGGAAAAACTGTGCCTCTCTCTTAAAATCAAATAATCCTCTAAAAAAAGACTTTTAAAAACTTGTTTAGCTACCATTTTTTCATCATTTTTGTTTTGTTTTGTTTTCTGGTTGAGCTAATGCAGCACACCAAAGAACTGGCAGGATCCATCCTACCTGACAATATTGTGCACTACAGATGGAAAAAAAAATCTTCCATTGCAGAAGGGAAGAAAGCAATTTTGTCAAAGGGAGTAAGGCTTATTTTGTGCTCTCAGTATTAGGCAAATTCCACTTTTTTCTATTAAATTCAGAAGCAACATCCTTTATGAGAAGGCACAAAGGCAAGAGGTATTAAATTCATGTCCCAGGTTTCCTGTTTTATTCCAGAATTCATCCTCCCATTCTGTACATTTAGAGGACAAAGTGAATAAATGATTCCAGGCTGTCAGAAGAAGCAGCTAAAATGGTAATTGGCATTTCTTCAACCTAGGAGCACAAATGTGAATTGTTCACATCTGCTTTGCTGAAAGTATGGGCATAAAAACAAAATAAGGAAAAATAATATGATAAAAGGTATTAGCTATCTTTTTCAGAACATTTATTGCTCCTACTATAAATCATATCATTAAGATGTTTTCACTTCTGCATGGTCTGATAATTTGAACATGTGGGAAAATCATTCTAATTAATGAGATACTCCAAAGGAAGTCATTATAATAACTGAAAAAAGTTGTTCTCCCCTGTAAGTCATACCACTCAATGTTATCTCATGGATTCAGCACACAAAAATCACAGAATAAAACAATATTTAATTAAGGATATAGAGATCATTTTAATTCTCACTAAAGGTCACTAAAGAAAGACCAGCACCTATAATACCAGAATTTCTTGCTTGCTAGATCATCGGGAACTATTTTTGCTCTTCCATACATTTTTCCCATCCCAGTAAGCAGAACACATCAGCATTTTTTGAGTAGGCAAATGTGCGTGCTTTGATTAAAATATTATAATGTCATCCTCCTTCCTAGAATGTTTTCTTTTTCTAAATGAACTAGTATGTACTTTTTAATCTGTGTAGCATGACACAGCATGCCCACCCTCCTGGTAAGAAACATCTCCATGTTATCTCTCTTTCTAAAAGCTGCCTTTGTTTGAGGCACTTGACTTCAAAAGCAAGTGGTCTAACACAATTGCTTTCAGTTGATGAGATATACTGAAGTGGTCTCAGTGGCTGCTTGATAACATTTCTCAATAAAATATGTATTAGACACAATTTTTTCTAGGACAAAGGAAGGAAGGAGGAAGATTAAAAACATTTGAAAATTAAATTATGGCATACCAACCCACCAAAACATCACAATATATGACATCTCAAAGTTAGCATATTATTGGTATGCCATCTTTTTAGGGTATACTTTAATTGTTAGAGAATTAAATAATTATCTCAGACCATTAAATTGTTAGGCACAAACCTGCCCTTTGCATCTAGACATGATTTTTAGACTGAACAATGAGATAAACTCTGGCTCAATGTTAACTAGTTCACTGCCATTCTCCTCCTTTGAAAATGGTGTTCTCAGCGCCTGTATGTCACACAAGTCCATCCAGTGGCTTCATTCCATTCAAATCCACAAGCATTTATTAGGTTCCAGCTATATATAAGGCATTCTGCCCAGTGCCAGGCACACAATAATCAAAACAAAACAAAACAGAATAGAATAGAATAGAATAGAATAAAGCCCTTAGAGCTAATTGAGGGAAATGACATATATGCAGATAAGTTAAAATGATCTGAAGAGGGGAAAGGCACTAACAACTAGGGAGATTAAGAAAGAATTATTGGCATCCAATATGAGTCTTGGAAGAAGCTAAGTATCGTAAGAGGCAGAGGTAAGGAGGGAGCACACAACAAGCACAAGGACAGCTTGGTAAAGGCAGGAGGGCAGGAGATAGAATTTTTCTCTTCCTCTCTCTCTCTCTCTCTCTCTCTCTCTCTCTCTCTCTCTCTCTCTCTCTCTCTCTCTCCCCTCCTCCTCCCCCTCCCTTCCCCCCTCCCTCCCTCCCTCCCTCTTTTCTACAGTCTTCTGAGTTTCATCTCTTCAATTCTCCCTGTCAGCCATCTCATGTCTAGTCTGCTACACTAGAAAGCTTTTTCCTCTGATAAGGGCAAACTGGCAGCTCTTTAGTCACAGCCAGAGGCTACAAACCAACCCACCCAGCAAACAAAAGTCATGCAGAGTACAAGATTAAATACTTTGTTTTAACCCCTAAGTCTAGGAATGAGATTACAGTCCTCTTAGCCTGAAAATGATCTAATTTAGGGTTACAAATTCCCAAGATCCTATCTGGCTTGGTATGACTATGATCTAGAACAAAAGGGAAGAAAAGGAAACAAAGTCATCCTATAAAATGAAAAGTCCTTGAGGACAGCAAGTAGCTCAATTTCATATTTGTATCACTGTTACCTAGGTCACACAGTGTCTAGAGTGCTGGGCCTGGAATCAGGAAGACTCATCTTCCTGAGTTCAAATATGGCCTCAGACACTTAGTTGTGTGATTCTGGGCAAGTCTTTTTTTTTTTAATTTTTTTTTTTTTTAGTGAGGCAATTGGGGTTAAGTGACTTGCCCAGGGTCACACAGCTAGTAAGTATTAAGTGTCTGAGGCCGGATTTGAACTCAGGTCCTCCTGACTCCAGGGCGGGTGCTCTATCCACTGCACCACCTAGCTGGCCCTTTTTTTTTTATTATTATTTTTTTTTTAGTCTGGGCAAGTCTTTTAACCCTGTTTGCTTCAGTTTCTCATCTATAAAATAAGCTGGAGAAGGAAATGACAAACCACTCCAGTATCTTTGCCAAGAAAACCCCAAATGGGGTCATGAATAGATGAACACAACTGAACAATAGCACCTAGAACAGTACCTGGGTTATAGTAGGCATTTTAATACATTCTTGTTGATTGTTACATACATCTGGTCTGAACTCATACAAATTTGTCAGCAGCAAGACCCCCCAGGTTTGGCATCATGTTTTGGTTAGGTAAAAACCTTGTCACCTCCACATGCAAATAAATGTTTGCTGAGGTTTAGTTTTGAATGGCCCAAAATGGTCCTTCCAACAGAAACAGCACACGGATAAGCCATCTGAAGTGAGGCACATGAATCTGCAAATGGACTGCTTGCCATGAATCGAGAGCAGGACAAGCAGACCACAATTTGGTCAATCTATTCATTTTTGCCTGTCCTCACCATGGATACTGATGACCACAGCCAAACCAAATAGATGAGGATTCCCCACTTCACTTAAGGCCATTGAAATGAATGTTTTCATTGTGGTTGGCTGATTTCATGTCCATAGATATGGCTTTCATTTTTTCTTGCTGTTCTTGAATTAGTAATTTGCCTAATGATGCAGGGCCATTAGATGGTAGCCTAAATAAGTAAAAACTCAAATCAAGAAAGATTTACCAAATACGGTTTGGCTGGAACCGGTTAGTGAGGCTGAGAAACGAAAGTGTGCTTTTATTGGACATTGAGACATTCTTTAGGGATCAAAGGAGGAAGAGAGGAAGAGGAAGAGTACAGAGATTTTGATTCAGTATTAACTATCTCCAGGTAATTTATTCTAAAGCATAGCTATTCTTGGCTTTATCCAAATTAGAAAGGATTCTGGTTATCCATAAATTGAGACAATAAGATTGCAATATATGCATAGTTCAGCATTCTAAAATTAGGATATTTACATTTGGACAGCTTCTTAAAAGGCAGCTTCCCTGTGGGACCCTCATTGTGGTTGCTCTGTGGTTCACCAAGCCATTATACATGTTTCACTGTGAATGCTAAAAGGGAAATTTTTCTTTTTCTTTCTTTCTTCCTCTTTGTGTTAGAAGAATTCTCTTTGGAGGGAATTTAAGGATTTTATTGTGACTTTCACAGTAGTCAGTTGCTCTTTGCTGGTTATCCTTTGTGAATCACACACTGGGTGCAGCATGGAGGTGGGAGTTTCTATGAGAAAGTGCAGGAAAAAAGAATAACACGCCTAATGCTTTCAGCATCAGTACATTTTAATGCTGTAAACTTTTTTATGACAATATACTATCACAAGTTTAAAGAATGAGATGGAGTGGAGGAAAAAGAGAAAAGTAAAGTGAAGGGGTGATCAGACATTGTCAGTACCACACGGTATTTTCACATTTCACATTTCAGCTTTGACCTGCAAACACAGCATAGAGACAAAACAGGGCTCTGTAGGATGACTGGAACCAAGGGAGATGAAAAAGGTACTTGTGTCACATTGTATGGTATGTGATCTAGATGTGCAATTTGACAGTTGGACAGAAATTCTATGGGGAAATTTTCAAAGACACAAGTGGGAAGTCTCGATACTATAATCTAAGCAACTCACTAATATGGCTAACAATTTTATTCTAAGCAACTGGGAAGTTGTTTAGGAAGAAACACATTTGTCTGTGTTTAAAATAACATATTTCCGTGTAAATATCCAATTTTGTAAATAATTGGACTTCTCTAATGAGAATGCCTAACCACACAAAACTTAACTTCTCAATGTAGTTACCTCACTGGGCATGTTGCCCATGTATGGGGCCAGGAATTTAATTAGCGTTTAAGAATTTTTAGAAAACTGGTTTAAGTCAGTTCAAGTTCCCATTTCATCTTCTCAGACAGAAGAACAATGAATAAAATCATCATTATACCTTGAAGAAGGATGGAAGGAAGGGAGAAAGCCCAGATCTATATATCCAGCCCTGATCTCTTTTGTATACTAGTCCCATTTCATCACATTCCTACTGTATATTTTGAACTGGATGTCCCACAGGCATATGAAATGCAACATCTCCAAAACAGAGCTCTTTATCTTTTACCCCATATTCCAAATTTTCCACCATCCTTGGTTCACAAGCTAGGTTCACAACTTCACAATTATCCTGACTCTTCACCTACCTTTATTCCAATCATAGTCATAACCAATCAATTGAAAATTTGATCAATTTTACCTCCCCAATATCTTTTACATTTTTTTCTCTTCATATCATACCACTCTAACAAGCTCTGGTCCCCTTGATCATAGATAATTATATCATTTTGACAGTTCTTCTTACCTTCAATCTATTCTCTTTCTAATCCATTCTCACATAGCTGATAATATGACCTTCCTTAAAGCACAGATCTAACCATGTCACCCCCCTGTTCAAGGAGCTCCATTGATTTGGTCTCTATAATCTCTATGATCAAATATAAACCTTCCTTGATTGACATGTAAAGTAGCTTTTCCCAACCCAGTTCAAATTTACCCTTCCAGATTTATTACACAGTATTCCTCTTCACACCTTCTATAGTCCAGCCAAATGGACTTTCTTGCATTTCTCAAACATGCCACTCCACTCTATCTGGCTTCTCCATGCCTTTGGAAGTTCTCTATTCCTAGAATGCACTGCCTCCTTATCTCTGCCTTTTAGAAACTCTAGTTTCCATCACAACTCAGTTTTAAAGCCATCATCTACATATAACCCTTCCTGATAATCGAGCTATTAGTGCCTCCCCACAAAAGTGCCTCATATTTACTTTGCACATGTTTGCAAATAGGAAATGTTGTGTCTCCTGATAGAGTGTAAGCTTCTTGATGGCAGAGACTGTTTTGTTTTTTAATTTCTTTTAGTGAGGCAATTGGGTGTAAGTGACTTGGCCAGGGTCACACAGCTAGTAAGTGTTAAGTGTCTGAGGCCGGATTTGAACTCAGGTCCTCCTGACTCCAGGGCCAGTGCTCTATCCACTGCACCGCCTAGCTGCCCCCGAGACTGTTTTGTTTTTGTCGCCTCCATCCTTTGTATTTGTATATGGTGGGTACTTAATAAATAATTATTGATTAAAGTAAGGGAGGAAAGAAGGAAAACCTGTGATCTAAAAAATCCAAATGTCATAATAATATCCGATCTCTTTAGTCATATGTTCATCATTAAATTTTCTCTCACATAATTATTTATTGTTTCTATGCTTGTTCTTTGACTCATTATTTAGGGTTTCATTGTTAAGTCTCCATTTAGGTCTGTGTCTTTTATTTGTGGTTCCTGAACCAATAACTATTTTTATTGGATTATGGTATGTAAAATATATTTACTCTTTCTCCCTCTTGTACATTTATTTGTAATATTTCTATGCCTTAATATATGGTCAATTTTTGTAAAAGTTCCACATGGTGCTGAGAAATATGTATATTCTTTTGCAGTCCTATTTAGAAGACACCATAAGTCTTTTAACTCTAGTTTCCCCAGCAATTTGTTCAGTTCCATATTTTCTCTTTTCCTTATTTTTCTGTTAGACATAATCTAAAACTGCAAGATTTCATAATCTCTTGTCACGGTTGTGTTATTGTCAGTTTCTTCTGGTGGCTCAGTTAAAGTTATCTTCATGAATTTTAATGCTAAGGCATTTGAAGTATATAAGTTGTTGTTTATGGTTCACCATAATGTAGTTTCCTTGTTCATCGCTTTGTATATTTTTAATGTTTATTGAACATTCATCCTTTTTCATTTATGGTTAAGCTCATATTTGCAGTGTAGATCACCCTGGGCTGCATCCTAAACTCCATTGCTCTTCAGATCACATTATACCATTTTCTCCTGTGTTTTCTGGTGGGTGTTGTGTTATTTAAGTTTCCTTTCCTTTCCTTTATATTTGAAGCTCTTACTCCTGATCAATTATAGAATTTGTTTCTAAATTGAATTATTAAACTTAACCACTATGTGTCTTGGACTTTACAGCCTTGGTTTTGTTTGTTTGTTTGTTTTCCTGCAGATAATCTGTGAACTCCTTCAACCGATATTTTACTTTCTGGGTTCAGAAGTTCTGAGCAGTTCTCTTGTATTATTTCATGTGTTAAGATAGTAAGG
This sequence comes from Dromiciops gliroides, assembly GCF_019393635.1. Lineage (NCBI taxonomy): Eukaryota > Metazoa > Chordata > Mammalia > Microbiotheria > Microbiotheriidae > Dromiciops > Dromiciops gliroides. The sequence goes on from NC_057865.1 coordinate 130,853,774, forward strand.
GTTTTTTGTCTTTTCAAACTCTTCTGGGTGACCTATGATCCTTAGGTTGTCTCTATGTATCCTGTCTTCAAGATCAATATGTTCTGCTTAGCGAGCATATTTTCTTTCTTTCTTTTTTTTTTTTTTTTGCAGGCAACAGGGGTTAAGTGACTTGCCCAGGGTCACACAGCTAGTAAGTGTCAAGTGTCTGAGTCCGGATTTGAACTCAGGTACTCCTGAATCCAGGGCCGGTGCTTAACTACTGTGCCATCTAGCTGCCCCGGGCATATTTTCTTTTAATGCTATTTTTTTTTTTTTGCTTCTCTTCTTCAAAATTGTCCTTTACTTCTATGTATTTGTATTCCCAATCAATTTTTATTTTGTTTCTTTGATGAGACTTGCCATCACATATTTCAATTTCTCTATTCTGTCAATTTTTTTTGGTGTGTAGGCCATAAAATCTGATCTCATTCTTATTTCTCTTTTAAACCACTCAGTAATCACATGTTGTAGTTCCATGTTCTCCTCAAATTCCACAATGTTCTCTGTCTCATTAAGTATTGGGTCATTTCCCTTTGTTTTGCACTGTTGATTCATTGATGTCTAAACTTATTTACTAGATCTAGAGACCACATTTCTTTCTGAAGTTAATGTTTTTCCTGCTGATTTATGTGCTTAAAGTTCAAAGTCTTTTATTTTTCTTCTTTCCAAGATCTTTGATAATTTCAGACTATTCCCTACCTCTCTTATCTTCTCCTATTGTTCATTTTCTTACCCCCTTCCCTTCTGATTTTCAGATTCCCCTGGGAGCTGGATCTCAAAGCAGCTCAGCTTTTTTTCATGCTAGGTAATTCACTGTTCACCCACCTAGGTCTCTAACCTGAGTGGCTTTTGGGGGGACAGAACTGTCTCCAGCTGGATGCTGGGCTCTTTTCCTTAGGGTTATTGGAGAGTCACATAGTGTCATCTGTTCCAGTGTCCTGTCCCTTTCCCTCTGTTCTCTGGCCCAGGACAAGCAGTTCAGAAAATTGACACACTGGTGTTATCAAGTTGATTTCTGTCATTTGGATCTCCAAGACTCTGGCAAGAGGAGGAGAAAGGTCAAGGTGTAGATGTTGAGTTCTATTTCAAGTAGAGACTCATAGCCTACCTCTTTTCTTGTTCTCCTACATAGATCTTTTGTGATATAGAATGCTACCATGGGACTGGCTAGCTGTTGTAGCCCTGGAAAACTTCTACAGCTCAGAGCTCAGGTCTTTATGGCACTGGAAAGAGATGGGGTGGAAAAGAGACCAGAGTATGGAGTTGTATTTTTTTTACAAGTCCATTGTTTGGTCCTTGGGTCAGCCAGTATAGGCTTGCTGCTGGTAGTATGATAAGCAGTGGGAAAGGGGGTACTAAGTAAGCTCAAAGTAGCCATTAGTTCATAGCTTGCTTGTTTAACCTTCTCCTGTTCATTTCTGTTTTGGAGAGGTTTGAGAAGTCATTCGGATCAGAGAAACTGTCTAGTCTTCCATTTTCTTGGTCATATCTAAACAGCCATTCATATCCATTTTTCTTTTTGGTTCCCTCTATCTTCAAGTGGCAGGTATGAAAAGAGAAATCAAACCCATTAGTTGTGTCACTAAGGGTTTTAACTTCTTGCTCAGTACTTAATAAGCTCTGCTTTCTACATTCCTCCTAACAGTATCATTAATCCCCCATGTGAATCACCAGAAGTAGTTAATGGCCATTAGATCTGACAATCTGGGGGAGACTCTTCATCATGTCTCAGATGAACATCCCAGGAAGACACCATACTTCCCTATTTCTCATGTGAAGTAGACAAATGACCATGCTCCAGTTCCCATCTCCATGCTTTTGCACTGACTGTCCCTGCTACAGAAAGTTGTTATCTACTATAATTTATTTTTGTTGCTCTGACTGGTCCTGGATAGCTTAACACTTTGGTGATTAAATGAAGAGCTAAAAAGATCTAGAAAAGCTACATTTATGGATCACATTAAATAAGATAAATTATAATAGAAATAAATGTTAGGTTCAAAAAGCAACTGTACAAATAAGACCTTAGTATTTTATCACAATTAGTATTAGTCAACTGGATGACATTGGCCAAAAAAAATCTAAAGTAACCTTTGCTAACAGAGGCAAAATATTCAGGAAAAAGTTAAAACAGGGTAAGAATACCACTGATATTCTATTCTGGTCACAGCATTTTCAACATACTCTTTTCCATCCAGTCAACCAGCCAGTAACATGTTTAAGTATCCATGATGTAGCAGTAGTACAAAGCATTGTGCTAGTAGCTGAAGATATATAGACAAAACAATAGCTAGCATTTATATAGTACTTGAAAAGCAAAGTGCTTTTGAAATGTGGCATTTTATCTTCACACCAACCCAGGGAGATAGGCACTATTATTATCTCCATTTTACAGATGAGGAAAGTGAGTCAATTAGAGGTCAAATGACTTGCCCAAAGAAAGACAGCTGGTATGTGTCTAAGGCAAGATTTGAATCCAGGTCTTTCTGTCCCCAAGACCAGCACTCTATTCACTATGCCCTCTAGACTAGGAGGGCATTAAAATGGTTGCATTTAGAAGATGTTTAAGGTGGTGAAAAGACTGGAGAATATAGCATATAAAGTTGAAGGAACTGAGAATACTTAGAATGAAGACTTAAAGGTCAGGTGATAGCCAGCTTCAAGTACTTGAAGAGCTGTCTTATGAAAGAGTGTTTAGATTTGTTCTAGTTATCTCCCAAAGGCAGGACAAGAAGCAATAGGTAGAATTATCAGTGTGGCAGGTTTCAGTTCACTAGAAGCAAATACTTTCTAATGCTTAGAATACTCCATAGATGGAATGGGCTGTCTCAGAGGGTAGTGAGCAGCCCATGAAGTAAGGTTCTCAGTCATGGGTTGGCTGACCACTTGCCAGAAATGTGGTAGAGGGAATACCTGTTCAGGGATGAGCTGAAATAATTGTCTTCTATAACTTCCAACTCTGAAATTCTGCTCTGTCACTTGGCAACTGAAGATACTGGTCATATTCGCTTTAATAAAACAAGAAGCTGTTTCTTTCTCAGAGGGTTCAGGTCTACTTTCTAAGCCAAAAAAACTCAAACCTGACAGCTCCAAAGCTTCAGGGATCTTTTTTCAGTTTCTTCTCACAGTCTTAGACCATAGGATCCTAGAGCTAGATCTAGAGAGGGCCTTAAAAGTCATTTAGACCATGGGGGCAGCTAGGTGGTGCAGTGGATAAAGCACCATTCTTGGATTCAGGAGGACCTGAGTTCAAATCCGACTTCAGACACTTGACACATTAGCTGTGTGACCCTAGACAAGTCACTTAACCCCCATTGCCCCACACAAAAAAGAAGAAAAGTCATTTAAACCAACATTTCATTTTTCCATATAAGTATACTGTGGACCAGACAGGTTCAATGACTTTCCCAAAGTCACCTAGGCAATAAGTAGTAGAAGAGAGATTAAAACTTGGGCCCTATGGCTCCAAATTCAGTGTTTCTTTGCACTACATCACATTGCCTAAACTCCCAACACAAGGAGAGATGGCTTCTTCTAATTCTTTTTCTCTTAGCTTTCCCAAAGAAGCACCCCGCCCCATTCTTTCCAGGAACACTTCATTCTTCTTGATAAAGTGGAGAGCAAAGAAGCACTCACCCTTGACTGTCCTAGCAAAAGCAAGTTCCATTTTTTGCACATGTAGCTATTATTTGGCACTGGCAAAAAAAAAAAAAAAACAAATATTTCTCAGTCTCTGTAGGTCAATGGAAAATTCCTTTTGGACTCCATATACTTCTCTGTCTCTTTTGTTCTTGTTCCTGCTTGCAGTTGGTGGAAGTGGTATGTTTCATGAGAAAGGCTTTACCTGCTGTGAGCTTTCCCCAATTGTTTTTCTCCCGATGGTATAACTATTCAGAAAACAGTGAGTAGAAAAATCTCTAACAGATACTAGTGGACCAAGTTGTTTAACTTCTCAGTGCCCTCAAGCAACTTTCTCATACAACAGTATAAATTGCAGAACATTTACCCAAATCTGCTGTGGCAGAAGAAGCGTGCTCACTGGGAGTTCCCTAAACCAATAAAAACCTCCCAGGCAGGGGCAGCTAGGTAGCGCAGTGGATAAAGCACCAGCCCTGGATTCAGGAGTACCTGAGTTCAAATCCGACCTCAGACACTTGACTAGCTGTGTGACCCTGGGCAAGTCACTTAACCCCCATAGCCCTGCAAAAAAACCAAAACAACAACAACAACAACAAAACCTTCCAGGCACCTTTACTGCCCTCAACCTCCCCAAAATATCCTACTTGCTTGGTCTTCAGGTGTTTGATCTACAAATCCCAGCTTTCTTCAAACTTCCTAAGTCAAACAGTATTAGTATTTAGCTGTGGTTTGGGAGGTCTTATATAAAAAAAAAATCTAACTTTTTTTTTTTTTTGCGGGGCAATGGGGGTTAAGTGACTTGCCCAGGGTCACACAGCTAGTAAGTGTCAAGTGTCTGAATCCGGATTTGAACTCAGGTACTCCTGAATCCTGAGCCAGTGCTTTAACCATGGTGCCACCTAGCTGCCCCGAAATCTAACTTTCAAAAACATTTCTCGCCCCTTCTGTTGCCTTTTCTCTATTCACCACTAATCAGACTTCAGAAACCATTCATATCTTAACTCTGCTCTTTCCAGCCTTACTTCCTAGAAGTAGATTTCTCTCTACTTGATGTAATGAATTTGGGTTTCATTAGCTCTGTTCCCCAGACAAGTTCTCTTTAATTCTGGTTGCTCTCTAGGGCATCTTTGTCTTTTTTGCCTACTCTCTGTCCCTCAACTCCCTTTTTCATAATATTTAGTTTTTGAAGATATACTCTATTCTTGTGGTAGCCTCTCTGTACATATTGGATGGATGGATGGATGGATTCCTTCATTCCCACAAGTTTCCATCTCATCTTTAGCTGGATTTTTTTTCTTCCTCTCTAACTTATCTAACTTCCTACTCCACCCCACCCTGTGAACCAGTGACTTAAAACTGAGATCCCAAGTGCTTTCAAGAGTCTTTTGAACATTTTCTAAACAATGTTCAAGTGCCCATTAGAACTCTAAAAACCAGGTTTAGTGACCCTGTGCCCATATAACAACAAATGAGAGAAAACCTTGAAGTCTAGGTGGGGAGGGGCTAGAGGAGGCAATATTCTTATATATTACAAGTCAGGATTTGGTAGTATATTTAAGAGCTAATTCAATGCATTGGAAGGGAGTTGGGAGGGGGGAATGATTACAAAATACCATCCAGTAGGCATTCTGATCATCTTACCAGATTCTTGTTTATAACCTCCTAAGATGTTTCTTTTTCTCAGTCTACTGTTCATACAAATGCCAGACTATTATTTCCTGGCCGTTGCTGGGTTATACCATACTCCTCAAGTCTTTTAATGGGTTTTGTTCAGTTGTTTTTCAGTCATGTGAGACTCTTTGTGACCCCATTTGCGATTTTCTTGGCAAATATGATAGAATAGTTTGCCTTTTCCTTCCTAACTCATTTTATAGATGAGGAGACTGAGGCAAACAGGGTTAAGTGACTCGCCCAGGGTCACACAACTAATAAGTGTCTGAGGCTGGATTTGAACTCAGGAAGATGTGTCTTCCTGACTACAGGCCCAGGCCCAGAACTCTATCTTATGTATCATCTAGCTGCCTTCTTTTAATGGTTCCCTACTCCCTAATGAGGAAAATTCATATGCCATAGCCTTGTCTACTATTCAAAACCTTTCAATATGCCAACTGATTGTTAGGAGATTAGGATCCTGTAGGGCTGGTAGGAAGAAGAGGAAAGTTCTATCCATAGCCCTCATCACTGATTGTGATGGGGTGGGGATGGTTTGTTGCAGTGCTATTAGGGCATTTAGGAGTGCCATGAAGACTATGTACAATGAAGTATGAATAGATAAACTCAGTCTTCATGTGTCTAGAACAGAAAGGTTGTGTTGTTGGGTTTTTTAATTATTTTTCTTTTTTCTTGGAGGCAATCAGGGTTAAGTGACTTGCCCAGGGTCACACAGCTAGTAAGTGTCTAAGACTGGATTTTAACTCAGGTCCTCCTGATTCCAGGGCCAATGCTCTATTAAACATTAAAACATTTCAGAGGGGCAGCTAGGTGGCGCATTGGATAGAGCACCAGCCCTGGAGTCAGGAGGACCTGAGTTCAAATCCAGCCTCAGACACTTAACACTTACTAGCCGTGTGACCCTGGGCAAGTCACTTAACCTCAATTGTCTCACCAAAAGAATAAATAAATAAAAATTGCAGAATAATCAAGGTATATATTCTAAGTACCAAAATAAGAACACAATGTGAGGAGTAAAAAAAAAAGTGCTTGCTTGGTTAGGGAGAAGTCTGGAGAAGCTGGGAAGCAGGCAGTCAGTGTTATGAGGTCTTAGCATCTTGTCTCCACCCTTCAGGTTGTAATTTTCGTACACAAAGGATAACCCCATTGTTTGTGTTGGCCTCATGAAGCCTAGAGAGAAAAAGCATTTTTAAGTGTGGGAACAAGTAATGATCAACCTATGATACCAGTCTAGTACTGCTTATCTGAATTGTATCAGCTGAGCTTGCTCCCAGTTCCCTTTGCTTGAGGGGAAAGTGGAGGTGGAAAAGCACATTGGGCAACATACACACACACCTACCTGTCTAGCTTTATCTCATACTACTCTCCATATATTCTATGACCTAATCATATTGTGCTACTTCTTGTTCCCCAATAGACTTCCAGTCCCCGTACTTTCCTACCTCTGGGTCTTTGATCACTCTGTTCCTTCTCTGTGGCGTGCTCTCCCCCAAGACCTTCCACCCACTGAACATTTCCTCATCCTGGAAAACCCAACTCATTGCCTGCTTCTCCATGAAACTTTCCTAATTCTCCTCATCCTGTCGATAATGGCCTCTTTTCTGCCTTCAAATAACATTTTGTTTGAACCTTTCATCCATTTATCAAATATGATTATGTTATTTTATGTTGTAGTCATTTGTACATATCTTATAGTCTCTAATTATAGTCTCTAATTAGAGTAAAAGCCCCATGAAGGCAAGGGCCCTCTCCTATCCAAAGTATATCTCCTGTAGCAAGAACATATCTCATACTTAGTAAGTGCTTAAAAATGTTCATTGAATTTGTTAGATTGAAAGACAGTCCTGGTTCATTCTGTGGGTTACTTATCCTTGGCAGGGAGAATAAGACCAGTAAGCAGCGGGCTTACTATAGATCATGAGATCTATAAAGCTTACCTAGTCCAGTGCCTGGAACGTAGTAAGCACTTAATAAATGCTTGTGAATTGATTGAATGGAATTTTCATTCATTGCTGTCTATTGTTGCCATTCAGTCATTTTTCACTCGTACCCAACTCTTCATGACACCATTTCAGGTTTTCTTGCAAAGATACTTGAGTGGTTTGCGATTTTCTTCTTCGGTTCATTTTATATATGAGGAAACTGAGGCAAACATGGTTAAGTGACTTGCCCAGGGTCATGCAGCCAGTAAGTGTCTGAGGCTGGATTAGAGCTATGGTTTTTCTGACTCCAGCACTCTATCCACTGCACCAGCTAGCTGCCTCAACCATTGTCAGACTAGTTCCAGTTAGAATGTTAGAATAGTTATCTATTTACATAAGGATCATTTCAGGTCAGTCACATATACAGGTGTCCTTGGCCCAAAAACTGTGAGGCTCTTCTGGGACCTAGAGAGAGCAGAGGCCCCACGTGATTATGGTGAAATCTTTAGAATGCTCCTTTTAAGCATAGTTTAAGAAATATCATGAAATTATATGCCAAGATGTCAGATGCCTAGCAAGCGCTACTTGGGAAAATTGAATTATTCACTCCACACAGGAATCTAGTCTACAGAGGCTCTCGACAAACTCAAATCTGTTTCTGCCTCTTGATTTTCCTCACACTAGGTCAGAAAGCTGCTGAACACATAAATGTTCTTAGTCTGTCAACCCTGGCATTCTCCAGCCCCTCTGACAACAGCCATTGAAAGCTGTTATTAAGGGATAATCTTATAATTCCCAGAATGAATTAGAGCAGAAAGCATGTACTGCTTCTCTCTGCTATCTAGTTGGTTGCAGCAGGTTAATTCTTTTTCCATTGTTCTGATCCTATAGTTTGCCTGTCAACAAAAAGGTTAAGTCACAAAGCCATACAACTAGTTTCTTTTCTGCTGAAAGGGCGGAATGCCTCATCCTTCCAGCAGAAAGGCAGTTAGTTAATTCGGAAATCCAGAAATGTGATTTGATGTGCTGTATCTTCAAAATATAGATGATTTCTTTCTTTTCAAACATTACCCCTTTTATCATAAAAAAAGTGTGTGTGTGTGTGTGTGCACGCGCACGTGCGCGTGCGTGCGTGCATGTATCTGTGTGTCTGTCTGTGTGTGTTAAGGTACAAATTGGAGAAAAAAAAACATTTCAAGAGGCAATAGGGGGTAGTAGATAGGACACTGGTTTTGGACTTAGGAAGAGCAAGGTTCAACTACTGCCTCAGATACTTATTAGTTATGTGAATCCAGGCAAGTCATTTAGCCCTTCTCTTCCTCAATTTCCTACTAATAAAATAAGCATGTTGGGCTAGGTGGCCTCTAAAATCCTTTCCAAGTCTAAACACATGATCTTATGATTGTCAAAGGAATCAAGACCTTTAGGCAGCTGAATGGTTCAGTGGATAGTGTTGGGCTTAAAGTCAGGAAGACTCGGGTTGAAATTCTACCTCACTCTTACTAGCTGTTACTTTAACAAATCATTTAATTTTGCTCAGCCTCAGTTTCCAAATCTGTTAAATGGGAATAATAATAGCATCTGTCTTACAGGGTTGTTTTAAGAAACAAATGAGTTAACATGTAAAGTGATTTTCAAACTTATTCACTAGATAAATGCTAACTATGCTGTTACCCATAATTTGGTTTCTTAAGTGTCTATTAAACTTAACAAAGTAACAGAATTGCCTTTTTGTGTCCTCTTTTGAACATTTTTGTTTTCTTCTTTTTTTTAATGTTTTCCTCAATATTCTTTTATTTTTTTTAATACCTGTCATTAGCCTTTAACTCACCCCCACCTCAAATAAAAGCCTTCCCATATAACAACTAAGTATACCCAGCAAAGCAAATCAACATCTTGGCTAGGTATGGAAAACATTCTTCTCCTTTGTCATCTCTAGTCCATCTCCTCTTTGCCAAGGAATGGTAGGTTTCTTTATTATTAATCTCCTGAAGTCCTGATTTGTCACTGCATTGATCAGAGTTCTGAAAGTCTTTCAAAGGTGCTTTCCTCTATATTATTGTGGTCATGCTATGAGTTATTGTTCTGGTTCTGCTTATTTAATTTTATTTTAGTTCACTCAAGGCTTCCCAGGTTTCCCTAAATCCTTCCTTTCCTAAGGTACAATTATATTTAATTAAATTCATAAGATACATCTTGTTCAAATTCCCAAATGATGGGCACCCACTTTGTTTCCAGCAAAGTTCAAAATAAAAGAATTTTTTACAAAAGAACTAAACTGTCTACATTTAGCAGTCATAGTTCTGTATTTACTAATTAACCAATAGCAAGAAGAGCCACTCTTCCCTTCCTTTAGTACAAAAAAAGTATTGCTATAAAATTTTTTGTGTATACGGCTTATTTCTCTATGCAATAAGTCTATTGAGTAAGTAGAAGTATGGTAGTAGGTAGCATCATGATATGCTTGTCATAATATCATTTTGTCTATGTCTGTAGATGTGAGAAATGGGTAGTCGTCTCCTCTCAATGTGGATATAACAATCAGTCATACTCCTCTGACCTGTTTGTAGGACAAAGGTCTCAGATCCCCTCCTCCCCCTCAGGTTAGCAAGGTCACATGGTTCAAGGAGCCCTGGTCTCAATTAGGTCCTCTCCAGAGTTGTGTCCATATAAGGAAGTATAAGGTCCACTCCTGAGTGATGCCCATACAAGGAAGAGGGGTAGGAATACTTCGTTCCGATTAGCTAGTTTTTGCGCGTAGATTGTAACCCCGACCAGTGATGAAAAAGGGGAAGGTCCATTCGCCTGCGAGCCCCCTTTCAGGGCACCCACTAGCTGCACACTAGGGTGCCTCCTTCTCATGAGAAGAAAATAAAGCCTTTGTCACCTCGCTGCTGAGTTCCGGAGAATTACTGAGAAGAGGATGGATTTTTCCCTCACAGTAGAGTACCTGTTTGTCTTAGGGTCGTGTTTTGGCCAGCCCCATCACATGGATTGTTTCTTATTACCAACTGAAACGTTGCCAGAATATTGAAAGTTTCTTTTTCTGTTTACTGAAGTGGCCAATTGCAGATGTACTTATTCAAGTGAGGGGATATAGTGCTAAGGTGTCATTAGTGATCAACAGGTTATTGTTGTTTATTCGTTTTGGTCATGTCTGACGCTTTGTGACCCCTTTTAGGGTTTTCTAGGCAAAGATACTAGAGTGGTTGCCATTTCCTTCTCCAGCTCATTTTACAGATAAGGAAACTGAGGCAAACAGGGTTAAGTGACTTGCCCAGGGTCACCCAGCTAGTAAGTGGCTGAGGCCAGATTTGAACTCAGGTCTTCCTGACTGCAGGATCAGTGTTCCCTCCATTGTATCACTTAGTTGACAAATTATTACGGTTTACTTAAGAGCTCAAAGCCACTGCTTAGTATAACTTGTTTATATTACAATTACAGGACTTAGTATGATGGGTTGACCCACATTTTCAGAGTATCAGTTAATTAAACCCTCTTTCTCTTGAAATTATGTTATATTAATTTATATATACTTTGTATTTATTCACTTTTGTTCATGTATCCTTAAAATAGAATACAAACTCCTTGAGGTCAGTGACTGTTTTGCTTTTGTCTTTCTATCCTTCACCCACTCCCAAGTGTAGCACAGGACACATGAGATAGGGATGGGGATTGTATCTGTGGTTTCATTGGTTTAAGAAACTCTTCCATGAGGAAAATCCTTCTCCCAACAGTGGTAGACACCAGCTCTGCAATGTTTAGTCTAAGAGAGTTGCCCAGATCCCTAAGGGGTTCAGTTACTTTCCCAGGTTACTTACACAAAAGCCAGTAAGTGTCAGAGGCATGATTTGAACCCAAGGTTTGCTCATTTTAAGGCCAGCTCCAATCATGTGAACACTTCCCCCAGTGGAATGGGTAAAAGGGAACAATTTGCTTCAACAGTCATGGAGGTGGCTAAAGTAGGTGCTGTGGAACACTTAGAGCTTGGTCAGACATCACTCATCTGAGGGGGCAGTCTAGATGACCTCTGATCTTCTAATCGAGTTCTAAATCTATATTCTTCCAATGATCTTCTTCCTATTCAAATATATGGCCAGTTTGTTACTCTTCACTACCCAATCAGGACAATATTAAATTGTAAGCAACTTGAGGGCAATGCCTATTTTTGGTTTTCTCTGTATTCCCAGCACATAGTAGAGTCCCTGGCACATAGTGAGTACTTGATGAATGCTTGCTGACTGACTGACAGGATATATTATTTCTCCTTGTTTTGTCCTGTGTGGATTAATTGGTCAATTTCTTTTTTACTATTTGTGGATGTTATTGAAGAGTTTTCATAGTATTCTGGGGATAGATGCAATTAGCAAAATGTCATTTGCAAACAGGAGCAAGTGAAGGACCTCCTAGGAAATCCTTCTTCTACTTGGACTTGCTGTATAATATCCTTTATGAAAGTAATAGCACCTTTGGTGAGCAGGTGTCACAGCTTTATCCCTTCTGTGGTAATGATAATCACAGCATCACTGAACTGGCTTATCTGTGATTATATCAATGAATCTTAAAAGATCTTAACAATTACCTGGGAGACATCTTGCTGGAGAAGAGCCTTTAAAAATTTCCATTTACTGAGTCACTTTTTTTGTAAGTTAAGTCAATTATAATTTATTAAGTACCTACCAAGTGTGAGACCAATCAAGAAACAATAAACACAATGAGCTATTATGGTTTCTACACCTAAGTCAACTGTATATGAAAAAGTATTCTGCTGTTAGTGAATGCATTGAAAAGCCTTCCTTTTGAGAATAGATTCCTACAAAATTATGCTAAATTCATTCAATAAACATTCATTAAGTACCTTCTGTGTCCGATGCACTATGCTAAGAGCTGGTGATTAAAATAAGAAAAAGAAAGACAATCCCTGTACTCAAGGAAATTAACTAGGGAAGTCAAAACACAAAAGGAAGCTGGAAAGGGGGAAGGGAAGGGGACATCGGGGACATCTGAAGCGGGAACATCTTGTTCTATGACATTCAAACCAAGCAGAGCTGCAGGTGAAGAGTGAAAAGTGAGTTGGAAAGTCCATCTCCTGCTCTCTATAAAGGAACGCTCTGGAAGGAATGTGGTTCTCCACCCTCCAGTCTTCCAATGAGAAGGGAGAGGAGGCTGAGGGAGTTGGGAAGGTGTTGATGAGATTTCAAGTGATCTGCTTATTCTGGGAGAGGCATCTTGTTCCATGAAGTTCAAAAAAAAAATAGAACTGGAGATGAAGAGTGGAATTTCATTTCACATCTATTTGTTATTGGGTTTCAGTTTCCTCACTGAAAAAGATGGGACAGGGAGGTTGAAATACAAGCTCTCTAAAGTTCCTGGTCAATTCCATTTTTGTGATATTGTTCAATGCTCTTCACACTGATCATTTTCCTATGCTCTTTTTGAAGAAAGTAATCACAATACACAAGCATGAAACATCTGAATACAAAGTTTTGACCATTCATGTCTTAACTCTGAATCCATTTGCCAGCATAATTTTTAAAATCACCTCCCTTTTTCACCTTAGTTCTGAAATAAACAATATCAAGGTACTCTTGACTGGGTTTAGAACATCTTTTAAGTTCTTTATAGAGTTTCTTCACTTCATCTTCCCTACTAATTTGTGCCTATAAATTGCAATTTTCTCCATGGTAGTCTTTTTACTTATATATGTATCATTATTGCAAGCTCAGATAAAATAGGTTTTTGTGCCTTTGGGCACATGATGACACCAACTCCACCAATTCCTTTATTCACTTCTCCAAGAAAAATTGTGAGCCATCATTCCGTTTAGCTGCAAGCTCATTATGGTCTTGTCAGAGCACCCCAGAAGTTCTCTGGGGCACATCAAGGAATCTTCTCCTTGAGAAACTAAACCAGAGGACAGATACACCTAGAGAGATAAGTGGAACCAAATCGAACTGAGCTAGCTTCGGCTCTCCACCCTTCATTCTGGTCTCCCTTACCCCGGGGAGACAAGTTTGGGTGTGGCTGCGGCCCTTGTGTCCTGAAGAGAGATCCGTAGCCACCCCTCACCCAATTCCTCCAGTCACTACTAGTTGGGGATGGTCCTCCCTCACTAAAGGAACTTTCCACAGGCAGATGGTCCACCCCCATCAGTCCCCTATAAAAGTACCTGCAGGTCTCCTGCTCGAGGAGATTGGTACCTCTGAGCCATGTACTTTGTGCCTATCTCCCCATGAGAAGTTTCCCTCCCCCCCTTCCCTTCCCTTGCCCCTAAATAAACTACCACTTTATTCTAACTGCTTTTGTGTGCAAGAGGGTGTAATTCTTTAAAGAGGAATTCCTAAGAACCCCAACCCCTAATGCAAACCCGTACCCCATTTCCCCCCATATCAGTTTCAGGTTTCATTTTAAGTGAGAATGTCAAAATTGAGGTTTCTTAGTGCAGGGCTTCTTAGCCTTTTTGTGTGCCTTGGGCTCCTTTGACAATCTAGTAAATCCTATGGACTCTTTTCAGAATATTGATCTTAAATGTATAAAATAAAATACATAGGACTGCAAAGGAAACCAATTATAGTGAAATACAGTTATCAAACACTTAATAAACAAGTTTACAACCACCCTCCCTGAAATATATATCTGTGAAACCCTTGTGGATTCCATGGAACCCAAATTAAGAGACTCTGCTCCAACAGTTAAATTACCATTTTTCAAGAGTGGAAAATCTGGCAGATATTTAATGTCCTCTCACTCCTTTTCTGCCACTCATACTGTTATGGGAATGCAGTGGGACCCCAAGATCCCCCCACCCCAATCCTTGAACTCTCCCAGGGAGGCAGCTCTGCCTCCCACCTCAGGAATGGGTGTTGCTAAGCAGGACTGTGGTAGACTGATATGGATGGGTGCTGCATAACTTACTGATGCCCCATTATTCCAAATCCCCTCCCTCTTGTTACATTTCCCCTCCCAGTTCTTTGTAATGCCTTTCCCTCCCTTTTGCCTGGTAAAAATACAAAAGAGCAATCTTCTCTTACTCCAGTGGGATAGTCACCAAGGTTATCTTTTCCCCGGCCATATTTCTCTCTCCTATTAAGTCTCTTTTTATTTTACAGGATTAGAGATGAGCTTCTAATTCTTTAGGTGAGCTAGCCCTCTGATCCAGGTCGAAAGTCTCCCCCAAACAATACCATCATCTCTGCAGAAGCTGGAGATGTTGCACAGGACCAAAGACCATCTGAGGGCTTTTTGTTTGTTTTTTGGTCTCATAGATGATCATGTCCACAGAATTCATTATCTAGTAGCCTAGTCTTAATTAGTCCAAACAGTGCATGAAATGTTTCCAGGTTGGTTGAACCTGCCAGAGCTTGTGTTTGACTAGGGCACAGTATTCAAGAACTCAGATTCCCATCTACAAATGATGAGGGATTAGAAGAGGATTGTAATTTTTTTAAAGGTATAAATGGTATGTGTGAGAAATGGGTAATTGTCTCCTCTCAATGTGGATATAACAGTCAGTCATACTCCCCTGACCTGTTTGTAGGACAAAGGTCTCAGATCCCCTCCTCCCCCTCAGGTTAGCAAGGTCACATGGTTCAAGGAGCCCTGGTCTCAATTAGGTCCTCTCCAGAGTTGTGTCCATATAAGGAAGTATAAGGTCCACTCCTGAGTGATGCCCATACAAGGAAGAGGGGTGGGAATACTGCGTTCCAATTAGCTAGTTTTTGCGCATAGATTATAACCCCGACCAGTGATGAAAAAGGGGAAGGTCCATTTGCGTTAGGGACTAGGGTATAAAACAGGGCCTGTGAGCCCCCTTTCGGGGCACCCACTACCTGCACACTAGGGTGCCTCCTTCTCATGAGAAGAAAATAAAGCCTTTGTCACCTCGCTGCTGAGTTCCTGAGAATTATTGAGAAGAGGATGAATTTCTCCCTCACAATATGCATGATACTTATTGAGTCAAATATTTGAAATAATCTCTTTTCCAAATTTTTAGGATCTTATAAATAAGATGAATTAGGCCTAAATTTAATAGCATTTTAAAAGCCAAGGGCTCAGTAAATTAATTCCTTCAACATACATTCAATTTATGGAAATTTTTATGTTTTGATGTAGTGAGATTTAAGTATATTATGAATTATTGCGTGTTTTTTTCAATTAATTTAGTTCACTTTGCCTAGGCTTCCATATTTTAATTAAATATTATTATATATACTTTAAAATAATAGAACTGCGTATCATAAAAAATATTCTCTAACTCAGACTTCAAATGTTCTAAATCAAATTGGTCTTTCCACTCATGATTTTGATTTATTGATACCTTCTATGGTTGTTTTCCTAAGGATTCAAATTTCAAATAAATGACCCAATCAGAAACTTATAGTATTCCTCTGAGGTATGGAATGTCTGCTACTATAACCCCTTTATTCCATCAAGCATAATGTAGGTATTGTAATAGAGAATTTTGATACAGTAAAAATGGAACAAACATAATTAGGCTATAATTTCAAGGGATGATTTGACTTGCAAAATAACCAAATCAATGAAATAATGAGCCATATTATAATGAAATTCTACTGTATTAATTTAATATTTCAAGGGTCTGAGATTTTAATGGTACTGATAGTCCACTAATGTAGATCACAGCTCCTCAGTGTTTTAGTAGACAGTCTTCTTGAGTTGCTTTGGCAAAAACAACAACAACCCATTCCTATCTTCCACCTTTTAAAAAAAAAAAAAACAAATATACCCATTACCTAGTGGTCAGCTGTCTCATGATGTACTTAAATAAGCTGGTTCTTGAATGACAAAAAAATGGGTGCTCTCAACTTTCTGCTACGGTGTTAACATTTTCAGGGACCTCACATAATAACCTCAATGCCATGATGGAACATCTGAGTAGGAAATTAGTTCAGTTCTATTATATTACATTCTCAGTTTTATAGATTGGGAAATTAAAATAGAGATGAAATGATTTGCTTTTTTTTATATAGATTTGGAACCCAGTTCATTTGACTTAAGCCATGTGTTGTGTAATCACAGTTGTATGACATAGGAGAAGCACTGGACAAGTGGGAGATTTTTATAAGATCACTCAAACTCTCAAGGGACATTTACAAAATGAGGGAGTTTGGCTAGATCAAGGTCTCTTCCTACTCTAAAATTATCTCATCTTACCTACTTCTATATTATGAATTGATAAACAATCAATCAAGAAATTTTTATTGATAAAAATTTTTTTATATTCAAAGAACTGTACTAGTGGCGTTCTTGCTGTTATTCTCTCATGTTTGACTCTTTGTGACCCCATTTGGGATTTTCTTGGCAAAGACACTGGAGTGGTTTGCCATTTCCTTCTCCAGACTATTTTACAGATGGGGAACTGAGGCAAACAGGGTTAAGTGATTTGCCCAGCATCACACAGCTAATAAGTATCTGAGGTCAGAGGTGAACTCATTAAGAGGAAATTGAGAAGGGGCAGCTAGGTGGCGCAGTGGATAGAGCACCAGCCCTGGAGTCAGGAGTACCTGAGTTCAAATCCGGCCTCAGACACTTAACACTTACTAGCTGAGTGACCCTGGGCAAGTCACTTAACCCCAATTGCCTCACTAAAAAAAAACCAAACAAACAAACAAACAAAGAGGAGATTGAGGAGGAGCTATCAAATAGGTAGGAAGAGAATAGCCTCACTAGATAGTATGGAGAAATAGGGAGTAATCAATAGTGTCAAAAGCTTCAGAGAGGCAAAAAAAAAAAAAAAGAATGAAGACTGAGCAAAGGATTTACCATTTAAAAGATCTTATTAATCCTGGAAAAAAATATTTTTAGACCAGTAGTTGGGTCAGAAGCCAAATTATAATGGAGGCAGCAATGTGGTTCACCTTATAGAGCACTGGGCCTGGAATCAGGAAGACTTGAGTTCAAATCCAACCTCAGCTGTTCACTATCTGTGTAACTCTGGGCAAGTCACATAACCTCTGTTTGCCTTAATCCACTGGAGAAGGAAGTGGCAAACCACTCCAGAATCTTTGCCAAGAAAACCATGAAGAGTCAGATATGACAGAATCACACATACAAAACAAATTACAAAGGTTTGAAGTGAGTGTGAGATGGAGAATTACAATTGTGATTACATAATAATGATGATAATGATAAAAGTTAACATTTATATAGTATGTACTCCATGCCAGGCATTATTACTTTACAATTATTATTTCATTTGGTCCTCACAACAACTCTGGAAATAGGTATTATTATTATCCCCATTTTGCAGATAAGGAAAGTGAGGCCAACAAAAGTTAAGTGATTTGTCCAGGGTCATACAGCTAATAAATATCTGAGGCTGGATTTGAACTCAGGTCTTCCTGACACTGGGTTCAGCGATCTATCCACTGCATCACCTAGCTGCTTCAATGAGTACAGGGAGAAAGTAGTATAGTGAGCTTTTTCTAGGATTGGGGTGTGAAGAAGAGGGATATCGAACAGTAGGCTGAGGTACTAGCAGGGTTAAGTCATGGTTTTACAAGGATGGTGGTATATTTTTTTGGCAGCAGGGAAGGAATTAGTGAATGAGGAGAAATTGAATATTGGAGAGATAGAAGAGGTAAGCTTCTGGAGAAGATGAGAGAAAATAAGATAAGACACAAATGGGACAGAGAATGACTTGGCAAGGAGAAGAGCCATCTCATTATTTGAGACTAGATCAAAGTAGAAAATGATGGAGGGGGGGACAGCTAGGTGGCATGGTGGATAAAGCACCAGCCCTGGATTCAGGAAAACCTGAGTTCAAATCCAGCCTCAGACACTTGACACTTACTGGCTGTGTGACCCTGGGCAAGTCACTTAACCTTAATTGCCCCATTAAAAAAATTGGGGGCAGCTAGGTGGCACAATGAATAGAGTACCAGCCCTGGATTCAGGAGGGCCTGAGTTCAAATCCTACCTCAGAAACTTTATACTTACTAGCTGTGTGACCCTAGACAAGTCACTTAACCCCAATTGCCTCACACACACAAAAAAACCAAACCAACAACAACAAAATGAAAGTGATGGAGGATGTCAAAGGATTTTGAGATTTAAAATTGGGTGGAGAAAGGGTCAAAGCATATGTACAGAATTTTCAAAGGAAAAAATCTACTCTTTTCATATAATTGTAATCATCATATTTTTTAAAGTCTTCAGATCACTAATAAAGAAATGCAAACTAGAGCAACTTTGAGATTCTACCTCATACCTATCAGACTATGAAAAAAATGACAAGGGGCAGCTAGATGGCGCAGTGGATAGAGCACCGGCCCTGGAGTCAGGAGTACCTGAGTTCAAATCTGGCCTCAGACACTTAACACTTACTAGCTGTGTGACCCTGGGCAAGTCACTTAACCCCAATTGCCTCACTAAAAAAAAAATTACAAAAGAGCAAAATAACAAAATATTGGATGGGCTCTGAGAAATTTTTTTTTACTAGTGCATTATTGGTGGATGTGAGAAATGGGTAGTTGTCTCCTCTCAATGACCTGTTTGTAGGACAAAGGTCTCAGATCCCCTCCTCCCCCTCAGGTTAGCAAGGTCACATGGTTCAAGGAGCCCTGGTCTCAATTAGGTCCTCTCCAGAGTTGTGTCCATATAAGGAAGTATAAGGTCCACTCCTGAGTTATGCCCATACAAGGAAGAGGGGTGGGAATACTGCATTCTGATGAGCTAGTTTTTGCGCATAGATTGTAACCCCGACCAGTGATGAAAAGGGGAAGATCCATTCGCCTGCGAGCCCCCTCTCGGGGCACCCACTACCTGCACACTAGGGTGCCTCCTTCTCATGAGAAGAAAATAAAGCCTTTGTCACCTTGCTGCTGAGTTCCTGAGAATTACTGAGAAGAGGATGGATTTTTCCCTCACAGTGGATGTGTAAATTGGTCCACTTCTTCCGTAAAACAACTTGGAACTATACCCAAAAGGTTACTAAAATGAGCATCCCCTTTAATTCATCTATATCACTACTAGGCCTATACCCTAAAGAGATAAAAGAAAAAGGACCTACATGTATAAAAATGTTTTTCACAGTTCTTTTCATGGTAGTCAAAAAAGGAAACCAAAGGGGTGGCCTCATACTGGGGAGTGGCCCAACAAATTATAGTATATAAGTAACAGAATACTTTTGTCCCATAAGAAATTATGACATGGACAATTTCAGAGGAACTTGGAAAGACCTCTCTGAACTGATGCAGAGAGAAATGGGCTGAATAAGGGGAACGGTTCATACAATGATAACAACATTATATAAAAAAATAACTTCAAAAACCTTTAAAACTCTGTACAATGCAAAGATAAGCCACAAGTCTAAAAGATGAATCATGCCCCTCACCTCCTGCCAGAGACATTATGAACTTAGAATGCAGAAAGAGACATACATTTTTAGACATAGCTAATGTAGGAATTTGTTTTGCTAAAGTATGTAGCTATGTATTGAGGGCTTTTTTTTAAGAGATTTTTTTTTTGTTTTTTTGTGGGTCTTTTTTTTTAGTAATTGCTCATGGTGGATAGTAGGAAGAAGAAATCAATTTTTTAATGCTTATTAATTGAAAAAATAAAATTAAAATGAACCTTTAAAAATTGTTTTGTAGGGGGAAGCTAGGTGGCGCAGTGGATAGAGCACCAGATTTGGATTGAGGAGGACCTGAGTTCAAATCCGACCTCAGACACTTAACACTTACTAGCTGTGTGACCCTGGGCAAGTCACTTAACCCCAATTGCCTCACCCCCCAAAAAACAATTTTTTTTTAAAAATTGCTTTGTAAACCTCAAGGTGCTAAATAAATGTGTTCTAATTATGCAAAAAGAAGATGAATGTCTTCTATCCAAGAGATGTCATGAGACAAAAAATGAATCATTACCAAATAAAGTTATAGACAATAAGTGCTATATAAGAATTGATCAGAATGAGAGATTTTTGTGGGCTTTGGTGAGTTGGGAAACTATCAAAACAGGGGTGGCGGGATGGGGGGAATGAAAAGGCATGGTGAGAAGGAGCAGGAAGTAGGAAATGATATGTACAAAAGCAAAAGCATTATGTTTAGTCTCAGCCTCTCTTCGGCTTTTCCTTCTACATAAAAAAGGGGAAAAACATAAACTGGGGGAAAAGCAAGCTGAAAGCAATTACTTGCTATATATTATTCTGTTTTCCTCATCAATTTTTGACCACACAGTCCCCTAACTTCCATTGCACAGAAGAAACTTGATAATTCAGAATACTCTTGGAATGAAGCCCTGAAAGTGAGCATTAATGAGTTTTTTTTCCCCACAGAAGCATGTGGTATTAATGCAAAAACATTTTTAATAACTGAAAATTTGTGATTCAATATTAAGGCAATTAGCATCGCAAGAGAAATTAAGGTAGAAGAGTTAATGCAGAGTTAGTGTTTATTGCATTTTGATAGAGACATATTGCATTTATTTCATACATGGAGTATACTGACAATAGGCTTTCTTTATACATTTATTTTCCATTGAGATATAAAAAGTAGTAACCTTTTATTATTTGGACAGTTTTATTAATACAAAGTAGCAGGAAAAAAAGACAATTGTGAAAAACACTGAAAAAAAGTAATCCCACAGAGAAAAGAAATTCTTTCAGAATGAAGGTGACCAAAGTATCGCATTTTCCGGTCTCTAATTTACATATGATAGATATGAAGACTTTAAGATGGAAAGCTAGGAAACCCTTGTACCTTGAATTTGGTGACTATGGGACAACTGTAAATTGCCTATTTGTGTTATGGCTGACCGAAATGTAGATTTTACTTTTTTATCATAGCATAGAGGTAAACCGTTTCCCATAAGAAATCCTGCTATAGCACAGTACAGTTGAGCAAGACTATATTCCAGAGGGATAAGACCAAATTTTCCCATGGGTGCAAGAAAAGACCTCAGATCTGGGTTCCAGAAACAACTTCAGATCTGGGTCTCAAGACCACAGAGCCTACCCTGCCAAGTGACAGCTTGAAAGAAAAGCTTTACTGCTGGGAAGGAGTAATTAGAGGAAAAGCTTTGCTCCTTGACAGAGCTTATTAGAGGGGGGAAAGTTCCACCTTTGCCTTCCCCTACTCTGTGATTTACTGCCTGAAAGGAAAAAACCCTTCAGAGCTCAGTCAAGAGAGTGTACCTGTAAAACCTCTACAATTTTAGATGGAGGATTTCATGGAATATAACAACCAGTAGGCAAACAGCCTTACCCATGATGAGAGCAGAGAGGCCCAGAAGAAAAGCAACCTCACTTGTCAGTAAATTGGAATGCAGACTATCCCTGAAAGAAATCAAATTCCTCAAGACCTGCAGCACAAATCTGTGTTACACCAGGGACATGTGCCCTGTACCTCTATACTATGTATTTATAAGTTTGTGCCCACTCTCCCACACATGTTATGTGCATTGGGTAGGTTGGGTGGAGGTAGGTAGGGGTGAGGGTGGGGGGGGTAGGAGAGGGGTAGTGTATCCAGGTTTGGGGGTGTAATGTTATGGTTTTCCTTATTCTTGCTTTGCCTTCACTTTAATGAATGCTTCTGAATGAGTTAATGGTATATTTGTTAAATAGAAAACATACCAGCAAGGACTAAGAGCTATAGTGGTTAGCAATAAAATTATAGATTTTCCCCCACACCAGGGTTACTCCAAAAGCAGTAAGAGTGAACAATAGTATTATGTCCATCCTTGTTGGACATGCTTGTACTTGCTGAGATCCTCCAAGTGTAGGTTGGGGTGAGTAAACCAAAACCTAGAGAGAATAAGGGAATTAGATACCCAAGCTTTGTGCTTTAGTTAGGTAAGCTGAATTCTTTTGAATGATTATTAATATCATTTAGGAGGTTCTTCAGTGTTCAAGAGATTGGATTCTTCATTAGGAAATAGGCTCCTTGATGGCAGGAATTGTTCCTTTTTTTTTGGTCTTTGTATCACCAGTACACACAATGCAAGGCAGATAGTGAATTTGCTGATTGATGAAATACATGTGATCAAGGGAGATTAACAAACAGTTGTTTGTTTGTTTGTTTTTTGTGGGGAAATGGGGGTTAAATGACTTGCCCAGGGTCACACAGCTAGTGTCAAGTGTCTGAGGCCGGATTTGAATTTAGGTCCTCCTGAATCCAGGGCCAGTGCTTTATCCACTCTGCCACCTAGCTATCCCTGAACTAAGATTTTTTTATGACACCCTGTATTTAAGTACTTTGTGTTTACTTATGTATTCACTAGTTATCTTTCCTCCTAGAACATAAGTTCCTTATTAGCAAGTATTTTTTCATTCTTTGTATTGGGACCCTTAAGACCAAGAAGAGTTCCTAGGTCATAGTTCATCTTTAACCTATTGATTGATTGAGTACCTACATCAATGAGGTCATAGATCCAGTGGAATATTGGAATATTAAACTAAGCAACATAAATCTGACCAAGAAGATCTGTGGATGTTCACTCCTTCATTCCTCTACAGCCTTAAAGCTTCACTCTCCAGATTTAGAACAGTTGGCTTGGGCAAATCTCTGGATTTCTTTCTCTACCATGACCCAGAAGTTTTTTACCTTGGAAGATCCTGCCACCTCTGCAGCCACCTCCTCTGATTGACCAGTTCCTGCAGGGAAAGGCTCAGGTCACCATGTTCAGTCCTCAATTCCTCTCTGGACTCCACTCTTGACTCTCCAAACTTCTTTCTCTATTATTGGATACCCCTCAATCCCATCGTGTTTTGGCTTTCCCATTAGAATATGTTTCTTAAAGGACTGGTTTTATTTTTTTTTCTTGTATTTGTATCCTCAGTGCTTAGCAAAGTGCATAATAGGTACCTAATAAATTGCATCTTGACTTGACTTGTAAAGACATATGAATTATTGAAATTGTACATCCTAATAATTTCCCATCCTTAACCTGGATAAAGAGCTAATGAGAGTCTTCTACAAAGAAAAACCATAGTACATATTGGGAGGGTTGCAAGGTTTTATTTTTAGTTCCTTTAATTCCTGGGGTCCTCTTGATGGTTTCAATGAACTCAGTAATCCCTGCCCGTTAATCCCTCATCTGCTGATCTTTCTATTAACAATTTACAATTTTGTACTTAAACTTCCATTTCCCTTACATTCTTTCAGTATTGTTATTTAACTTGTGTATGGATTCTCTGTTGCCCAAAGGATAAACATCTCTGTTTTTCTAAACACATAGGACTTTTTAAAATTGTTTAATTGGGGACAGCTAGGTGGCACAGTGGATAGAGCGTCGGCTCTGGAGTCAGGAGGATCTGAGTTCAAATCCAGCCTCAGACACTTAACACTTACTGGCTATGTGATCCTGGGCAAGTCACTTAACCCCAATTGCCTCACAAAAAGAAAAAAAAAATTTGTTTAATGGTTCAGAGTGTTAACTTCTTTCTGTTCGTCTTCTGCAGGATAGACTCTGCTCCCATCCACTCCCACTATTAGACTCGGAAGTCAATACCCACCATTAGGGGCAGCTTTGTTCCCTATTCATGGGACCTTGGCTATGTCCCTTGCTCTACCCCAGATGAACTCTGGAGTCTATCTTATTTTCTACCCTATCAATCTGCTAGATAACAATGATGGAGTTAACCTAAAGGATGGCACTTATAGAACTTAAGTCCCTAGCCCTTGGTAATGCATCTAAGTAGTATAATGGAAGTGGGATTCAAAACCCAGGTCTATAGGCTTTGAATCCTTGAAGATCTTAAATCTAAGGTATATGTTCTCCTATGTCAGTTTGTCTCTCAACTATATAACTTGAACAGGTCTTCAGACTCTTGAGGGGTAAAACTAGTCAATGTGAATTTTAGACATCAGGGGAGGCCAGGGGTGGTGATATTTTGGGACAGGGGTCCTCTCAGTGTCTTTCCAAGGATGTTACATGAAGGATAGGACTGTCACTGCAGCTTTACTCAGTTCAGCAGAAACTAGAAATAGAAAATGTGATTGAAACCAGATGAAACTTTCTAAATCTAACATTTCTAGAAACCTTATCCAACAAGAAATTCACCCCCCCATGGGTATATACTAGAAAAGGAAGCCCTTCTCAAATACATACACGTGTATGCATGCACATATATGTATACACAGATATACATACATATGTTTCCTACCCAACCTGAGAGGGACTTCTTTTTTCTATATGAATATGTGCATATGTATATATCTTTATAGATGCATATGTCCTATGTACACACATGTATATACCTAGACATATGTATGTAATATATGCATGGGCATATGTGTGTGGGGGTATATACACACACATGTATGTGTATGTATAATTTGTCTCCTGTACTTTTAAGAGAGTCTTCATTGAGTGAAGAAGAGATCAGAATTTAGAATGTATATTGGATAGAAGTTCTAAGATTTTGGCACCCAAATTAAGTGGCAACTGTAGCATATTCCTGATGAACTGCCTATTAGGATTCAGGTTAGTGGTGTCAAACTCAGCTGACTGAATCTGACCTTGTCCCCATTCCCAGACTTATGAATTGCCTGAGGCTGAACAGACACAATCACTCAGAGCCTCTGACTGTTCTGTAAATGTGTCAAACTCTCTCCTCCAAGATATTCCCTAGCTTTCTCTATGGACTTTCACTTGTTATGCAAAACAATTTACCTTGCTAAACAGTGAGATGCCCTTAATCCCTCTCACCTGTAGCTTGCCATTAGTAGCTCATATAAATCCACTTCCCAACCCCCTTCTCAGGTACCTCAGCACTTGCTGTGTGGCATCCCAAACTGCAACTCACTTGCCCCTATTAAAGACCTCAATTTTGCTCTATTGTCTGTTTTCTCTTGAATTCAGGTTGACCGTGGCAATGTGTCCTACCTGCTGAGCTCCATTGAAGGATTAATAGAATTCTAGAGTTTAAAGAGAACTTCAGGTCTTTTGTGCTTTGGTTCTGATTTATGTTCATTTTGTTAACCTGAAAATTAATGAAACAATTAATATAGGAGAAATAAGGTCTTTAATCGGGGAAGAGAGGAGTTAAAACTCAGAGTATCAGAAAGCAAAATGCTAGAAATACCCAAAGGTGGGGACCGAGAACCGGGTTTATATGGGATAACAGAACAGAGGGAGCTACCAGACTGCCCTTGGGAAAAGTAAGTTTCTCACACATAGAAACTACTTAATGTAAATGAACTTTTTTACATAATATCTAAAGTCCAGGAACCTGGGAATCTTTGGGAGTGGATAGTTTGTTAGGGGAAGATCCATAAGTCAATTCAAGAGTCGGGAATTGACAAAGATTGGTTAGTCCCAGGCAATTTATTGGTCTGGGAATGGGGGGTAGGTGGGATCAGTCACTTCTCAGTAAATTGAAGTTATCAGTTTCAATTCACATTTACTATTACTGGGTGATACTGAGAGGAGTCACTGAGGGAGGGCAGGGTCTGACCTAAGCAATTATTTATCATATTGAAAGTTCTATTGAATTTAGCCTTGGGCTGAATTGTTGACATGGAATTTGAAGATGGAAGAAGACAGTAGTGTCCTGTTGTTTGTAGAAATCTGGGGTGTTTGGGGAAATGAGACTCCTCAACTTTTCCTTGAATTAAATAAGAGGATTCTTATAGAGCTAAGTATGATGATTTACTTACCAGTTGAGCAACTATAAAGGAAATAAATGTCATTCCCAGGGCTGTTGTTATGGTTGAGATGGGACACCACTAGTTAAAATTTTTGCTTCCACTGGGGGTAAATAAAAAATTCTGTGAATGTAGCAAAAGGCAAGTGGAATTTCCAAGCAATTTGAACTATCTGTTGCTAATGCTATGACTTTTATATCCCCAATAAAGGTTTTTAATATTTACTTATGAGAAGTGACTTGACTTAGCTCATAAAGAACCAGAAATGGAATCAGGAAGACCTGGGCTGAGGAAAATTTCAGGCATCTCCCATCCCCTCTCAATATGGTTAACATGGAGTTTTGCACATGTCTTATGTCATTCGATTTTCTTGCTTCAGGGTTTTTTAGGATTTTATCTGTACTCTTGCCAGTAAGAGAGCTCTGTGGGCAGCTGTTCTCTACATTCTGTACTTGGGATACTTCATGGATGCTTTCTTTGCATAGGGCTTCTCCTTGCCAACTGTCAGTTCTCCCTGGTCAGAGTTCTGTGTCTGGGTACAGGTCTTATGAGATTCGGATGTCCTCATGAATAGTAGCTCTTTTGCCTCAGCCATCATAAATAATGAGGTGGGATGGATGTTGGCCATATGGATTACAACCTCTGTGCTCTTGTTATATCCATATTGAATTTTTTAATGGTGTAGCATAGTGTCTCAGTGCCAGTGAATATAAAATGCAGTAACTGGTTATGAACGAAGGAATTTAACAGGATTTATTAAGTACTTTTGTTGTTGTTATTCAGTCATGTCCTACTCTTTGTGATCCCATTTGGAATTTTCTTGGCAAAAATACTGAAGTGGTTTGCCATTTTCTTCTCCAGCTCATTTTATAGATGAGGAAACTGAGGCAAACAGGGTTAAATGACTTGCTCAGAATCATACACTTGAGAGTGTCTAAGGTCTTCCTGACTCCAGGTCCAATGCTCTATCCATTGAGCCACCTACTTGCCCTTACCATGCCAAACACTGTGTTATCTACTGGGGATACAAATATGAATTAGAGCTAAGAAATAGCATAGAGTAGTAGATAACAAACTGCACTCAGTGTAAGGAGAAAAATGGCTTCAAATCCTAGCTCTGAAGTTTATCGGTTGGGTGACCATGGGCAAATTATTTATTCTCTCTAAACTTCAATTTCTTTATCTCTGAAATGCAATGTAATATCAGGATGGTCTAAGTCTAAGGATTATCATTAGAATAAAATGTATACATATACACATATGTACATAAAACTTTTGCAAACATAAAGTACTATAGGGTGCAAATGTCAGCCATTATTACTTATTGATCATTAAAATAACACTACTTAAGGGAGACAGATGCTGATAAAATATTCTGATAATTTTCATTACCTATTCAGTTTATATCTGTTTCAAAAACATGTAAAATATAAAACATATACAAAGTAATTTCAGGAAGCCAGAATAATTTGTGGAAGGCTAGAATATGGAAAAGCTACAGGGAGGTAGTGCCACTTGTGCTGAGCTTTGAAGGAAGATAGGAATTTTAAGAGGCTAAAGTAAGGCAAGCCTTTTGATACGGTGGGAAAATGGGGTATGGGTTGGGGTTGGGGTTCTTGGGAATTCCTCTTTAAAGAATTACACCCTCTTGCACACAAAACGTAGTTAGAATAAGGTGATAGTTTATTTAGGAGGAAGGGAAGGGAAGGGAAGGGTGGGAGGAGGGAAACCATGAAAGAAATCCTTAGACTTTTCATGGGGAGATTTGGCATAAAGCACATGGCTCAGAGGTACCAAATCTCCTCGAACAGGAGACCGGAAGGTACTTTTATAGGGGACTGATGGGGGTGGCCCATCTGCCCGTGAAAAGTTCCTTTAGTGAGAGAGGACCATCCACCACTGGTGGCAGCTGGGGGAATTGGGTGAGGAGTGGAGGACCATTCCCCACTGGTAGTGACTAGAGGAATTGGGTGAGGGGTGGCTACGGATCCCTCTTCAGGACACAAAGGCCGCAGCCACACCCAAATTTATCTCCCCAGGGTTAGGGAGACCAGAATGAAGGGTAGGAATCCCAAACTAGCTCAGTCCGATTTGGTTCAGTTTATCTCTCTAGGCGTTATCTGTCCTCTGGTTTAGTTTCTCAAGGAGAAGATTCCTCAGTGTGCCCCAGAGAAATTCTGGAGTGCTCTGCACCCCATGACACTTTGAAGGGTTTCTCCTCTCTCAAGTTATAGATGGCATTAGAGAGCAAGGCCAACTTTCCCCCAAAAGCTCCTCACACATGCTGCTTTTTCCAATCAGCTTCCAGTATCAATGCTTTCCCCCAATTAGATCAGCTCCCCACATCAATTTCAGAGCCTTACCTGACTTCAATCAAGCTGGTATTAGCTATCATCAGCTCCTCTAAGCTTCTCAATTTTACTGGCTTCTGTCAGTTTTCCCTCTTCGGGTCTTTCATGAGTTTCTCTGAGTTTTTTCAGCTGGCTTCTCTAATTGTGGCTTCTTATTGGCTTTTCTGCCTAAAACCAGGGCCTGCTCATGCATAGTGACCCTCTTCTATCTTAGATTGAGAAACTCAAAATCTAAATTAAAGAAACCAAAACAAACTCCTAAAAATGAACAACTAAACTCTAAAATAACAACCTTTTCAAGAATTACTTTTAATCAAATTCTTCCCCTTACCTCTAAATAAAGAGCAACTTTTTTAGCCTTTTCTTCTTTGCTAAAAAAGGATTTTTTTTCCTAACTAGACCCTATACTTTTCAATGAAGAGCCAATAATGGAGTTTAAAGACTGTAACTGTAAGTTAATCCTTTTAAAATTTTAATTGTTTTTCTCCCTTGCCTATATCAACCAGAGCCCTAGGGACTCATACCATGGACTGAGCTATGGAAAATAATTTGCCAGAAGAGTAAGAGGGGAAAATATGTCTAGCTGATTTTTTTCCATTTGCAGCTTAATGGAGTCCTGGGCAAGAGCAGGGACTTATAGGGGTATGAATGAAAAGAGTAAAGGACCTACCTGACTCTGACAGAAAGTGCTTCCTCCCACCACCAACAAAAAGTACCACAAAATGGTCAAAGCAGCATTGTAGAGAGTAACTAGTACTGAAAATGATGCCACAGAGGGCATTGGTTTACAGAGGTGATCGAGTCACCAGAGGCTTCTTCTTCCTTAGCCCTAGGGAAGCAGCATGGAAGATGACTAAGAAAGAGAAAAAAGGAAGCAGGTATGATGGAAGTAATTGATGGCTCCAGTCACCAGGACCTCCAGAGATTTGGAAAGCTACCCTCTTCTTTACAGTTCCACTCCACAGTGAGAGGACTGCTGGCATATTAGGGTATACATAGGCACAAATAGCATACCCATATTCAAGTCTATGCACTTGTATAAGTGAACATAAAATTATAAAAAGTAAATAAAAGCTAATTCTTTGGTAGCTTTTGGAAGGGACCAGGAACTAGTATCTGGGGAGGGTGGTTAGAAAAGGCAGCACTTGAACTAAGCTCTCTCATAAAAGAGAGTTATTCTCATCTGAAAGCTAGGGGAAAGGGGAGGTAGTTTCAGTTCCACAGTGAAGTATTCTATGTGTAGTCATTCAAGCACCAAAACAGACCCATTTGCAAACTAGACAAGTAATGACCTTTGATAAGTTTTGTAAAATGTTCTTTGTTGAATCTCTTAACTCTGAATTTGTGAATGATTGTAATTCCGGCTTGTCATTTTGAATTAGTATAAGATCTGTCACTTGGACTTTACTAAGATCTTTAATATAGTATCGGGGAAAGCATTCAAAAAGGTTTGAATGCTTCAGTCTTCATGGGACCTCAGAGACCTGTTCTGGATTGGGAATATAGACAATAGTTCAAAATGTATCCCAGTGGATTTGCTGAGTACAGGAACTTCTTAACAAGGGAAGGGTAGGGGAAAAAAAATAAAGAAATGAAGGGTGGAAGGAATGAGAGCTCAGTACTTGAAGCATGCAGAGATATTTTCCTGTCTGCTTCCAGTCTGAGTGGCCATGTGGAAAGTTGGAAATAGGAGTAGAGGTAAGAAGGTAGGGGGAATCATGGCCAATCATACATGTCTGAAGGTCTGCTGCTGTGTGGTGGTGAAGCTTTCTAATTGGCTGAAAAGCTGGGAATTTCTGATGACCCAAGAGTTTCTGAACCCAGAAATTCAGTTTGCATACAAAGGGTATAGCTACAAGATCTCTGTCTCTTTCCTTCCTTATCGTAAGTGAGGCAAGAGATTCTGGGATATACCAAGTGGGAAAGCTGATGCAAATTTCACTACCCTACTGAAGAGTTCATCCCAAACAGCACCTTGTTTCTTCTGTATTTGTTATGATCTAAGGCAACTAGGCATCCAGACATAGAATCATCTAGTATCACCTAGTGTGTGAAGGAGATCCATTAACACCTTCAGAATACCACTGTCAACTAGGCTTAGGTAACAGAGTCCATCAGGGGCAGTAGCAGTGGCCATGGAGTAATGATGGCTTGATGACAGAGAAAATACCCGAAAGAGGAAATGGAAAAGTAGACACATGAGGATAAGGGCAGCCTCAGGGAATCAAGGAAACTTTAGGAGGACTCCTTGAAAGGGACAAAAGAATTTCCTGTTTCAAGAGTCAGAAGGTAGCCCTTTGCCATGTGTTCTCTTATATATGTGCCTCACTCCTTTATATTTAAGCCCTTCTCTCCAGTGTGCACAGGGGGAGATAATGTCCACAGTTTAGAGGTTTGAGGAGAGATGTTTCGCTAAATGCTTTTATTGATATACCTCAGTAAATTCCTTTTCTAAAAGCTTAATGGAGTTCAACCAGCTCTGACTGATAATGGCAGACATACCAGTAGGGGCTTAGGAGCTACAGTGTTAGAAGCACAACCCCTTAGAGTTATCTGTAGAAACCCTGAAGGTAACATTTTAACTACTCTCTGAGAACTCAACCTGCCAGTGCCAGTGGGAGTTGAAGAACTGTGTGTATATCTGTGTGGGGAATATTACATGAGGAATGGTCAAAGTGGTAGGGCTGAAGGAAAAAAGTGGCAGCCTTTGGTTCCCACTTTCAGCATTGAGGGTTATGGAAACAGATTCCCTAAGATTTAGGCCCAATAGCCTTGACAGCTAAATACAAAGAAGTTTGAATTGAGCTAATATCAAGGACAAGAATTTGCAAAAAGAGGTCAATCAGGATGGAAAAAGGGAACAAAGAAAAATTGACCCTAGTTCCTTGTTGTTTGACATTGGAATGAGGATTAAGGTTTAAGAGCCTTTGAGATTTATAAACTTTACTCAGTTTTACCACTGTATCTCTCAGTTCCTGCCCTACCCTGCTACATGTTTTCCCCATGGGAATATGCTCTATAGTAACATTTCCTTTTTTTTTTTTTTTTTTGGTGAGGCAATTGCGGTTAAGTGACTTGCCCAGGGCCACACCGCTAGTTAGTGTCAAGTGTCTGAGGCCACATTTGAACTCAGGTCCTCCTGAATCCAGGGCCAGTGCTCTATATACTGCCACCTGGTACATTTCCTTTTAAAAGGAAAATGTGTGACCCTGGGCAAATCACTTAATCCTCATTGGCCCTGCCCCCAAAATAAATAAATAAATAAAATATTATAGAGGAGCAAAGTAGGCCCCTGTGAGGAAAGTGCCATACAGTCCCACTCTGGTCTTGAAGTGAAGTTAGTAAAACTTAGGTTTGAATCCCACCTCAGATACTTACTAGCTGTGGTAATACCAGCTAAGTCACTTAATATCTCTTAGCCTCAGTTTCCTCATCTGTAAAATTGTGAATTTGGTTATTCAATGACCTCTAAGGTCTGTTCCAGTTCTATATCTATGATTCTGAATGGTCCTGGTGCTGGAGGAGGGATTTGCTAGTTTTCAGAGAGTGAGGCCCAAGTAGGATGGGAATTCTCTGTGGCTCCTTCTGTGGATTGTACTTACTGAGCTGCTCATCTTGAAGTTCCCTGCCCTTTCCAAGTAGAAGTGGTGGACCTGCTGTAGCAGCTTTGGGGTTGGGGGTAGGTAGCTGATATTCAAACATCTTAAGTATGCCTTGAGATAAGCACTGGAATTAAAGAGAAAGGAAGTTGATGTTTATAATTTTTTTTAGTCTATTTCTTTCCTTCTTTCTTTTTTTTTGTGTGAGGCATTTGGGGTTAAGTGACTTGCCTAGGGTCACACAGCTAGTAAGTGTCAAGTGTCTGAGATCAGACTTGAACTCAGCACCTTCTGAATCCAGAGCCGGTGCTCTATCCACTGTGCCACCTAGCTGCCCCTGATGCTTATAATTTTGATGAGAATGAACAAGGCATTTTGTTGGTATAAGAATTGGAAGACATATGAAGGCAGATGTTCTTACAGTTCAAGCCAAAAACACAAGTAACAGAAGCTGCTCAAAAGGAGGTACTAACCTCATTACACAGGAAGTTGACTGGAGCTTGGTATTTTTTTTTTTTTAGTGAGGCAATTGGGGTTAAGTGACTTGCCCAGGGTCACACAGCTAGTAAGTGTTAAGTGTCTGAGGCCGGATTTGAACTCAGGTAATCCTGACTCCAGGGCTGGCTCTCTATCCATTGTGCTACCTAGCTGCCCCTGGAGCTTGGTATTCTAATCAAGGAGAATCCAAGAGAGCTAGGAATAGTGGACTTGTGAGCAGACAAAATGGCAGCCTTGGAAGACTCTCAGTGGTATCAATGAGCAGGCCAAGGCTACTCACTCACAAAATGATGTAGAAGCTACATTCCTAGTAAGTGTGCCTTATGCCTTTTACAAATTCTAGTTTCCCCAGGCTTTTCCTATAGAGAGTAGCATAGGAGCCAAAGTGTTCTTTTTCAAAGTGCTACTAGAAAATGAAAGTCTCTGTCACGCAGGAAAGGTCAGCAAGAAGGAGCTGGGTGTCTGCTTGAAACCAATAAAAACTAGCACAGATTAGGAATTTTTTTTTTCTGGACATCTGCTAGACACAAGTGACCTTGGCACAAATAACCCTGGACACTTCTCACACTTTTCTCATCTGATAAATGAAAGGGTGGGAATTGGTGCCCTCTAAGTTCCCTTCCAGCTCTGAATCTAGTATCCTAAAATAGAAAAAATCTAAAGTCTAGAGTACCCAGTCAATTCTACCAAACACCACTTTCTTTCATTTTTTCTTTTATTCAAGTTTTCTTGAATAAATGCCTAATATGGTAATAGTAGGCTTCCACCAGTCTCGGAGGACCATGGATCAGCACCTTAAAGAGCCACAGGCCACAGTATGGCTGTGCAGTCCGATACGGGAGCCACAGCTTCTGCCGCAATGAGGACATTGGAAAACTGCGCTCTCTGTTGCCCGTCGGTTCCTGCATCTCATTCGCTTTTCTTCCTCCCGAGCTTGAAGGCCCATCTCAGCTGCAAAGCTGCTCCTGAGTACTGAACTCCATCGGGCGGTCCTAGTGTTTTACATAATTGTACATGTATAACCTATATTTGATTGCTTCCTGCCTCAGGGAGGAAGGAGGGCAGGGAAGGAAGGAGGGTAGAATGAGGAACTCAAAACATTAAATCAAAATGTTTTTTATTATTATTTTTAAAATAAACATAAAAAAATAAGTTTAGTGCTGAGAAATGTCAGCTTCCTAACTTTGTCTCCAAAAAAAAGAAAAAAGATGGAATTGAGGAATTGAGAAGGAAAATGTTATCCTAATTTAAGAAAAAAAAAAAGGAAGAGAAGGGACTCTGAAAATGATAGGCCAGTGAGTCTGACCTCTATTGCAAGGGGGAAATTCTAGAACACATCATTAAAGGCATTATTAGAAAGAAAGCAGTAATCACAGAGGACTAGTATGGCTTCATCAAGAGTAGATCATGCCAGAATAACCTCGTTTCCTTTTTTAAAATAGGGTTATTATACTGGTAGATTAAGGGAATGCTTTGTAATTTACCCAGATTTTAGCAGAGTGCTTGATTAGGTGGGTTTTTTTATGCTATTCTTGTGGGAAAATGGAGGATATGATCTAGAATATCATATATTTTGGTAGATTTGAGACTTTTGAAACAACTGAAATAAAAAACAGTTTAGTATCAATTTATGAAGTCTCCAATAGAGTTACCTAGGGATTTGTGCTTTTTTTTTTTAAATGGATAAAACTATGAATATAAGTATCACATTTGTAGATGACACATGTGAGGGTCATTTAAAAGACTGGGAGAAGAGAAGACTTAGATGTGGGAGGTGTGAGAATATTGCTCTCCAGGGCCCCCTGGCTGAGAAAGCAAGAGGTGACCTTTCTGAGGTTGAATTGGCATCCCGGAAGTTGCCTCACAGTTCATGGACCACCTTTAAGTCATATTAATCAATGGACTTGAATGCTACCAGTCAGTTAGCTTGGAGCTGTGTGTGGGGACTGCCCCTCTTCCGGTCCCACAGGGAGCTTCCGGTGGAACTGAGTCAGGCTCTTTCTCTTTGATAGTATGACCTGCTAGGTGAAGGTAACTTTCTTTCTCTTGCATAGATCTAAGCTAGGTTTTTCTATTCTTTCAGAGACATGTGTTCTCTCTTTGCTAACCCCTAATATACTTTAATAAATGCTTAATGCCTAAACTTTTGCTGAAGCTTCTAATTTATAAGTAAATTCTAGCTAGTTTCCCTCCCACACTGGGGGCAGAAAAAGGTAACCTTATATTAGATTTTAAATGCCACAGAGGGAAAGGTGTCAGTAAAGGTTGAAATGTGGAAGAGGGATCAGACTTGGACCTAGAGGGAAGACCTAGGAAAAAAATCAAGGTCCTGGGTTCAGCTGCCCCAAGAAGACAAGTATCAACACAAGGCACCTATCACCTGGACTATTGCTATCGCTTCCTATTTGCTCTCCTTGCCTTAAGTCTCTCTCTACTCCAGCCTATCCTCCACATCACTAACCAAGTGATCTTCCTAAAGTTTAAGTCTCACTGTCTTTCCACCTACTTAATAAACTGCAGTGGCTTCCTATTCCTTCTAGGATCAAATAGGAACTCCTCTGTCTGGCATCTGCAGTTCTGCTCCTACATTTCCAGTCTTGTTATATTTCACTGCCCTCCATGCTTACTACAATCAATCCATATGGAATGTTTACTTTTGTCCTTGTGTGCCTAGCACTTTGACTAGTGTCTAACATATAGTAGGCACTTAGTAAATGCCTATTAGTTCATTGATTGAGTCTTTAAAGGCAGAGGTTATTAGGGAAGTTTTCTGACTTCCCCTCTCACTGAGCCCTGGCCTGTGGCCTCACAATTAGGAAGAGGATAACTATGCTGATAATGATGACTGATGTGTAGCTGTGATTCTGGCTGGTAGCTCCCCTGTAGGGAGTGAAAAAAAAATGTGATCTCAGCACAAAACCATTTGAGCAAAAAGTTATATATGTCCTCAGTAATGCCAGAGTATCACCTTACGGGTCAGGAACCATAAAATTAATTTGCCACAAACATTTTGACATTGGCTACTATTCCTCAGCAAGTGATTTGACCATGCTCAGAAAGAAAAAGACATTGTAGAAGACCCCTCACCCCACTTTCTATTTTCTAACCCTAAAAAGGAAATTCAGTCCTTTGAGGCTGCTCAGATCTTTGTTTTGCAGAATTCTTGAATGTATGAAATGGGCAGCTAAAGTGAGAAGATGAAAGTAAAGTGTATATCTAACTGGCAAATTCAGTCATATAATGTGCAGCCCGTAATATTTTAGAGTGATATTTGAAGGCAGGATCAGCATTTCTAGTTGATATTAAATGGTTGCAGTTTTATTGAATTGATACAAAAACGGCCAGGCCCATGTAAAAGAATTTGTCACAGGTGAAGTTTGGGGTTATGTAAAATGATAATAAGTGGGCTCAAGTGGAACAGAAGCATGCCAGGCTTTGAGAGGTAGTTTCTGATGTATTGTTATTGCTTGTATTGGACTGGTTGATGCTGATACATTAACTTTATTTCACAATTTTAGACTAGAGGGACACACATTTATGGCCAATCTCCCTTCAATTGCAACAGAAATAAATCCTAAGTGAGACAATCTCAAGGGCTATCTGCTTAGCCCTTGAGATTGAAGGGCTCAATTCTGGTTTTACTCATTAACTCTTCAAACATTATGTTTCCTCCTGTAATTGAAAAAATATATATCTTCTAACCTGCAAGGCAAAATCTTGGTATTTCTGACATTTTTTTAAAGACTGAACTATCTCGTCAGGGAGGAGGAATTATGTCTAATCTTATAACCTGACTATTTATATAGTTTTTAAACTTTCTAAGAAAAAAAGGCTATAATTAATGCCTAATGGTACAAACACCATTGCTTTAGTAGTTGCCTAGCAACTAGCATTGTAAATCTGTTGGATTGCTAAAGAGACCCAACTAAATGAAGAGATTTAGATTAATTTCAAATTCAGGTGGATGAGAGACAGTTCTGGGCCAGACTACTGCATTAAATTTTTATATTTATTTTCTAAGTTCAAGATTATTAAAATAAATTTCCCTTGTGGTCAATTGCTTTTAAACTACTTAAAGAAACAGAGAAAACCAAAAAGCACTAGAATACAATTCAGAAAATACACATGATTACATTAAACACACCAATGTATTCAGGACCATAAGAAAGACTTTTCTACTAATAAAATCCCAGAAATGTTTTGGGGACCCATAAAATTGCAGGTAGTGTGTTTGAGCAGGGAGTCTAGGCATTCACAAATTAGGCAATGCTTCCAAATGCTCCAATGTGTTATAGCTTTGATTGTGTAACAAGGATGAAGGGGCCAGAGCATTTGGGTCACCAGATGGGGCAAAGTCATGGGTAATTTGAGTGGGTCACATACCCTTATCCCTCTACCCCTGTTACAATTGCGTTATAGTGGGGCAGCTAGGTGGCACAGTGGATAGAGCACCAGCCCTGGATTCAGGAGGACCTGAGCTCAAATCTGGCCTCAGACCCTTGACACTTACTAGCTGTGTGACCCTGGGCAAGTCACTTAACCCCAATTGCCTCACCAAAAAAACCTAAAAAAACAATTGTATTATAGCTTTGCAACATGGAAATAGTTTCTCTGCTAGGAATGGCCACACCCAGACCCAGAGTATTGGCACAGATGATTAAAAAGATGGAAATAGGCAATATTGGAGAGATTGTGGAAAGACTAGCATAATATATTATTGGTAGAAATGTGAATTAGTAGAACCATTTTGAAAAACAAGTTGATATTATGCAAATAAAAGGGCTAAAATGGCTACATCCTTTGACTTAGAGATTCTATGGCTAGACACATACCCCAAGGAGGTCACTGACAAAAAAGAAAGGCTCCATATGCCCTCCTGATATTTATAGCAGTGCTCTTTATGGTACCAAAGAACTGGAAATAAAGTAGGTACTCACCAATTTGGGAAAGGCTAAACAAATTATGGTACATAAATGTAATGGGATATTACTAAGTTAAAAGAAGGGACATGAGTACCGAGGAGTATGGAAAGACTTAGATGAACTGATGCAAAGTAAAATGAACAGACCCAGGAAAGCAAATTTTTATATTTTATAAAATTTTATATTTTATTATACACAATGACTACAACACTGAAAATGGAAAGAACAGCTAACTATAAAACAGTTGTAAACGAATGTTGTAAAATGAAAAGAATAAGCTTGGTCCCAAAGAAGGGCTAAGAGAAGATATCCTACAACATTAATATAAGTTCAGTATTTTTAATGTGTTGATTGGTTTTACCAATGTTTAAATCTTTTTCTTTTTTCAAAAAATTATTTTTTATTCAGGATGACTTTGGGGGGGGGAGGAGACAAATACATAGGAAATCTAAATAATTTTACAAACAAAAGCTATCAATAAAAATCTTTTGAAAGAGAAAAAGAATGGGCAAACCATTGAAGCACTTCTATCACTGTATCAGAACACACGTAACACTGTGTTCTTCTTGTCCACTATCTTGACAATTGAACCACAAGTCTACTCTCAATTATCTGTATTATTACAAAGGAGTGGTGGTGATAATAATAGCTCATCCTCAAGTCATTTATAATTGGCTCTGGCTTACATTATATGCTGGAGATTTACTTTTCCAATTATGTTTTGCTTAAGCTAATATTAAAAGTATTTTGTATTCCCTGTGCATATTCCAAATGATATTTGTGGTGAAAGACTTCCCCCAAACCATACCATCCTGGGTAGCAAGGGTAAATGAGATACGACTTACAAATTTACTAAGTAAAATTTACCAAATGTCTAAACCACATGTGGATAACCAATGGTTGACTGTTATGGAATTATGGATATGTCATAAAAATGAAAGTGGGGGAAGGAACTTTATTTTTTCCACAAAAAGAAACGTGTGTATGTATAAATATATGTTTGTTAATTCCTAGTGCTTTTGGTTTTGCTCTTATAAAGCAGATACAAGGAGCTCAGGTCTTAGATGCTCTCTTTTTTAGTGTTCATGAGAAAAGGAGTGGAGCTATATCATGTTAGATGCCAGGGAATAGAGAGGAATGACAGTAATCTGGTATTTTCTAAATTGTATTAGTAAAGCCTTGAAGATACAGCCAGAATTGATTTGTTAATCAGTAATTTTGTCCTTTGACAAGCACGAAGTCTGAGTAAAATATGGTTTGCTCTACAGAGCTAATGTCGCCTCCCCTCCCCCAATTTAGAATAGCAGAGACCACAATGATTACACTCTTCTTTTTTTAGGGAGGAAAACTTCTCTAAGATCAGTGGAGATTCTTTCTCTCACCAGAGGATATTGGGTATCCTAATGGCTTCACCATATAGAACTATCTGGGTTGTTCAGCTTATTTAGTTGGATAATAATTTCAATTAGGCCAAGATCATGGGTTCAGTGAAAAACAACAAAAAAGTTGTTCCTCAGTCACAGCCTGAATTCCTGACTCCAGTCTGTCATCTCATAGGTCACCAGGAGGACTGGTCTAATAGAAACTCATCGCTACTATAAAACCAAATTCAAATAACAAACTCCAGTCATGTTGGATACACAAACAAGGGAGACTAGCTGGTTCTCTGGTATGATAAATAGAATTCGTGTTCTCTATATATTAATGTTAAACATTATTGGTTTTAAAAATAAGATTCATTCTTATACATTGAATTCTTCCCTCCCCCCCCCAAGTTTTGGTCCTTCTATCTTTTCAAACATGCCAATGGCAAATTTACTTCCTTAGCATTGGGATGAGTTTTCTATTTAAGTATTTAATGAAGCATCAGATTTAATTTAGAGAACTAGCCAGTAGATGTTGTTTTGGGGTCTGTGCTACTTCACAATAATGGAAGTTGTGCTCTTGTGCAAAAACTTTCTGAGAAAGGGTTAATTTTCAGTCTCCATAGAAGCTGACTCTCAGAGGACAGTTTATACTAGCTAGTGTCCTAGTGGTGATGTTGCACTGACTAGGCCATTTTAGTAGTAAGGGAGTTAACTCATAGTGGTCTGGCTATTAAGTGAGCAAAGCAAAATCCTTGCAAAATATTCTAAATCTCAAGAACAAGAAAGTTAAAGTACAGCAAAAAAGTTGTCATTTAACCAGTATACAAGTGGGATTTCAGAAGTAAAAGTATCTTTTTTTTGTAAGTCCTCTCTCCTCTGATAAGTTAAGCCTCTTGAACTATCTTTCTGGGGATAATTCTGGTTTTGGTTTTTGTTTTTTTAGCTTTAGAGCCAATGAGCCTGATTCATGACAGTGAACATTTTCCTTGGGGTCATCAATGAACCTTCAAACATTTAGTCTCAATAACAACAACATCCTCAGATGCTACTTCCTGAATAAACCGTGTTACAAATTCAGACTATTTCTAGTTCCTAACTCCTCATTGAAGGGTCTCCATTTCAGGGTTGAGATAGTTAATTCTCTGGGTTGTAATCCAACAGCAATACCAGAAAATTCACTGCTTTATTTTGCAAGAAAATATTTCTTGAAAAGAAAGAGGAATCTTCTTTCATTTCTCTTAATTCCAAGTTCTTCAGCATATAACTTTTACTATTAGGTGCTATTGTATTATCTTGTCATCAGAGTTAGGATTCTAAGGGAAGACATCAGTTATAGAGGAATATTTTTTTTTCCCTTAAGGAACAGAGATGGTCAATCCAAACAGCTCAAGGAAGAAGTACTTGACCATGCCTCAAAGAAAAATAAGGAACTTGTACTGACTCAACAGTTAATTATACCCCAGTATCTCAGAGGAAGTACCTAGGTCATTTGACTGATCATTAGCCCTGAAATTTGGTTTGAGAACCTTCCAGAAGGTTGAAATTAAAGAGTTAACATTTCTTAGGCAAGGAATACACTCTGGTTCAAGACCCGACAGGAAAGACTTTCTCTGCCCTGGTTTGTGTCAGATTTGGGCCCAATTTGTAAATTGAGTGATTAGAGTGTGAAGAACCTATAATTAGAAGTCCCAATATGGATATGTACCTGTCTAAAAAAGGAACATTGGTCCCAGTTAGAGCCCAGGATTGAAAATTATAATCTAATGATCTCTTAGAATTTCAAGTCTATTTTTTCTTAAGGAGCCAATAAATAATAGTTCATTGCTACTTTACTGAAACACAGCTTGGATGCTTGGATTTGATTTCTTGCTTTCAACACATTTTTAGGATATCTAGCAATTCTGGAAGGGTTTGTACCATATGGTCCTGATAAAGGGATAGATTTGCACAACATGGTAGTTGGCAGGAAAGGGCATGAACTGAATCAGGTGTGGTTGGGGGCAAAGGAGCATGGGGTAAACTCTCTGATATTATGCAAGGTCAGTTGTAAATTATATAGAAAAAAAGTGATTTTAAAAATCTTTTGTAAATTCATATTTGAAAAACCTCATAAAAATTTCTCCTCAATTGTTAGTATTTCAGACTGCAAGGTTAATTTCTCTAGGCTTTTTTCAGGGCTACTCATTTAATGATCAGACTAGACAGACAAATACCTGGCACAAGACTGACACTTGATAAATGGCTGCTAATTGATTGATTGACTGAAATATTAAAAAGGTATCCCATCATCTTCAGGGAAAGTCAATAGGAACACAGGGATAGAGGGACTGAATCTCTTAATTCTGTAAATAAAGAAATTGAGGGCCAGAGAGGTTGTGATCACTCAACTAGAAGCAGAAGTGGGATTAGAATCCAGATTTTTTGACTCCACATTTAGTGCTCTTCCCACTATATCACACTTCCTCCAAGAAATGTTTAAGAAGTGAGGTAGACTGGAGTCTTGTCCCCATATGAGGACTCTTTGGCTAGGGCTAGAATTGTTCTTTTCATGAAAAAAAAATTAACATTCATATTGTTTAGAAAGCTAATTATCCCATTTTCTATCCACCCAGCATTGACTGTCATATCCCACTGGTATTATTGTCCTCATTTTACACTTGGGAAAATAAAGACCAAATAGCTAGCAAGCCATAGTGTAGTAGACATTTGTAAGTGACAGGAAGAACCAGAACCTAATTGTTCTTTGCTCCAAGTCTGGCACCCTATCCATCCACTGCATAATGTTAGAAATGGAAAAGATTTTAGAGGTCTTTTTTTTTTTTTTTTCAGATGAGGAAACAGATGCAGGGAAGTACTTGTCCAAGGACACATAACATGAGTCTCCTGACTCTCAGGCCAGTGCACACTTTCTGGAGCTGTCTCTGAAGTCTAAGGGACTACACAACACTGTCGAGAATGAAGTGGAGTGGGGTGGGGGTGGGGCAGCTAGGTGGCACAATGGATAGAGCACTGGCCCTGGAGTCAGGAGGACCTGAGTTCAAATCCAGCCTCAGACACTTGACACTTACTAGCCATGTGACCCTGGGCAAGTCACTTAACCACAATTGCCTCACCAAAAACAAAAAGAAAAAGAATGAAGTGGGTGGGAAGCAGTTGAAAGGCTAATCAACCCAGTGGAAAGTCCCCTGGATTTATAGTCTAAGGACCATGGTCCAGATTCTTCTTCATTTACTACTTGTATGACCTTGGGCAAGTCACTGCAACTCTGGGCCCTAGTTCCTGATCTGTAAAACGAGGGGGCTGAAGTGGGTGCCCTCTGAAGGTCATTCCAGCTTTAAAACTACTGACATGGGGAAAATATAGGGTGCACTGGGCCCATAACATTACGATACTATGACTACAGGCTCAGGAGAGAAAATCTTTGGTTTAGAATTGGTGGCCATTTGGAGAAAGAGGAAAAGAGTCGGTCTTTCGGGAGATATGAGGTTTTGGCAAGTGATTTTTGTCAGAGAGATAAAAGGAAGTTTCTGAAGATGAAACCAGTGCTTTATCTTCTTTGTGGTTCCCAGTTGGGGAGAGAAGGCGATTGCCCTTGACCTAGCTCAGAGTTAGGATTCGGGAGACCTAAGATTGAACTTTACCTCTGCACGGTCCTCGCATGGGGGTGTATTGACAGTTTATGTGCGGTACCTCAGATTTCCCCTGTCTAGGAGACAGATCCTCAATCTCAGAGCCCTGGATAACTCTAGTCTATTTCACTGCAAAGAGGAAAAGGAGAGGGGGTGTGCTTTAGAAGACTTGGGTTGTCTTTCAAACTGAGGAGGCGGGTATAGGATCAAGGTCACCCACCCTCCCCAGAGACCCTTCCACCGGGATGCCTGACGGCGTAGGCTCCAGGAGTCGGAAAGAAGTGAGGCGTGCAGCACGAGAAAGCAGGGGTGCCCGCCTGCGCCCTGCCTGCGGGCCCCTCCCTGGCACCGGGGCGCCGCGCTGGGCTGGGCTCCAGCGCGCAGCGGGTTAAAGCGCGGCGGGGGCGGGCGGGCGAGGGGAGGAGTGTGCTGTGCTTTGCGGGCTGGGGGTGCGGAGCTGGGGAGGTGTGCAGA
This sequence comes from Dromiciops gliroides, assembly GCF_019393635.1. Classification (NCBI taxonomy): domain Eukaryota; kingdom Metazoa; phylum Chordata; class Mammalia; order Microbiotheria; family Microbiotheriidae; genus Dromiciops; species Dromiciops gliroides. Next base: position 130,896,472 of record NC_057865.1, read on the forward strand.
GCGCGGCGCTCCAGACTCCTTCCTCGCCTCTCCGCCAGTCTGTGGGCCCGGCTCTTCGGCGCGCAGGGGGTTAAGCGCCTTCCGTGCAGAGCGAGGGGGCTGAGCTGGGGAGCTGCAGCTCGGTGCTCGCATTCAGATCCGCTAGAGCAGGAAGATGGCGACGGACGGGGCGAGCTGCGAGCCCGACTTCTCCCGCACCCCGGAGGACCCGGCGGGAGCTCCGGCAGCGGCGGCGGCGGCGGCGGTAACTGAGCTCCTGGGGCGGGCGCGTAGCAGGCGGTGGTGCAGGGGGCTGGGGCTGAAGCTGGCGGGTTCCGCGGTCTACGAGGCTCTGCAACCTTCCTCCCTCCCGGGAATACCTTTCGTCCCCACGCCACACCCCTGCAACTGGAGGGGTGGGGCGGGAGGTGGTTGGGGGTATCTCCCGATCTTCCCCTGCAGCTGGAAAGCTCCCCGTCCCTTCCTCCAGCCTTCCTCGACTAGCCCCCCCCCCCCCCCGCTACGGGGCACCTCTCGGGAGCCCGCTCCCCTAGCCACCCGCACCCTTCCCACCCTCTTCGCACGCCCTCCTCCTCTTCTCCCCCAAGCCTTCCCACTCTCCCCAACCCCTATCGGTTTGGTGGAGGGTGAATTGTGGTGTGCTTCCCTGCGAACTTGACCCCCTATTGTTTGCATCTCTGTCGCGCGCGTGTTTGTGTGTGTGTGTGTGTGTGTGTGTGTGTGTGTGTGTGTGTGTTTGTCTATGGGCGAGTCTTAGAGGTGGACGCTTGGCACCTCGCTAGGGGTCTTAAGAAATCTTCGGGGAAGAGGAGGAGGAGGAGGATTTCAGGTTAGATATAGGACAGGTGTGCAGCTACCTATTGTGTGTCTGAGGATGCTGTGGAGATGCCTCTGGGCAAAGTCACCACAGAAATCCACGGGTGGTTTGGTCTTCCGGCTGCCAGTGGCCAGGCACTGGCATTTCCTTTGATTCCTTGAAGCCCCCTTCTCACCACCCCCCCCTTTTAGAGTTGTTCTGAGAGAAGCTGGGGTGGGGTGGGGGGAGGCAGAGAGACAGAGACCATCAGAGACTGAGACCGAGAGACCGGTTCAGGACGAGGTTTTGATATTAAATCACCTTCGTTTTTTGTATCTGTGCCCCCTAATACCTGCCCCTCTCCTCCGCCTGCATCTTTTTACCTTGTGGGTGGAAATCAGAGCAGGTGACAAGCCCTTGCTGTTGAATAGAGCTGAACTCCACGTAATGGGTGGAAAATGTTTCCAACATTTGAGGAAACAGCGTGGCTGTTTAGAGCAGCATGGAGCCTGTTTTTTTGTTGTGTCTTTTTTTTTTTAATAGTACTGTTCTGCCTGCCTGCCTATCCTTGGCCCCTCTCTTGCTTTAGTTATTTTCAGTGTGGGGTTCTGATGATGCGAAGGAAATAAGGATTTCTATCAGCTCTTCTGTCTTGTACCATTCACTCTTCTTTCTTGTCTCTTACTACTTCAACTGAGCTTACATTTCAGTCAGAAAGGGGACAGGGCCAAGAGTAAACAGCTAAAATCTTTTCAACTTTCCCTAGCTATCCTGCTTAATGTTATTTCACTCCCTTAGAACCTTACCTGAGTGTAGGGAAGGAAGAAGGAAGGGGTTGGGATGGGGGGTGGGGTGGGGGGTTGTGGGGGATAGTGCGTGCAGGGCAATAACAAGGACTGAAACGTGCTGAAGAAAAGGAGAAATATACGAGAGATGTGAGGATCTGGGAGAGAAGTAGGAGAGCTATTGATTTCTACTTCTGAAACGGCTAGATTTTGGTCTCCCGGTTTTTAGAAGAATCCCGTTATTGACACTGGAATTTTTTTTAAAGGCATTAGGATTGCAAATGAAACTGTCCAATTTATGATGTGGAAAACCAGTAGCCTCATGTGAAACACAATCGAGACTGCTATTAAGCCAGAAAACAATTATGTGTTAGTGAAAATGACCAGGAATCTTCCTGGTATGATGATGGATAAGGAGAGGGAGTGAAGGTGAAAAATATTTTTTCTTTTTCTTAAAAAAAGGGTTTACTCTGTAGGTCTCATTGCATAATTAGAATGCGCTTCTTTGTTATGACACTTAGGACTTCAATCACCCACTGAAAGTAGAGAAAACATAAACACTTGATTTATGGATTCTGACTTATATATTTGTTTAGGCTATAAATCCAGATGGGGATGGTGAAGTTGATTTTTGTGATGTTGATGTTAGTTCTTTTTTTATTGTTTAATAATTCATAAAATCCCAGGAGTCAGATGTGTGTGTGTGTGTATGTGTGTGTGTGTGTAATTAGTTTGAGGTTTAATGTTGAGGCTAGCCAGAGAAAAATCTTAACCCGAGATTCCTTTAGACTAGATATTTTTTGGTGAGGTTAATCTTTTGGCATCTTATAACTTATCTTTTAATTAATCCCTCTTTTTTAATAGCTGGGAAAGCTTTTTTCCTTTAAAAATGCAGTTTAAAAAAAAAAGGTGTGTTTACTTATAATGTCAGCCATTCTCCATTGTCAGTTTAGTTGATGCCCTGAAGGCTAATTTTAAATTAAAGTAAAAGGAGCTGGAGAGGTGATATTTTCACACAGATGCAATTTATCACCCAGTGTTTAAAAGCAAGAGATATTTTCACACTCCTACATATTCTTGGCTGATTGAGTCCTTCCTGTAATGTTTTAAATTCCGTATATTTTGGAAAGTATGGCTTTTTATATCTTTAAAAAAAACATAGCTTTAATTTATTTTAAATTAGGTGTGTATTTCTTTTGCTAATGAGGATTTAAATGATCCTTAAAAGCAATGTAGGGTTATTTTTTGGAAGTTGGTGGGTTTTTTTCCCCCTGAAAGTTGATCTATTTGGATGGTTGCCTGGAAACAAGTTGAATTTATAGTTTTTCAGTTTAATATGATTTCCAGGGGAGTGTTTTTAATTCAGGTTGTGAAAGTTTTGTTCAGCTATTTAAATCCTAAAAGCATAGCCAGTGCAATGAAAGGGATTGTAACAATTAAGACAGCCAGTACTATTGGTGCTATCGAATCAGTTATCAAGTGCTGTCAACCATTCCAGGAATCTAGTAGTATTTTCAATTCCATAGCCAAATATTGTGACTCTGGGAATTCATATTATCATTCCACTGTGGGAATAACTCCTAATATATAGGATAGCATGGAAAGAAATGCTTTTTAAAATTGTCACCAAATAATTTGAGTAGCTGGGGAGATAAAGATCATTCAGGGCTTTCCTGGACCAAATGCCAGATTCGGTTTATGTGCAAAATATTTAGTGTATATTCTTTGTTGTCATAGCAATAATGTGAGGGCAATGAGGAAACTTAGGCAAAGATTTTGTTAAAAAGTTCTAAATATCACTGAATGATTTACACCTGCAGTGACAGATTAATAAAAAAAATAACTGTCACATTTTATAAATTTTCCTGATGTCTTGCAGGTGAGTTTTGGGGTAGAGCCAGCAATGAAAAGCTCCTTCTTAAATGAAATACAAATCATCGCTAAGCCATTTTCTTTCAAAATACAGCAAAAATGTCGTTATCAAATAGCTGTATGTGATGGATGCCTTGCTTTATCATCTTTTTCAAAGGGGAAAACAAAGATTTACTGGATTAAAAACTGTGGAATTACTGACTTGCCCAAACATGGGAGAGGCATGGTTTTTAGCATTTTTTAAGGTTCTACATTTTTCTCTTTAATAATCATAATTGACACATATAGCATTTTAAAGTTTGAAAAATGCTATAGGGGATACATTACCTCCGTTTCAGTCAATCCATAATTATTTAAGTGCCTTCTCTATACCAGCCACTGTGCTAAGAGTTAGGGATACAAAAAAGGACAAAAGGCAGTCCCTGCTCTCAAGTTATTCATACAAACAACTACATGCAAACAAGATACATATGGGATAAATTGGAATTAATCAGCAGGGGAAGGCACTAAAATTAAGGGGATCATCTAGGATTCCTGTAGACAATGGGATTTTTGCTGGGATTTGTAGGAAGTAGGAAGGTTTAGAAGGAGGGAGCCTTTCAGGCATGGGAAATGTCTGTAATCTAAAACAATGTATCCTAGGGAAAAGGAGAAACGCTCAGTTGTCATAGTCTGAGGAGGCCTCAGAAATCATTTTATAGGCAAGGAAACTGAGGCTCTAAGTGTCTGATTGGGTCAAAGTCACACAATCAGTGGAAAATCTGGGATGTTCTAAGTAGCTTCATTCAGATTGTGTAACGTGAACACAGATTAGCATTGTTTTCTCATCTATAACCTTTACCAGCATCTCAGAGTGGCAATAGGTAGGCAGCATGGTACACTCTTATGAGGGCTGGATTGAAGAAGGGTGGCGTCACAGAAAATGGGGGTTCAAATCTTACCTCTGATACTTATTAGCTGTGGGACCTAAGGCAACACTTAATAATGACTTTGGGTTTTGGACTCAAAATAAGGTTTTGGACTGGATAAGCTCAAATGGTCCTTACCACTCTAAATCTATGATCCTCTGAAGAGTTGAAACAATAGAACTTCAGTTCAGCCTTATATCAGTATCTTTATGCATACCTTAGTGCCTTCATGGTCTTTTGTGAGTAATTCCTCTACTGGTAGAACTCCCAGCCCTATCAATGCTTTCTTAATCCTGCATGGTTTTTGTCCATGCCTTCCCATAAATACTCCATAGAATTATTTTTACGGATGGGGTGGGGCAATGAGGGTTAAGTGACTTGCCCAGGGTTACACAATAGTAAGTGTCAAGTGTCTGAGATTCAGATTTGAACTCAGGTCCTCCTGAATCCAGGCCAGTGCTTTATCCACTGAGCCACCTAGCTGCCCCCCCGTAGAAAATTTAACATCCCAGTCTTGGGTTTAAACATTTTATGGATACTAGCCTTGCACTTAGGCTGGCCATATGTTATCATCATCACTCTTCATACTTGACTGACCCACCTTTTCCAATACCACATTGCCCTGATTCCATCTTTATTGCTCTTGATGTCCTCAGGTAATCTTGGACTGCTTTTGCCTACTTACATGCACCATTCATTTCTCCGTTGTCTTTTACATCACTCTGCATTTTGATTCTTCAGCTATCCATGATTTGAAGCCGTCTTGTACTATGGGGAATATAGTATACTTTTTAAAATGAGTTTTTATGTCAGGCAGCATCATAGGATCATTGAAAGTGTTGCTAAATTTTTCAAATATATCTTGGGCCTCTCTTTTCCTTGTATTCTGTCCTGGGCCTAGCTCATTGCTGAGCTACAATGCTTGTCTATTATGTTCATGGGCTAACAGAGCAGGCTGTCCATTGAACCACCTGTCCAAATCTGGATGATATTTATTCTTCATTAACTTGTTTTTTCTTTTGTGTGACTTTCAAGGCTAATCTTTTTTGAATGGTCATTTAGCTCCCTGAGGAGGAGACCTGTAGTATTCTGAGATGACAACATCAGTGCAGTATCATCTACAAACAGTAGCCATGTAGATGACCTAGCCATCTATACAAAATCTCTTCTTTATTTAGATTCTTTGCAGGAAGTCCTCCATGACAATAGTATAAATTTTTGGTGAGCATATAAAGCTGTAGTGTGCTCCCTCATCTCTGATTTGTTTATTGTTGATAACTAAAGGATCACTGAGCAAAATTATCACTGTGGTGGCAACTATTAAGGCTCCTTGTATTATCATAAAATATGCACGAAGGACAGATTGTTGAAATAGAGCCTGTGAGGCTATATTTTGCCTTACAAAATCAAATACTTTTTCTTGTTTTTTGTTTTTTTGCAGGCAATGAGGGTTAAGTGACTTGCCCAGGGTCACACAGCTAGTAAGTGTCAAGTGTCCAAGGCCAGATTTGAACTCAGGTACTCCTGAATCCATGGCCGGTGCTTTATCCACTGTCCTATCTAGCCGCCCCCCCCCCCCATATCAAATGCTTTTTGTAATCAGCAGATAATAAATATTTCATGCGTTCTCTGTACCTTCTAGTCTGCTCAGTGATTGGGAACATGTGGTCTGCTATACAGAATTATCTGCAAAAGCCTATCTCTTCCCTTCTCATATTTTAAACAAGGATATCCTCTATTTAGACAGAGATCATTCTCAAAAAAATTTTTTAGATATCAGAATGTAGTAGGCATATCTGTCAGCTTTACCAGCATCTCAGTCACCTTTCCTCTTCCCTCTGATAATAAAAACCAGATTAAAATGTAATTGGGAAATGCTTAACAACCTAAATAAAAGTGCAGCACAACATAAATAATGTTAATTTGTGGTATTCTAAGTTAGTATGCTGCCCAGCAGGATCTCTTTCTATTCAAGTGACACTACTGCCCTAATCTGTCATGGAGCTGGGATGACATGTCACTTTGCATAGCATTGGAATCCAGTTGTTTTCTAGCTGGAGTGATTTCTGGGCTATTTTTTTTGGGGGGGGGGGCTCCATTTTGTGTTGCCTGCTGTACATTGGTTAGATTTTCCTCAGAGGTAGTGATAATTACATTCAATGTCTACATACAGTCAGTATGGTATAGTGGATAGAGATCTCAGGTTCCTCTTCTTACACATACTGGCTCTGCTATCCTGGGCATGTCACTTACTCTCAATGCCCCCAGACAACTCTCCAACTATAAATTGCAGGGAAGAAACTGATTTGCCTTGGTCAAAGAAATTCTTTGCTGGGTAGTCCCTATAGTAACGCAATCATAGATCTGATTATATATCTACAAAGAAGTGTAGATATGGAAGCTTAGATTTAGTTCTGGTAGAGGCCAGTTCATTTTCCCACAGTGAATATGGTTCACAGTCATCGATCCATATCAGTCATCTGAAAAGTATACACTGTCTTACACAATGGATGAGTGAGTATTGGATGCATTCCTACTGAAGTAATTTCTTAGTTTAACTTTGTGTATTTTTGTGTATATTAAGATTAAGAAAAATATTGATCATGGGGTTAACAAATGATTGGCAATGGATTATTATAGCAAATTCAGTGAACCTATGTCTTTTCCTATCTTTCTCCAGGTGATTCTTTTATCATGTTTAAAACTTCCCCTTTCCCATGCCTCATTTTATTTCCCCTTTTTTACTTGGTTACTTTCTGTCCACCTTCTGCCTCCCTTTTCATTTTCATGAAAACTACCAGTTTTCCCCTTTTATTCTTTAGTTAAGAAGAGGGATTGATATGTAGAAATGACAGTTCTTCCTTTTCACACCCTTTCCCCATTGACTCCCAAGCTTGACCCCTCCTTTCAGTCTTGGTAGGCTTTTAGTGGGTCATGGTTGTCACTGAGGCATTGGGAGTTGGGAAAAATACAGAAAACAAGAGGCGTGGAGAGAAGACAGTAAAGACTGATTTAAATCGTTCTGGACATATGGTCCAGTAGAAAGACTTGACTCTGAATTCAGAAGACCTGGGTTCATATAATACCTCTGATGCTTACTACCTGTGTGACCTTGTGGAATTCACTTAACCTCTTTGTCTCATCTGTAAGATGAGGGAGGTTGTACTACTAGATGGCTTGTAAGATTTTTTTCAGTCATACTCAGATCAATGACCCTATGTATGATCTAATGCATAGTGGGGCAAAATTAAAGAACTAAATACACCCAAAGAAGAATTTGAATAATTCCATCCTTCATGACTTTCCCTATTTCTTCTTTATCACAAGTACTGGTTCAGAGGTTGAATTTCTCTATCTGAACGCCTCAAGCAAGGCTTATGTAACATTGAAGTTCCAGTATTGGTTTGTCTTTTGGAGATGGGCAACAAGAGAAAGAAGCTAACTTTGGTATTGCTGAGGAATATAAAATTACACTAAGAAGTAGGTAGCACAGTGAAAAGAAAAGAAGAAATTTATCAATCAAGGTTTTATTAAGTACCTATCAATACCTCTAGGCACTGGAGATAGGAGTAAAACAAGTATGATAATAGTAGTCATTCTGCTGCCACAATCCTGACCATGACTTGACTGTTGTTGTTGGTAAGAACCATACCCACAAATATTGAGAACCATTTTAATGCCTTGTATGTATGTAGCCTTTTAATTCTTTTTATTTGCTTACACTGAATGTATTAAATATTTGCATCCATTCAGTAGGCTAAATGCCAATTAAAATGTTTAAATCCAGCAAATGCAATATAGCCCAAGTTAATATTGTGGTTGAGACTAGATGTTTGTTTCCTGAGTACTTTTGTTTTGAAATTTTAATATTGTTATGGGGGAAATGGGGTAGGGGGAGGGTTTGGGTACGGGGTTGGGGTTCTTAGGAATTCCTCTTTAAAGAATGACACCCTTTTGCACACAAAAGCAGTTAGAAATAAGATGGTAGTTTATTAGGGGCAAGGGAAAGGGTGGGGAACCATGAAAGAAATCCTTGGACTTCTCATGGGGAGATAGGTATGGAACAAAGCACGTGGCTCCGAGGTGCCAATCTCCTCAAGCAGGGAGACTTTTATAGGGGACTGATGGGGGTGGGACCATCTGCCTGTGGAAAGTTCCTTTAGTGAGGGAGGACTGTCCCCCACTGGTGGTGGCCAGAGGAATTGGGTGAGGGGTGGCTAGGGATCTCTCAAGCCATCTCTCTGTTCAGGACACAAAGGCCGCAGTCACACCCAAATTTATCTCCCCAGGGGTAAGGGAGATCAGAATGAAGGGTGGAGGTCCCGAAGCTAGCTCAGTTCCATTTGGTTCCACTTATCTCTCTAGGCGTATCTGTCCTCTGGTTTAGTTTTTCAAGGAGAAGATCCTCAGTGTGCCCCAGAGAACTTCTGGGGGACTTTGGGCCCACAACAATATGGTATTTAACAACAACAAAATTTCTTTGGGAGGTCTGAGTTCTCGCTGAAGTGCATCATTTAATCTCTCAGGTATCTCAAGTTACTCTTTTGAATATTAGTGCTGGGATTTGGCCATTTCAAGCTGGATCTTGGGACAGATATTTATAAGTGCAATTCAAGCTTCTTAAAAAACATATTTCATCGAGCGGCTGGCTCCTGCAGATTCTTTTAACCAAAGACCCTCTACAGGGATCTTGTAACATTGAAAAATAGAAATGGGGAAGCATTACTTTGTACTATCTGAAGTGCCCTTACTAAAAAGGGTGACAAGGAGGTCGTAGTCCCTGGTTTGTGAATCTGAGACCGCCTCCATCATTTGCTTTTTCTCTGGTTTTCGAGTTTTCTCTTAGTCAAATTTAATTATACCCAGTAGCAGGTTACTGGTTTCTGTTTCCCTAGTCAAGTTTTTTGTTCATGATCTTGTCCTGGTTACATGTAATTGCTACTTTGCTATCTTAAATATAAGTGCAAATTGTGTGTGTGCGTGTATATGTGTATGTGTATTTACATGCATGTGTGTGTGGATTTTATCAGAGAAGGGAGGTTCTAAAGTTTACCATTGTCAGAGAAGAGCTAAATGGGAAGCTGAAATGTTCAGACGCATTAATTTAATCTTATGATTCTTTTCTTTTCTTTTTTGGGCGGGGCCAATGAGGGTTAAGTGACTTGTCCAGGGTCACACAGCTAGTAAGTGTCAAGTGTTTGAGGCAGATTTGAACTAAGATCCTCCTGAATCCCTGGCCGGTGCTTTATCCATTGCGCCCCTAGCTGCCCTTAATCTAACGATTCTTAACTCTGTAAACTTTATGGTGATTCCTAATCAACACACAATTTTCCTTAGTTTTTGTAATAGAGGTTGACCACTTAGTGCTTCTAGAACTGATCCATGAAGTCATGAGTGTGGCTTTGAAGTAAATGAAGACTGTTATGCTGTTCTCTCTATTTGCATATGCTCTTGCTTTATACCAGAATCAGATAGACAATTACACCCTACCTTGCACAAAGGAAGCAATACATAGTTTTCAATGGACTAAGTAATAATTGGTGAACCCTGAAGGACCTAGGTTCTATTCATGACCGCCAGTGACCTAATTTGACTGTTTGTCATTAACCAAGCCATTTCTCTCTTTGTGCCCCAGTTTCTAAACATAAAAAAGAGAGGACAGAGGTATTAATTCATGAAGCGGTGTTGATGCGAAAGACTATGTAGTTTGAAAGTGCCTTGAAAAGATCCAACAATTTAGAAATAAATATTCAGTGCAGTTCTTTCCCCCACATTTCTCTTGAAAGATTAATTCTGCCAGAGAACCCCAGCACTGTCATTGGATACAATGTAAATTTTGTGGACTAAGGGAAAATGTATGCTTGATCTCTGCTGGAGGATAAATTTTTAGGATGTTAGTATCTCTCGGTATTAAAAATCTTTCAAAATGTGATCTTTGCCTACAAATTTCAAAAGACTCATTCTTGCTTTCTTTCTTTTTTCCCACCACTTATTCCCAGTTGCTACAAAACCACAAACCCTTAGATCAAAAACATTGAATCGTCCAGAAGAAAACAATGTGGGTAGTTTCTAAATATTACCATAATTATTAGCACCATACAGTCACAGATCATGAAATATTAGATCTGAAACAAAGGAACCTTAATAATCATTCTCATTTTACAGATAACAAAATGGAGGCATGGAAAGATGAAATAATTTGCCTTAGGTCACACAGGTTGTAAGTGACCAAACCAAGATTCAAATCCAGGTCTTCTGACTCCACATACAGTGGTTTTGCCTTTCCCATACTTTTTACCTAATAATAGTAAATATTGGGGCAGCTAAGGTGGGGCAGTGGATAAAGCACCAGCCCTGGATTCAGGAGGACCTGAGTTCAAATATGACCTCAGACACTTGATACTTAGTAGCTTCATGACCCTGGGCAAGTCACTTAACCCTCATTGCCCTGCAGAAAAAAATAATAATAGTAAATATTGATTATCCAAAGTATTTCGTACCAAGATGAAAGGATGATTCTGTAGAAAGTGCTTAAATGAATTTTCTAGGCCCTTTAGAACAATGTTTTTAGGTACAGATAATTATGTAAGAAATTTCTGCAATCTAGTGGTCTATCTGGGACAGTAGCCCCAAGGAATGTTCTAGAGGTCAGCTGCCACTCAATTCTCTTGTGTATTGCTTTTGTATTACTGGGGGGAACAATTCCATATTTAAAACAACTAATCGGCTGTGTGTCATTGTTAGTAATTTTTGAAAGGATGCAGGCGACACAGCATGGATTTCTGATCATGTGACAGAAAATAATTGGATGTCCCTGATCTAGTTCAAACCCTTCTCATTTAAAGATGAAGAAATTGAGATTTAGAGTGAATGTGACATAGCCAGGATTACACAACTAGTCCAGTGTCAGGCTCATGTCTCCTAACTCCCCAGCCATTGTCTTTTCTAGTACAACAGAATGTTTCCTGCATTAACTTTTTTTTTTTTTTGGTGAGGCAATTGGGGTTAAGTGACTTGCCCAGGGTCACACAGCTAGTAACTGTTAAGTGTCTGAGGCCAGATTTGAACTCAGGTCCTCCTGACTTCAGGGCTGGTGCTCTAGCCACTGCACCACCTAGCTGCCCCTCTGCATTAACTTTTAAGAACAACTGACTGACTTCTTAATTGATTATTGGAGAATTTACTCTTACAGCACTACTTCATAGTTTCAATTCACACCACCAATATTCATTTTAGGAGTAGATCTAAGAGGTGATCCCCTTCCTGGGCTGCCTCATAACTGCATTTTAGGACAAGCTAGACTCTCAAGTGGCTGACTTCCCATGAGTGATGGAATGCTTCCCAAAGTAAAGAAGTTGTGGTTTTGGGTGAAGAACTCTGACTTTGCAGTCAGTGTGCCTGGCTTCAGATCCTACCTCTGAGGCTCACTGTCTTTGTGACCGTGGACAAGCCAGTGAGTCAGGAAACATTTATTAACCTACTCCAATGTGCCAGGCCCTCTGCTAAGTTCTGGGGATGCAAAGAAAGGCAAAAGACAGCCCCTACCCTCGGGGAGCTCACTTTCTAATGAAGGAAACAACATGCAAACAACTATGTACAAAGAATCTGTAAACAGGATAAATAGGAAATAATCAACAGAGGGGAAGCACTAGAGTTAAGAGATTGGAGGACAGGCTTCCTGTCGAGGGTGGGATTTTAGCCAGAATTCAAAAGAAGTCTAAGAAGCCAGCAAGGGAGATGGAATGTTTTGCTCAAGGAATAGCAAGGGAGCCTTTGTCACTGGGTTGAAGAGGGTGTGGGGTGAGGTGTAAGAGAATTGGAAAGTGCAGGGTTAGAAGGGCTTTGACCATTTAGTCTCTCTGGAGCTTCATTCATTGCCTCAGAGGTAAAATGAAGGGATTAGACTCTGTAGTGTGTTAGGTCATTGCTGTCTCCAGACCCATGATCCTCTGATGCCATGTGGCCCTAGCAGTTGGCTGTTACCATTGCATGTGCTGGCACACTTCAGTGTTCTTCACTTTTGCCTGGAAGGGAGGTGTCAGCTTGGCCGTTTTGCAGAAATTAGGCAGTGGCAGTTAGAACGAACTTAGTTCAGTGATGTTTTTTGTCAATCTGTTCTTGATATGTGTCTACCCGGAGAAAGCCAAAACAGAGGTTATTTTTTTCCTTCCCAAATGATCCTGAGAGATTGAAAACAGAGCTCTACTGAATGGTGTCTGTAGATTTAATGGACTGCCTTTTCTTAAGGATGTACTTTTGTGTGTAAGTGCTGTGCTCTTTGGGAGCACTGTGTCCCCTGCTTGCGTCTCCAGAAGCCAGCCGCTAGAATACCCTTCAGTTTACACACAGGCTTTATAACTAGGTGATAAAATAAAAAGCCACATTCTCTCTCTCTCTCTCTCTCTCTCTCTCTCTCTCTCTCTCTCTCTCTCTCTCTCTCTCTCTCACACACACACACACACACACACACACACACACACACACACACACACACACACTTACCCCTACCATCTTCACCCCCAAATGCTGAATATTTTTCTTGGTAGATGTCGCAGGCCAGGAATGGAACTGAAATGTGTGAGTGCTTTTCAGGCACTGTAGAATTGGGATGTTTTTTTTTTTAATTGAAAGGAATTGGGAGAACCAAGCACCATCTATAAAGCTTATTCTTTAAAACTTTTCACTGAGGTTACCTTTAATGTTTCACTAAGCCTCTTTTTTTAAACATCACTATCAGGGCAGCTAGGTGGCCCAGTGGATAGAGCACCAGCCCTGGAGTCAGGAGTATCTGAGTTCAAATTTGGCCTCAGAAACTTGACACTTACTAGCTGTGTGACCCTGGGCAAGTCACTTAACCCCAAGTGCCTAGCTAAAAATAAATTAATTAATTAATAAACATCACTATCACCTTCTAGTGAGGGACTCCTGTCCCTCATCCCCTGCCCCCTCACCCCCAGCCTCCCTGGTAACACATAAATACAGTCTAGTGAAACAAATCAATACCTTGACCATGACTGAAAATGTATGCTTCATTCTGCCCATATGCACTACCTCTTTGCCAGGAGGTGGGAGCCATGTTTTGCCATCAGCCTGCCTAAGTCACAATTGGGTGTTGCATTCATCAGAGCTGGGAGGTCTCCGAGTGTGATTTTCCTTCACAGCGAATGTGGTCATAAAATAGTTATCTTGGTTCTGTTGATCAATACCATCTTGAATGATTTGGTGAGCACTCTGTTTTAATTAAATTCAGCAAGTCCAATTAAGATGAAGAATCTATGTGCCCCGCACTTTGCTAGGTGTTAGGGTTACAAAAACAAAAATTAAACAGTCCCTTCTCTCTCTCTCTCTCTCTCTCTCTCTCTCTCTCTCTCTCTCTCTCTCTCTCTCTCTCTCTCTCTTTTTTTAAGTGAGGCAATTGGGGTTAAGCGACTTGCCCAGGGTCACACAGCTAGTAAGTGTTAAGTGTCTGAGGCCAGATTTGAACTCAGGTACTCCTGACTCCAGGGCCAGTTCTCTATCCACTGCGCCATCTAGCTGCCCCTCTCTCTCTCTTTTTTAAAAAAAGTATTTTGTTGGGAAGAAACATGTAGAAATTGCTAAATGCGCCTGCAGCGGAAGGGGCCCAGATGGGGTCTATTTAAGGAAGGAGGCCGGCTTCTGGGCTGTAGCCTGATGGAAATTAGAGATCCTCTGGGTTGTAGGTGAGCAGAGAGTTCATTTCAAGTATGTGATACAGAAAAGGACTAGGGATGGAAGATGGAATGAAGTGAGTGGGGAATAGTGAGTGGTTCGATTTGGCTAGACCATGGAGTCCTTGAAAGAGAGTAATATGTGGAAAAGTTGGCTGGAGGCAGACTGTGAAGTACTTTCAAAGCCAAAGTAGTTTGTTTTTCAGCTTGGGGACAACAGAAGGAGCCACTGGATTTTCCTGAGCGGGGGAATGATATGGTCAGACCAGTGTTTTAAGAATATAGATTTGGCAGCTGTGTGGAGGATCAATTGGAAAGGGCAGAGACTGGATGCAGAGGGACCAATTAGAAAGCTGTTCTAATAGTCTAGCAGAGTAGCGAGTGTCTGAACTAGGTTGGTGGTGGTATGAATGGCAAGAAGGGAATAGATAGGTCATGGAATCATAGACTTAGAGCTGGAAGGGACTTCAGAAGCCATTGATTCTAACCCCCCTCATTTTAGGGATGAGTACCCTGAGGTTCAGAGAGTATTAAGTGACTTGCCCAGAGTTTTACAGCAAGTGGTTGTGAAAGACAGGATTTGAACCTAGGTCTTCCTTAATCCAAGTCCAGCACTTTTCAAACACTACTCTATAGTTAGTGTGAGACATCTTACACGACATCCAGTTGGAGATGTCCAGGAGGCAGTTGGTTATGTAGAAAAGGAGTTCAGGAGGGACATGACCTGGAGAGATACAGTTTTGGGAATCATGGGCATAGAGACAATTATGACAAACATGGCGATTGATGAGTTTATCTCGAGAGGGGAATAAGAAGGCCAAGGGTAGAGTCCTGGGGAACTCAGACAGAAATGTGGAAGTAGCATAGGGATGATTCAGGAAAGGACAAGGAATAGCAGCCAGATAGGATAACAGGGAGAGAGTTACATCATGAAAACTCTGGAAGGAGAGTTTTTCTAGGAGGGGGTAGTCAGAAGTGTCACATGTTCCTGAGAGGTCCAAAAGAGTAAGCACTGTGAAAAGGCCATTCGCTTTAAAAAAGCCTTTTATTGTGAACCAACCAACAAACATTTTAGTATCCCCCCCCCCAAAAAAAAAGGCAGCATGAAAGAGGATTGTGTAAGATGCTCTGACCTATTGCATTAATAGATCATTGGTAACACAGAGAGCACTTTGATGAGTGAGAAGGTGAGAAGCCAGATTGCAAAGGGCTGAGAAGCAGAAATAGCTTTTTCTAGCTCTTTGTTGAAGGGAAACAAGATTAAATAATAGCTTAGGATGGTAGCATCAAGTGAAGTGTAGGGGTTTTTTTAGATGGGGGAAATGGGGACAATGTATAATTTTTTCCCTCTAAATTACAGTCAACATTATACAATAACTCTTGTCTTATATCTCTTCCTATACAGAGAAAGTTCTTTTGAGAATTCTTGGGGGAAATAAGGTTAGACAGCCTTTCTTTTCTTAGCATCCTAAGTTACAAAAAAATTTCATTTTTATTGAAATTTTTCTTTATTCTTTTCTGAATGTCTTAACGGTTTTTCTTGAGGAACACAAATGTATAAATTTGAAAAATAGTCAGAAAGAAAATTCCCAGCTTTAATGGTAACAGTAAAAACAGATTACAACCAAATTACAACAATTACCAAATTGGTAGTTCTGTGTATGCAAAAGTAAAAGGATCAGCATGACAGTGGATGGAGGGCTGGTCTCAGTATCATGAAGACCTGTGTTTGTGCGACTTCCCAGACTTACTGACTTTGTGACACCCAAGGCACTTATGCCTTTTGAGATTGACTCCCAGGCAATATGTAAGACTAAATTTTTAAGTCTTGTCATTTTGACATCTATAACTCTCACATCTTTCCTCTTGTCCACAGCCCTATTTTATTTAATTTATTTATTTTTTTGGTAAGGCAATTGGGGTTAAGTGACTTGCCCAGGGTCACACGGCTACTAAGTGTTAAGTGTCTGAGGCCGGATTTGAACTCAGGTCCTCCTGAATCCAGGGCCAGTGTTCTATCCACTGCGCCACCTGGCTGCCCCCACAGCCCTATTTTAGGCCCTCATCATCTTTTACCTGGACTATTGCAATATTCTCCTCATTGGATTTCCTTGCTTCAGGTCTTTTCCCCATTCGACCTTCCAAAGTTACCAAAGGGATTCTTCTAAAGCATGGGTCTGACTATAGTATCCCCCTACTCAGTAAACTTCAGTGCCTCCCTTCTACCTTTAGAACCAGATAGAAACCCTTCACAACCTGGCTCCCACCTGCTTTTCCATATTGTTCATTATCCTTCTTGCTCTCTACAGTCTAGCCACCTTGTTTCTCTTCAAACACAACTCTCAATGTCCCATCTCTCTGTGTTTGCACTGGTTAACCTCCTGCCTGGAATATCTTCATCTCTACATTTAAAATCTATAGTGTCGGGGCAGCTAGGTGGCGCAGTGGATAAAGCACCGGCCTTGGATTCAGGAGTTCCTGAGTTCAAATCCAACCTCAGACACTTGACACTTACTAGCTGTGTGACCCTGGGCAAGTCACTTAACCCCATTGCCCCACCCCACCCCACCCCAAAAAATCTATAGTGTCCTTCAAAATTCAGCTCCAGTGCTGGTTCCTAGATGAAGTCTTTCCTCCTCCTTCTCCCAAGCTTAGTAGTGTCTTTTTTTCCTTTCTATTTCCCCCCTCCCCCAATTATTTATGTTTTATTTATTTTGTATATAGTTATCTGTGTACCTGTTGTTTCTCTGGATAAAATGTAAGGTCCTTTTGGCACTTAGTAGGTAATTACTAAATGCTCGTTGATTGATTGGTAGAGGATATTTCATCACCATTACCTGTCTATACTGGTAAAACCCACATCCAAGAAAAACAATTTAAAGTTATATTTCTTGCTGATAGTTTGTGGTGCAGGGGATAGAGTACTGGGCCTGGAGTCACAAAGACCTGAGTTCACATTTGGCTTTAGATACTTTCTCACTGTGTGACCCTGGGCAAGTCACTTAACCTCTGTTTGCCTCAGTTTCCTCGACTATAAAATGGAAATAATAATAGCACCTAACTCACAGGGTTGTTTGTCAGGATCAAATGAGATGTTTCTTAAAGCACTTAGAACAGTGTCTGGCATATTGTAGGTGCTATATAAATTATTCCCTCTTCCCTTCCAGTTGGGTCAAAATACTTTGAATCTATTTGTAGATTACCTTGACATTTTTAGGTATTTTCATATTCGTGTTCTTCAATATTAATAGCATTCCTGTGGGGGTGGGAATAAAGAGTTTTTAAATTGTATGCCTTATTTAATATTGTGTACTTGATTCTAATATGAGCATTGAAAGGAATAGGATTACAGGAGAGGTTTATTCTTGGGGGTATATGAGCTATATTACATTGTTTGTAGACACTGGACCTGTAGTGTATGTGAATTTGTGGTGTATCAGAGTTTAGTAGACCAGGATTCTATTAATGTTCCATCTTATTGTTAGGGTGCTAGTTACAAAAGGGTATTTTTATTACCCTTGATCACATAATATAGGAATAATTAGATCAGATGCCTTGATCTTCAATACAATCAGAATCCTGGCAGTAAATAATATTTATTTGTCATTTCTTTAATCCAACAGACATTTATTAATTGCCCGTTCTGTGTAAAGCATAGTGCTAGGTGCTGAGGGTACAAAGACCATAACTGAAAATAGTCTCTGCCCTCACAGAACTTATAGTCTTCTGAAAGATATAACATAAACAAGGAAGTAAAGCCAATGTATATGCAAAAGGATTTCAAGAGAGAATGTAAATAACTGGAGAGAATAGGCAAGGGTTTGGGTAAGAGGTGGCCCCCTGGGAAAGCAGTGATTCTCTGAGGCTGAGGTGAGAAGGAATTATATTCCGGACCTTGGTAAGATCATTTAGGGATGGACATGGAGGAGGGATTGTTTTAATGTCATGTACATAGAGCAGCTAGTAGTGGGCTGGTTCTGCTGGAATGGACAATATGAGAAGCAAGTGTATTGGTAAGATGGAGCATTTGGTTTATGAAGCTTTGAGAAACAAGTACAATTAACTCAAATCTTTAAAAGAGGCAGAAGCACCATAAACATGCACTCTAAACAATGTATAAATAATGGCTCCTTCTCTCAGCTCAATGACAAAAACAACTATCTTTCTTTTATTATGGTCATTAGGTTGAAGTTATTGGATCAGAGTTAAAAGATTTTCCAAAGAAATGGACTCTTGTGAAATACATCCTGTCTCTATCTGTCAGAAACCTTAGTCTCCTGATTTCAGCTATTTTCACATTTGTAGGGCAAGGCTCTAAGGTTGATTTGGAAATAGATGATCACTAAGGCTACACATTCTTTTTGTTTTTTGCCCAAAGCACTTATTTTCCTCTTCCCATTTTCTCCGAATAGCTATTGTTGATCTAAGATCAATTAAAAAATGACCCAAACTTATCTCTAAGAACATTAACAACAATTAGCCACTCCCTAACGAGTAGTAGCCTGTGCTCCTCTTTACTTAATATTTCCTTGCTATAGGATTGTGTGGTGCAAAGAGTGCTAGGATTAGAGGACCTAGGTGTAAATCCTGGCTCTGGTTCCTATTACTGTTATGACCTTGGTCAAGTCCTATAACTTGTCTGTGAACTTAAGTCTGCATGGGATCATGGATTGATTTGGTTCATTATAACACTTTTTACAATTCATATATAATGATCCTATGATGGAAGTATAGTTTTATGTATAAGATGGCAGGAAAGAATGCAGAAAGATACTAAGGTTAGATCAGAAGCCACTTTGGAGGGAGAGGACCTTATACCTTGTTCGGCCATAGCACAATGCTGTATTTTAGAGCAATCAGTTGTTGGTTGATGGAGACACTCTCTTGGAAACTTAATAGCTCTGTTTATTCCTGTTCTTAAAAATCTTATGTAAGAGCATAAGAGCATAAATGGAATGAATTTGATGACCTGAAAGATGGTTCCTGCAGAGAAGATACACTAACTAGTCCCATTAGAATAGGCAGCTAGATGGTACAGTGGGTAGTGTGTTGGACCCACAGTCAGGAAGACCTGAGTTCAAATCCCACCTTAGACATTTGATAGCCCTGTGAGTTTGGGACAGTTACTTAACCTCTGTTTCAGTTTCCTCACCTGTAAAAAGAAAATAATAATAGCATTATAAACTCTGTAAAGCACTTTGAAAACTTTAAGATGCTATACAAATACTAGCTATGATTACTATTGTTGGTGTTAAAAATGTTTGCCACTTTTAGACAATATGTGGGTAGAAAACAAACTCATAAGGCATTACAAATGAGGGAGTATTTATTGGTTCTGTGAAAGGATCTGCTCCAAGGCTTTAAAAAAGAGATCTGATTTACAAATATTAACATTAGACACAGCTCTACAGGAATACATATATTGTACAGTTAGGTAGCAGGTTCTTTTCAGGTGGTGGAAGATCCAGGGATTGAAGAAATAACTTGAGGTTATTTCTTCATTACATTCATAACATTGGGTTCATTCTGGAAATCAAACTCAATCCTCCCTGGAATGAAATGTGCCTGATCTCTATGTACTTTACCCTACTCTTCCTCCCTCTTCTAACAAGACAGTTTGGCAAATCACTTAGTCTTTAAGAGATTTAGTTTCTTCATTTGTAAAAATGGGGTTAATAATACTTGCAAAATTTGCCTCACAGGGTCGTTGTGAGGAAATGACTTTGTAAGTCTTAATTAAAGTGATGTGAGAATGTGAGTTACTATAGTTAGACTCAATGAGCTTGAGCATTAGCCTGTGCTCTGGGACCCTTGAATGTGCCTGAGTGGTGGAAGTATGCTGATGTTGTCCAAATAATTCCACTTGGAAAATATTGTCCATATGCTGGGGAAGCTCCTTGGAGGGAGAGGTTTTGATGATGGTTGATGGATTTAAGGGCAGAGATGGAGTTTGGCTGTTGGCCATTCTGTTTCCACCTTCCATTCCTGAAGGATGAGGACTACCCAGCTGCCACTGGGCAAATATCCAAATGCCTGGTGGGATAGTCCAGCCATAGATGTGCCAAACAATTGGAATAAAAATTGCCAGGCTATTTTTATAACATTTGGAGAATGGAAATGTTGAGCTGTGCCACATATTTCTTTTAAAAACAGTATTTTCAACACTTTATTTCTTCTTTGCAGAAAAAAGAATTTGATGTGGACACACTCAGTAAGCCAGAGCTGCGAATGCTCCTCAGTGTAATGGAAGGAGAACTGGAAGCTAGAGACCTTGTCATAGAGGCCCTGAGGGTAAGTTACTTTTCAGATTTCATTGCCATGTTAAAATCTAGTTATAATTAGTCTTTCCATCAAGGGCTATCCCCCAAGGTTCTTTGATTTGTACTTGTTCAAGCAGCTCCAAGTGTCATGTTCCATCCACAGTGGTGGGGTGTTGTGGGTTTGTGGGTTTTTTTTGGCAGGGCAGTGAGGGTTAAGTGACTTGCCTAGGGTCACACAGCTAATAAGTGTCAAGTGTCTGAGTCCAGATTTGAACTCAGGTCCTCCTGAATTCAGGGCTGGTGCTTTATCCACTGTACCACCTAGCTGCCCCCGCGGGTTTTTTTTGTAAAAAGTTTTATTGATGGCTTTTGTTTTCACATCACATTCATTTCCTAATGTTTCCCTCCCTTATCCTACCCAGTGAACTGCTTCTTGTAACAAAGACTTTTTTTTAAGTCCAGCAAAACCACCCAACACATTCTGATGCATATAAAATGTTCATCTCTTCAGTGAAAGGAACATGGTATGTTTTCTCATCTCTCCTTTAGCCAAGATTGGTCATCATTTTTCTTTCTATTTACATTGTTTTAGTTGTTATATATGGATTTTTTTCTTGGTTTGACTTTTATCGCTCCATATTAGCTTATAAATCTTTCTATGTTTCTCTGAATTCCTTATACTTACTGGTTTTTATTATGGCACAAAAATATTCCATTCTTGTACCCAAAATGCTCTATCCATTCCCAAATGAATAGGCCTCCACTTTGTTTCTAGTTCCTTGGTACCACAAAAAGTTTTGCGGTGAATTCTTTGTCTTTGACCTCCTTGGAATTATACCCCTAGAAATGGCATTGCTCAATCAAAAGGCATGGATACTTTGTACATTTGGGGGGATAATTTGTGGGAAAACGGAATAGCCCCTGAGATGCAATTCCCCTAGAATACTGAGCCTGGGGAGAATGAGTCCTGAAGAAAGCCTCTGCTACAGTGGACAAAGGTGTGAAGGAGAAAGAAAACTGGCTCAGTCACTGTTACCTTCATCAATGCCCCATGTTGCTTATTATTGTTACATTATTATAAGCACATCATAAGTTTTTAAATTGTGCTATTTTACCATTTTGTGACATTATATCTAAACAGAAAGCATTCTGTTTCATAATTCTTTATTTCTTGAGTAATTACTCCCCAAACTTTTTTCTTTTTTGTGAGGCAATTGGGGTTAAGTGACTTGCCCAAGGTCACACAGCTAGTAAGTGTCAAGTGTCTGAGGCTGGATTTGAACTCAGGTCCTCCTGACTCCAAGGCCGGTGCTTTATCCACTGTGCCACCTAAGCTACCCTGTCCCCAAAGTTTTAATTGGCTGCCTCCATCCATGGAACTCTCTCCTTCCTCACATCTGCCTCCTGGTTTCCTTGCATTTCTTCAAGTTTCAGTTGAAGTTTCACTTTTTGAGGGGCAGCTAGGTGGCGAAGTGGATAATGCACCTGTCCTGGATTCAGGAGGACCTGAGTTCAAATCCAACCTCAGACACTTGACACTTACTAGCTGTGTGACCTTGGGCAAGTCACTTGGCCCTCATTGCCCCCTTCAAAAAAAATTTCACCTTTTTCAAGAATCCTTAATGCCTTCCCTCTGAGATTATCTCCAATTTATGCTGTATAGAACCTGTTTGTACACAATTATTTGGAAGGTATTCCACCTTCCACCCCCCTCCCCATTACACTTTGAGCACTTGGAGATCAGAAACTAATTTTTACTCTTTCTTTTCTTTGCATTTATAGCACTTTCTATATTACTTGGCACATAATAAGCACTTAGGAAATACTTGTTGCCTTGGATTTTGTTCCTTTTGTGGCTTAACATGTAAAAGTATATGGGGGGCAGCTAGGTAGCACAGTGGATAAAGCACCAGCCCTGGATTCAGGAGAACCTGAGTTCAAATTTGGCCTCAGACACTTGACACTTACTAGCTGTGTGACCCTGGGCAAGTCACTTAACCCTCATTGCCTCACTCAAAATAACAAAACAAAACAAAAAGTATATAGGGAAGACAGTGTATGTTGTAAACCAAAAATAGGCTTTCTTCTCTAACTAGTAATGAAGGAAGGTAGATGAAAAGATGGGCTAGGTGAGTAGAAAGGTATGGATTGTAGCAAACTTTAGAATATGCCAGCCTCCAACCAGTGGAACATGAAGAAGGCAGGCATGGAATTCTGAGAAAGCAGTACCTCCTGAAATTGGTTGCAGCAAAATCTTCCTTAGAATTGGTGAACTAGGAAGAATGGTGTTTGTAGGAGTCATCCAGTTCAATGAAGGAAAAGAAGCTGCTTCAGGAAAGAGGAACTATACTCAGAGTAGAGATACATGAGTCCAAAGTTACAAGGATTTTTGATAACGTTGAGCATTTACATCATTAGCTTGTGCACTGTGGTGTTCATTTTGTTTTCCATCTCAATGTATAATGATTACTCAGTAAAGATATATTTACTGGAATGCTTAATGTGGGCACAGAACAGAATGATGACCATCCAAACAGCCATCATAGATTAGTTGGAGAAGGTTCAGATGCACAGCTCCCTATGGAGGCTGATTGAATCATTTGTTCTCACCAAACAAAAGTGGAATAATCCATCTGTAGCCTAGTCTTTTCTCTATCCTTTTCACAATTATCCTGGGAGATGCTGTCTACTGTGCAACTTCTTGTGATAACTTATGTCTGGACCTGGCATACAAACCCTGAGGGAACTTAATGGGGTTTGTGTATTCATGCATTTTGTAAGCAATTGCAGGTAATGTTTGGTAGACTTTAAAGGGCAATGTTGTCATATACAAATAGCAGTAGAGGGAAAAGCATGATTAGCATGCTCAGGGATCTAGGAGTTCATCTAGTCTGACCTCTTTGTGTTACAGGGGAGTGGAGACCCAAAGTGATTAAGTAACTTGTGGAGGGTTATATACCTGGTTAGCAACAGGCCTGTGCCTGGAACCTGGGTTAGTTGGATTTTTCCACTGTGCATGCAGCTGCTTCTGAATGATGCTGATTTTTCTGAATAATCTGATTATAGGTACTTAAAATATGCTTATACATTGTGCAGTTTCTCCTCTTTCCATTATATTCTGTTGCTTGATCCTATCAGCTTCCAATGGTTCAACTCTCACTTCTATGGAGAAGACTTCCAAATCTACTTATCCAGCCCTTATCTCTCAACTGAATTCCAGTCTCACATTGCAAATCTTCACCTGGATGTCCTTTCAAACTTAAGTTATCCAAAACAGAGCCCATTATCTTTGTTCCTAAACCATCTCTCTTTCCAACTTCCTTATTTTCTCTCCTACCTTCCAGTCATCCGGGTTTGCAAGCCATGAACTCATCACTTCTTTCTCACATACCCTCCACTCTGTTGCCAAATCTTGTTGATTTTACCTCTCCAACATCTTTTCCCCTCATCCCTTTTTTTTTTTTCACTCACTTGGCCACTGCCCCATCACTCACATGGCCCTTCCCCAGTTCAGACTGTGATTACCAGTCACCTGTACAGCAGCTTCTTAATTGGCCTCCAGTATCTTCTCTTCAATCCACCCTCAGTGGAGATGATAAATTGATCTTCATAAAGAAAGACCTATGTCATTCCCCTACAGACTCAAGGAACTCTAGTGGCTCCCTACTGTCTCTGGGATTAAAAAAATAAACACATCTGTTTAAAATGTAAAGCCCTTCACTGTACTTCTTCATCCTTTCTCTCCAGGCTGCATTCCCCCCTCTTGCCCTGAGTGTTCTAGTCAAACTGGCCCACTGACTGATTTCCATACATGCTGCTCTGTCCCCCACCTGCACCCCTTTACACAGGCTGCCCACTATCCCTAAAATGGTCTCCCTTTCCACTTCTTCCTCTGGGAACTCTGACTTCCCATCAAGGGTCAGCTCAAGTTCCAGTTCCTTCCAGAGACCTTTCCTTTTCCCCTAGTTTTTAAGTATTAGCTTGCCTTCTCCAAAATACTTTGTGTTTTTAGGTGTTAAATAATAAATCTTACCTATTGTATGCATGTATATGCAACATATAGGCATATGTTCTATACATATATATATATAACATAAACAAATACATATGCATATGTGTGTATAAAATTTACATATCTATGAACATCTCCTTTTCTCAAGAATAATGTGAGCTCTTCAAGGGCAAGAACCATCTGCTTTTATATTAATGTCCTTGACACAATGCCTGACAATCAGTAACTAGTAATAAATTCTCATTGATTGATTGATTTTTTAATTTTTTTTTGGTGAGACAATTGGGGTTAAGTGGCTTGCCCTGGGGTCACACAGCTAGTAAGTGTTAAGTGTCTGAGGCCAGATTTGAACTCAGGTCCTCCTGAATCCAGGGCCAGTGCTCTAGCCAGTGCACCATCTAGCTGCCCCTCATTGATTGATTTATAAAGGAAATGCTTATTTAAGATGAGAGGATTTTAGAGGTTGAAAGAACACTAGAGGCATTCAGATCAAACCTTATCTAAAAGCATGTGGGAACTTTATCTTCTCATCAATATTTTGGAAAATATAAGTAACAGTTACAGAAAATTCAGTTTTTTATGACTTAATGACTTTTTTTTTTTCATTAGCAACCAATTCTTTACCATTGAAGGGTACTTGGAGCTAGCAAAAATGCTTGATGTATTTATCATGTATTTATTTTTTAATGGTCCTTTTTCTTTTCTTTTTTTTTGGTGAGGCAATTGGTTAAGTGACTTGCCAAGGGTCACACAGCTAGTAAGTGTCAAGGGTCTGAGGCCTGATTTGAACTCAGTTCCTTCTGAATCCAGGGCCCGTGCTCTATCCACTGTGCCACCTAGCTGCCCCAATGGTCCTTTTTTTTTTTTTTTTTTTTTTTTTGCAGGGCAACAGGGGTTAAGTCACTTGCCCAACAAGCATCATACAGCTAGTAAGTGTCAAGTGTTTGAGGCTGGATTTTGAACTCAGGTACTCCTGAATCCAGGGCCAGTGCTCTATCCATTGCGCCACCTAGTTGCCCCACGATCCTTTTTCTCAAGTAAAGAATGCCATTTAGAAAGTAACTGAAGAAAGAAAGAATGATGTTAATCTTTATTCTTATTTAGCATTTTGAGAAAATAGTTTCTAAAATAAGAATTGAAAAGTCCTGATTTCTGATCAGAATCACCAACCAGCTCTAAAAAGAATTACATATTTTTAAAAATCACTAATAAATTCTCTTTTGATGCACAGACCATTCTGTATTTGTGCAAATAGTGATATTTTCACTCATCAAAATTTAATACTATATTATGAAGTGGGATAGATAAGGAGGAATTAATGGCTAACAATTCAGTCATAGAATATTGCATTAAAGATTCACTTTATTTTATAACAAAAATTGTGTTGATCCCAGTAATGGCATAGATGAAAACTGGGCATTTGTAGTAATGATGATCCTCTCAGAAAATATCAAATTCCAGAATGATAACTAGATTTGTAAGTATAACTTTACTATTTCTGACGTTCTGCTTTCATTACTGCAAGTACTAAAAACGTATCTTACAATCTCTGTTGTGCAATATAGTAGTATGGACCCAGAAGACAAATTTATGGTAAAGCTTTGTTGAAACTTAAATAGATATAACTTATTGCTAAATTGAAATTGTGGTCATTAAATTTTTTATGCATTTAAAACAAATTGTTTTGAATTGATGCTTTACTATTGAGTTAACTCAGATTTAATCACTGGGTTTAGACTGTTTCTCTAAATCAGTGCTTTTAAATTTTCCTGTGAGTACATCTTTTTTTCCTACATGCAAAATCTAAATTGGTTTTTTGTTTGTTTTTTTTGTTTTTGTGGGGCAATCGGGGTCAAGTGACTTGCCCAGGGTCACACAGCTAGTGTCAAGTGTCTGAGGCCAGATTTGAACCCAGGTCCTCCTGAATCCAGGACTTGTGCTTTATCCACTGTGCCACCTAGCTGCCCCAATCTAAATTGTTTTTTTTTAATTTAAACAAAGAAAAAAGATTATGACTTCATTTCAAGGTAATGTCATTCAAAAACATGCACATCTTCAGACTAAATTAATAAATCTGATACATTTTTATGATGTTGACAACACGTTATCATTTTTCCTTGAAGAATATTGCTTGCTTTCTTCAGTTGCATTCTCAAATTTAAACAATTCAAGACTCCTCATGTTATAAGTTTTCACATGTGTTTCAGTAAAAGCAAAATGTATTAGCATTTAAGTAGATATGAAGATCCAGGACACACTTGACTTTCTCATCTTTCACATTACACCTGAAAACTTTTTTAAAAACCCACAAAAATCTTTGTCCTAGGATCTGATAGAAGAGAAAGAGGTCATCCTGGAAAGTTCACTGTATCTCATATAACAGGTGACCTGCAGAGAATGAAATGTTTTCCTATTAGGTCATGCCTCCTGAGTAGCTATAAAATTATACAGCATTCTGTTGTTTTTATTGTTAACCTTTTGGTTAAGTTGCTTACTGAAGTGTGACAGTTCAGCTAAATATGATCCTCTTCATCTGAACCTTAGAATCCCTGTCTTCCTTTAAGGCTCAGCCAATCTGCTGCCTCCAATTGGAAGCTTTTCCCTATCTATTTCCTTGTTAAAGTTCTCTCCCTTTCCCCCATTTATGATGTACAGTCTTGTATATTTTTGTGCTATCCTCATCTTAGTTTCGTCTGCAAAATGGGGATAATAGCACCTGTCTCACAGGATTATTGTGAGGCTCAAAGGAAATAACACATGTAAAACACTCTGAAAAGAGTAAAGCACTATGTGAATTAAATAATATGTTGTTATATTATTATGATATGTTATAATAATTACAATTAATATGATAAATCATTATAAAATCTATTATTGTTATGTTGTTTTATTCTCACAGAAAAATTCAATTAAGCTCCTTAAAGGCAGAAATTCTTTTTTTCATTTTGTTTTTGTTTCCCCAGCACCTCTCAAAGTGCCTCACACACAGTAGTAGATTAACAAGTACTTACTGCCTTGAATTGAGAAATATATAGCCATTTTGTAATGCTGAAATTCTCTTCAGAAGAAATTTTTTGGGTTTTTTTGCTGAGCCTATCTGAATTTACAAAAATGTAAATTGTTTAAGTATGTTTCTCTGCTCTGATAGTCCTTTTGTTCTGTTTTTAAGAAAAGGAAAAGGAGTGTCAAAACTGGCCACTCTATTGTTTCACAGAACAAACTAGCGTTTCACAAAATGTCAGGAGCTGATTTTTGAAAACTGTTTTAAGTTCTGCTCTGCAGCCCATTTGAATATAGGGAGTGAACATTCATTCTGATCCTTCTTCAGCCTTAAGGAATTGGCTTTTGCAAAGTTTGCAAAGCTTAAAGCACTAAATTGTGAAGCAATTATGATTATTATTTTTGCTTTTAGAAGTAAATAATGGGCAGCTAGGTGGTGCATTGGATAAAGCCCTGGATTCAGGAGTACCTGAGTTCAAACCCAGCCTCAGACACTTGACACTTACTAGCTGTGTGACCCTGGGCAAATCACTTAACCCCCATTGCCCCGCAAAAAAGAAAAAAAAAAGAAGTAAATAAGTAACAGGCAGGATACTGGCCACATCTATTCTAGTGAAATGAGACTGATGAGCCCATTAAAATTGATAATTGATCCTGCCATTTTGGGCTCCTTGGTGTAACTCTTGTGATCCTTCTCCACAGCAGCTACAGTAACTGAATTTTACCAGCATTTTCC
Organism: Dromiciops gliroides; assembly: GCF_019393635.1. NCBI lineage: Eukaryota > Metazoa > Chordata > Mammalia > Microbiotheria > Microbiotheriidae > Dromiciops > Dromiciops gliroides. Next base: position 130,924,530 of record NC_057865.1, read on the forward strand.
TTTTGGCCATTAATGACAAATCTCACCATTAGTAGGATGTCTGTGAAGAGAGCAAACTATGGAAATCATTTTTCCCAGCTAGATGACATTTGTTATCTGATATCCTAGAGCCCCTTAGGTACATGAGACATAACTGTAATGACAAATGTCATTCAAACTCACAGTAGTCTTTTGGCTGATGGTAAACCAACCAGCATGTTTCTTGTCATTGTGTAGACTTTAGGAAGGTGTGTCCTTCTATTCAGAAGTCCCCTAGATGGGGGCAGCTAGGTGGCACAGTGATAAAGCACTGGCTTTGGATTCAGGAGGAACTGAGTTCAAATCCAGCCTCAGACACTTGACACTTAACTGTGTGACCCTGGGCAAGTCACTTAACCCTCATTGCCCTGCAAAAAATAATAAATAAATAAAATTTAAAAGTCCCCTACAAATAGGAGCCCCAATAAGAAGATTAGAATCTATTGGTAGAGCTCTAAACCAAGGACCCACTTCCGTGATTCTTTTTTTTTTTCAGTTCTATATTCCCAGTGAGGATTGAAGCATGGCTAGCATGATGCCTCCTCCCCTCTTACACTTTGGGACCTTCACTTTCATTATGCTTCCTTATTTCCAGGTTCTGCTGAAAGGAAAGGTATCTCTTTCTCCCAAAAGCTTTGTCCTGAGGTTTCAGTTCTCTGCTTTCTACTAAGTGGAACTCCTGAGCATCTGAATCCTTTTTCTCAAAATGATCAACAACTCAGAAGGTCCGGAGGGCAATGTCTGTCTAGAAGCAGACCAGAGGGTCTTTTCTCTTTTTCTCTTTTATTCTATTTTTTTCCAAAATATGCTTTGCTAATATTTTTTCCATCAAGGCATTCAGTTGTATGCTCACCTACACTAGACCATAAGATAAGCTAAGGACTCCAACACAATGAAAATGTGGAGGGCATATTTGCAATTGGGTACTGTTAGTCAAATTAAGCCAACTAGCATTTAACATCTACTATGTTCTAGGCACTATGCTAAGCACTGGGGATATAAAGAAAGGCAAAAAATCAGTCCCTTCTCTCAAAGGTCTGAGAATCTGATGCAGGAGACAGCTTGTTGACAACTCTGTACAGACAAAATTTCTATATATCTATATGGTTTCTTGGAGAACAGTCTCTTTAACTTTTATTTTATGTTATTTTGCGGGGCAATGAGGGTTAAGTGACTTGCCCAGGATCACACAGCTAGTAAGTGTTAAGTGTCTGAGGCTAGATTTGAACTCAGGTCCTCCCGACTCCAGGGCCGGTGCTCTATCCACTGCGCCACCTAGCTGCCCCACAAAAAAGATTTATAGCTGCTCTTTTTGTTGTGGCACAGAATTGGAAATTGAGGGGATATCCATCAGTTGGGGGAATGGCTGGACAAGTTGTGGCATATCAATGTAATGGAATACTATTGTGCTATCAGAAATGATGAGTTTTCAGAAAAACCTGGACTTACCTAAATTGATGCTATGTAGTAAGCAGGACCAGAAAAACAGTGTACACAGAAACAGCAACATTGTACAATGATCAACTATGATCAACTTGGCTCTTCTCAGAAATACAAGTCCAAGATTAATTCCAAAAGACTCATGATGGAAAATGCTCTCCACAGCCAGAGAAAAAACTTATGGAATCTGAATGCAGATTGAAGTATACCATTTTCACATTTTGAAGGGGTTTGTGTGTGTTTTTTTTTCCTGTTATGTTTCTTCTTTTACAACATGACTAATGTGGAAATGCTTTACGTGATTGCACATGGATCACCTATATCAGATTGCTTCCTGTCTTAAGTAGGAGGGAAGGAAGGGAGAAAGGAAGAAAAGTTTGGAATTCAAAATCTTATAAAAAATAATCTTGAAAAAAAACATTAAAAAAGAAGAGATTGCATAATTTTAAGGACTTGGATGCTTTTAATCATTGTATTTACAGTACTTGGAGTAATTAGCTCTATCCCAAGGTCAAATGGATAGGCTGTAGGAACCCACATGTCTTGAATCTATTACCTCTTGGTCAGAAAGTGGTTACCATTTTTCACCATGTGATCCTGTAGTGTCATGGTTGGCTATTGTATTGACCAGAAGTCTCAAGTCTTTCAAAGTTGTTTGTATTTACAACATCATTGTCATTGTATAAATTATTCTTCTGGTTCTGCTCACATCCTTCTATATCAGTTTGTACAAGTCTTTCAGGTTTCTCTGAAACTGTCACCAATTCCTATAGTGCAATAGAATTCTAATTACTTTATTACATGATAACTTGTTCATCCATATCCCCTTCAGTTTCTATTTTTGTGCCACTACACAAGAAGCTGCTATAAATACTTTTGTTCATGTGAATCCTTTTCCTCTTCCTTTGATTGCTTTGTGATATGGGCTTACTAGGAGTACTGCTGAGTCGAAGAATGATGCACAGTTAGAAGCTTCTTGGGCATGGTACCAGATTGCTTTCCAGAATGGCTCTACCAATTTATAGCTCCACCATTAGTACATTAATAGGCCTGTTTTCCTACAGGCCCTTCATCATTTGTCATTTTCCTTTTTTGTTAACTTTGCCAATCTGATGAATATGATTTAAAACCTCAGAATTTGCTTTTCTTTATTAGTAATTTGAAGCATTTTTTAAATGTCACTATTGTTAGCTTGGATTTCTTCCTTGGAAAACTGCTTATTCATATCCTTTCACCATTTATCAGTTGGGGAATGACTATTAGTGTTACACATTTGAATCAATTGCTTATATATCATGGAAATGAGTCTCTTATCAGAAAATTTTATCATAAATTATACAATGTTAATTTTCTGTTTTTGTTCTTTTTTCATTTTACATTGTAGTTTTTATGCTTATATATTTTTGGTTCTACTTAATTTACTTGCATCAATTAATGTTGGTTTTTAAATTTTTCATATTAATCATTTCTTATAGCACAGTAATATCCTATTGGGTCCATAGGCCACAGTTTGTTTAGCCATTCCACAATTGATTGTCATATATTTTGCTTCCAGATCTTTGTTACCACAAAAAGTGATTCCATGAATTCCATTGTGTATTTGGGGCTTTTCTTTTTGTCTTTCATCTTCTCCAGTTAAATGCCTAGCATTTGGATTATCTTCTTCAAAGTATGTGGATATTTTAGTAACTTTTAACAGCATAACTATACATTTTTTTTCAGAATTGTTGGGCCAGCTAGGTGGCACAGTGGATAGAGCACTGGCCCTGGATTCAGGAGGACCTGAGTTCAAATCCAGCCTCAGACACTTTACACTTATTAGCTGTATGACCCTAGGCAAGTCATTTAACCCCAATTGCCTCACCAAAAAAACCAAAAAATACCAAACAGAATTGTTAGACTTATTCACAGCTGCACCAAGAAGCCACCACCTTACTTATTCTTTGCTCAGCCCTTTCAATATTAGCTTTTCTATCATTTATCATCTTTGCTACTTTGATGGTTGTGTGGTAAAAACTTAGAGTTAGTTTTGATTTTCTATCTCTTTCATTATTAGTGGTTTGGAGCATCATTTCACATGGCTGTGTTTGCATTTTCTCTCTCTTTAACAAATTTTACTGATCTTTTTTTATGTGTCATTTCCAAATATACTTCTCTTACCTATCTGCTCCCTACCCGCATTAAACCCTCCTTTGAAAAAAAAGAAAAGGAAAAAAATGTTAAATAGGTCTGATAAAAAGAGTTTCATTTTGAGAATTATTTGTTCATGGTTTTTTTACCCTACTCATTGAGATATGAATCTTTGTCTTACATGTTTGTGTTAGATTCTCATATATATACACACACACACACATACATATATATGTATGTATGTATACACACATATGTTTGATTTTAGACCCTTATCATAGGTATTTAGCACAAAGATTTTTCCCCAAGTGACATCTTCCTTTTTTTATTCTAGATGCCTTTATTTTATTTATGTGAAACCTTTCACTTTATAAATTATCTATGTATTTCTTTTTTTACTTGAAACATATGCTATCTCTTTTTTTTTTTGCCTAATTGCTGAAGGCTTAAGGGGTAACTTTGTCATGAACTTCAATAGTAATTCTTGAAAAAATAGAATATTTATGAAAAATATATTTCTTCCTATTTAAATAAAATAAAGTCTTAATAAGGAGCTAGAAGAAAATCAATGATCAATTCTATAAATGTTCATTTTCAATTGAAATAGCTAGTAAGAGAAAATTGTTTCCTGAGTTTTTGTATTCCACTTAGTTTGCTATGACAAAGTACAGAATCAGTAATAAAAAGGACTATTCAGCTTATGACTAAATGTAATGAAATCTAAAACATTTAGAATTTATATAATGTTTAAAAGTTGTTATCCTATCACAAAGTAAACTTTTATTTTAAAATCATATGGAAAGTGCTATAGAGATTCATCATGTCCTTTTTCCTTCCGCTCAAGTTAATTTCTTTATGTTAATGTAAGCCCTTCAACTCAAGAGTTTCATACTTTTTTTTTTTTGGGGGGGTGAGGCAATTGGGGTTAAGTGACTTGCCCAAGGTCACAGAGTCAGTAAGTGTTAAGTGTCTGAGGCCGGATTTGAACTCAGGTCCTCCTGAATCCAAGGCCAGTGCTCTATCCACTGTGCCAACTAGCTGCCCCCCCCCCACTTTGCAAATGTTAAAGTACTATGTATATGCTAGCTATTGTTTATAATAGAAGAAAAGTGAAAGCTACCTAAATGTCCAACAAAAAGGATAATGGTCTAAATAAATTGTGGTACATTGTTTGAGTCATTTTAAAAAATCAGGAAAGACCTTTATGATATAATACCCAAATGGTTCTGTCACCTCATCAATCTGGATATACTCTAATAAGTGGATTACAACCCATCTATGCCTGTCTATGCTGTTTGACTTTTGACCCATGAATCCCTACACTATAGGCACTTAATGTGCTGAGAACCTTTTTTTCCTGACATGAAGAGGATGCCATTGTAGTACTCAGGATCCCTTGATTATCTCTTACTTTTGCCATTTTACCAACCCATCATCCTTTTTACTCAACCTTTTCTCCAGTGATATCCTTTATTCTAGTTCATATTTGAAATTTTATTTATAGAGATAGAGATAGAGAGACATATACTATGTGTGTGCATTACATATAAGAACCTTATCTGCATTATATGTATGATTATATAAAATGTTACATATATACATACATATATGCATATACACATAGACACATTCACATGTATCTATTATACTCTAGTCACACCCATCATGTACTTCTCCATTACCCTCTGGATCCCAGGATCATAGCTGTAGAGCTGGAAGTGTTCCAAGAGATCATCAGGTCTAACACTCTTATTTTGCAAATGAAGAGACTGAGGCTGGGAGTGAGTAAATAACTTTCCCAGGGTCACATAGCTAGTAAATAACTGAGGGACCATTTGAACTTAGATCTTTCTGACAACAAATCAAGTGCCTTATTTATTGTTGCACGCTGTGATACTTACAGACTATAGTATATCATGACTCACAACCATAAAAACAGTAGAAGGATGTTGGTTTTTAAAAAGATGGGCATTTGTTTCTAGGAGAAAGATTGAAGTCGTTAAAAGAGCTTTACAATTTCTGAAAAGGACAAAGTACTCATTATAACTACAGTCATCAAGGAGGAAAAGTGAAAGAGGATGAATGGATAAACAACAATACCAATGAAGACCTAGAGGGAGTGACTGAAAAGATAAATGTTATGTATTAAAATTTAAATATATTTGCTAAGCAAATTTACTTGTATCCATGTTGAAAATCAGGTTTAAAATAAATAGTTATTGTTTTGCAACAGCTTAAATTTAATCACTAAGTTCATTTCTCATCTTATTTCAAGTCTGGTGTGTTGAAATAGTAAAAGTAGGACATTTGTAGTTTTAGAATAGCCTAAGATCAAAAAACATAACTCAGTGACAGCTGAAGCTATTCTATTCTAATAGCCCCATGATGGCACATTTTAAATGGATAGCTACATTGCTGAAGTTCACCTAATTACTTCTTGTTTAAACAAAAGATAGGATCTAACACTGTGTAGGACTCTGGCAGTCCAAAGGCAAATAAAGAAGAACTTTAAAGAGAACTCAGTAAATAGAGAAACAATGACTCTAGAAAGTCAAGGACTATGCATGCCTTCCAGATTCTAAAGGTTCTCGAACTTAATCCTCTTTTTTGTAGTCCATTAAAATTTGGCATCTGCATTGACACATAGTGGCTATAGATGGGCATTCAGCATTGACCTTTGTGACAGGCATGAAATAGTCCAGGGCCTAAATGCAATAGGAGTAAAAGCTATTGAAATTCAGACAGCTGACTCCAGTTTGCCATCTACCACTTTGCCTTCCTTTTTTCCTTTTTGGCTTGTCCCTCATGGAAATCTGTTTGTTTGTTGGGAGACTCTTGAGTTTGATGGCTTCTGCTAGGTTGCTTGCTACTAAGATGTTATTTTACCCAAGATGATAAGGCTGTCTGTCTTGGATGAAAGGAGGTACCAGTGGTAAATGATAGGACTAGTGACATTTTAAGATAGTCTATCAAATTTTGGTGGGCTAAACTAATTTTGAATTTTTTTCACATGGTGATAGGGAAGATTTGATTAAGGCAGGGGAGGAGGGGAAGGCAGGTCTTACTCTGTTTTTGCTAGAATTTCTTTACTTCTTCATCATTGGTAACCAATGTTGGCACATAGGCCAAAATTATTTCCTTTTTCCCCCCAATACTTATCATGAACACTACAGCACAAGATGACAAAATGTCCAGTGAAATAGTATTTATTGTTGGATCTATGATAAAAAAAAATCCCCTTTATTTGCCTTCTCCAAGAAGAACTTGTGGGCCATTCTTCCACTTAACTATAACTTTTTCTCTCCTAGTTTAATATTTGGCAAGAATATCAAGATTGGTGTGATTCATTTCTTCTAATTGTATCAATGCTAATTTGTTGTTAGACTAATAGCTAAGTTAAAGTATATAGATAGTTGAAAAACTATTCTTAGTACCTTCTATACCCATTTTTGACATTCTGAAACTATAGAAATGGAAGTGGTCTGCATCTTTCTTTATTCACGAGTTGTCATGGCCAAAGAACTCATCACTAAGTGGCCAGCCTAGTGTGCTAAACCTTTTTTATATTTGTCTGGGTGTTGATTTCCATCACTATTAAGAACAGTGAATGGGGCTTCTACATATGGAAAGCAGATGTAGTCAGTGCTTTACTCAAAGCCCTAGTGTAGGAAAACATGCTGGACTTGTTCTTCCCTGCATAACCTTCAAGAGCTAAGGGTCACTCCCATGGTAGTGATGTTTCAGAATAGGGTTTTGATGCTTGGTGACTTCAGTACAAAGGTGGGCATGAAGGCAAAAAAAAAGTTGGAAAATATGGTTTAGGGCTAGGAATAGGAAAGGTTGGAAAATGTAATTCAGGAGTAAGAAATTGGAAAAGCCAAAGGCTTATACACTGAACAAAAGTTTCATGCATATATACTGTTAACATTTTCTTCAAGAAAAGAGTTGTGATATGCTGAACATGGCGAGCACCAAATATCTGAAAAAGAAAAAAAGTATATTCTAATTGTCCAAAATTACTATTGTGAGAGACATTCCTGAATTGTTCGACAACTTGTTAGAATAAAGATCAGAATTAATGCTGAGCAATCAATCAATAAATGTTTACGAAGCACCTATGTGCCAGGTACTATGCTAAGAAGAGAAAACAAAAATGAGAAAATATATGGTGTGGATTTAAAGCAACTCCAGTCCAACATATTTAATTTTTTATGAAAACTGGAAATGCATAGATGAACGGACATTGACACTGATTATAACAATTTCCTGAAGTTGAACAGATATAGATTGATAGCAAAGGGGAAAGATCCAAATAATTACCTCATCACAGAACAATTGATCTCTAGCAGAGATGGCAGTTATTCAGTTGTTTTTCAGTCATGTCCAATTCTTCATGACTCCATTTGGGGTTTTCTTGGCAAAGATACTGGAGTGGTTTGCCATTTCCTTATTGAGATTATTTTACAGATGAGGAACTTAGGCAAACAGGATCTGCCCAGGGTCACACAGCTAGGCCACATTTGAACTGATGAAGATGAGTCTTCCTGATTGCAAGCTCAGTGCTCTATCCTAGCTGCCCCAAATGGCAGGTAAAGGCAAAAACCAACTAATAGAGGATAGTAGATGAAACATTGTGTGGGGAAAAAACCAAACATATTTAAAGAAAGGTTGGGAAGACACCCAATAAAGCCAAGTCATCTAAAGGACATTTAAAGATGAAACTGGAAAAAAGACAGCAAATAGACCAAAAACCGATATGATCTATAAAGATGTTTATAAAAACATTTAACTTTTAAATACAGTGGGGCCTCTCCATGTGTATTTCTGGATGTGCTACTTGAAGAAGTAGAAATGACACTATAGAAAACAAATGAGGAAAGTGGTTGAACTAGGCCAAGTATATATGCAGAGGAGTTTGGTGCCAGAGACAACACAATTTTGAGATCATTGAGGTTTTGAGTCTCTAATTCTAGAGAAGGGGAGAGGACACCAAAGGCATTAAAAAGTTTCAAACTTTATTCCTTTCCCCGAAATAAAAATAGTGACCAAGAGGATAGTAGTCATTATTTAGCCATATGCTTAGTTTCCCATCTGTATAAACCTATTATGATGCCAAGTTACATTCATATTTAAATATCCCATGATGGGACTGAACCAGATAACTTTTAAGGGCTATTCTATAACTCAGTCTATGATCTTACTGCTATTTTTATATCACCCAGAATTATCACAATGAATTCTTGAACAATTTGGTATAAACTTGTAAAATGTAATTTTATATGGGTAATTTAATCTACTAGGATGCTCCTTTCATATACAGTCTGTTCCAGCTAAAGGGGGATGGGGACAGACAGTACAAAAGATAATTCAAAATGGCATATAGTCTAAAATGTCATTTTAATGTAGCTTTAAAAGTGTTCTTTATGTTTAACATTGGTTATGGATGAGTTTGAAATCCATTATCATAATAAATAGAAGCATCAATATCTTTAGTTTTCTGCCTTCCTTTCCCACTCTGTGCTCCACACCTATTTTATTTTATTATGGAAGAAGTAGATTGCTCCTTTATATGAGGAGAAGGGCATGTGTAGTACATGCCTGTAATTGCAGCTACTGGAGAAACTGAGGTTGGCAGATCTCCTAAGTCTGGGGGTGCTGAACTATACTGGACTGTCCTAACCCAGTATCCACACTAAGTGAAGTGCCAATATAGTGGGGGTCAGGAGTAGCGAGGCTGCCTAGAGTGGTGAAATAACTCCAGTCAGAGTTCCCATGCCAATCAGCAGTAGGATTGGACAGGTGAAGAGCCCTTGCATTTCCAGGCTGCGAGACACTGTGGGAGGCCCAGGATTTATTATGATTTTTTTTAATCAATTTTTTTTGTTGTTGTTTTCAGCTCCAATTTTCTCCTTTTCCCCCCAATCCTCCTTCCATTGAGAAAGAAAGTAAAATTTAAAATCTATTACAAATGTGTAAAGCAAATTTGGACCAGTTTTTAAAATTGTGTGTGTGTGTGTGTGTGAGAGAGAGAGAGAGAGAGAGAGGGAGAGAGAGAGAGAGAGAGAACGAGAACACACATGACAGCTAGATGGTATAGTGGATAGAGTACCAGGTCTGGAGTCTGAAAGACTCCTCTCCCTGAGTTCATGTACTAGCTGTTTGACCCTGGGCAAGTGCTTTAACCCTGTTTGCCACACTTTCCTCATCTGTAAAATGAGCTCGAGAAGGAAATGGCAAACCACTAAATTATCTGTGCCAAGAAAGCCCCAGATGAGGTCACAAAGAGTTAGACATACTCGAAACAACTGACTGAACAACATGTGTGTCTGTGTATAAATGTGTTGATGTGAGTGCCAGTTTGTGTAGCATGAAATATGTGTATTTTTTAATACAAGAAAATGTCTCTATCTTGAAACATAAGGTGAGTAGCTGTTGAATTACTGGATTCTACCTATAATTCCGAGGTTTATTAGACGTAGTCCTAATAATGAAAGATTGTAAGTAGTGTCTGTGGACTGGGTTTCTGTTTATGTAGAATCAAAAAAAGTAGCCAGTAGAATAGGAGGCCAGAAACAAAGAAAACTCCCAAGCAGTGGCATTGCAGAAGGAGGAATGAGGATCGTGAGGCTGTGGTCATCTCCAGAGTCCTACATGGAGGTCATTAGTTCTATGAAAGTGAGAGATTGCCTATACATTGTTTCTCTGGGAAAACCAGATTAGATGTTCTTTTGAAATGTAGCACTGATTACTTTATTACAGGAATGTAACCACAGTAAATATTTGTTTGGGCTGCCTCTATAGGATACTTTGTATGGTGTATCCTTCATTTCTTTACTTTTTGTTCCATCTGAACATTTTCAGTGAGCAGTATCAAATTCCTTAGAAAATCTGTACCAAATTGCAAAGAGAAATTTCTCTGTCAAGACATATAGGATTTTTCACTTATACTTGCATCAGAATATACCGATAAGGTGAACTTCTAAAATACACATAATATGGCAGTGCATGTGGGAAAGAGCACTGGATATGTATAGAACCTGAGAACTGGGATTCAAATCTCATCTCTGACACTTAACCACACAACATGATGCTGAGCAAGTTATTTATTAACCTTTTGGGTCCTCCATTTCTTCATATGTAAAATGAAACTGTTGGAACTAGATGATCTTCAAGGTCCCTTAAACTGAAAAATCCTCTGAACTAAAAATTTGACTTTCACAATCTTTTCCCCACATTGTTTCCCCTCTAGGAATTCCCCTAGGAATTGCTTTGTTATGCCCTACCCAAATGAATGTGACCCTTGCTTTTGTTTGTTTGGTTTTTGTTTTGTATTAAATAAAAGAAAACAACAACAAGGAATCCTGAGAGGTCATCTTTTTTTGGGGGGGGGGGCAATGAGGGTTAAGTGACTTGCCCAGGGTCACACAGCTAGTAAGTGTTAAGTGTCTGAGGTCAAATTTGAATTCAGGTCCTCCTGAATCCAGGGCTGATGCTTTATCCAATGCGCCACCTAGCTGCGCCTGAGAGGTAGTCTTTGAATCTTTATAAGAGGCAAATATAACTACCAGAAAAACACCTGCAGAGACTAAGAGGAATCATTTGCATGTAACTGGACAACATTCCGGGCAGTGGGAGGAGCATCTCCTTACATTTGAACACTGGAGGATAAGATGACCTATTTCTTTCCTTCCTTCCTTCCTTCCTTCCTTCCTTCCTTCCTTCCTTCCTTCCTTCCTTCCTTCCTTCCTTCCTTCCTTCCTTCCTTCCTTCCTTCCTTCCTTCCTTCCTTCCTTCCTTCCTTCCTTCCTTCCTTCCTTTTCTTCCTTTTCTTCCTTTTCTTTTCTTTTTTTTTTAGTGAGGCAATTGGGGGTTAAGTGACTTGCCCAGGGTCACACAGCTAGTAAGTGTTAAGTGTCTGAGGCCGGATTTGAACTCAGGTCCTCCTGACTCCAGGGCCAGTGCTCTATCCACTGTGCCACCTAGCTGCCTCTAGATGACCTATTTCAAAGAACAACTTAGGAAATTTATTTAGGTAATTCTTTTATGAGAATGCCCAGGCAGACATTTAAGGCATTGGATTTTTTTCAGCAGCATTTTAGTGGCTAATTCAATCTATCAGGAAGAATTTGTAAAGCATTGGTGCCAAGCACTGTGCCATATGATGGTAACACAAAGATGATGTAAAAACGAACTTTTTTCCAATGTGGAAAAATTGCAATTTTATCAAGTGTGTGCTCTACTTTCAAAACATTCACTTGTCTTTGTACTATCCAGCTGCATCTATTATGGGCCTGTTTTTTAAAAAATCAATTTATTATAATGTCTTACATGTGGGACGCCTCTGATGTATTTTTTCTAAACCAAAAATGGTTTAAGATAACTCAAGCACCTTCCTTATGATGGTGAGTGTATTGATTTTGGAGAATTATATTTCTTTTAAAAAGATAGTTTATGGTGATGTTTACATAATTGTATATGTATAACCTACATCTGATTGCTTACTGCCTCAGGGAGAGGGGAAAGGAGGGAGGCAAGGAGGAATAGAATATGGAACCCAAAACTTTAAATAAAAATGTTCATTATCAAAAAAGATCCTAAAAAAAAAAAGAGGGGGCAGCTAGGTGCTGCAGTGGATAAAGAAAGCACCAGCCTTGGATTCAGAAGGACCTGAATTCAAATCCAACCTCAGACACTTGGCACTAGCTGTGTGACCCTGGGCAAGTCACTTAACCCTCATTTCCCTGCAAAAAAAAAAAAAGCAGTTTTTGCAATTGCAGAACACTGTAAGCAACCTAAATGTTCAAAAATAGAGGAATAGTTAAATAAAGTATGGTTCACTGATTAAAAAAAAAAAAAGATAGGTGACTCAGAGGATTAGGTGCTGGACTTGGAGTCAGAAAGACCTGAGTTTCATTCCTGTCCCTTGCTAGCTGTGTGAGGCTGGGCAATTCATTTAACCTCTCTCAGCCTCAGTTTCCTCCTCTGTAAAATAAAAAAATCAGTTTTTGTGAAGATTAATAGATAGTACATGCAATGCACTTTGCAAACCTTAAAATGCTAAATCAATGCTAGATATTATTGTTATTGTTCTTATTGTAACTGTTACTATTATTATCCCTTTCAGGAAATGTCCTTTTATGAGAAAGTTGGTGTGTAAATAATAACTGGCCTAACATATACTTTTTGTTTGTTTTTTGAGGCAGTTAAGGTTAAGTGACTTGCCCAGGGTCACACAGCTAGTAAGTGTCAAGGGTCTGAGGCTGGATTTGAACTCGGGTCCTCCTGAATCCAGGGCTGGTGCTTTATTCACTGCACCACCTAGCTGCCCCTAACATATACTTTAGTCAGTACCCAGTTACTACATCTTCCTGGTACATTTGACTACCCCTAAAAAATGACATTGAAGACATTAAATTGTTCGTGGCATATTGTATTATGATGTTACTTTGGGGTTAGGAGTAGTACTTCAAAGTAGCAGTAATTGTTTTTCAGATTCTTAGATTACTTTCTCAGTAAAATAATAGAATTTTAGTATTTTTTAGGTATTGATTTTGGATGACAGCTTTATGACGTACAAATCTTCTAGAGTGGTTTTTACTAATGTTTTTTTTAAAAACGTTCTAGTATGACTGCTTCGGTGATTTGTGTGAAATTTTGAAGTCATAGTTTTACAATAGTTTTGAAATTGCATGGATTCTATAGGAATAAGGTTGTAACTGGTCTTTATGAATGTACAGATAGCTTTCCAGAAACCTTGGGAAATGAGACACTCTAGGTAGCTAGGTATTTCTGCTACCTCACTACCTGACATAACTTAAAAAAAATTTCAATTCTTAAACAGAATATACTGGACATATTTTAGCTCTTTAAAAGTGGTCTATGATTATAATTTTTGTCATTTAGTAGTTTTAGTCACTCATGACCCTCTGTGACCCCATTTGGGGATTTTTTGGCAAAGATACTGGAATGGTTTGTTATTTCCTTCTCCAACTCATTTTACAGATGAGGAAACTGAAACAAATAAGGTTAAGTGACTTGCCCAGGGTGACGCAGCTAGTAAGTGTCTGAGGCCAGATTTGTACTCATGAAGATGAGTCTTCCTGATTCCAAGCCCAGGGCTCTATCCACTCTGCCACCTAGCTGACCTTTTGATTATCATTATAAGCCCCAAATATTATGACATACTGATGGTGAATCCCAAGATAGAGCTAGAGTAGATAAAGGAGTAAATAGTTACTAGCCTAATCAGTAACCTTTCAAACTTGCTTTCTTTCAAGAGCCCTGATGTTAGTTAGCTTGTCTTTTGTCTGTGAGGTAGGTGCTACTGAGACAAAGCAAAATTAAGTGGATTGCCCAGCCTCACACTGCTAGGAAGTGAAAGGATTCAAGCTCAGGTCTTTCTGACTCCAAGTCCAGCACTCATCCTCTGAGCCACCTAACTATCTTTTTATTTTTATTTTTTTAAAATAATTATTTTTATTTGAAATTTTGAGTTCCAAATTTTATCCCTGTTTCCCTTGCCCCCTTCCCTGAGGTGGTAAGCAATCAGATACAGGTCATACATATACAATTATAGAAAACATTTCCATATTAGTCATTTTGTATAAGAAAACTTTTATAAAAGAAAAAATGAAAGCATGTGAAAATAGCCTGTTTCAGTCTATGTTCAATCAATATCAGCTCTTTCTTTGGGGATGGATAGTATACTTCATCATTAGTCCTTTGGGATTATCCTAGATCATTGTATTGCTGAGAGTAGTTAAGTCATTCACAGTTCTTCAAACAATATTACTGTCTCTGCACAGTGTTCTCTTGGTTCTGCTCACTTCACTGTACATAACTAACAATCTTTTTAAAAGAAGCAACAAAGTTCTCCAAAATCAATATACTTTTCATCATAAGAAAGATGCTTGACAACATTATTTTTATTTATTTATTCATTCATTCATTCATTTATTCATTTATTTATCTATCTATCTATCTTTATCTATCTATCTATTTATTTATTTATTTACTTATTTACTTACCTACTTATTTATTTATTTATTTATTTTTGGTGAGGCAATTGGGGTTAAGTGACTTGCCCACGGTCACACAGCTAGCAAATGTTAAGTGTCCGAGGTCAGATTTGAACTCAGGTCCTCCTGAATCCAGGGCCAGTGCTCTATCCACTGCACCACCTAGCTGTCCCTTGACAACATTGTTAATGTGGCAATATGTTTAGCATGATTGTAATATATAACCTAAATCAAATTGCTTCCTGGCTTTGGGATGGGGGAAGGAGAAGAGGAAGGGAGAAAAATGTGGAACTCGAAATCTTACAAAAATAATGTTGAAAACAATCTTTACACATAATTGGAAAAAATACTATTAAAAACCAAAGGATAAAAACAAAGGCACTTGAGCCATCTTAAACCAATTTTTTGTTCAGAAAAAATACATCAGGGGCATCCCACAGGTAAGGCATTATAACAAACTGATTTAGAGAAAACAAACAAACAAAAAACAGAAACCAAAACAGTCCCATAGATACAGGTGGATAGTACAAAGACAAGTGAATGGAAAGCGGAAAATAAAATTACAATTTTTCTAAATTTAAAAAATGACAGTTTTTGCATTATTTTTGTGTTTTCATCCCATGGCATAAATGCTTCCTGAATTAGCTACTACAGCACTACTGAAACATATGCCTTATATGCCTACCTGTAAATTGTATATGTGCCTGTAATTCTGATAAAATACTTTCCTAAATGTATTTCCTAAATTGTTCTTTGAACTAGTTCATCTTACCTTTCAGTGCTCAGGGGTAAGGAGCTCATCTTACATTCTGGAGTGTTCTCTGTGTATACACTAATCTTTTACTGGTGGTGATCGATCTATGCCCTTTTCATAAAGGTTCAATGTAATTTCACATTCTCTGATGCAGTGTGTAAGATAGTTGCCTTTCTACAAAATTAATTAGCATCATACGGGCCAAAGGAGCCTTTTCCCCAAATTGGTTTTTTTGTTCTCCTTTTCACTATTGCCCCCAGTTTTCTTTGCCCATTCAAAATAATACCAAGGATTTGTGCCTCATTTGCAGAGCAAGGCCTATGGCTCTTCCTGGTCAGCTTATTATTTTGTTTTGTGGGGCAATGAGGGTTAAGTGACTTGCCCAGGGTCACACAGCTAGTAAGTGTCAAGTGTCTGAGGCTGGATTTGAACTCAGGTCCTCCAAGGCCAGTGCTTTATCCACTGTGCCACCTAGCTGCCCCTGGTCAGCTTATTCTTACAGCTCTGTCACCAGGCTACAGTTTTCTCCAAGCTCTCTATGGTGTTTGACTTTGAATAGAATTTGAGACAAATGCAGAAATAAAATGTAAGTATAATATTAAGATTTCAAATGCTGAATTGTGCCAATAAGGCCAACTTTGTAATGAGATTTCTTCTGTAATCATATTTTATGTTTTGAATAGAAAGTTGTTCTACAAGTTGAGTTTGACAGTTGTCCAGCAAAAGAATAATGCTCCTCTCCTTAAATAAACTTGTGGTTCTAACATGATCTTTCATGGAAGCTACAGAAAGGACCAAGCAGCATATGTATATATGCACTTATATGCCACAAACAACCAGTAGATACATGTCACCTTCAAGAACTCTTGGGAGATGTAATTTTCTATTGAACAAAGATTTTATTTAGTGAGAGTCTGTATCATTAATATATATGAAAAAGACTCAACTTGTCCTTATTCTCCCTCTACCCACAGAGATGGGATTTGCTGTCACTTGGGAGGGTAGGAATTAGCAAACATCAATTTAGACCAATTCTATTATTATAGTGAAAATATTCCAAAGACACTAAGAAATAAATTCCATGTAAAAACCACCCATTTCTTTGGTAGAGTCATGATTTGCATGCATTTCTTTCACTAGCTATGTCTAGTTTTTTAATGCCTTTTCCCCCTACTTTGAAATCCTGAAGCCGACCTTGCAAAAATGCAACTGACTAACCAAAAAAACCCTTTGTCTTTTTAATGAACATTAAGGTAGGGTTATCCTCAGATCTTTTCACTGAAAATTATTCCTAAACACTTTGGGCTGAATCCATTGCAAGAGGGGCTGTCCTATACCTTCCCATTTCCTAGATCATGGATTGGTTTTCCAACAACTGTCCTTTCTTAGGATAGAGTGTATTGTTTCTTTAACATTTCCCTGTGTTCTTCCATTTCAAATTATGTATGGACCATCTACCTTCTTTTTCTTTATGATCACCATCAACTTTTAATTATTTTACCCTTTCTCTTACAAAAGAGGCTTATTAGAATCTTTCTCATAAAAATGACTTTCATAATGCAGGTAGTTTTGTTGTATTGCTTTCATATATGCTACTTTAGAGATTAAATTACTTTATTATATTCTGGTTTAAATTGTTCAGTGGCCTTTATAAGGCAAAAACATCCCAGACTGTATTGGTTAGTGTGCCTCTAGTAAGGTATGTTGGCAACTTTTGTTTAGAGAGGTAAAACTACAGTTCCCTTCACACTCCTTTCTCTAACAACATATACAATTATTCTTTGCCTTCAAGGGTTAGAGCACAGAAGTATATGTAGGTGGCTCTTTCCCCCATGAAGACTGCAGAGCTGTTCAATCGTCTGTCCCTTCATGACTGCTTTTCTTCCACTGTCAGATTTTTTTGCTGCTCATTTTCTGTCACCTTTTCTGGTCACCACCGCTGCTACTGTGGATTCCTGTACTTTTCTTTCATTTTTGTGTCTCTGTCTCCTGTTTGCTTCTTTCTATTCCTATTCAGTTTTCTCTAGAGTTCTAGCATATCTAACTTTTCAAAGATTCTATTCATCTTTTATTATTATTATTATTTTAGTTAGTTTTATCTAGTTCTGAGAAGGGAAAGTTGAGGTCCCTCACTAGTTTAGTTTTACTATGTCTTCTTGTAACTCCTTTAACATTTCATTTAGGAATCTGGAATATATGCAGTTTAGTGCATATATGTTTAGTATTGATATTATTTCACTGTCTATGATGCCTTTTACCAAAATGTAGTTTCCCTGTTTATCTCTTTTAATTAGCTCTATTTTTGCTTTTGCTTTATCTGAGAGCATGATTTCTACACCAGCCTTTTAAAAAAAAATCTCAGCTATAGCACAATAGATTCAGTTCTAGCCCCTTTGGGTTTTTTTGTTTGTTTTGTTTTGCTTTTTGTTGTTGTTTTTTGGTGAGGCAATTGGGGTTAAGTGACTTGCCCAGGGTCACATAGCTAGTAAGTGTCAAGTGTCTGAAGCTGGATTTGAACTCAGGTCTTCCTAATTCAAGGGCCGGTGCTCTATCCACTGCATTCCCTAGCTGCCCCCTAGCCCCTTTGTTGATTGCATCTCCTAAGCTTCTCGGGATCCAGGAAAAAAAAAAGTACTGGTATTTTATAGATATATCCAACCATTTACCTTCTCCCATGACAAATTCACAAACCATAGCTTAATTGGAAATGTTCTTGATGTCAGCTTAGTATCACTCATTTTTAAAATGGGGGAAAGTAGCTATATGTTCCCATGTAAGCTTTCAGCCTTTGACTATGTACTTTTCTGGCTACTTTCAGAGTTAGAGATTTTCCAGAATTTGCTATTTTAAAATCTTTAAATATTTTTTAAAATAAATTTTAAAGATTAAAAAGTATTTAAATAAAATTTCCTAATGCTTATAAAAATCAAACTAAAAGCCCTTGTTGCTTTACAGTCATTTCACCCATTTGTCAAACTTGGGCCTTTATTTGGTTAATACTGGACTATTGATTAAGTGTTCTATGAAGAATTGCTAGTAGATATTAAAGCATTTTAAAGATTTGGTGCTACTTAAGGATCGCATTTCAATTTTCCACGGGACATCTTTGATTCAGAATTTTAGTGTCTTAGAGCCAAGAGTTGTGGGGATAAAAGGCATTATCATAACCAAGCTCTTCATTTGACAAATTAGGAAACTGAAACCAAAAGGAGTTGCAGGACTTTCCTAGATTTGTATAGCAATCAAACAATTACTAGGATTTGTGTTCCTGATGGCCAAACCAGTTCTTTCTACCATAGTATGCTGGTTCTTAAATTTAGAAATTTTAGTGTATTTCTTTGAGAAAAAATAACTTCAAGAAATAACACTTTTGTTAAGACATCTTTTAGGTTGTAAGTTCCTAAATGTTAGGACTGATGCCTTATTCATTTGTATATCTTCTTATAGTACCTGGCATTGTGCCTGTGACATAATTGTGGAAATGGTAGTGGGGAAGCTTGGTGGCTCAGTGGATAGAGTGCCAGGTTGAAAGTCAAGAAGACATCTTTGTGGGGCAGCTAGGTGGTGCAGTGGATAGAGCACCGGCCCTGGATTCAGGAGGACCTGAGTTCAAATTTGGCCTCAGATACTTAACACTTACTAGCTGTGTAACCCTGGGCAAGTCACTTAACCCCAACTGCCTCACCAAAAAAAAAAAAAATTATTAAAGAAGACATCTTTGTGAGTTCAAAGCTAGCCTCAGGGGCAGCTAGGTAGCACAGTGGATAGAGCACTGGCCCCAGAGTCAGGAGGACCTGAGTTCAAATTTGGCCTCAGACACTTACTACTAGCTGTGTGACCCTTGGCAAGTCACTTAACCCCAATTGCCTCACAAAAACAAAACAAAACAAAGCTAGCCTCAGATACTGACTATTGGTGTGACCCTGGACAAGTCACTAACCCTGTTTGCCTCAGTTTCCTTATCTGTAAAATGAGATGGAGAAAGGAATGGCAAACCACTCCAGTATCTTTGCCAAGAAAATTTCAAATGGGGTCATAAGACTTGGACATGACTGAACACCATTGAATAACAACATAACAACAATGGAAATACTAGCTAATATTAATATTTGGAAGATAGAAGCTTAATACACATTTGTTGAATAGTTATAGATTGTATTAAGAAAAGTGACAATAAGATTAAAATGTTGACCTAATTTTCAGATAATGTTTCCTCTAATTACATGCATATCTAAATTCACTTTAGTTTATTCTCCTTGACTGTAACCAGCATGGAGAGACTTATTGTTGTTTTTCTTAGACGAGACATGATGTTTAGTTCATTCTGTGTTTTGTTTCAGAACTTATAGAAATATCTTTTTAAAAAATGTAGTTGTCTTTTCTTAATGCTACTAAAGTGTGTTTATTACCCTTAAAATGCCCATGTGGTGGGGGTTTTTTCCCCATATTTATCAATCGGAGTATCGATAGTGATAAGTTATCTTAAGTGCTCAAGTATAGGATTAGAAGGACCTCACACAGAAACATGCACACTTAGACCTTTAGTAAATTGAGAGGATGGTGGAATAATAAAATGGTCCTTGCTTTATGTAAATCCCAATTTCACAAATGGGATTCCCCAGTGCCTATGGCCCTGTGCCATGGGTCCTTGTTCCAGGAGCCCCTCTGGCTGTGGGGCCCCAGCAGTGAAGCCATTCTGTCTGTGGGTCTGCAGAGCTGGGGAGGGGGTGGGACTATGCTGAGGCCCAATAAGGGAGGGTGATTTCATCCTCAGAATCCTCTTACATTAAGCAGGAATTGGCTGAATGTCACGAAATGACTGTTCATTTCCATAGTCTGCATATTACTAAATGTCTCATGGAGAATGCATATTCATTAGTTAATAGAACATACAGAATCCTAGAGTTGTAAAGGCCATTAGAGGTCATCTAGCCCACTTCTAGAGAAGCACAAAGAACACTCGCCTGAGGTGCAGAAGATCATGGTTGAAACCTCAATTCTAGCACATATTTATGTAACTTGAGCAATTTGTCTGACTTCTCTGGGCCTTGGTTTCCTCATCCTTAAAACAAGAAGATTGACTAGATGATTTATAAGGTTCTTTCCAACTCTAAATCCTGTTAATCCTTCCCTGAAGCAGGAACATTTATTCTTAACTCCTTCTCAGGGTACACACATGCATTATTGACCAAAGTGGAAGGAAGAGAAATGTTAGATGCTAAAGAACTAGAGCACATGATTACCAGCTGCTAAACAAATACCAACCGTAAAAGACATTTTGTCACTTGAAACTTCAGATAAGTTATAATAAGATACGGAATCCTTATCCTTCATATTCTTTTTTTAAAAAATGTGCTATCATGTCTAGATTTTTCTGTAAAGACATTTTGACAGACAATAGGATGTAGATTTAAAAATAGAGCTACTTAAAATATAGACAAAGGCAGATTTCTGAATCTGTCATGATTGGCATTTGATAGATCTCTTTGTTAGATGTCTTTCAGTCAATAAGCATTTTATTAAATGCTTACTATAGTACTGTGCCAAGTGCTGAGGATGCATTGAAAAGCAAAACCAGCCTCTGTCCTCAATGGACTCACATTTTATGTGCCATATTGAGAGCTAATATACCTGTAAAAATCGTGTAAAAGTTTTTGAAGTATATGGCTGGTCCTGCAAGGTTGATGCTGCTCTTGTGAAAGAACATTACCTGGATTTCTTCTATGGTGTGTTAGACAACCTTGCAGGGAAAACTTTGAGAATCTTGGAGTCCAAATTTTTTGGAAGTGTTGCATAAAAGGTTAACAACCAGATTTAGGAACAGAAATAATCCCACATCCTAGTGATGCTGCCGCTAGGTTACTTTTGACTTTGAGTAGCTTAGCTTGATTTGGAGGTTGAGCGTGCTCTATGAGTCCATTCTGCCTACCCTATATTTCCATGTCACCCTTCTTGCTGACTTTGCCTACTCAGTTATCAACAGGCAGCTGATAAAGATGTTATGTCAAATGCACTAAATAATATGGTATGGAAAAGTCAGAGTAGAAAAGAGAAGGGAAAAGAGAAAGGCTGTTAGAGATCATGATAGAAGAAGTCATGATATTAATTCAACATTTATTAAGTACCTACTAAGTATAGTTTCTCATGAGAGTCAGCAAAGAATACTTTATTGCTAGCTAGCCTCGCAATCCAGAAGAATGGGTTTAAAGTTTTCTCTGATACACAGCAGCTGTAAGACTCCATAAATCACTTTACCTCTCATTTCCCCCAGTGGATGTGTGTGTATGGATATACAAAGAGAGGGAGAGGGGGGAGAGAACAGCATGAGAGATCTCACTGCTTTGAGTTTTGGGGTAGATAAAATAGTAAATCTGTCCTCAAGGGACTTAGAACTTCATTTTTTTTTCTTTTTTCTTTTTTGCAGGGCAGTGAGGGTTAAGTGACTTGCCCAGGGTCACACAGCTAGTGTCAAGTGTCTGAAGCTGGATTTGAACTCAGGTCTTCCTGAATCCAAGGCCAGTGCTTTATCCACTGTGCCACCTAGCTGCCCTTTAGAACTTCATAAGAGAGAAAAAATAATGTATACAATTAAATATGACACAAGTTATGTATTTAGGAATACAAAATACTATGAGATTAGATGAGAGAACAATCACATATCTGGAGAAATCAGGAAAGGTTACACAGAGGATATAGTCTTTATTTACTTTTTTTTTTTGGTGAGGCAATTGGAGTTAAGTGACTTGCCCAGGGTCACACAGCTAGTAAGTGTTAAATGTCTGAGGTCGAATTTGAACTCAGGTCCTCCTGAATCTATGGCTGGTGCTCTATCCACTGCACCACCTAGCTGCCCCGGAGATAGTCCTTAACTTGGATTTTGAAGGATGAGCAGTATATTGACAGGTAAAAGGATGAGAAAAGCAGGAAAATCGCAAGAAAATAAAAAGCAGCTACTTTTAATTGTACTAATAGTTTATGCTTAACAAGAATTAATATATAAGAGAACTTATAAATGAAAGTTTGTTCTGCTGTTTTAGCCCCACACTGTCCAGAAATTTTTATTCACAAGAAGATCCATCTCTGAACCTGTTTCCTAAAAAGAACCCATCCTTAAATTCTCTAGTTTCCTTTCCAGTTCTCCCCCACATGAATTCTGCCTTAAGCTACAAGATAATGAGTAAACAGAAATCATGCCTGTTTTTTAAGATGTGACATGTGGACACGACATCACAGACATCATGATGTCCTCAAATCACAGAGGAAGGAGACTGAGTCAGAAACACTTTGAAGAGATTCATGTCTCAGCTCTGCCTTGTTGGGAGTTTTACATTTTCAATTATGTAGTGGTCATGCTTCATTAGGAAAAGCACTTCAGCTCAGAGCACCAGTGTTAGGAACTATTTTCTATTTACATACTAGCAAAAGAGACAAGTTCAAAGAATGCTGTTCCCCAAATAGTACAAGACAATTGAAATAGTCACATACAGCTGAGGGGGTGCGGTTCAGAGAGCTACTTCTGGAGAAACAAGTCAAACCTGTTCTGGTTTTCTTGAATAGGCTTTTGAAAAGCCAGGATCATCTTGGCTGTTTTTGAGGGGACAAACAAATCTACCTGTTCAATAAGTACTGTGCTACCTGCATTTTCTTTTCACCCATTCAGAGCTGAATTAAACAAAATTGGAAGATTGTCCTTCTTGAAAAGCTAGCATGCTTTAAGTGTTCATGTGAAAGTTTTTGTTTATTTCAATAAAGTTGGGATCATTCAGGTTGTGCATTTCATTCATCTCTTTTTATCTTCCTTTCTAGCCTCCTCACTGAATAGAGTGGTTGGCACATGATAAGCATTTAATAAATGCTTTGTTAACTGAAGACAAATGAGGAGATACACAACTAAATTCACCTGAATCAATATTTATAATATTGTTGCAATTAATCTGAAAGATATCAGGAAAATTCAGTTCAATGGAAGGAAAGTTCACTAGTTTTCTTTGGAGAAGTAAATGCAGTTGTTTGTAAAAATTACTCCCATTGTGCCCTAAGACAACATGAGACATCATTTCCTGTGCTGCTTGTTCATCTCCCCCTTCTTTGCTTATGAAACTGATAAGCAAAATGACTTCTAGGCTGATACTTGACATTTATGTTGCACTTTAAGATTTAAAAACAAAGATTTTTATCATTTGAGCCTGATGAGAACCTTGAGGAAGTTAGGGATTGTTTCTGTTCTTTATATTTGCAGCCCCAGCACCTTGCCCATTGCCTGGCACAAAGTACTCACTTACCAAATGTTAATTGATGTATTCATTGACACTATTGTCCCCATCTTAACATATTTGGAAATTAAGTTATAAGGCGTTTAAGTGACTTGTCCAAGGAGACAGCTAGTAAGTGTTAAAGGCAGTATTAGGGAATGCTATTGGACTGAAAAAAATGATAATCAGGCCCATTTCAGAAAAACCTGGAAAGATTTACCTGAACTGATGCTGAGTCAAATGAGCAGAACCAAGAGAACATTGTACACAGTATCAACAACATTGTGTGATGATCAACTGTGATAGACTTAGCTCTTCTCAGCAATAAAGTGATCTAAGACAATGCCAGAAGACTCATGATGGAAAATGCTCTCCACTTTCAGTAAAAGAACTATGGAGTCTGAAGGCAGATTGAATCATACACTTTTCAAAACAAAAAATAAAAAATAAAGGCAGTATTGGAACCCAGGTATTTCACAACTCATTTCTTGTTAAAATTCAACACTCTATCCACAGTGCCATGGTACTTCTCTAAAATAATTATAACTGATAGACCAACTTATGTTGCAGAGGATTAAATTGGCACCTTTAAAGTTTATTTTCTTTTCTTTACAATTTTTACTCAGCTAGAAGCTCAACAGACTGTAATTCTTTGAAACCTAAACACATATCCCTTTTCTAGGAAACGTCATAGCTTTTCTGGTATTGCTGCTTTTATTCACTTTGACAACTTGGTATTACTTATTCTCAGTACATAACAGTAATAGGAAGAGTTGATCAGGAAGGTAGGATAGAAAACTGCATAGCTTCTCATTTCTGCTTATCATGTATTGATTGTGTACTTTCATTTTTTCTCTAAAGGTCTCATAGTTTGCATTCCTGTATCCTAGAGAGGAATCTTATTTTAGTGGTATATTTGAATCTATAGAGTTTGGGTTTTATATCCTGGTTCTTATATTTTGCCTGCCATATGACCATGGCCTGGTAACTGTTCCTTAATTTTCTTATCTGTAAAATACAAATAATCCTGTTCAATCCAGTAAACAGAACACTACCTACCTCATAGAATCATTTTGAGTAGATTGTCTTGTACACTTGGGAGTACTAGCTATGCAAATGTATGTAGTTGTCAGAAATATATTAAACATAAGTATAAAAGGATATTTCAAAGTCAAATATAAGTGATAGGTTTCTATTCATTGTTTAGGATTATCTAGACTTCTGATTTGGTTTTTATCTTAATATGTAATTGGATATTGATTGTGCTGTTCTTTTTCATTCATAATAGATTAGAATGTTTTTCAACCAAAAAAAAAAAATCATTTGAAAGTTCTCTTCTAAAACTCTAAGGAGAGTCTTTTCTGCCACTGAGCCTAGGATTAATCACAAGCATTTCAATTTATGGAAAGTATCTCTTATAATGCTAATTTTTATTTGGAAGTTCTTATAAATGCCCTTTTACATTTGAGTAAAACTAGTAAGAAGCATAAATGAGTTCTTTAATCATAGCTGGGATTAATATGTCATTACCTACCCAGAAGCTTTGTTATTTCAACAAAATAAAATTTACACGTGGAGCCATTGTTATCCTATCCCTAGCTAGTCAGATCTTTGGACCATTAGGTCATCCCTGTGGCTTACCTTGAGAAGAAAATTGGAATATAAATTCAGATTGTAATCTTGTGAAGCAAAACCAGTTGTGAAATTCTCAACTGATTCTAACTGAGAAGCCTTTTAACTTCCTGTGTAGATAGGGCCTACAGTGTCATGCAGCCAAGGAAGAACAGTGTTTATTCAACTGAGGGGACATTCATACTGGAGAAATAAAAAGCAAGTGCTGTAACAAAACAATCAGCTATTTAGTGAATCTAATGCCTCCCTTGATCCTCTCTTTCTAAATAATGTAGCTGTTCTGCGGAAAACAATTTCTCAGAGTGGCAGTATCCTAGCTGTCTAATTCTATGCTCTTATTCCCAAATCCAATCTTTACATGAGGAAAGTGAGTGGAAAGAAATCAGAATGCCAAATGCATGTTGGGCTTCAATCTATTCCTGCTGTGTTTGACTCAGATACTAATTGGCTTGGTTAATCCTAGCTTAGCTTCTGTGCCTTGCTTTGTATGGTGGTACTGACATGGTCCTTCCTAAGCATCAGAGTTTTGTTGTTGGCAGGGCAGTATTAAAATTTTGCAAGGTGGGCTTCTGGTGTGGCCCTGTGTCATGTGAAATATTGGGGGGAGTGCCTGTCTCTGTTCTAGGTTTTAGGAAACTTAAGATGGGGTTTCTTTTCTTTTCTTTTCTTGTGTGAGGCAATTGGGGTTAAGTGACTTGCCCAGAGTCACACAGCTAGTAAGTGTTAAGTGTCTGAGGCTGGATTTGAACTCAGGTCCTCCTGAATCCAGGGCCAGTGCTCTATCCACTGCGCCACCTAGCTGCCCCTAAGCTGGGGTTTCTAATAGAATGCTACTAATAAATTAGAGGCTTTAGCATCAGTTTTTGGCATTAAGCATTTATTAAATCATATTAAATATTAGTAAAGAGAGAACACATGGTTCTGAAAGTTCAGAAGCTGTACATGGGGGGGGGGCGGGGAGAGTGGGCCATGTGGCTGCCTCCTTCAGCCTCCCAGCCAAGAGAGAGCACATGAGAGAGCATTAGCTTCTTGTGGTCCAGAGGAGAGCCAGCCCTCACACACTGCTCAAAGCTAATTGGCTAGCATCATTCAAATCTATTGGTTCACTGGATTTAAGGGTGGTCCATATTAAAATAAGCAGTACATGCTGAGGTCAGAGTCCAGAGGACAGACCCTCTGAGGGGAAAGGTAGGTGTGGTTTTAATCTCCATTGTCTCTATTCAGAGTCTTAGGTCCAACTTTACTGACTCTGGGCTGGCATTGTCTGGAGTTAGGCCCTTGAGTGAGGTAGGGGAGCCTCTGGAACCCCCAAAACTTATTATTTTCTCATGGCACTGTGGCTCAACAGAACATATAGTGTAATGAGCACAGCCAAAGCAAATTTAGAGGATGGGCATTATTAAAGTTCAAGTACATTGTAGGGGCCAACTAATATGGGGAGAGTTAATTGGGTGGCTCGCCGTAATATTGGGTTTCAGAAAATAATGAGGGACCTCCAGGTCCAAAGTTTCCCCCCTTCCAAACTGCTTTTTTTTAGTTATTTCTCCCAAGTCAATAAGAAAGGAGATTAACAGCCTCTTTTCCACAAACAAACCAGGTTTTATTAATGGGAATAAAATACACAGCAAAGGTGAAATTAATTAAGCCAATGACAAGGGAATAGGGAAAGAGAAAAATGGATAAGCTCCCTGGCTCTAGCAAAGACTGACACAATCCCCAAATTTGCTTCTACCTCAGCTAATTCAAAGAGCTGCACTCAGTTTTATTAACTCTCCACCTGGGATCTGTAGTTTCAGTAGGAAACAGCTGTGCAGCCCCTTTGCCATCTGCTCTCAGAAGCTCACCAACAGGAAAGATGAGCCCCCCTCAGCGAGCGTTCCCTTTTCTACTTTTACTCTCCCTCCCCCTAAAGGGAGGTCTTTCAAGATAGATGTTGGAGAGTGGTTTCCCCTGCTGACATCAGCAGCATACATCACTTAGGGCAGGCCAGGTGTGGCCCATATCCAATCATCCCAAGTAGATACCTAGCTGGTTTCCCAAACAGTGCTAGATCATTCAGGTAGGACCACTGGGCATCTGCCAAATTCCATTATTTTATCACATTTATTGAAGAGCTAATTTATTTAGTGTTTTAGGGTATCCATTATGGGATAATAGATAGAAAACTGGTCTTGGTGTTAGGAAAACCTGTATTTGTGCCTCTGACATATTGTCTGTGTGATCCTGGATAACTTAACTAACCTCTTACTGCTTTATGGCAACTCTCTGAGAAAGGGTTTCTTAACCTGGAGTCTATGAAATTGACTTTTAACATATTTTGATAATTATTTTTCTATGCATTTGGGCTGTTGATTTTATTTTTGTACATTTAGAAAGATTATTCTGAGTAGGCATCCATAGACTTCACACTAGACTACCAAGAGGGGTCCCTGCCCCCCCCCAAATGTTAAGAACTGCTGATCTAAGATGATAAGCTGCAGGAAATGTGCTGATATGCATTGGGTAGAAGGAGTATTCTCAATGAGGAGCAAAGGATCAGAGAGACCAAGTGTGTAGTCCTTTGTCATTTAACTAGTAAGCGTCAAAGTGGGAACCCGAAACCAGAAGTTGACTTAAGCTTCACCAATCTTTGTATTCTTGCACTTATATAACTGCCTAGAGTATTCCCTGGAGAAAAGGGTTGGTTGCTATATATCTTTTTTGTATCTATATGTATATGCATTTTTTTAAGAAAAGAATCATGATGTATATTAGCAAACATTTTATGAACAATATGCAAGCTAGTAGACCTGTTAAAAGTTACACGTCTACCTGCTGGTACTTTATCTGCTTCTGTTAATGGTGAAAAACTAAATGAAGCAAGAAAACCTTTATATTTCAGCTTACATGTTTATGTATATGTATGTATATGAGTGTGACATGCACATACACACACACACACACACACACACACACATGTATTTTCCTTGCTTTGTCCTTATTACCTTTTGTGACCCTCCTTACCACCAATTCTTTCAGTAGCATATGGGCACAAGTCATTTCCAGTTCAGTGAAATGACAATGCATTATACATTCAACATTTAATTCAGTTTTGCATTTTAATCAGTATTTAGGTAGTTAGTCATTGTGAGCCATAAAATAACATTTCTTTCCTTCTTTTCCCTGGCCTTTATTAATTCAAATATTACTTCAAATATTTCAAAACATCTTTTTTTCATTTTCATTCTCCATTCCCAGTGGTATCTCAGTGAATGTGTTTGGTGGGGGTGAGGGGAGGGAGGACTATCAGTATATCACTATGGTTTAATTGTCTTTGCTATTTGATATCATACTATTCTTGGCAAATAATGGGACACAGTTTAAACCATGTTTCTGGAACCAAACCAGATATAAATTTTGTATGCATGTACGTGTACAAGTGTGAAATCTTTAGTTTGTTTTCTTTCTCAATAGAGTGGAGTAGGAATTGTCTTCATGGATGGCAGCCTTGTATTAAGCTAACTCTAAACTGTACATACCATTAAGCTTCTCCTACACAGCTGCAAGACACTGGGAATTTGCATTTACACAGTAATTGCATCTGAAAATAGAACATAAACAGGTGAAGATGTCTTGGGCTTCCACTGGCAGCAATAATGTTGTTAAAAGACGAGCTTCTAAATAATTAGTGTATCATCTCAGGTCAGATTGCCACAAATAAACATTTAATATAGCTGGGCCATTTCTGTATTTTTAAGCCTCCCAGTAGGGTGCCCTGTTGTAGGGGAGGCCCCTGCAGCATGGGAGTTCTTAGCTGCACTAATGTAAAGTCAATTGAGTATCCACAGTAAATCTGAAACCAATATCAGGAGCTCCCAGGAGTTAGGGGACAACAGGCTACCTAAGAAGTAGAGAGCTAGGCCAGGTCAAAAAGGGAATAGTATAAAGCTTCCAAGCTGATGAGCAGTAGAGGCAGCCCATGAGTAGATGCTGCACTTCTAAACCTGGGTGAGATATGGAGACCCAGTTGCAAAACAAAAAAACAAAAAACCACACACACACAAAAACCATGCAAAATAAACATATAAAAACCTTTTAAAACCCAAAGCGAGCATTCCAAGAAGGCTGAGTTTGTAGATTTGTTTACTGTATTATGTTTGGATGGTGTTATATGAATAAAGAAACACTTTTAATAGTTATGGATTATTCCCTTAACCCTGGCTGGTCTTTCTGTGAATGTGGGGCTTTGCTCATTAGTGGATTGGGCAGAAATGTTAAGATTTCTTTTCACCACTGCTAGAGAAACAAGCGGATATATCCTAAGAGAGGAGTTAGTATCAATTTCTTTCTTTATGCTTAGGACAATTCTCAGACCATAAGTAAGATAAACCAATACTATCTCCTCTATGATGTAGACAGGGGATTTAGAAATAGAATTTTGAGCACTAATATTCCAGGAATATAATTTTTTCCATAAATGATTCTTCCACAACCATTTTGTTGAGATGTCTGTAAAGCTCTCTGCAAAGTTTAAAGCGCCATGTAAATGCTAGCAGTTCTTCTTATCATTTGAGATGTATGCAGCAGACCCATTGCACTATTTTAGGCATGATCTTGGTTCTATTTTTTAACTCTGTTTTTGTGAACCAGGACTCTTACTGGGAGTCTGAGGATATTCAAGTACATAAACAGATGCCTCTATTCTAGGGAATAGCTGATCCAGGATAGTGGGGGAGGAAATGGAAGGATCCTGAACTTCCTGCATAGGATTCCAGTGAGAGCTGTAATGTGCCACCTACACGGAGAAAATGCTGTCATCTGGGATGATGCCACCAGTGCTTTCAGACTTTGCACTCTACTTTCTATTATAAAGTGGGTGGCAGAACTTGAAGAATTAAAAACAGATTCTTGCTCGTAAGGCTAAAAAAAGCTCTCTATTCAGGTTTTTTTTTTCCCCTCTCCAGAAATGTATAGCCATTAATACTTCTGAGGAAAAGATTCAAAAGAAAGATTAAATGTTTTCTAATAATATAAACTCTCTGGAAATGGTAGGTAAGTTGTCACTTGCTGTAAAGAATACCATAAGATAGGAGTTCTTAACCTGGGTTCTGTCACCTCTTTTTAAAAATTTCATAACTGTTCTGATGCAATGGGTTTTCTTCTTAACCCTATGTCTCTTATGCATTTAAAAATATCATCCTGAGAGGCATCCATAGGCATCATCATATTGCCAGAGTGGGTCCATGACACACAAAAAGGTTAAGAGCCTCTTCTATAGGAAAACTCAGAAGATCTGAGTTTGAGTCCTGACTTTGTTACTCACTAGATTTGTGCAAATCACCTAACCTTCCTGAGCCTCAGTTCCCTCATTTCCAAAGGTAAGGGTATTGGACCATACAACTTTTTCCAACTCTAAAATACTATTATTCTTATACTATTATTATCATGCATGACATTTCTCTGTTCTACATTGTGCTCCACAAGCTATCCATAATAGGACTTTGATACTTTGGTTTTCCTTTACACAAAAATCACTTCCTAATTCATATCGAAATATCCCCTCTCCAAAAAAAAGTTTTCAAAAAACAGCAGAGCAAAACCACTCGGCAGAATAATTTATTGCCACTGATAGTACATATCGTTTTCTGTTTTCATATTTTACCTTTGGTTGTATAAAGAATTAATTGTGATTTGAGGTTTCTGTGACCCCGTCTTTGGCTAAAATTAGAAGCCCCACAGTGCGCCCCTGCCAGCTCAGCCACCTCTGTGTAGGCACAGTCCTCCACCCACTGGCTATAGTCGTTGCTATGGTGCTGCATCTTGCATCATCACCATGAGCCAACACCTACATGGGCCTGGCCAAATTATATTGTGAGGACAGTCATGTGACTGTCAATTAGGGCTAGCAGCCAATTAGCTTGGGGCTGTGTGTGGACAGCCTGGGGTTTTCTGGGAAGGAAAAGGGAGGATATTCTCCATTATGGCATGTGAGAGGGAGAGAGATGGGATGCAGCCATTTTGCTCTTTGGGAACAGCTGAGTCTGGTTGGTGTGATTCTAGGTCATATTATTTTCCTTCCCCATTCCCTTTTTCCCTTGTCCCTAGTTCTACTAATCTTACTTGTATTTTAAATTCGTTCTTGTTAATAGACCCTGTTTTGTTTTATTTTGAAAGAGGCTGTTAATCTCCTTCATTACCCCAATATTATGTCGAGCTGCCTACCTAACACTCCCCAATTAAAATTTGGCCCTTACAGATAAAAGAAATGAAGGATCAGTGCCACCCTCATCCATTGTATTGGATGTGCCTTGTGTTGTCTTTATTTACAGTGCTGTCATTATTGTGTGTATTGTACTGAGTTCTGCCTCAGTCAGATCCAGTTCGCACACAATTCAGGCTCTTGATGTTTTTGGACCTCTTTGAGAATGAAGGATAAACAACAACCACCACTGTGCATCCTTCAGTCTTTTTTTTTTTTTTTAAGTGAGGCAATTGGGGTTAAGTGACTTGCCCAGGGTCACAAAGCTAGTAAGTGTTAAGTGTCTGAGGCTGGATTTGAACTCAGGTACTCCCGACTCCAGAACCAGTGCTCTATCCACTAAGCCACCTAGCTGCCCCCATCCTTCAGTCTTAAAAATATCTTCGCATGTTTCTGTTAGGTCTACGTATTCATTATTCTTTATAATGCAGTGATATTTCATTCAAATACCACAATGTGTTAAGCCATTTCTCAAACATTGTTTCTACCATTTTGCTGTTAGAGATGCTTCAGTGAATATTTTTTGTACATGAATCTTTTTCTTTTGGTTTTCACTGACATCCATGGGTATTAACCCAGTAGTGAGATTGCTGGCTCAAAAGATATAAACAACTTAGTGACATCATAATACAAATTTTTTTACCATGTCTATCTCTCCTAATAGATTCTCTAACTTTAAAAAAGATAAGTATTGGAGGCAGCTAGGTAGTGCAGTGGATAAAGCACCGGCCCTGGATTCAGGAGGACCTGAGTTCAAATCCGGCCTCAGACACTTGACACTAGCTATGTGACCCTGGGCAAGTCACTTAACCCCCATTGCCCTGCAAAAAAAAAAAAAGTATTTTTCCATATTACCAATTTGATGGATAGGTGATACTTCAACTTTGCTTTTCTCCACTTTAAATATTTTTTTCATCTGGTCATTGAAAGGTATTTTTTTCAAACCATTTTGTCATATTTATTACTGTCAACTGAGAAGTAGATCTTAATCTTATATAGTTGTGTAAAGTCCTTATTGATTTTGTATATTGCACTGTTATCAGAGATGTTTAATGAAAATACTTCTCCCTAATCTATGCCTTTCCTTCTTATTGTAGCTACATTTTTTGTGCAAAAACCTTTCCATTTACTGTAAAAAATTGTCTGTTTTGTCTTTTATATTTTCTACTTTCTCTTTTTTTAAAATTTCCCCCCTATTCATGGTGGAATAGAAATAGAGAATAGAGCTTGTATTATCATCTCACTTTTTAGTGCTGTAATTTAAAATAAAATCAGATTTTTTTTATCCATTTAGAACTTTTTATATTTGGGATATACTCTTATTAACTCATCTAGTGCCAAACTATTTGGTTTTCCAGTCAGTTTTTGTCAAATAAAGTGTTCTTGAAGTAATCAGAGAGTAGGATTGGCACACATATTTCAGTTCTGGGATTTCAATTTTTTAATTCAATATCAGATCCATTTGATAATTGTTGCAAAATATAATTTTAGATATGGTAATCACAAATTGTTTTCCATTTTACCTTTTTTTACATCCTTTTCCTTTATATTATTTTTACCCTTGATATTCTTGACTTTTTATTTCTCCATATAAGTTGTATTTTGTCTAATTATATAGCAGATATATCTCCATAGTAATTTGATTGGCATAGCCCTAAATCTGTAAATTAATTTGGGTAGAATAATAATTTTACTGTATTACTATGATCCTGTTATGAATATTTTACTATATCTTCAATTATTTTATTTCTTTTTTTAGTGAGGCAATTGGGGTTAAGTGACTTGCCCAGGGTCACACAGTTAGTGTTAAGTATTAAGTGTCTGAGGCCAGATTTAAACTCAGGTACTCCTGACTCCAGGGCCTGTGCTCTATCCACTGCGCCACCTAGCTGCCCCTATATCTTCAATTATTTAGGTCTTTATTTCTCTTAAAATTGTTTTGCATCTTCTTTTTCAAAAGGCCTGTGTATATGTTGCAAGGTTAACTTCCAGATATTTAATGCATTTTATATTAGTTTAGATAGAATTTCTCCTGTTATTTCTTTCTAATTATTTCTAGCAATATGGTGATAATTTTTGTGGATTTTTTGTATAATTTTCCTTGCTGTAGCTATTTTCTCAGTTAATATTTTTGTTCATTTTCTAAACTCCTCTTAATAAATGATCTTATCATCTACAAATAGAGATAATTCTGCCTCTATAATTTGCCTGTCCTTATTGTCTTAAGTTGTTATAAATAGCACTCCTAACACCATATCAAATAATTGTGGGGAGAGTGGGCTTCCCCACTTTACCCCTGATCTTATTGGGAAATCTTCCAATATTTCTATACTGCCAATAATACTAACTCTTGCTTTTTATTTGTTTTTGTTTTTCGTTTTTGCAGGGCAATGAGGGTTAAGTGACTTGCCCAGGGTCACACAGCTAGTAAGTGTTAAGTGTCTGAGGCCATATTTGAACCCAGGTCCTCCTGAATCCAGGGCTGGTGCTTTATCCACTGCGCCACCTAGCTGCCCCCTAACTGTTGCTTTTTAATAAATACTTTTGATCATATTAAAGAAACTTTCTTCCATACATGTTGCTCTTTAGTATTTTAAAATAAATGATCTCTGTATTATAGAGATTTGGGGGTTGGAGGCATTTGTGGATCTAATGGTGTGATTTTGGTTTTGTTATTAATGTTATTATCATAATTGTTTTCCTAATATAGTTTCATTATATATATTATTATTATTCATTTCTTCTGCATCTTTTGCTTAACTTTCTTTACCCTGTAATATTTGTTCATAGTACTGGGGCCCCTTTTTACCTTCTCATTTTTTTTCAGTGTCTCTATTGTGGGGGGGGGTTCTTGTGAGGATTTTTTCCTTTTCCTTTTATTGTTGTTTTATTTCATATACATTACTTTTTTTTGGTGACAAAGGAAAACTAGATTTAGTTACAACCATTCATTTATTTATTTTCTCATTTAGTTATCATCCTGGCTATGATTTGCTTAACTTAGTACTAAAATAAAGCAGGGCCTTGAGAAATGGGTAAGTAAGAAAATTTGAAGTTAGGGAAAAGTCTATGTCCTAGGACAGTGATGGAGAGGGGAGAATTGACCTGTACCTGTGTGCTTCCTACCTCATCAGTAACATCTTTTCCAATACACCTAAAATTAAATTAAAGGGGGGAAAAAGTATCTCTAGATAGAGGAGGGGGGCAGGAGCCACACACTGTTACTTTTGGAAGTAGCAGATATGTAATAATTGTTTATTGAGGAAAATCTAGGTAAAGAAGAACTAATTAGCTCTGTGACCTTGGGCAAGTCACTTTTCTTCCCTGGGCCTTAGTTTCTTCTGTAAAATGGAGTTTTCCTTAGATGATTTAAAAAATTCTTTCCACCTTTGACATTCCATTGTTTTATAATCTAATCCCATCTGTGTGACTAGATACTGACAGATTAGTAAAATGTAATCTATTGATGAATTAAACCAATGTGGGAAAAAACAAAACCCAGAGATCATCATATATTTAACTCCTGCTATGTTTCCCACCCATATAAAAGTCCTACTCATTCCTCTCCCCACCAGCTCTGCCTTCAGGTTTGGTTTTTCTTTTTTTGACTCTGATAAGAGGACTGCAGCTATAGTCACTCTAAGAATTGGGTCATTCACCCCATCTGTGTGAAGTATTCATCCCCCCATCAGTGTAGTCATTTAATACAGTGAACATTTTCTCCTTGAGTGACCCGGCTGTCTGTACAGGACCCAGAGCCCCTTCATAGGAGCTACAGATTCTGTGTTGAGATGTACAGTGTGTCACAAGGTGTAGATTCTTTCAAGAAGGGGGAAGGAAGTGGTGGTGATAAAATCCCTGGCAGGGGTTGAATAAAAAGTGCATTGAAATCATTGACTTTCCTTTTCTCCTCATTGTTTTGATGCAGTGAGTCATCTTCAGCTGGTAGATGGAGAACACTTTAAACTCTGTTTATTTTTCCAGCTGCTCAGCAATTCTTGTCATTGGTGAATTATTCCTTGGTAATAATGGCTGGATTCTGTAAGGAAAATTACCAAGAGTAAAAACCACCTAACCCACTCTTACTTTTAAGTCCACATCTAACTTTTAAAAGTCATATTTCCTGGGACAACTAAGAGAAGCCATGGTTTTAGATTTTCATCAGGATTAATGACAACTTCTACCCACAGAGATTATCTGCTATATTATCCCCAATGGATTACATATCATCTTGACATTCTTGGTTTTTCATTTCAGTGTGGAGAGACTTATGTCATCACTGTTCCCACTTCCCTGTAATTTTCACATTCATTTTCTTATGTCACAAATAGACAGGGCTTTCCAGAATTATCCCCTGATGAACTCTGTTTAGCCCTTGAAGACTAACACACTCCCAGAAAAGATACTTCTCATTCCTTTGAGATTTCTATTGTGCTATGCTTAGGGTACCTCATCTAGGCAGAGAAGTTTGTCAGTGGTTTAAAAAAACAACAGCCATCAATAGACAAATACAGTTTTTAATCCTGGAAGAGCTAGGCACCTTAATCGATGCAAAAAATTGTACTTTTGCTTCGAAATAATTTTTCATCCTATAATCTCTATTTGCTTTATGAGTAAAAAAAATTAGTTGAATCAGTTGATTGGACTGGTTTCCTTCAAGGTATTATTAAACTCTGGTCCCTTTAGTAAAATAAATGTCTGTTTTTCTAAGAGATAACACCTATTAGCAGCTTTTGGCTTGAGATGTCATCAAAAAAGAGTAATCTAAGAGTGCCCACCATTAGTGATATCAAACCACCTTTCTCCCTAAACCCTCTTATTCAATTAGGCAGGTAGTACATAGCTAGTACCCAGAATTATTGGAAGTAGGACTTCCATTAGTCAGATCACACACCCATTGAAGTCATTTATTACATTTTTATTATATATTTTTCAATGCTATACATCATTGTGGCATGGTGATGATGCTGGGTTTTCAATGACCCTGTCAGATTCTACCAAAGAAGAAAGGTTTCACATGTAAGCCAGTGGCATATTGTATGACCATCATCCATGGATTAGTCTGGTATTTGGGGGAAGCAGATTGCCAGAGGGTTGGCCATCCTGCAATTGCTTTTGGGGTATGTTAATTCATAAAGGCATGTACTGAAGTACGGGGAGAGGTTGTAAACTTTGTTGGTGGAGTGACTCCCCACATAAATGAAATTACAGATCTTTATTACATGTAATTACCTGCATAGTACTATATCCATATGGATTCATAAGATGTAATGAAGGATCATAATAGACTTGTGTTCATCACATTTCGATAGGTATTTAGACCATTAAAAGTTAATTTGAAGTGGATAGAGCACTGGCCCTAGAGTCAGGAGGACCTGAGTTCAAATACGGCCTCAGACACTTAACACTTACCAGCTGTGTGACCCTGGGCAAGTCACTTAACCCCAATTGCCTCACTTAAAAACAAAAAAAGTTAATTTGAGTCTCACTGCTGTGTATCCAGCATGATGTTGGTCTCCCTGGAGAGTTATATAGGAATTAGGAAAATCTGTTCTTGTCCCTAAGGGTCTTGTGGTCTGGTGGAAGACACTGAATAAACATACATCTTGCAAGATCTAATTATTAGCCTTGCTATTCATGGCCCTGCACTCCTTTTTAGCTTTCTTTTGTGTGTTATCTTTTAGCTCCTTGAGGGCAAGGACTGTCTTTTTTTTTTTAAGTGAGGCAATTGGGGTTAAGTGACTTGCCCAGGGTCACACAGCTAGTTAAGTATTAAGTGTCTGAGGCCAAATTTGAACTCAGGTACTCCTGACTCCAGGGCTGGTGCTCTATCCACTGCGCCATCTAGCTGCCCCAAGGACTATCTTTTTTATATGTGTATCCCCTACACTTAGCACAGTGCTTGGCACATAGTAAGCACTTAAATGTTTACCGAATATTAGCTATTTACATCTGTATACACTCACATAGTGTTAATGCCCTTTCCCTTAAACATGTTAAGTAATGCATAAATGTTGATATTGAAAGATAGTAACACTGAATAGAGCTACAGAGCAATGTTTGAATTGAAGAAAAGTAAAGTTCTGTAAGTGCCTGGGTCAATATTGATTTAGTCTGCAAGGGTTTCATGAAAGAGGTACACAGGTACCATCTGTACTTATCAAGTTGTTACTGACTTCAGAGCTAATTCAAGGAAAATATTACATTCCTGGAGCAATTCCCTATTGCAAACTGTGCTTGGATGTTCTTTATAATGCATTGTTTTTAGATTATAGGCTTTTATGAGAATAAAAGTTTGTTTTTATGCAAATATATACCACACCAAGAATAACTACATTTTTTTTCTAAGAAAACTCTTAAAATTAGTATCTTTTAGAAGTTACACATTCATTGTTAAGTACTGTTCATTTAAATGAAATGTCCTCTAATCACTGTCATCCCGCTTCCAGGTAATATGGTAGTTATTTATGGCTTTTTGAGAAGATAGTGTCTAGCACAGTGTTTTGCATTTAACAGACATTCAATAAATGCTGAATTGAATTTGCTGAATAACAATAAAATGCCTGGTAGAGACTAATTTACTTGCTTATAGATGCGTTATGTAATTAACTGGACAAGCACCAATATTTTAATGGTTGGGGTCCATTGCTGGCATAAAAACGGCCTTTTTTTTTTTTAGTGAGGCACTTGGGGTTAAGTGACTTGCCCAGGGTCACACAGCTAGTAAGTGTCAAGTTTCTGAGGCCAGATTTGAACTCAGATACTCCTGACTCCAGGGCTGGTGCTCTATCCACTGTGCCCCCTAGCTGCCCCAAAAGGGCCTTTTTGAAAGCCAATTCAAGAAGCTTGTTGGTTATGAAAGCAATAATCTCTTTTACTTGGGACATTTAAAAGGAAAGCCTTGTAGTAAAAACAGAAATACTAAGTGAAGCATGGAGGAAGCAAAAGGGCAAGAAAGAAAAAATTTCTAGGGGGGCCTTCATCCCTATATTGAGAGCATAGCTACCACCTCCCAAAGTAGAACCATCAATTGATATTTCCACCTTAAGGCAACTCATCAACCTTCCACATATTGGTGCCTGGACTGAGACTTCAAAAGAAGAGTAGAAAAGAGCAAGGAAAGGAAACCACCAGGAATATTGCTAGGGATCCTTGAGCACAGTGTTGTTCAGGCCATTGCATGAGAAAAGGAAATTCACAATGGTGTTTTTTGTTTGTTTGTTTTGCGGGGCAATGAGGGTCAAGTGACTTGCCCAGGGTCACACAGCTAGTAAGTGTCAAGTGTCAGAGGTCAGATTTGAACTCAGGTCCTCCTTAATCCAGGGCCAGTGCTTTATCCACTGCACCACCTAGCTGCCACCCACAATGGTGTTTTGAGATATTGTGCCTATGAACAGGCTTTTGCTAGGTCTTCTAGGCCAGTCACCATTCCATGCATCAGTGCAGCTCTGGGATCATGGCTGCTTATAGGGAAGGTTGCTTTATTTACTTCTCATGATGTCAGGGAGGCACCATTCCCCTAGGAAATTTTAAATATCTAGCTTAGATGGTTCTGAGCATGGATAGTTCCAAAGAAGGAGAGTTTCTGAAAAGGGACAGGAGGAGGGGGCTACCTAGGAGAAAATATTGAGGCTGGATTAAGATGGCTTGTTGGCTAGAGAAAAATGAGACCTGAAAAAGCAGAATTGTCCCCCCCCCCCCAAAGTATATACAACAGAAGAAATACAGTCTCTCTTTGTCACTATAATGTCAAATCACTCTGTCTTTTCTGGTGATATATTAGAGTGCCTGTCTGTCATGTGACTCTTAGAACTGTGAATATCAGAAAAAGTAAGGCATTTATGCATGTCATAGTAGAAAGAACACTGGCTCTGGAGTTTGAGCAATATTTTCCAAAAGATAATTAAAGAATATAAATTTTGTTCAACATTTTTCAATGTCATTTAAAAAATATATTTTGTTAGAATGTATTATGCAATATGACAAACATACTTTAGTCATGTGATTTTCTCAGCCAGCATTTATTGAACACCTAGAGAAAGCTTCATAAATGTTGCTGGAAATATAGAATAAATTCAAAACATGTACAGAAATAAAATACACAGACCACAGTTACAAAAATTTTCAAACCAGCATATAAGTGAGGGTACATTAATATCCAAGTTGACTGTGAGTATAAAGGATTAATTAGATGGGGTTGGTCAAAGAAGGCATTTTGGAAGAGACAGTTTAATGTTTTGTTTTTGTTTTGTTTTTTTAAGTGAGGCGATTGGGGTTAAGTGACTTGCCCAGGGTCACACAGCTAGTAAGTGTCAAGTGTCTGAGGACGGATTTGAACTCGGGTACTCCTGACTCCAGGGCCGGTGCTCTATCCACTGTGCCACCTAGCTGCCCGGAAGAGACAGTTTAAATGGAGTTTCAAAGGAAGAAAGGCAAATGTATTGAGAGGGAATGTTAAAGGATACGAAGGATGATATTCTAGTCTATATATCTGATAGGCTTGATTAGCTTGATTGGAATGGGGGTCCTGTATAATAATTTTTCAAAGCTTTGGTACATGTAATACTTTAATAGGGTTTGAAGTTATTTTAAATTATTAATTACTGAAATTCCACCTATTAAGCATATGGATATTTATGTGTTACTTTATTAAAAAGATGAAGAGTCAAGCTTTTTTGATGGTACCAGTCTAGATTTTACTTAACTTAGAAATTTAATACTATTCACTTTTTCCCATAGACTTCAGTTATTTCCCAAGAGATAAAAGAAAACAATGCTTTCATACTTGGAGCAATAGCATTTGGGGATTTATTGATTTATTTTGCAATGTGGGCGTGCTAATTGTGGGCACCTATTCAAATCAAAGATAGCATCTTTTAACTAGAAAATATAAGGAAAGCAAGAAAGCCCTATTGGATGGAATGTTTATGGTGCGTAACTAATGATAATAGCTTTAGGAAAAAGTTAGCCTTGTATTTGTTCTCATTTTGCAACTTTGGGAAATTACTTGTATGTCTAATTATGGTAGTTATCTTTTCCTATTCAAAGAAGTACAGAGCTAAGGAGAACACAATGAGAATGCTTACACTTTTGCAAATAATCTTATTCTATCAAACTTGGGAGGGATGTTTAAGTAGAAAGGGCTGTGTTGTTTGTTTTTCCCCTTAAGTTAGTGAATTGTCTCTCCAAAAATGGAATTTTCAGTAAAATTTAGTTGTTTTTCCCCCCTGGGGCAATGAGGGTTAAGTGACTTGCCCAGGGTCACACAGCTAGTGTCAAGTGTATGAGGGCGGATTTGAACTCAGGTCCTTCTGAATCCAGGGGTGGTGCTTTATCCATTGTGTCACCTAGCTGCCCCAGTTTTTTAACAATAAGAATAATGATAATTGCAGTAGTTATATATGTCTGTTTGCTTTTCTGTCCTAAAGTAAAATTATTTTGTAGAAGGTACATAAGCTGCTTTATTTCTGTCCAGATTAGATAGAGTAGTAAAATGGCCACGTCAGTCCTCGGTCATCATTGCTGCTTATCAGCAGGATGTTTTAACAGAGTGATCCCCTCAGTTCTGTTCTAGGATTTCTACAGGGTGTTAAATAGCCAGACAGCCAAGTGGTCCAGCAGATAGAGCATTGGGCCTGAAGTCAGAAAGCCCCGAGTTCAAATTGGCCTCTGATGTTTACATGACTACATGACCTTGACCAAGTTACTTTACCTTTGTTTGCTCCTGTTTCCTCATCTGTCAAATAAAGATAATAATAACACCTCTTTCCCAGATCATGAGGATGAAATGAAACAAGTGTTTACCAAGTTCTTAGTACAGTGCCTGGCACATAGTTAGCATTATATGAATGCTAACTATTGTTATTTTTATTGTTAGGGATAAATCTGACTGTACACGAAAGGAAATTGGGAGGCAGGGTTCTCAAGAATTTCTTCAATTACAGTGCAAGACAATTGTTAAACATTTCAAAGCAAAATTGGTTTTAATTCACAGCCACCCTAGCTAGACCTTTCTATTCTTTGAGGGATCCGGGGGTAGAGTTCCTTTCTTCCTTGAACCCTGTGCTGGAAGGGTATGTGACTCCATTTTATTCCATTTCATCAGTTTACATTCTTACATCCAGAGGAATCATTTAATAATCACAGATAATCAGTGTTTATGAGAATTAATAATTATTTCAAAACATCTATGTTTATGGATCTTATTCCTTAAGAGGCCAACCTTTTACCTTACAAAAATGTCTTTACTCTTCCATTCCCCACTCCCCACCTCAGACTACCTCTATCCTAATTTACACATCCTTGCCTCATTAATTATAATATATAGGTCTAATAATGTCATTCTACTATTCAAAAATCTTCAGTTCAGTCCCCATTCCATGCTGAATATACAGTTCATCCTCCTTAAATTGGCATTAAAAGCTCTCCACAGTGTAGCTGCCACCTAGTTCTCCAGTCTTGCCTTGAAATACCTTTTCCATACTTGATGTACTCATCAAATTCAGCAATT
Organism: Dromiciops gliroides; assembly: GCF_019393635.1. NCBI lineage: Eukaryota > Metazoa > Chordata > Mammalia > Microbiotheria > Microbiotheriidae > Dromiciops > Dromiciops gliroides. The sequence continues at coordinate 130,966,522 of NC_057865.1, forward strand.
TGCTGCTATCCAAGCATTTTTTTGTTTGTTTAGTGAGGCAATTGGGGCTAAGTGACTTGCCCAGGGTCACACAGCTAGTAAGTATTAAGTGTCTGATTAGAGATTTGAACTCAGGTACTCCTGACTCCAGGGCCGGTGCTCTATCCACTGCGCCACCTAACTGCCCCGCTATCCAAGCATTCTTACGGTCTTTTGCTACTATACCTTTGCACACATTATCCCTTATGCCTAGAAAGCAACCCTATGCCCCCACTTTCATTTATTGACAACCATTCTCCAAGGCTTGGCTCAAATGCTTCCCTTTTTAAGTCTTCCTTGATCTCATTTCTTCTCTGATTTCATAGTTCAGTATTTTTCTCTTAGAAAGATTTCTTCTAACTGTTATGAATTACTTATGCCCCATCCCTGACACACATTGGTTGTGACATGCTGACCACATCAATTAATTTGTCAGTGCTCTAGACCTCTCTAAGACTATAAATGTCAGAGAATATGTGAGTCTGCAGTTGTACCAGGAGCTTTTTAATTCTGAGAATTTTCTATACAAATGAATACAGAGGCCCAGTCCCAGTCCCTATTAATTTTGTGTCTTTCCCTGTCATCTGAATCGTAGCATCAATTCCTTGAGGATAGGGATTGTATTCTACTTATTTTTATATCTTCCCTAGCCCCAGCGTAGTCTATTACAATAGTAGGCACTGACATTTTTAATGAATGAATATACAATGAGATTAGAGCTTCATTGAAGAAACACTTGAAAAATAAAGATTGATACAATTAAAATAAGAGACTGGAACAAATTGTATTATACTTCTAGTAGGCTGAAAAAATGAGTAGAAATTATGATCTCAATCAAAGGAACAGTAAAATTACTTATGAATAAAAGAGATAAACATGGAAACTAAAGTATACTTAAAGGAATAATGAAGAATGGTATTTAACATATACGTACCTGATATAAAAGCATAAAAATACTTGTAGGAAAAGTTGATCAAATTACTAGGGAAAATAGGTAACAAAGCCATAATAGTAGAGGATCTCAGTGTTGCCCTTTTAGACCTGGGGCAGTGATGGTGGTGGTGGGAATATAGTAATATACATAACAAAATTTAGGACCCTGAAAAGATTTTTAGAAAAATTAGATAAAATGGATTCCTGGCAATTACTAAATGGGAGCAGAAAGGAATAAACATAATACTCAACTATAAGTTACACTTTGACAGAAATTCACCATCTAATGGGACATAACCTCTCAGATAGGTATGGAAAAGTATAAATGTTAAATGCATCCTTTACTGACCACAGTATAATAAAAATTATAATCAACAAAAGGAGTCTTTGAAGATAGGATTAAAATCAATTGGAAAATAATTTAATCCTAAAGAATTCATAAGTCAAAGAAAAATCATGGTAACAGTAGATAAAGTAATAAAATATAATGACAACAACATACCTAAAGTTTTGGAATGCAGTAAAAACAGTCCTTGGGAGAAGATTTATATATCTAAATGCTTTCATTCATTCATTCATGGGAGAGAGAGAGAGAGAGAGAGAGAGAGAGAGAGAGAATAAGAACAGATGAATAAATTGGTCACACAACCTAAAAAACTAGATAAAAAACAAATCAGAAAACACCAAATTACAAATTCTGAAAATCAAAGAAGAGTTAACAAAATTGAATGATAAAGAAAAAGAAAAAATTGAATTGATAAAATTTCTAAAAATAGCAAAATTTTTAAAAGACACAGAAGAAAACTTTTATCAAAATTGAGGGGAAAAGAATCCACAATTGAAAAAGTAAAGGAAACTCAGAAATTATTTTGCTCAATTATATGCAAAAAATGATCACTTTAGTGATTTACAAATATTTACAAAAATTTTAACAGAAGTAGAAGACTCAATTTTAGTAAAAGAAATTAAATAGGCCATAAATGAATTGCTAAGAAAAAAACAGCACCAGATGGCTCTGTTTTTCAATGAACGATTAATTCCAATATTACATAAACTTATTGCAATGATAGGAAACACCTTCAATAATGCAAATATGATTTTGATGCCCAAGCCAGGGAGAAACAAAGCATAGAATGAAAAGTAAAGCCAAATATCCCTTATGGATATCATAAAACATTAAATAAAAACATAAATATAGAGGCTATAACAACATTTTAAAATGATTTCACATAATAACCAGTTGTTTTTATATTTGGTTTTATAACAATCATGCAAAGTTGGTTTATTATAAGTAAGACTAAAAACAATGCATCATAATAATAAAAAAATAAAAACCACATGGTTATATCAGTAGATGCTGAAAAGCTTTTGACAAAATACAGTATCTATTGCTGTTCAAAAAATGTTTTTAAATGTTTAAAAGCATAGGACTCAATAGACTTAAACAAAAAGACCATTCTTTGGATATTGTTCAAGTGGTTGTTCAGTCATTTCAGTCATGGCTATTCTTTGTGACCCCCATTTGGGTTTGTTTGTTTGTTTGTTTTGGCAAAGATACTGGAGTGGTTTTTCCATCCCCTTCACTAGCTGATTTTACTGATGGGAAAATGAGGCAAACGGGGGTAAGGGACTTGCCCAAGGTCACACAACTTGTCCGAGGACCAGGGTTCCAATTCTGCCTCTTTCATTCCATATCTGTGTAATCTTGGGCAAACTATTTAACCTCTCTAGGCATCAGTTTCCTCATCTGTAAAATGTGAGGATTAGACTGAATTACCTCCACCATCCCTTCTAACTCAAAGTCTATGATCCCGTATGATATAACAACAAACATTTATGCAGTGCTTTTAAGGTTTTGCAACATCATTTTCATTTATCATCTCATCAAATGAGAATGCTGAACCTCAGATCAACTGATGTGTTCAAAATTATTCAGCCATTACCTGGCTTTTAGTCCCCTTTTTTGAGAAAATAAACCATTTGTTGAATATAATACAGGCAGTCAGACTAGATGACTGATAGAATGAATGGCCCACATTTCTGAGTGAAAATTGGATGATTAATCTCAGTAAGAATTCCATTTTGTGGAAGAGTCTCCATTATTCTGAATGCCCCTCAGCCTTGATGTATGACTCCATATAAACTTTGTTTATTTCTGACATGCAAATTACTACATGCTGACTGCCTAGATAGTGCCTGAGGATGAACAAGGAGTGACCTTGGGGAGAGTAGAGCTTCCCACAGATAGAAGGGAGAACACCCATTTTTGACATACTTTCCACTGCACCACCCTTTGGGTGAGGGCCTACACATCAAAGGGTCTGTGGCCAAGCAGGTTAAAAGTTGGCACTCCCTTTCATTTCTATCATCCTTGCTTTGAATTCTAAGCATACAAAGGAGGTTTTGAAATATCCATGTGGGAGGGAAGGATGGGTGTTCTTTTCATTCCCTTGGCTGTAGTAAAAATTAACTCAAAATATAGAGAAAATCCAGGAATTTCTAAATTCCCATTACAATTTTCTTGAAAATTGGTAAGCTCACGGGTTTAGTTCTTCTCTCATGGGTGATGATAATCTCTTTTCCTCTCATCCCCACCCACTTTTGTACTCTCCATCTCTTGCTCATCCTGTTCTCCCCTCCTAGGGAGCCTTCATTCTTTTTGTTGTTGTTTCCTTTAATCATTGAATTGATAAGAAGTCAACAAATAGATGCATTTAGGTAGGTGTGTGTGTGTGTGTGTGTGTGTGTGTGTGTGTCCACATATGTATATTCACACTCACACACACACACACATTCTATGATAGGAAGATAAGATAGAAACAAAATACCATGAGAGACCAGAGGAAAGATCACTTTTGCTTGGGGCTGGGATACTAGGGGATCATCAAAGACTTCTGGGGGGAAGGGGAGGGGAAATGGCATTGAACTTGAATCTTTTAGGACAAATAGGATTTTAGCAAGGAGAGATGAAGGAAGGACTTTCAAAGCTTAGAGAATAGCTTGAACAAAGACAGTGGCAAATTTCTGTACATATTAGGGTGTCCTGTATATTTTGCTTTGGTTAGACCAACTTGGGGTCGCTAGACTTTGGGGTTTGGTACTGGCCAGAATCTCTGTCTCTCTTCATTAACGCCTGTCTCCTTGCAGTTGAATGGAATTGTAATCCCAGAGACTGGTCTATATTAGGTGAATTTGTGAAACTAGGCAGTATGGTGGATAGAGCATTGACTTGGGACTCAGGTTGGACTGTATTCAGATTTAGCCTCAGAAGCTTACTAGCTGTGTTACCCTGCAGAAGTCACTTAACTTCTGTTTGCCTCAGTTTCCTTCTCTAAATAATGGGAATAATGGTGCTGTTAAGCACCAACTTCACAGAGTTGTTGTGAGGATCAAATAAGATAATATTTGTAAAACATTTTTGTGAACCTTAAAGCCCTGCATAAGTAGTAGGTACCATTATTATTGTCATATGGTGATATTTGCTTCTATCCTTAACAGTTTTTTCGGTAATACACTTATTCTCTATTTTCCTACTTTTATTTGCCATAAGTCAGACATTGTTTTTTTTTTTGTTTGTTTTGGTTTTGGTTTGGTTTTTTGTGAGGCAGTTGGGGTTAAGTGACTTGCCTAGGGTCACACAGGTAGTTAAGTGTTAAGTGTCTGAGGCCGGACTTGAACTCAGGTCCTCCTGACTCCAGGGCTGGTGCTCTATCCACTGCGCCACCTAGCTGCCCCTAGACATTGTTTAGGGAAAGCACAGAGGTCCTTATGAGGTTTTGTTTTTAACACTTTTTGTTGGCTGAAGAGGGGAAAAGACTCTGCATTTGTCTGATAAAATTAGGTCAAAACAATGTTAATGAAGGTGAAATTACAAAGAAAATCAAATACTACACCCAAGGGCCTGAAGAGACCAAATGATTCCCCCACCCCACCCTTTTTTCTGAGCTGGACTCAATGAAATAACTTTTAAAAATCTTTTCAATTCACTAGTAATTTCTGAAATATTATAGTCATCATTTCTGGTTTACAGATGATATACATAGAGACATAATCTAGTCTAAAATGAGGTCATTTTATCATGGGTAACTTTTGCTTCATTTCACAAGAGAAATTAACATCAATTTTGTGTTTGTGTATTTTAAAGGAGGTTTCATGTATGGATGGAATTATGTGTTAGCATATACTTTTGAGCTTTTGCCTTTAGGGAGAATTACATAATAGAAAATCAACTGAGTTATAGAGGGTTGTTTTTAATTGTATTTTTTAATAGCAATAATTCCTTTCCCAACCAGTCAATATAAGTTTTATTAAATAAAAACAGTTTTAAAACTAAGGCTAGAACTCTGCCTCTCTAATATTACTTTCATATGAGTGAATAATATCCATGTTACAGTGTGTAAAGTCCTATAATAGATCTTTATATCAGGTCTTTAGAAGACCATTAATTGTGATGAAAACCTCCTTTTTAATGGATAGAGACAGTGTTTGAAAAACATAAGGTTGCCTCAAAGAACCTATTTTTATAATCTTTTTTTTTTAAATGTGTCTTCATAATGACTTGTTTTCCTTAATGAATATTCATTTTCAGCCCTCTTCTGGTACATGAATCAAGAAGTTATCTGTGATTTCATTTATCTTTTTCCTTTGGGAATATCTTTTTTGTGCTCAAGATGAATACCTCTCAGCCTTAATAACTCATTTAGTTTGAAACAAATGAAATATGAAAATAGAGGCAGAGCATTTATTAAACACTTACTGTGTGCCAGGCACCATGCTAAGGACTAGGAAAAGAAATATAAGCAAACAAAACAATCTCTAAACTCAAGGAGCCTACATTTTAATGGAGGAAAACAACAGGTAAAGGGTAACTGAGAGATGGCAAAGAGGAGAAGTATGGAGAGTTGAGTCTTGAATGAGGAGAAGCATTATCTGGGATCCTTTCTGAAGGGTCTGGAAGAGTGAGTCACCAATCAGTTTAGCTGAATCTCTGGGGAAAGGTTTCACCAGAGTGATAAGGCAGCTGGCATAAAAAAGAACAACAACAACAAAAAAAGTCCAGAGAGTGAGTTGAGGCAATGAAATTCATGTCCCTAGTAAAAATATCCTGTATTACGCCAGGCAGAAACCTTCTAAAAAGTGAAAGAAAATGAAATTGTTGAAAACACTTTGTCTTAGATTGAAATATGCATTTCATGGAGGTCAAGTGGTTTGGATACTATTTTGAAGGTTTAGACACTTATTTGACCCAAAATGAACTCAGAACCTTTTTAATAAGTAATGACTAGAAGAGGAAAAAAATTATATAAAAATTTCTCGCCAATAATAAAGTCCCTGTTGACATTTTATAAAGAAATCTAGTTAGAAACACCAAGAAAGGGGACAGCTAGGTGATGCAGTGGATAAAGCGTCCACCCTGGATTCAGGGAGGACCTGAGTTCAAATGTGGACAAAGACACTTGATACTAGCTGTGTGACCCTGGGCAAGTCACTTAACACTCATTGCCCCCCCAAAACCAAAACCAAACAAACAAAAAAAGAAACACCAAGAAAGCGTAGAGAGACAAAAGAAGATGGCTTTGGACAGAGCCTTGGGAGATGTTCATGCTTAGCTGACAGGAAGAGGAGGGAGAATCACAAGGGGATAACGGAGAAAGAATGGTCAGACAGGTAAGAGGAAAACCAACAAAAGAAGAGTGCTATGGAAGCCAGAGGAGGGAGATGCATCCAATAGGGGGACTGTTGAAAGCTAAAATGACAGCTAAGGAAAGACAAGAGGATTTATCAGTTAAAAGATGATTCATAATCTTGGAGAGAGGAATTTCACTTGAGTGATGTTATCAGAAGCCTGTTTGCAAGGGGATGAGGAGTGGGAGGTGATAGATAAAGCATTTAAGTGCTTACTATTTTCAGACACTGTGCTAAATGTTGGGCATACAATACTAACAAGCAACAGTCCTTGCCCTCAAGGATCTTACATTTTAATGGGGGAAGAATAGCACAGAAAGAGGGTGGTTGAAAGGAGAGGAAGGATATCTATGTAGGAGGCATGATGAGACTACAGGAAATGTCTCGGAGGCCTCGTTCCTGGCAAAAACCAGAAAAGCTTATCAGATAGTAATGGATACTATCTTTTTCCTTTCACCCCCGACCCCATCATAGTGGAGAGAAGCCAGGAGTGAAGGCAGAGTTTCCTTTCGAATGGAAATGAAAGCAAAGAGTATATAACACTTAACTAAAAATTTGGCTTTGAAAGGGAGAAGAGTTGCAGAGTAAGGGACAGCAAGATATCAAGTAAAGTCATTTCAAGGAAGAGGGAGAGCTGGGTGTTTGGGGTAAGCAACAAGAGAAAGGAGCCAATGGATAAGGAGAGAGTCTAGATGAGAGAAATGGTAGAGAAAAATGAAGGGAAGGTTGGAGACCAAGAACATGGTAAAGGGATTATGCTTGGCAAAAAGAAAATCTCTACATCTTTATCAGACTTTCTGAATCCATTTTTCTCTTTTTTCCAAGACTAGCAATCTCTCCACTATACCACACAACCTTCTTGTTGCTTAGTCATTTTGCAGTCATGTCTGACTCTTCATGACCCCATTTGGAATTTTTTGGGCAAAGATCCTGGAGTGGTTTGCCTTGTACTTCTTCAGCTCATTTTCCAGATGAGGAAACTGAGGCAAACAGGGTTAATTGGCTTTCTCAGGGTTACACAGCTGGTAAGTGTCTGAGACCAGATTTGAAATCAGGAAGATAAATCTTCCTGACTCCAGGCTTTACACTCTGTCCACTTCGCCATCTAGTGGCCCACACTACTTAGACTCTTTTTAACAGGTATTTATGCTATCAGCAGCAAGTCTAATAGTGTTTAGGTATGGTGGTCAGTCAGCTTTCTATTATAAATTGATATTGATAATATCTTTTTTATATTGGCAATGTTATATTTGGAAATATCATTATAGTTGATGCTTTTTATACTTTTTCAATAATATGTACACACCCACTTGGCTATTTCATAGGAGTAAAAAAAAAGTACAATAATTACTTGAAGATTATATGGTATGAATAAAATGATCTTTAACTCTTCAGTGGAATATATGTGAGCTTACAATATGTAATAAATATGTGTATTACATATACCTGTCTTTACACTGAAATAACAAATATTTTAATCTGTGAATTCATTAATTGTTGAATACTATACTTGTCTAATTATTTTGTGAACTCTGACATAAAGTAACCTGCTTTAGTTATTTTAATACAGCATATTAGAAATTATGTTGTTGCTTGTCAGTAGATGTCTACAGTAATTAAGGTCAGAGGATTTAAGAATGTTGCTGCTGGTAATGGGTTGGTCCATCCTTTAAAAGTCAGCAGAAATGGTCCATCCATTAGAAGTCAGCAGAATCAATCTCTCTCATTTTTGTTATACAGTTGGTAATGGCTAAAATAATCGTATTAGTCTTTCCTTTTATTATATGGCATGTGAAAGTGGCTAATTGACTTTCTGACCTTGGCTTAAAAATGGAAGTATAATTTGTTCAATACAAATGCTAATAAAATGCCTAATATAGCTTCACAACACCTTGGCAACATAACATTTTCATGTTATGTAGAGAATCAAATTTGCTTCTATTTTTAGGTCCTGATTAGTGTGAATAATGAATTCCATGAAGCGATCCTGTTATTCGAAGTTAACGTGCATATTTCCATTGGGCTGGAACCAGTTAACTTATTTTACATAATTACAACTTCAAATAGTGCAGTCACTTCATAGGATTAGTTATTCACACTAGTTGATACCTAACTTTATATGGCCATTCTACAATTTCTTGTAGAAAATCTTGGTAATATTTAATTATATTCCTACAATTATCAATCAATTTCTTGTTGTCATCCAATAGTTTCAATCCTATCTGACTCTTCATCACTGCATTTGGGATTTTCTTGGCAAAGACACTGGAGTGGTTTGCCATTTCCTTCTCCAGCTCATTGTACAGATGAGGAAACTGAGACAAACAGGGTTAATTGGCTTGCCCATGGTCACACTGCTAGTAAGTATCTGAGGCCAGATTTGAACTCAGAAAGATTAGTTTTCCTGACTCCAGGTCCTGGACTCTATTCACCATCCCACCTGGCTGCTAATCTCTAATTACCTTTGATGCAGCAACTGTTATGAACTAACTCTAGAAGATTGCATGTGGCAATTGAGTGGGCATGAAGTGGACTTTGACACTGATAACTTGCCATTTTTCAAGTCATATGAGTATTGCATTTTTTCTTTAATTTCAAGAAAGACCTTTGTCACAAAATCTTAACATTCTTGAAAGTACTAAACTGGGAAGATCAATAGTGTGGTTTCCCGTCTTAAACCATATTTTTATAAAGATCTTTTTTCTTTAGTAAAAATGAAAATGCTTGGAATCTCTTACTGGATTTATTTCAGGCCATTGTTGCTTTGTTTAAGTTGTCTTAGAAAACTTCAAAGTATTCTCAAATAATTTTATGTCTCTGTATAATAAGTATGCACCTCATTTTGCTTTGCTATTAATGTGTTTTTGTTTTTACTTTCCTATTAATTTCAAAAAGTATTTGTTTTAAAAAGTTCTTCATAAAAAAAGTCCTTTACAAATCCCAATATTTTAAATTGGTATTTTGGGCATATTAAAGAATAAATTTATTTTATTTTAGTAGTATTTTATTTTTTCCAGTTACATGTAAAGATAGTTTTCAACATTCATTTTTTGGTAAGATTTTGAGTTCCAAATTTTTCTCCCTTCCTCCCTTCCCTCCCCCATCCCCAAACCAGCAAGCAATCTGGCATAGGTTATACATTATAATCATATTAAACATATTTCCATATTAGTAATGTTGTGAGAGAAGAATGAGAACAAAAGGGAAAAAATACAAGGAAGAAGAAACAACAGTAACAAAAAAATAACAAAAGTGAAAATAGTATGCTTTAATCTGCATTAAGACTCCATAGTTCTTTTTCTGGATGTGGAGAGCATTTTCCATCATGAGTCTTTTGGCATTGTCTTGGATTATTGTATTGTTTAGAAGAGCTAAGTCTATCACAGTTGATCATCATATAATGTTGTTGATACTATGTAAAATGTGCTTTTGGTTCTGCTCATTTCACTCAGCATCAATTCATGTAAGTCTTTCTAGGTTTTTCTGAAATTTGCTTGCTTATTATTTCTTCTCAAATACCCCCACCCCCCACCCCTGGTCCCCTTTGAGTCACTGAGGCTTCCCCAGGGTCATACAACTAGTAAGTGTCAAGTGTCTGAGGCTGGATTTGAACTCAGGTCCTCCAGAATCATCCAGGGCCTGTACGTTATCTACTGTGCCACCTCTGCTTATCATCTCTTATAGCACAATAGTATTCCATTACATTCATATACCACATTTAGTCAGTTTAGTCATTCCCCATTTGATGGACATCCCCTCAGTTTCTAATTCTTTGCTTCCACAAAAAGAGCTGCTATAAATACTTTTGTACATGTGGGTCATTTTCCTTTTTTTATTATCTCTTTGGAATATAGACCTAATGGTGGTATTGCTGGGTCAAAGGGTTAAATTGGTATTTTTAATTAATTGTGTTTTCTATGCTGATCACAGTACCTGGCACATAGTAGGAATTTAATAAATACTTAGCAATTAGGACTAGAGTATCCTCTTCAAAGAGTACTGGAGGAGTATAAAAAAAACAAGGCATCCAGGCAGAAATAAACCATTTATGTACAAACTAAATAATGATTTTTAAAGTAAATAAAACACAAGGACAGTATAAGCAAGATAATACCCCCAAATCCTCAACACCTAACATAACATTTCTCTTAGTTGCCCTCTGCAGTAATCCAGAAATGATGTTAAGGGTTCCTAAGGGATCCCCTAAACGTGTCTCTTTGAGTTGCCATATTTTCTAGAAACACCAAAGCCAGAGCATGCAGGAGGCCCTGAATGTGTCAAGGACAAAGCCCATTGACCTACTAACAGCATTCATCTTGAATAGCATTTTGAGATGGGACAATTAAGCCACCAATAGTCTATCTGTTAATGATGTTTAACAAAAAACAAGTGGTTTATTAACTTGGACTTTTTTTTCTTTCAGGCACGAAGGAAGGAGGTATTTATTCAGGAACGATATGGAAGGTTTAACCTAAATGACCCATTCCTGGCTCTGCAGAGGGACTATGAAGCAGGTGCCGGTGATGCAGAGAAACCAGTTTGTACCAACCCCCTTTCCATTTTGGATGCTGTCATGGCTCATTGCAGGAAGATGCAGGCGAGAATGTCCACACAGCTGGCTGCCGCAGAAAACAGACAAAAGAAGGTACTTTCACTACTAAGTCACTCTTTTTAAAATTCTCTATTTTCACACACACACACATACACACACACACACACACACACACACACACACAGTTTAAACATTCACTTTCAACTACTAGTTCTCTTGTCTCCATGCAAACCAGAAGTGGTAAAGATAATAGACTTCAAGTGATAACACTCCTGAAAGATAACAGATGGTGGTATTGTGTATATAGGCACTGAGAATAAGCATCGGTTAAAGGAAACTGAGCTCTCTCATGCCATCATTTATGGAGTTCAGATGTAGCATTTGCATCAGGATAGAACAACCTTCTAGTGGTATATTTTGTTTTCAAAGCCAATTTTTAAGTTAGCTCTCTCTGCTCTGGTACATGTTAGAAACTAGTTTCACATAATATTCATTTTATTTCTTTTCATAAATGTCACCTAATGACAAAATCCATAGCTCACAATGTTTGTAGAGGATTTCTCAGCTTATTTTTTTTAATCAACACATTACAAAAATGCATTTAGTAACTATAGTACTATTAGAATAGAGGAAACTCTGATTTAAAAAGCTATAATATGCAAAGCTCTAATGAAGATATGGAAGGATTGACCCTTAGCCTCTGAAATCCTGCTGCTAACCTACCATTTGAGTGCAACTCCCTGCCTTAGTTGTATTTATCCATATGGAAAGGAATATGTAATAGGCCACAATAAGTTCTGCTTTATGCCCAAACTCTCCAGTAATAGCTAAGGTACGGTACAGATCCTGATATTCTTCTTAACTGACAAATAATGGCAGCCAAGGCCTTGAAAGTTTCTTTAGTATTGTTCATTATGATCAATTTTAGGCCCCTCCTGGTCTATTCCCTGAGGTAACTAAAACTGAAAGCAAGCATTCTGTATTTTTAGATAAACGGCAAGAGTGAAATAGAAATCCTGGAGACATTTTTGCAAATCCAGATTTCATGAAATGCCTTTTTTTATACAGAAATTACATAACTGCTGAAGTAGTTATATTCTGAGTTGCAGGTCTATTCCGTACTACTTTCTCTGCTTTGCCTTTCTGATTTAAATAACTTAGCATCATAGTAACTAGCTAGACCCCTGGACTTACCACCCACCTTCTATCCTAGTTTTCAGTCCCAGATCCTTCCCCTCCCTTCCCCATTTGCTGCTCCCATTCTTGTCCCTGCTGTGTTAGGGGACAAATTCAAGAAACATGCTTTCTCATCGTGATATGTACCTGACTGATTGCTCATATGAGTGAATGAATGAATAAAAAGCAATTATTAAGTACCTATAATATACCAAATACTGTGCTAGGTCCCGTGGGTGGAGGGTAGCATATAAATACAAAAATGAAGCAATCTCTTCTCCTATAACATGTTTATTCTAATAAGGGGAAGAAATACATGTAGGGAAATGATGACAGAGAAAAGGTTTTCAGTCTGGAGAGTTATAGGAATGCTGAATAAAGACAAAATAATCAAGTACCATTCCCATTGAGAAGCAGAAATTGTATTTGTTCTATTACCATTCAAAGGGGCTTGGGGGTTTTGTGGGCATAGCAGAGAGGATAACAAGATCTGTAGATTGGACGGACAGGTGGGATGTAAAGCATGGTCCAAGGTGAGCTAGTATACCTGGGTTGGAAAAGTTTATGCTTCTTCAGGACATTGTAGCCCTAGGGAAGAGCATCAAAGCTAAGTGGATTATCCATAGTAGGGGAATGGTCTCAAGAAGTTGGGTCTGAAGGGTCACTGGTTCAAAGCAGCTGTCATGGTACCTGAGGTGGATCACTGGATGGGATCCAATGAACACATCTGTCAGCCTTTCCTTTGTACTTATTACTCTCTGCTACTTATCAGGATAAGATGATGATTTATACTACTTATTTGATTTTTTAAGTTCCTAGAGGGCAGGTTTGGCATCTTTTTCCGTTTCTATTTCCTCATCTCCTGTATGTGTTACGCATAGTAGAGGCTAAATATTTGCTGAACTGAATATTCATGACCCATCGCTAATATAGACACTGCTTTGAACCACCACCATTTCTCTGTCATTGATTCTCTAATCTGCAGTTCACCCTCACTGCTTTATAATTGCTTTTAAAGTAATTTCCTTCACAACTGATAATTAATTCTTGGGAAAGATGGAGACGATGACATATAAATTCCTCTGAATTTAAGTCTCTATATTCTCATCTTCTTCCCTTCCCCACCCCCACCCCCTTCTATCATCTAGTTTTATTTCCCAGGAGCTTTGGGTCAGAATTTTTCTTTTATTATCTTTGTGGGCCCACTCAATAGCTATACTCTAAAAACCTATCTTCTGCTACTTGAGAGAACTCATGCCCTACTTTATCTTCCTGGGCTTTTTCAGCTTACATTGTTTTTTTCAGACATTCCTTTGTGCCTGTAAGGATATATTCCCAGTTTTGAAGGTCTCTTCTCTCCCCCTGCCCCTTCCCCCCACCCCCACCAGCCCTCTAGCCTAACCATTAATGGCTTCTTTTCCCTCTAATTCCTCTCTCCACTTTCATTAAAGTTACCACTTAATTACTCTTGGACAGATCCATCGACTTTTCTGCTTTCAGCAAGAACTTTCATACCACTGGTCACCTTTTCTCCTTTAAAGCCTTTTGTGTCTTGGTTTCAAATATATTAATTCTTTTATTTGTTGGGTTGTCTTTTTCGAATGATAAATGTTGAGTAACTGAGATTTAGTTTTGAATTCTTTTCTCTCCTGATCTACTTTTAGTGGTAGCTCATATGCTTGCATAGTTTTAGCTACTAGCTATGATGGATGAGCCCCATTTCCTCTATTGACCAGTCATTCAGTCTTTATTCTTGTAGTTTTTGTTGCCTGGAGCACATCTCTACTTACATCGAATCATTGGATCATAGGCATAGAACCAGAAGGGACCATAGAGGTTGTGTGTGACACTATACCTTTAACTTCTCTCAATCATTAACCCCACCCCACCCCCAATTTATCTGTTGCTACCTATGCTGTTTGAGCTATTGCTTGCTAGTCTTACATTTTTGTCTTCCTATTCCCCTCTCCATCATCTCTTCTCTTTTCAATTTCTGGCATTTTTCTTCTATAGTATTCATGGTACTCCTGTAAAGTCCTCCTCCAGTGTCCAGGCACAGCATGGAGAGGAACCTTGGCCTCTTTAAAGATTATGCCAACAGAATGTAAGCTCTACTAAGGAGTCCTGCCAAACTAGGAAAAACTTCTGGGAAGGGACCCAGTGATACATTATACTTGGTGGCCAATCAAGGAACGTAGTTGCTAGATTAAGAGAAGTCCATCACTTTCGTATCCTCAGTAGTTCCTAAAGGCCTTATATGAAAGTGTTGCTTTTCTGTTTTATTGTTTGTCCTTTGTTCTCAAAGAGGACTATGATATTGGGAGGTGAATTGGATTTAAGTGAGGGAGACCTATGTAAAGTCACCAGCTTCATTCTCTCCTCCAAAGCCATCTCTGTCCAGTGGCAAGATATACATCAGAATGACTAGAGATGGCCCTGAATGTTTGAGGCAATGGGGGTTAAGTGACTTGCCCAGGGTCACGCAGCTAGTATATGTCAAGTGTCTGAGGTCAGATTTGAGATCAGGTCCTCCTGACTCCAGGGCCGGTGCTCTATCTACTGCCTTGTCTGATTGCCCATATTAAAGTGTAGAAGGTGGAGGGAGTACCTACACTGTTTATAAAGTTATGGATTTTTGAAGTATATAAATACTTATGGCATCTATTGTTTTCTTTTCATTTCCATACCTGCCACCTAGACTTTCACCAATCTCTGCCCAGATTGGGTGATCATTTCCTCTCTTCTCTGCTCTGAGTTGTTTCTGTGTTATAGGCATTTTTAGTACTTACTAGACACACACACACACACACACACTTTCATCCTGAAAGTATTTTCTTACTGTTGTATCATTAACAATCTAACATATATAAGTACAGACAAAAATTTCTTATTAACCTCACAATTGTCTGGCTCTCTCTTTTCTCCTCCAGTTAGGAAAAACATTCTTCTGACATCCATTTGCTTTCTTGATTAATTAAATCATCTAGTCCATCCTCCCCCTTCAGGCAGATACTGTTATAATGCTCATTTTATAGATGAGCAAAAGTTAAATGACTTCCTAAGGTCCCATAGATAAAAGAAATGGATTGGTACTAAAATCAACCATTCTGTGTCCTTGTATAGTATTGGATACTATACCACACTGCCAAACATGGCTTCCTTCCCACTGCTTGTCCACAAATATAGCACCAACACAATACTCTTCTCTTCCTCCACACACTACCCTCCCTCATCACTAACTCTCATTTTAATCACGCTATCATAGCAGAAAAGCTTTAGTCCGCCCATATACTTGTGCATTTGGGGCTACAGTTATTAATGTGTGAATACTTATGTAAATTTTAGAACAACTTGATATCTCATTCTTTTTAAATAGTTAAGTTCCTTCAAGTATAAGGACCAGGTATTCAAATTCCTTTATCACTTTCAAAGGGTATAATACTTGATACATAGCCAACATTCAGTCAAGGTTGACATTGACAGCCTAGAAAAATTTGGAATAGTTATATTAACATATTAACATGATAACGTATTAATATGATTATAGTTTCTTGGTAAGATTCTGTCACTACTGTAGTCTCTTCTGCCCACTGACATTGAGTTTGTCTCACTGGGCTTTGCTCTAATTCCTAGGAAGATATTCTAAGGTCAGTTAACTCTAGTAACACTTAATTAGAACAGAGAATGAATTTAATGTAGCACAAAACCACACAAAAGAATAATAATGGGAAAATGTTTTCAATTTTAATAATAAGATCATCAATGAAAGGAAAAGGATGATTGAAGAAAACTGAAAGGAAAAGCTTGAATTACATTTGGGTCTTGTTTTATCCTTATGCTCTCTCTTTTTTTGAACTTTGTTATCTTTGACTTTCCTCCATTTGCTCAAGTTTTTGTATATGGTCTTCTTTGTGGCATATAAACTTATTACATATATAAAATTTGAATTTTGTTCTTGTTGCTGTTCAGTTGTGTCCAATTGTTTGTGACCCTATTTGGCGTTTTCTTGGCAAAGATGGTTTACCATTTCCTTCTCTGGCACATTTTATAGATGAGGAAACTGAGGTAAACAGAGTTAAGTGACTTGCCCAGGGTCACAGAGCCAGTAAGTGTTTGAGGCTAAATTCGAACTCATGAAAATAAAAATTGCATGATAATTTTGTTGTATATTTGAAAGGATTAGCAAGTTGTGCCTAGTAGATTTGCAGTTTCATGTACAGTCATCTTTTTTATTGTACTATGTTATGTTATGGAAATACTTGTTTTATTCCATAAATTAAAAAGAAAATAAAAAAAAGAAAAGGAATCTTCTGATTCTAAGTCCAGTGCTTGGGCTACCTAGCTGTCCCTTGAATTGTTTCACAGCTGAAGAAAACAGGTTTGGCATTCTGGTAGGCTGCTGGATATTTATTGACCTTCCTTTATGAGAAGAAATAATCATAGTTAACATTGAAATAGTGCTTTACATTTTGCAAAGTACTTTACCTATATTATTTAGTTTTATTCCCAGATTATGAAATATATACTTAGATTATCTCCATTTTACAAATGAGGAAACTGAGGCTTAAAGCATACGTGACTTGCCATGGGTTACACAGCTACTAAATGTCTGAGGTAGAATTTGGACGAGAGTCTTTTTGACTCCAAGCCCAGTACAGTATTTATTATGTCACCTAGCTGCCTCAGCAAAGTAATAAGGTCAGAAATGTTATATGTGCTTCCTTTAAGTACTTAGAAATTACTAAACTGTTACAGTGGTGCTTCCTCATAGCAGCCTGGTAAGCCTAATGGATAGAGCATTGGGCCTGAGGTCAGGGAGACCTGACAGCAAATTGTGGCCTCAGGTAGTTAATAGCTGTGTAACTCCTGACAAGTCCCTTAACCTCTGTCTGCCTCAGTTCCCTTAACTATAAACTGGAGATCTTAGTAGCACCTACCTCCCACGGTGGATGTGAGGATAAAATGAAATCATTGTGAAATGTTTAGCACAGTTCCTGGCACATAGTCGGGGCTTAATCACTGTTTATTTCCTTCTTTCTTTCATCCCTTATTAAAGCATAATGGAAATGATTCTTCAGTTT
The DNA here is from genome assembly GCF_019393635.1 of Dromiciops gliroides. Taxonomy (NCBI): domain Eukaryota; kingdom Metazoa; phylum Chordata; class Mammalia; order Microbiotheria; family Microbiotheriidae; genus Dromiciops; species Dromiciops gliroides. The sequence continues at coordinate 130,983,967 of NC_057865.1, forward strand.
TTCCTTTTCAGAGGACTTTAACATCTCTAGGAAAAGATTGACTTTACTACACTGATTATTAAAGACTTTGTTTCTTTTAGCTTCTAGTGTCATGTTTGCACATATACAAAAACCTACAGAAATATATTTAGGGGACAGGGCCAGATTTTGTTTACCTTAGGACTGAGTGAAGATAACAAAGGGTGCACTTCTGCCAAAAGAAGTATCCTGGGAACTTAAAGAATCCTATAATGCAGTGGTATCATAAAGTGCTATCCAATGAAGTTTGGCAAATTCATACAAATTTTACTCTAGACTTTTCAAAACCTCTACAAAGCCTTGTAGAAAACCACTTAAGTCTCCAGAGGTTCTTTAAAAAATTCCCACAAACCACATTGACAAGATCCAGTGCATTTCAGCTGATGTCACTAAAACTTACTTTGTGTTTCTTGGATTTAGTGCATTTCAATTATGTTCTTAAAATTTTAGATGTACTATTTTGTAAGAACTTATTTTTACTGGCTTTCCAAGTTGTACAAGGCACTGTGCCAGGAACTAAGGATCCAAAAAATGCAAAAAGGACATTGTTCCTGCCTTTGAGGAACTTGAAGTCTAATGGGGGTAGGAAAGACCATGTACACAGATAAATGATAAAAGGTGAAATGTAATAGAGAAAAAGAATGATTTCTCCCTGGAATCAAGAAAGACTTCATGGAGGAATTGTTTTCTGAGTGTCCCTAAAAGACTTTAATAGCTGGATATGATAAAGCATGGAGGACGGCTATGCAAATGTATGGCAGTGAAAAAAATAGAAATAAGATTGTGTAATAGCAGTCCAGTTTGGCTTGAATTTACTTTGGAACTAGTTGAAATTAGGTTACAACAAGGTATCTCCTGTTCACATATCATGATCATTCAAGATTCCTTGGGAGATATAACAGAAATAACCCTGCTTAATGACCCTCTGATAATAAAAGTCAGATGAGGCATAAAATGGAAAGATGCTTATTCATCAAGGGTATTTACTACTCAGATGGTGGGGATCCAGTGTCCAGTTCAGGACAAGGAGGAATTTCCAGCGGATTGTGAGGCCCTCTGAATGTTATTTGTACATGACATTGTGTTGATAGCATCAAGCACCAGGGCGTTGCAAAACCACTTAAAAGAGATCTATAGGGGCAGCTAGGTGGCACAGTGAATAGAACACTGGCCCTGGATTCAGGAGGACCCGAGTTCAAATCTGGCCTCAGACATTTAACACTTACTAGCTGTGTGACCCTGGGCAAATCACTTAACCCCAATTGCCTCGTGCGCGCGCACGCACACACACACACGCACACACACACACAAAACAAACAAAAGAGATCTATAATCATTTAAAAGTCTTTGACCTGTTTGTCCATCCATACAAGAAAGACCAAATGGATGAAGAATGTCTATTGCCCATATTCCACATTACATCTGAATAGATATTTTCCTGAGTTTTCCAATAGATGATCAGTGATCTGGGCCCAGAGTTGAAAAGGAGGAGATGAGCAGCCTGGATTGTTTCCCAGAAATGGCAAAGCACTTTAATAAACCACAGATTTTCTTTAACACATCATCGGCCATTTAAAAATACATTTTTTTTTTACCAGTTTTACTTTATAGCAATGAGACCTAAAACACTACTGCCTTTGACATTTTAAAGATAAGCAACATGCAGAGGGCAGTGGAAAGATATATGATGGGTATGAAAAGACTGTAGCATCTAACCAGTGAGGAATTCTGAAGAATTAGAATCAAGAATGTCATGAAAGAATTGAAATGAGTTCAAATGAGATATTTTGCAAAGCACTAGCACAGTGCCGGGCACATAGTAGGCACTTAGTAAATGCTTAGTCTCTTCCTTTCCCACTGAATGACAGAAAAAGAAGATGGGCCAGTCATGTGGTAAGAGGGAAGAATGACAGGCGGATGGACTGAGTGTTCCTCTGGTACTCTCATGATGTTGAGAGTAAGTGATGAAGACTTCAAGTGCATTAGGTGAGCCCTCTGTGATAAACTTTTGGGAAGATATTGACAGGAGTTGCATAGGATGGGCAGGCATGGATTGGTTGTTATCTGCATCTTTAGTAGGAACTCCTCAGTAGTCCTAGTATCTTTAAGTGATAAATGATTCCAAAGATCAACATCTGAGAGAGTAATACAGGAAAAAGAAATCTTTCACAAGGTAATTCCCACAAATGAATAAGAAGATACAACAGCATGACAGGTTGTCCATTGTATTTGCCTCAGCTGCCAGGGTTCAGGAAGAGTCCTGCATGTTTATTTGCTTTCCATTTATCATTTCTACTACAGACCCAACACTCAGGCTCAGGGCTTCCTGGTGTCAACCCTACTCACTGCCTCCAATACAGACTCTAAGCTAGAGATCTTCCTCTGAAGGCTAAGGGCTCTGTGGCTACTGATGGCTCCTTGATCATGGTCTACACTCTGAATGACACACTGAGGTCCCAGAGTTCCACCTAACAATGGTTCTAGCTCACCATCCACTCTCTAGCCCTCTGTTCTGAGGGTTTTCCTGGCAATGGCTCATGTAGCTTTAGAGCAAGAAGTTTGAAGGTAACAAGTGGGGTATACCCTAATCGATAATATTTAGTAGAGACGTCCCATAGAAGTAACTCAGCTACAGCCTTCCAACTTTCAAAGGGGAAAGTTATGAAGTTACGCTTCATTATGGTGGGGGGTGGGGCACAACATGAGGGAGAAGAAAGATACTGAAGAAATGAACCTACAAAGGGAGATTCCAATTAAAATAAAGAAATACTAGGTGTTAAGAAAATCCCAGGATTAAGTTCCAGAAGAAGAGAAAAATTATTTGTAGACCCTCAGAAAATAGAATGAATGGTCTACAAGAAACTTCAGTGTAAAAGAACAGAACACACACACACACACACACACACACACACACACACACACAACCTGAAAGAAAAGCTAAGGAATGGAATGAGAGGTTTTGGTGAAAAAACAGGAACTAGAAAACACATTAGCATAATACTATAAACCTTGAAAAAGAGAATGGAGGGAATCAATTTTAGGATTTCAGTGATACAACTAGAAATACTAAATCTTAGTTAAAAAAACCAGGGAAAGGCAGACTGTCTAAAAGGTATGTAAAACAAAATACCCAGATAAGATTGTTCAAATAATTATAAAAGAAAATTATCAGAACCAAAGTGCTAGATTAAATTGATAGATTCCCAGGTCAATAACAGAGAACCCCTCCCACCCAAAAAAGGTAGTGCATTTAAGAATATAATTGCCAAACTCCAGGGTACCCCAGGTTGGAAAAGAAAGCCTACAAATGGAAGAAATTGTAGGACTATGCATCAAATACAGAGAAAGTAAAGAATTGAGAAGGATATGCAAAGAAAAAAAAGTCAAAAGATCTGCATCCAAGAATAACTTATCTTGTAAACCAAATCATAATATACAAATGGGTGGGAAGCTAGCTTTTTAAAAAATAATAATAAACTTTTTTTAAGTTTGGAGTTCCAAATTCAATCTCTCCTCCCCATCCCCCTCCTTGAAGTGGTAAACAATCAAATATAGGTTATGTATGTGCAATTATGTAAAACATTACCATATTATTCATTTTGTATAAGAAGACTTGAATAAAAGAAAAAATGAAAGGAAATGAAAAATAGCATGAAAATGGTCTATGTTCAATCAATATCAGTTCTTTCTTTAGAGATGGATAGTATGCTTTATAATTAGTTCTTTGAGATTGTTTTGGATCATTGTATTGATAAGAATAGCTGTCATTCACAGTTCCTCATCAAGCATTACTGTCACTTTATACAATGTTCTCCTGGCTCTGCTCACTTCACTATACATCAGTTCATATAAGTCTTTCTAGGCTTTTCTGAAATCATCCTGTTTTTCATTTCTTATAAGGAGGATAACTTTTAAAAAATTTGATACCTTCCACATATTCCTTTTGAAGAAAACAGAACTGGACAGGATCTTTAAGTGGCAAATTCAATGGGAAAAAATACTTTAGATACTTGTGCTTAGAGACTGGTGCAAAGTGAAGAAAGGAAAATGAAGAGAATAATATACTCAGATTATAACAATATAAAGGAAAACAACATGAAGATTTCATAATTCAGGCTAATGACTAATCTTGATTCTGGAGGACAGATAATGAAACATTTTCCTTCTCCAGTTGTGTGGTTGCAAAGAATGTGGAATGCTATATCTGTGGTCACATAGGATTGATGGTATTCAATTTTTTTTTTGCTGAATTATTTCTCTATATTATCAGAGAGAATTCCTTGGTAGTGGGAGATGTTATTGGGAAATAATGGTGATACAAAACAAAACAAAAAAGCATTAATATTTTTCAAGAAAATGCCACTATAAAAGAGTTATAACAACTCTAACTCTTACAACTATTTGAATTAGTTGTTGACTCTGACAAATGACAAGCATATGTATAATTGACTGTGATTTTTTGCCATTTCTTTGACATTTAGAACAGACCTAAAAAATATTTACTACTAAAAGGTCATCAGAAGAGCCCAGAAACTACCACATACAACAAACACTTGATCTCTTGGTCAAGAGGAGAAACAGAACTTAGTGTAATGGTGTTTTAGAATATGTGCCCATTGGAAGAAACATTAAGGAAGAAGATTGTTGAGGATTACAAACGGCAACATTTCATGAAATGGAGAAAGTAGTGAATATAACAAGCCTTACAGGGGTTTGGCACAAGATCTAATCAGGCACAAGATCACCTGAGAATATTTATAGATGAAACTGGAAGAAGAGCAACAAATAGATATAAAATAGTTCTTCCAGCATTTCCATGGCATTTTTTTAAAATCAGCATTTCCATGGCATATTTCTTATTTAATGAGGACGGGATCATTAGATTTCACCTCTGTAACTGATACTATGAGTAGGATGTATGAATAAGCTGAAATGGCATTCAGTTCAGGAAAAGTTGCTAGACCAGATCATATACGTGTAGCATAAATAAATTCTAGAAGTAACACAATTTAAAAATTAGAAGTAAAAATTCTTTTAAAAAGCATGGATGGAAAGAATTAGTTGACCTGGATCCAAAGTTGTTTCTTGGTCCAAAATCCATCTTTTTAACAGTCACATATTCCTAGTGGTGCTAAATGAATACAAATAATGGAACATCATTATAGCTGAAGAATTAAAAGAAAGTGGGCCAGTCAGGTAGTGAAAGTGAATGATGAACAACTGATATCTATAATATACTAACAACAACAACAAACCTTTGAAGACAGCCCTCATTACATTGGGTAGATAGGTTCTCTGTGGATGCTTTATTCAAAGACAGACAAGAATTTTTAAAAAGTAAGTATAGGTGGGGTTTGCTTGGTACTAATAGAATGCATGCCTACACTGATGAGATCACAAATCCATTGAAATGAAATATAGATTGAAAATAGAGACTGGAGGAAAGGAGACCAGATATGATGTTCTCCCAATAGCCTTAAGTGAGAGGTGACGAGGGCCCAAAGCACTGTGTTACAGTATGATTGAACAGAAAGGGCTATTAGAATTAGAAATGACTTTAATGTTTCTCATCTATATGGGTAGAAGTATGGCGCTGCCCTCAAGAAACATGAAGATATTAGGAAGAGAGGCAGATTTAGTTGAGGGGCCGGGGAAGATAATGAGTATGGTTTGGGACTTTGAGTTTGAGGTCATAGCAGAACAACATGGTGGAGTTAGAGATAGGGGATTTGAGCTGAATGGATATAATTGGTCTTTCTAGAGATAGATGTATTAATCACCTGCATAAAAATTTTATTTGAAAGGGAATAAAGTTACCAAAGGATAAAGTGTAGCAAGAAGAGAAAGAGATGCTAGGACACTAAGGCACACACATTGAGGATGACAGCAAAAGAAGGTGAGTATCAGGTGTCACTCATGTAGAAGGTGTGGGGACCAATTTTTAATTGGAGAGTCCTAGCTAAGCGGCTCCAATATTGGGACAAGGAAGGAAACCGGCAGCCTCCCTCAAAACAGAACAAGATTTATTTTTAACAAGAAAGAACTTAAAAAAAAACACAAACAGGATCAGTAGGATCAAGGGAAAGGAAATAAAAATGGGGAAAGGGAAATTATAATACCTGAAAAATACCACTGCCCAGGAATCAGCTGAAAATAAGCAGCAGAACGCCTGTCGCTTTCCAGTTTCCACCTAAAATGCCCAATTCTCCTCCCCCAAACCTAGAAACACCCCACACAGTCCCAGCCAATGGGATGGCCTCTCTGACAGTCACATGACTGCCCTCACTAGGCTTCCAATCATGATTTTGCCAGGCCCACGTAGGCATTCGTCGAGTGGTGATGATGTGAGGTGCCAGAGCCCTGGCAATGGCTACAACCAGTGGGTGGAGCACCGTGCGGTTTGCGGAGCCCCAGGCCAGTGCTGGCCGAGGCATGAAAACCTCAAATAACAATTCTTTACAAAGGACAACCAAGGGAGAACACTGTCAGAAGGCAATGGAAAAGAGAACAGACAGGAGAAAGTGGAGTATCACAGAAGATAAGGACTGAGAACAGGTCATTGGTGACATTGGAGAGAGAAGTTTCAGTAGAGTAGTGGGGCCAAAGCCAAATTGCAACGAGTTGAAGACTGGTTTGGATGGTGAAGACATAGAGCCAAGAAGACTGAGGTATCCTTTCTAGAGAAAGAGAAGAGATATAAAACAGTAGGTGGAAAACTAAGAGAGATGTCTGTAAGACAACAACTGATTGGATGGTTGGAGCTGGGGGAAAGGAAGACTTCTCTAAAAACAAAATTTGCCTGCTCATTGTTGCCTGAAAGAAAAGACTCAACCTGTACATTTTCATTTTTATTTGAATTCTAAATAAAGATGTTTAGTTACTATTCTGGAATACTCAAATTAGGAAAATCTAATGATACATTAATTTCCTTCTTGCAGCCAATGCCAAAACGAATGGTTGGGAAAGTAAAGGCCTTTTCATCTGCTAATGAAGAGTCTCCTTAACCGAAGCTTTGCATTCTTCTGCTATCATTCCAGAACATTTACCTTGAACTCTGAGTTGACTGTCTAGCTTTAAGGCATGATCATCCATATGTGCCTTTCTGTTGAGACTCCTAAGGTTAACACCTTTGGGGGGGGGGCGGTGTTGGTAAGTAGTGCTAACATTTATACTGCAGTTGATTTGGGAATGAACCGAGACTGTTAATTATCTGGGAACTTTGTCCTTAACCTTCTAGGTATTTGTCAGTAACCTAAAGTTTTGCTACTTGGTTTTTCTATTTCTTTAATATGTGAAAAATACCTACCCTCCTTTCTATCCTTTAGGAAGTAAAGGGCCTTGAAAACAATGTTTTCAAATAAGAAGCCAAAAGCAGCATTCATTTTCTGCAGGGAAAGAGCTAACAATAGTTTGGTGTATCAGATACAGCTTTTCCTCACTGATAGATCTATGTAAGTAGGTCAGTTGCATGATAGAAATTCTTTGTTTTTTCATTTATAAAGCATATTTTGCCACCCCATTTAAATAAGAATGCCTTATCCATTATATTGATTTGTATTCATTGTAGTCTGTCTTGCAGCATTCACCTCATAACATCTTATAAAGATTACTGTGGAAGTTTAAATGGAGAAATAGCATTGCACAGAGCCTTTTGTATAACAATGACATTTCTTCACAAAAGTATTTGTGGCATTTTTTTACATAAACAATTGCTTTTAACTTATTCTTAAGACTTTTTTTGTGCAATTCATTGTTATAAATCAGACTTTCTCAAATTGAAGGTTGGAACCCCAAGGGTTCCTTTGAGGGTACAGAGATATCAGCTTCTAGCCCTAAATACTGACATTTGCTGGATAAATGAAGATAGAACAGCTTCTACCTCCTGACCCTTTCTCCTGTATCTCTCCTTTCCATCCCTAAAATCCCTTAATAATAACAATAGGCAGCCTGGGAATGCTGAACTCTGACCTGATTGTCCATAGTACCTATGCAAACAACTGGGCAATTGTTGGGCGGCAGGAGATAGCCAGAATCATAACATAAATACATGCGAATAATAATGAGTTTGTATAATTATTATTAAAAATATTTTAGTTGTGACTTACATTTAAGAGTATTTTTCATGTTTTCCTAGTCTATAAATGGCCACGTCATTTCACATTCTTTAGTTTGACTATAGCTTCTCGTTTGTCTTCCACATTGAGTTGAAATTAATTGGCTTTACATTTACTGCTATATATCCACCTACATAGTTTTCTTTCTTAGTTTTGCAACAGCATGTGTTCAGTGTTCCTCTTCATTCATTTCTCCCATTTTGGCTTTGAGAGCTATTCTTGAAACAACCACCCACTTCGTCCCTTCCAACCAACTTAATATTTATTCTCGCAAATCCTTCTGCAAAATCTCTCTCTTTTGTGAAGGTCCATACCACAAAATCCACCCCAAACCACTACCTAGAAGTAGTTGTGGGCAGACATACATCAGTGAGACATTAACAGTACAGTGAACAAAGGCAATTCTCATCTCCATCTCCTGGCTTTCCTGACTTCCTTCAAATTCCAGCTAATATCCCACTTTCCAAAAGAAACCTTTTCCTTTCCCTCCCCCTTAATGTTAATATCTTCATTCTGAGACTATTTCCAGTTTATCTATCTATCTATCTATCTATCTATCTATCTATCTATCTATCTATCTATCTATCTATCTATCTATTGTCTGTATGTAGTTTTTATATATTGCTCCCCCCCCCCCCCAGCATTCAATTGAGAGCAAAGACTTTGGGGTTGGTTGGTTTGTTTGCTTATCTTTTTATCTCTAGTTCTTTTAACAGGGCCTGGCATCAAGTAGGTGCTTAATAAATGTTTGTTGACTTGACCTGACATTGCAGGCAGCCATATCTCTGAGCTGTGGTTTCATTATACCCATACCTAATGATGTTCTGCATCTGAAGGAAAAAAATTTTTGATACAGATTTAAAGATCCACTGTTGATGTTATAACATTCCTTGCTCCCTCTCTTCATTGAAGTATCCTTCTATGGTGACAAACTTTTTAGAAATACTTTATAGCAGTGACATCAAACTCAAATAGAAATGAGGGGCTACTAATCTATAGGTAAGAATCCCTGAATGCCACATATTGACTTAGGAATGTTATCTGTGTTCTATTATATTTTTAATTTATTTTGTGAAAAATTTCCCAATTATATTTTAATCTGCTTCAGATTGTACTCTGGAGTGTTGAGGGCTGCATGTGGCTCACAGGCTGCACATCTCACAGGCTTGCTAGATAGCATAAACTGAACAGGTTATTATAATGAGGTAGAGCTGTAAGTATTAATCCATACCAAGTTCAATAGTGCTGGCTCTTTGAAAATAGAATGGTAAGCATTTAAAGAAAAAGAAACTAGTTCTTCTAAAATCTCCTTTATCATTCCTCTCAAATATGGCATTGAACTCTGTCACTCACAAACCACATTGTACTGCCTCATTTTGTACTCAAATATTTCTTTCCCCCAACTAGATTTTAATACCCCTGAGGCCACTGACCATGTTTTATTCATCACTTTATCCCAGTACTGTTGTTCATTTTTGTGTTTGTTTATACCCAATGCCAAAAATGCTTTATACTTTTTTAAAAAAATTAGACCAGTTGGGGGCAGCTAGGTGGCACAGTGGATAAAGCACCAGCCCTGGATTCAGGAGGACCTGAGTTCAAATCTAGCCTCAGACACTTGACACTTACTAGCTTTGTGACCCTGGGCAAGTCACTTAACCCTCATTGCCCTGCAAAATAAAAATAAAAACAAACAAACAAAAAGCATTGCTATACTGGCAGTATAGATTGCTCCACTGGAAGCATCAGGACAAAGGTCCTTTGCCCTGTCCAAAAAAAAAAAAAAAATAGACCAGTATAGAGAGTGCCTTATGAATAACTCTCTCTACCTGGACAGCTCTGCACCTTCTCCATAACTTAAAGGCCTAGTGGGTTACATGGCCATTAAGTTAAATGACTTTCCCAGGGTCACACACATAGTAAAGGTTGGACTTGAACCCACTTCTGTGGCACCTGATACTGTGGCCAGCTTTCTATTCATTATGCTGCCCTGCCTTTCACTTTGCACACAGTGAATAGTGAATGAACTACTAGTCTAATTAGTGATAGACCACTACACTTGGAATCAGTGAGACCTGAGTTCAGGTCTGTCCTCAGATATACTATCTGTGTCACACATGGCAAGTCACTTTAAACTCTGCCTCATTTTTTTTTCATCTGTAAAGTGGAGATAATAGTAATAGCATCTACCTTCCAGGACTGTTGTGAGGATTTAGGGAGATAATATTTATAAAGCACTTTGTAAACTTGAAAATGCTATTTAAATACTAATTGTTAACATCATCGTCATCATTCTTGCTTGCTCAATTGCAATAAAATCCCCTCGTTTACTTAAAATGAGGAAATAAGTATTGAATAAATGGAGAAATAATTCCTTTGAAATATTTCTCGGAGGATATATACAAAAATAACAACTGAAATTATTTGATCTGATGCAAATGTCAATAACCTCCTAATATTTTACCAGACAGTACAACAAAGAAAGGTGTTAATGACAGTTGTGAAACGAAGGCACTGTGATCTCTTGCCTCCTATACTCCCTACCTGTATTTAGTTCTTTGTGCCCATGTACTACCACTTGTTCTCTCTGCCCCCCCCCCAATTCAAATTCCCTGGAGGTTGGAATTGGGTGACATATTGATTTCTGTATCCTCAGTGGGAGCAGGGTGTTTTACACATAGGAGGCACTTAATACACATTTGTTAACTTGAATGCTGGTTGATTATTTCTGGGAAAGATAAAATAACACTTCCTAAAATCCCTGAATGTCAGAGGAAGAAAGGATCTAAGCAGTTACCTGGTCTTGGGCTTTGAGAACTGGAGGAAACCTTATTGATCATCTAGGTCCATTTATCATTTTAAGGAAGAGCAAACCAAAGCCTGAAGAGTAAATTCACTTTCCTAATTTATCCAGCTAATTAATGATAGAACCACAACTGGAGCTCCTGCATGCTCTCTCCCAGCCTTGTCTTTTTTCTCTATCATTCTGTAACCTTCATGCTAGAAACAGTGAAAAGAACACACGAATAATGCATACTTCCTTCTACTTAACACATCAAGCTACTCCTTTAAATGTTTGCTAAATGCCGCATGATTGGCGGTGTTGCCTGTTCTTTCAGTTCTCTACAATCAAATGAACAATTGGAAGCTCAGAAAAATTAAATTGTATTAGAAACGGTCCTAAGGTGCATTTCAAGGGATCATCTCCTTACACAACTATTAGCAGGAAAATTGACCTCCATTAATGAGACCCTGTACCTCCAAAAAGGTGACTTCTGGACGTCAACAAAAGACTGATAAACACACATTAAAAAAACAGTGCTAGAAATAGTGACATTGGAGAGTATGTTAAAGGACTAATGTATGCATAGCACTATGGTAGACAAACAAACAGGAAATTAGCTACTGTGTCAACATGAAATAGGCAGAATTGATCATCAACACTTGACTACAGCCCAAATCTCTGTCCTACAAATATACTATCTGCTTTGGTGCTCCCATGACCCTGTTAATAATGTTTGTGTCTAAAGATCCTTCCTCACTTTCACCTGTTGAATTCTGGCCCTCCTTTAAAATACAACTTAGATGCCACCTCTCATATTGAAGAATTCCCCGATATCTTTCCTTGGGCCAATAGATGATGATCTTGCCACCCTCAGAAAGTACTTTATTTGATAACATATCTAAAGCACTTGTCGAGTATACATACATCAATTATATTCTCCTACTAGACAATAAACTATGAGAGCAAGAGGTTTTATCTCCTCTAGTATCTCTCTAGCCCAGCATTCTTCACACAGTTATCATTTAATACATGTTTGTTTAAATGAAATTGAATCATCTACAAGAAGTCTTTCTTGTACACTCAAATGATGTATGATACCGTACTCTAGGAGGTTTGTAGAGTTCAATAAGATGGGATCCTGGATGGTGAGGAACCCTTAACTAGGGTGAGGGTAACCTACAGCTTCAAGCCTATTGGTGAATTAGAGGGATATCTACCCCAAGCATGTGAAGACTTCCTCTGGCATGGGCACATGATGAACAATTTGTTCCAATGGCCATAGAGGTGCTTGAAGCGGGCTCTGTGGAACACTTCGAGCTTGGTTAGTCATCAAAGATGACAAAGCCATCTATTGCATTCTGGACCATCTTTGACTTTGGTCTTGCAACTGAATGTCACTTTGATGACTCTTGAACAGAGAGTGAGGCAGACAACTTTGTGATAACTCTGCCTCACTTAAATCCAGTTCACTCGTGAGTCAAGACATCACTCCATAATGTCATTGGGCAAAATGAAGGACAAACAAACTCAAATGGGAAGATGAAGCAGAGACTTTCAATTCTCATTCTCTCTAACTCCTCCTCCTCCTTCTCTCTTTCTCCCTCTCTCCCCCTTTGATTTCATTGCTATAGAATTTTCAGTGAAGAAATATTCTCTATCAATACAGTTCAAGAATAGCTCTGGAATTTTTAATTATAGAGAATTGGCCTGAACAAAGGCAATGATTTGACTAAGGTCACACAGCCAATATGTGTCATAGGTAGGCCATCGGTGCTTCTGCTTTCAATATGTCCCCTGTTAATGGTACAATGACACAGCATGTTGCATTACTATATGCCACCTATTAAGAGATTTTCCTTAGTTGATTATGGCAAAAATTAACTTTGGTGTCATTTGGTAGTTTTTCTTGATCATTTTTATTTTAAAAATTCTAAGTACATAAAAAACCCTCTTTGATACTCTGTTTTTATCCTCCACTTACTTATCCTTTAGTTAATTTTTAAAACTCAAGTAAACTTCAGCTTAAATGAAGACCTTCTATTTGTCCCTATTCAACATAATTTTATTAGATCTAGCTTAGTGTTCTTTTTGCATCCAGGTTTTGTCCTCCAGGGTGTTAGCTATCCCTCTCAGTTTTATATTGTGTATAGACTTTGATAAGCATGCCTTGATGTTTTTATCCAAGAAATTGATAAAAACTTTAAAACAGCACAGGGCTAGGCATAGACTGCTGGTGCACTCTACTGAAAACTCCCCACACACCCAAATTTGACACAAAACCATTCATTGTTACCTTTTGAATAGATCCAGTATTCTTTCTGGTTGACTTGGCAGTCAGCTACAACCCGCCTGACTTTGATTTGTAGTGTGGTGGAAAGAATACATGATTTCTGAAGGTCTGGGTTCTCTTTCCAGATTTTGTATTTCCTTGCCATGTGATGGTGTGTGAGTCAGTTGAGAACTGAGTGTGTTTCTTCATCCATAAAATGGGATGATAATATCCATGCCACTTACCTAGCAGGGACATTGTGAAGAAAATGCTTTGTAAATTTTAAAGTGCTATGGAAATGTGAGAGCTTCTTTATTTTTGCTCTTGTTAATCATAGGTCTGTATTCTAAACCAGTTGAGTGGATTGTTCACTCTTTTCCATTTTCCATACCAATATTTTCCTCTAGTGTTGGTTAGAGAATACACATCACATATGCAGTTAACAGGGAAACTCTTTTTTCTAACGTCTCTGTTCCACCAGGTTTACTTTAAAATTATTTGCACGGATATGTGCTAGAACAGTGAGACAGCCTTCAGCTATACTGAGACTATTCTGTAGCCTAAAATGATCAGCTAGACAATGGCGTATATGTTAAATTAAGACAGAAAAATCCTCTGTGTATAGCCACTTTAAAAATTAGGAACAAGAAATACATTCCTGACCTCAATTTTTTGCTTTGAAGTTGCAAGTTAATCTTGTTGGTTTTTTCAGTAGTTACTCCAATAACCAAAAAGAAAAAAAAAACCTAGTCTACCAAAAACAATTTAGACCATGTAAAAAAATTATTCATCTACAACACACACACACAAGTATATAGTCCTTACTACACATTCAGCTGTATGATTTTCTGTACCTTAATTAAAAGTCTACTTTTCACTTTCTTGCAGCTGGAAATGGAAAAGCTGCAATTACAGACACTGGAGCAGGAACACAAGAAGTTATCTGCTCGCCTTGAGGATGAACGTGGCAAAAACAAGCATGTTGTCTTAATGCTGGTCAAGGAGTGCAAACAGTTATCTGGTAAAATCATAGAGGAAGCCCAGAAGCTGGAAGAAGTCATGGCCAGTCTCGAAGAGGAAAAGAAAAAGACAAATCAATTAGAGGAAGCACTTTCTGCAGAGAAACAAAGAAGTGCTGAGATGGAAGCACAGATGGAGAAACAACTCTCTGAATTTGACACAGAGAGGGAACAACTCCGGGCCAAACTTAACAGAGAGGAAGCACACACAACTGACCTCAAAGAAGAGATAGACAAGATGAAAAAAATGATTGAGCAGCTGAAGAGGGGGAATGATAGCAAACCAAGCCTTTCCCTTCCCCGCAAGACAAAAGACAAACGTTTGGTTTCTATATCTGTGGGAACAGAAGGACCTACATCAAGGTCGGTTGCTTGCCAGACCGACACAGTGGTGGATAGTACTGACCATGCTAAGAAGTTGCCTTTGACTGTACCCATAAAGCCTTCAACAGCAAGTCCCCTCGTTTCTGGCAGTGCAAAAGGGAGTGTTTGCACCAATGCCACTTTTGTAAAACCGGTTATTGACAGGCAGTCCTCCTACAGTGATTTGATTGCTCCCCCTACACCTGCTATCCCACCTCCAAGTTCAAACAGAATTGAGGAAAATGGACCAAGTACTGGCTCAACACCAGTTTTACCAAGTAGCACATCCCCCCTTCCCAGTAATGCTGCCCCTCCCACTTCTCCAGCACCAAGCATAGCTTCTCAGAACTATTCACTAGCTTCATCTATGCACAGTTCACATTCACCATGTGCCAATGCATCTTTGCATCCAGGTCCAAACCCACGTGTCCAAGCAGCTAGATTTAGATTTCAGGGCAATGCCAATGACCAGGACCAAAATGGAAATACTACCCAAAGCCCTCCATCAAGAGATGTCTCTCCCACAAGTCGTGACAACCTAGTAGCCAAACAGCTAGCTCGGAATACTGTTACCCAAGCACTGTCAAGATTTACGAGCCCTCAAGCAGGGCCTCCAGTGAGGTCTGGAGCACCCCATCCAGTAGAAGCTGGCACCTGTCCCCCTGTTGGTAGAATGAGTTTAAAGACTCCCAGTGTACCAAGAGTTGACCGAGGAAACCCTCCTCCCATCCCTCCAAAAAAGCCAGGGCTCTCCCAAACTCCTTCACCACCACACCCTCAAATCAAAGTTATTATGGATAGCAGCAGATCCTCTAATTCAGGGGCCAAAGTTGATAACAAACCCACGGCTTCATCTCCTTCCAGTTCACCACAAGGAATTAGGGTAATAAATGAGGAAAACCTCTCTAAGTCACCCTCCCCTCAGCTGCCACCAAAACCAACCATAGATTTAACTGTGGCACCTGCAGGCTGTGCCATTTCAGCCATGGCCACTTCTCAGGTGGGTGCCTGGCCTCCCGAAACCCCTGGACTGAGCCAACCTGCATGTTCAGAAAATCCCCTTGTCATTCCCACCACCATTGCCTGTAGCTCTTCCATAAACCCCGTTAGTGCCTCATCCTGTAGACCATGTGCCTCAGACAGCCTCCTGGTAACAGCATCAGGTAAAGGGATTGAAATATTGCAACCTCTCCTGAGAATGTTTTCTGTCCTGTACAATTGGTCTCTCAGTTGCTTTAACTTCCTTTATGATGTCTTGAAATCTTTCCTTTTGGATTTCAGTTGACATTTGTGATTTTTTTCTCCTCTTTCCTTCTTTTTCTCTTTCTTCTTTTTTTCTTCTTTCATTTATTCCTTGAAGGTTCAAGGATATGGTGATTCATCTTGCCAAATAAAATCTAGTTTTTTCATAAACCTCTTCTTTAAAAACAAAGATCTAAAAATAGTGGTTTGGAGCACACAGAGATAGATGCTTGTTTGGGCACTTGAAACAGTCTGAGAGATGAAAGGTTTTCCTTAACACATATTTATTTTGTAAGCCTTGAGTTTTAGTAGGATACCTTAAGTCAATATATTGACATGTCTTTGAATTCTAAAGGTGGGTTATAATGACACTTTCCACTATTACTAACTAGGCTTTAAAAGAAAATCAAACTAGTTCGGTTTTTATTTATTTATTTGTCTAGGCCTTTAATTTTTATCACTTTAGGAAGCTAATAGTTAGAAAACTCCTTCTACGGATGCAGATTAACAAGTAATAGTGGGGCAGCTAGGTGGCACAGTGGATAAAGCACTGGCCCTGGATTTAGGAGGACCCGAGTTCAAATCCAGCCTCAGACACTTGACATTTACTAGCTGTGTGACCCTGGGCAAGTCACTTAACCCCAATTACCTCACCAAAAAAAAAAAAACCAAACAAACAATCAAAAACAAGTAATAGTATTAAAAACATGGAGGGGGAAAAAAATCCTGGAGGGAATGAGAGGTTAAGAGACTAGTCCAAGGTCCCAAAGCTTGTGTTAAAGGCAGGATGTAAACCCAGTTTTTCCAGACCCTGGGGCCAATTCTCCATAATTTATTTCGGGGGAGTGGGGTGGTATTAATGTCTTTGAGCATTTAAATTTCACCATTCACTTTTCCTTTATGGTAATTTTTATATTTTTTAATAAAGGAAGTTCAATATATTTAGATACCTTTGGTTTAAATTTAGATTATTTCAAATGCTGTTTATCTAACTTGGCACTACATTTTTCCTAATAATTCATCGCAGATGGACTTCTTAATGTTTTAGAATATATTAAGAAAATTACAATTTCTGGACAATTTGTGGGGTTGAAGGAAAGTTAGAGTTCTATCTAGTCCCTTCCAAACTCATTTATAGATTATTATGGGGATTTGGGGGAAAGACTAGGGATAACCAAATGCAGTGCTGGCCTTAGAATCAGAAAGACTTGTGATCATATCTTTCCTCAGCCACTTTCTAGCTGGGTTTGTTTGGCCCTGAGCAAATCAGTTAATCTCTCTGGGCCTCAGTTTTCTAGTTGGATTCAATTGCCTCCAAGGGTCCTTCTTATTCTGTATTGTCTTAGGATGATCCTTTAAGTAATAATAAGGTAATGAGATATTGATTTCTAAAAAGGATATCAAGATTTGTACATCTGAATGAATATTATCCCTTTCAGATTTGGGGTGGCTAAAATATTTAATGCATTGATACTGTTGTTCACTGTACTTTTTGGATGGACTCTGGAAAAATGTCTGCTATTTAGTGATAATCCATAAAAGAAAATCCATCTCTTTTTATGATAGCATATTCCATTTTTGTCCCTAGTCTACATTGCCTGGATTGGTCACCTATGTGGTTCTAGTTGCCCTTTTAGTGTTTCTCAGTATCTAAACTCCTCCTTCCTCCAAGCCTTGAGTATGAAAAATTGCCACCAATGAGCTATACGAAATAAGGTACTAAGACTGTGGGGACAGGTTCCAAAGAGACATTCTGAAGATACTTTGAACAATGGTAGGTAGCATTTTGGGGAGAAGTATATAACTTCTTTTTTTTTTTTTGGCAGGGCAATGGGGGTTAAGTGACTTGCCCAGGGTCACACAGCTAGCAAGTGTCAAGTGTCTGAGGCTGGATTTGAACTCAGGTCCTCCTGAATCCAGGGCCAGTGCTTTATCCACTGCACCACCTAGCTGCCCCTGAAGTATATAACTTCTTAAGAAGCAACATGATCTAGTGGAAAGAGCACTGTTGTAAGAATCAGAGGACCTGGGTTGAAATTCCACCTTTGACGGTTATTAGCTATATGACCTAGAGAAAGTCAGCTTACTCTTCCTTAAGCCTTACTTTGTTGATCTGTAAAATGGCAGGGTTGATCTAGGCAGCTAGGGATCCTTTCCAGCTTTAGAATTAGGATCCTTGAATTTATTTAGCGTGGTGGTAATGGAACTTCTCCTTTGTGTTCTTTGTATATTAAAATCTTTGTGTTTGCTGATAATTACATAGTCTCTCTCTCTATATATCATATATATATATATATGTATACATATATAAAATAGATATAAATAAGTAAATGATGGCACCCCTCACAGCCATAGAAAAATTGCTTAGCTTCCCAAGGTTACTACTTTAAAGGATAATACTCATATATGTTTAATTTTCATAACATAGTTTTCAAGATAGAAGGTTCCTAAAGGGGCATCTAGTCCAACAATGACATGTTACAAGAAGGACATGATGTCTTTAGAGGTTAACTGACTTCCCAAGGTCACATAGGTATTAAGTGTTATAGGCTGGAATCAAACACAGTGTTCTTGCCACTGGACCATATAAATAATCCCATTGCTGTGGCCACATTTTCTACTTTTGCCTGGTCTGTTGTTACTTCTGTGACCCTGGGGGATAGGAAGGATGTGCCCAAGTGGTCCATGATCTGACCTCACACCGTAGAAGTTTGTTCTCTTTGGTTTTGTTTTTTTTAATTAGGTCTCAAGAGCTATAAATCTTTGAGTATTTGTTCTCTAAAAGTGATGACTTTCACTGAGTGGTTGTTAGTCTCTAAAAATGACTTTTGTAAATAATAGGATACAGCTCTGGACTGCAGACATTACCTGCAGTACTTCAGTTCCCCATCCTTTGAAAAATCACCTCACTTATAGCTTATGATCAGAATTTAAAAAGGAGAGGGCCAGAGAAGCAACAGCAGCACTTTAAGATTAGCTGAACTAGTTTTTCCATAGTTGCCCTCTTTTTTTTTCTTTTTTGGTATTCCCAGAAGGACAGGATTGCAAGGCACAGAATGGTAGTCTTTTTTGTGTATTTAGCTCTGAAAGGATGGGAATTACTCTCCTTGCCACCATGCATTATAGGATATAAATCATCCCTTCATGGAGGCTTACTTGAAATTTTCTGTATAAAATCCGGGTTTTCTCTCATACTACCCATATGGGTCAATCCCTTTCTTCAATTCTTTGCTTCAAGAAATAAGGCAGCATAGCTAGCTAGCTTCCTCCAGCCTACTGTTTTAATTAGGGAATATTCTGCCTTTCCCCACTCCCTTCCTGAGATAGTCATGAGCCTTCCAAATACTGCTTATGCTATCATTACTGAGAATAGCTATTCCAGTATACTCCATTACATATTGGCCCTAATTAGTATTTTTAACCTCAGAAGGCCATTTTACAATAGGATATAAAGTCATTTTTATCATATGGCCAGATGAAATAAAACCACAGCATTCCTAATGAACACAGTGTACTACAGATTAATGTAATTCTTTATTAGTAATATTCTCTGGGGAAAATAGTAGAAGCTCTTCTGAGGAGAATGAAAGTTTTCATGGTTCAGGCTCCCCAATAACCATGTATCATTTGACAAATGAACAAATGTTTAAAGAAATTACTACAGGCAGCTGAATTTCCATACCCTTGCCTTTTTTTTTTCCTTTCCATTTTCTTTGGTATTCTATATCTCAATTTAGTTCATTATAATTTCTCTATTCTTTGTATGTGATTGGCTTAGGGATTAAATCAGAAAAAAAAAGGGAATCAATGTGGGCTATGAAATTAACCATCTCCACATTCTGAAGCTGGTGCCAGAAGCTGTTTTCTGTCCTCATGCCCTTCCTCATTGCATGCTTTGCAAGCTTCACGTTTACTAACTTTCCAATATGAAACTGACCTTTCCTAACTCTACTAAAACAGCCTGGAGGAACACAGTACTGTTCTGTCATTTCCTAGATATTTACAAATCAGTTAAGGCCTACCATTTTTTTCAATGTATAGGAATTTTAAATGAAAAATAAACTTTCTGTGGTGGTCTTTTACTTTATTCTTTAGAAGAGTTCCATCTATTCTGTTTCAGTGGGTTTCATTAAAATAACTTAAACATTTAACTACTTTCATAAAAAGTAGAGTAAAGGTATGAAATTTCACCTTATGTCAAAACATGATAGTCAGCCTGGATATTTTTTAATTACTTTGTAAAAAAGGTCTTGAAAAATGTGCTTCTACCTTCAAAGGAAATTAGAGAGTATGATTAAAATATATTCATCTTTCAAACCTGCCTGGCTGCTAATTGTGAGACTGTTCATTTATCCAAAGACTCATAAAAAACACTGCTTCTTAAAAAAAAAAAAAAAACAACCTTTTATCTTTCTGATGCTTACATTTGAAATGCACTGTATTCTCAGGAAACCACAGCTGAAAGGAACAGAATAGTTTACATTAAAAGGCTGTTATTAAAATGTTTATTTTGTAGTAGCTCAAAAAAAGCTTAGCTTGAAAGTAAAAGGCAAATCAAGTAATATTGATGCTCTTGAGGAGCCATGGGGTTCATAACAGGCCTTCAGTAACGAAAGTCCCTTGGATTAGGTCCAAGAGAACTTGGACTAAATTCTACAGTTTATTAAAGATGATTAGAGTGAGATAGTCCAAGGAAACTGATTTAGGACCAATGTACTCCTGCTATTGTTTGTATTGCTTTATAGTTAATGTCTCTAGTGTATAACTTTCATCTTTTGTGAATCAGTAGAATTTCTACCTGATTTAATTTTGTGGTTTTAAACATATATATGAATAGATAATGCCACAAAGGGGCAAATTCTGGAGGGGCATAATAGTTTAAGTATTTATATGGAGAAAGAACTAGAGTGTTTTTTATAAATATTTAATTTTACAAATATGTTGGTTCTGTATGGCATTGTAATCTAGTAAAGATTAAAGCTATACATAATTAATGGACCTAAATGAATACCCAGATTTTAATTTGAAGCAGTACAGTAGCTTAAATTATACATATAGCTTCTTTGTGTTTTCTAGCTAGGAAAATAATTTCATTTCAAATTTACTGTTTTCTTTTGAAAATAGAAACTGGCTTTTTAAAAAATAACAACCTGGGAAGCTAGTTAAATCAACCAGTCAAGTGTAAGAACCAATAGATATAATGTCTGCATATGTAGGCATACTATTATCCTAGTGCTAATATAATGGAAACATAAAATTTACTAGTGTATTTTGTATTTTGTCAGGTTATCACAGCCATACATACAAAAACAACACATACATATACACATTAGGGGTATGGTTCATTGAGTTTTCTAGGAGAATAACTAAAATTATTCATTAGGAAGTTTGCACAGTTTATAAATACTAGTTTCACATTAAGCATTTATACTTTCCTCCTTTTTTTTTTTACAGCCTTTTGACCAAGGAAGAGTTCAGAAAGTTTTCCATAGCATTTATAGCAGGCTTTATACACTCAACAAATTCTTCTCTAAAGCTGCAAAATACTGATAAAGACTATCTAACTAAGATAACTCTTGAAATTTCTATTAAAACTCTTTTCTATACTCTGTCCTATTTTGTTGGGTGACTTAAGCTTTTTCCAGACAGTGATCAGCTGACAAAGTAATTCTTTTTCTATATTTTTGAGATAGAGTGCATGTATGTTCTATTAAGTTATAGATCATGTATATTCCATTGGACATTGCTATGGTATCATATCTTACCTTAATTAGATCTTATTTCCAAATTGGGAATTTAAAGGCATATATTTGAAGTCCTTAGCAGTGCTTGGTACATTTTCATGGATAATGTCACCTTTCTCAATTATGGTAAGGGGCCAAGGAAAAGGGAGAGGGGGCTAAAGGCTCTTCATTTTATATTACAATTATCTTTTGATATATGCAATATCACTTAAATTTCAAATCTTGAATTAAAAAAATAGAACAGATGCAAAGGTTCTATTTTCATGTTTGACTAGCACTGGACTTTGGAAAAGGAATTTTAGAATTAGCATCTGCAGATGTTTTCTAAAATTGCTCATTGTATTAACCTATGATAATAATAAACCAAGAGACTGACTTAACTAAAAATAACCTATCACCACTGTGTGCAGAGATTAAATTAATGGCTGATAGAAACAATTGAAATAACAATAGAGACTAAATCTTAACAGATCAATTAGTGATAGAAATTGTATATCCCCATGTTGGGGGTGTGTGGTTATGTGTGGGTGTGTGTATGTGTGTGTATGTGTGATTAAAAGAGAAGAGGATAATATTCATTTTCTTTCACCTCCCCATCTAACTTGGGTCACTTTAACTCACAGGCTGGTCACCCTCCCTAACCCCTTTGCTAATGAGTGGTGGTCCTGCCTCCCTGGCTGGCAGGTCCACCCTTCTTCAGCAAGCTGCTGCCCAGGGAAATGTCACTTTATTATCAATGCTGCTTAATGAAGAAGGACTGGACATTAATTACTCCTGTGAAGATGGCTCTTCTGCCTTGTATTCTGCTGCTAAGAATGGATATACAGGTAAAGAATGCGATGTCTCAATACTTCCCTCTGGTACTCGCATCTCTAAAGAAATGGAACAACTTAGATATGAAAGAACACTTTATTACTACTACCATATTGTTAGTTTAGCAATTCCTTTATATACCTAATCCTTGTAACAAGTTCTGTGGAAGAGAAACTGATTACATATGTGTGTATGTATGTGAATATATATACATATGCATACATATCCCCAAATACCTTTCTTGATGAGGATATTTGCCAGTTAATGAAAAACAACTTCTGTCATGTCAATTCCAAACGCCAATGTATTCTGTATGACTATCTTTAGTAACTTGTCAATGCAGACTTACATTTCTAGCTCAGTAAACCAATTCCATCTGTGATGTCTTTGGTTTAGCATGAATAAATAGCCAGAATTTACTCTACATAACAAGCAACTGATATGTACTAAAGAAGAGACATTAGGCCTTCACTAACTTCTGATTCAATTATATCATTTTAAAATTTAGAAACAGTGCTAGACTTATAGTCTTTGAGCAACTTGGCAAAGGGGATAGTTAATTAGATGTTGGGTTTCCTAAGAGATTGAATCTGATGATTAGTTAAAGTGACATAATGATAAAATCTATGAATTATTTTTCTTTCTTAAAATAAGAATCCTATAGTCAAGTATATCACACCATACTATGTGTTGGGGAAAAAACAATATTCGGCAACTGATGAGGCATTCATGGACATTTAAATTAGCATTAACTATCCATCCAGGCAAAATGATCCCAGTATAATTCAGATAACTGGGAGAGTTTGGTTGTTTTTTTTTCCTCCAGTACTTCAGAGCATTCAACCAGGAGAGAGCTTTTGATAATGTTAGAGCTTATCTATGTATCATAAACTGGTCTAAGAGACTTCCCAGAATAAGAATGTTGTTATTAAGCAGGGCTTTAGATTGCAGGAGCAAGACACCCAACTTTCGAGTTGGACCTGACCAAGGTGATCCTTACTTAGTAAGGTCTTAGAATTTTTCTTGTTATGAACAAATTCACTAATAAAGCATTTATTAAGCATTTACAGTGTTCAGAGCACTGGTAATAGAAGTAGGAAAGCGAGAGCAAAGTCTCTGCTCTTTCGGGAGGTAACCCATAAAGAAAGTTTCAGCTACAAGGCAGATGCAAAAGGTGCCAGAGTCCTTAGGGTGCAGTGGCAAAAATAGATATGAATCCTATTTTAGTGTCATTTCCACTGATAGCTTCTGATGTCGAACATTTTAACAGTGTCAAGGACTTTGTTATAACACATTCATTAATTCAATATTCAACAATTATTTATTTAAACATTTTTATTTTAGTTGTCCCTCAATTACATATTAAAAACAACTTTTAGCATTTGTTTTATTATAATTGTTTTAGTTCAAAATACCTTCCCTTCATGCCCTCCCCTCTGTTTGAGAATGCAAGCCCTTTTGAGACATGTGGCAACAAGTATTTATTAAATGTTCACTCCATGTGCTGAGCACTGAGGGAGTTAGAAATTTAAGAAAGCAGTCCCCGACTTTAGGGAACTTATAGTCTGGTAGGGAAATAAGACACAATATAAATAAAAATAAGAAACGGCTCAAAATGTTTTCAAGATAAATGTCAAATACTTCAAGGAATGCCACAATACAAGATGATGCATAGTACTTATACTTAGAGGAGAGGTTTAGTTGTATACACTGGAATATTTTCAATGAGATGATTGTGATAAAATCTATTAAACCATTTTGTGAAAAGATGACTTTTCAATTTAAGTGACAGCTGTCTGTACCTAGTTCTTCCCAAAGCAACCAGAAAAATGTGTCTATATGTGGGTGGGAAGTAGGGAAGGAGGAGGAAGGGTTTGTTAATTGAGTCCTTTTTTATGAGCCCTTAGTACTTTCAACTATCATCATAATCTTCAAGAAAAGCAATTAAAACCAGAGGGAATTGTTTCAGATTGAAACAGATCACTCCCATTTTGATTTCATGCTCAAGTCTGTTGTCACATTGGGGAAGAATTCTGGTGTCCCTGGAAACTATTGCTTAAGTAGGTTATGAGAAATCCGTTGTGACATGTTTATCAGGCTAACATCCCATCCACAGGCCCTGTGGGTTTTAGAAAATATCCTTTGATATCATTTGGGGGTGTGTTTTTTTAACTACCAAATTAGAGGCATTAAAGTGGTTTTCTGTTAAAATCTTTAGACTGTGTGAGATTGCTGCTGAATGCAGAAGCACAAGTTAATACTGCTGATAAAAATGGCTTCACACCCTTGTGTTCAGCAGCTGCTCAGGGACATTTCAAGTAAGTGATATTCTAAGATTTCTTTCTTTTATGAAAAGAGCCCCTTCCTTCAATTTACATACACATATGAGTTCTGGCCAAATGCGAGTCAATACCAGAGGAATATGCTAACTAGATGAGGGCTCAAATTCAAGGCAATATACCCAAAGGGACCAAAACTCCTTCTTCTGCAACATTTGAATAATAGTGTTATATACAGAGCACATGGATGTCTTAGTTCAAATTTCACATGAATGAAACATTGCTAGAGCCATACCTATCATAGATGCTGTATGTTAGCATTTTCTGTTTTATGGTGAACATTGCAAGATGTTGAGAGGACTTGTCAGGTTAAAATGGAATGTCATTCTTTTTTAAGGAAAAGAAAGATATTTATTGGCACTGAACTTGACCTTCAAAGTAATTGTGATTGTGGGGCAGCAGTTAATGAGCTCTTCTGGCAATAGATATTTTGTTCAGAATTATATCCAAAATATTCATCCTATTTTGAGCTTTTATTTTTAAACCATGAAACAGGAACTTGGCTGTTCTGAAAGGGGGTCAACTTAAAGCCAGAAGCAATAATTATGCATTCCCCAAAATACATATGACCTTAGGAGTGATTGCTTCTGTAAGCTTATTAGGCCAGTTGAATAACTGGTGTAATTTAGGGTACAATATTTTCATGTTGAAAATAGAATGTAATTATTCACCCAGCTTTCTCTGTATATTCTGGCTCTAAAACTTATGGTCCTCATTATTAGAGATAATGGGAATACAAACTTTTCTGTCTTTTAAGTTTGGTAAAGATAGCTTTAGAACCATTTTATTGGTGCAAATTGAAATTTTGAATTTGATGTCCAAATTCTGATTTTCTATGTATATTAGTTAAAATTTTAACTTCATGAACATTTCAAAAGATTAAGACTCCCTTAAGGAGTCTTTAGTCATTATTCAGACCCCCTAATATATTCTGTCCTACTGAAATTGACATTAAAGAGACTTTGAAAACCAGTCACAGAGAAAGGTCATGGTGATGTTGGGGGCATAAAAATTCAACTCAATTTAACAAACATTTATTAAGCTTCTGCTATCTGCAAGACACTTCTAGGTCTCTGGGAATACAAAGGTGAAAACTGAAATGGCTCTTACCTTCAAAGAGTGTACATTCTACTGAAAGGGGATACAGCAAGGCAAAGAAGTGGAAAGCAATTTCCAAGGGAAAAGAGTTAGGGAGATTGGAGAGATCTAGGAAAAGACCAATGGTAAGGTGTCCCCTGCTCCATCTTTGGAAAGCCAGGGATTTGTGTCCCAATCTCTTCCCGATTGCGTTCTTACCTCCAGTTACTGCCTCCAGGTGACCTGTAATCTCTGTGGCAGGTGCAGTAGCCTTGGTGCAGTTACCATAGGACTAGAGCACAAAGTGCACACCCCATTGTGTTAAGGAAATAAACATATTTATAAAAATAGGACATTAAACAGTTTTACATGCCAAGCATTAATCAATAGACTAAACAATGCCAACTAAAGGGGGTTGGTGGGGGTACTAAAAAGCTTTTCAAATTACTGAGAGCCACCCCCTTCAGAATTCACTTATTATTGCTTCCTCTTGATTCTCAGAATTCAACTGTACTCTATGGAGCAAATGTCCATTTTCTTCTTTTTATAGTTATGTCATGTGGTATCACTCCTTATCTCCCCTTCCCCCCTCCATTCTCTCAAGTGATATAATCAGCACACTGACTTCTTAGGGACTTTACTATTTTGAATTACAAACCACAAACTTTCATGTAATAATCATATATTAAACATAAAATATTTTTCTCCAAAGACTAATATTTTAAATACTGAAAAAATGCAAAAAAGTTATGATCCTGAAGTTCTTGGCTGGATTGTCATACTTTATAAAGCTGCTAATTGCACAGTTTGTGGTTATTTTTTAGTTTTCACTGCTCTAATTTTTTTTTGACATTTTCCCCAACTTGAATAAAGTACATTTTCCAATTTCATTTTTGTTTATAACTATTTTGTGCTTATTAACTGGTAGTATTAATTTGACCATATGGCATATCTGACCATAAGCATCATTAATAATGAACACATTTTTAATATACCATTACTTGACATTGCTTTTTCATTTTAATGCCCTTACCACATAATGCATTTGCTTTCAAAGACAGAATTTTTTTTCATTCCACTTTTATGTTTAGGTGTGCAGAATTACTAATTGCATATCATGCTGACATTAACCATGCTGCTGAAGGAGGACAAACACCTCTATACCTGGCATGTAGAAATGGAAATAATGAATGTATTAAACTATTGTTGGAAGCTGGAACAGACCGAAATGTAAAAACCAGTGTAAGTAAAAATTATTATTACTCTTATTTAATAATAAAACAATTCATTTGCATAGGGTTTACAGAGTTCTTTCCTAATAAGAAGGTGAGTGGTACAAATTTTATTCTCATTTTACAGATGAGGCAACTGAGGCAAATAGAAGTTAAGTGACTTGTCCAGTGTCTACACAGCTAGTGAGTGTCTGAAATTGGATTTGCACTCATGTGCAGACCCAGCATTCAATCTTCTGTACCACCTAGCTATTCCTGGGATGAGGGGTATAAAACTTTTTGAATTGTAGGATGAAATATGCACAACTATGCCCCCTTACCAAGAATTTAATAATGTGTCTTGGGCAGTCAGTCCTAGGAAGATGTCACTGTGCCATACTAATTAAAGTAAAAAAAAAAATTAGATAACTTCTGTGTTCAAGGCAATGTGCACAAAGGTCAACCAATAGTTCCCATCCCACCTTTAAAGAAATCTATAGTCTACAGATCAGAGATGCAACATGAAGATATCAAAGTATGAAACAAGGTAAAATATAATAGAGGCAAAGGAGAGATACAGTGTTGTTGTTGTTAATTATTCTGAGAAAATTCAGTGAAGGACAGATCCCCCTCAGCTGAGACAGTCAGGGAAGAGCTTCTGGAAGGAGTTGTCCTGAGCTGTCCCATTAAGGAACAGAAGATAAGAGGAGGGAGAGATGATTTCCAGGTATGAGGGGTAACTTCTGGGAATACACAAAGGAAAGAAAAGGCATAATGATACACAAGAGCAGCCACTGGAAGCTCACTATTACTGGAATGAAGAGTACACAAAGTATGTGAAATAAGGCTAGAATTGTTGATGGGAGAGAGACTGAATTTTTTTTTTAAAGCTTAAATGTTAACTTAGGGATTTTGTTCATGACCCCTAGGGAAACCAAGGGTGTAATGTGTGAGCACAGTATGTGATAGTTAAGGCACTGGATGTACAGTTGAGAAGACCTGCATTCAAATCCTATGTCAGACACTGACTAGATATATGACCCTGGGCAAGTTATTTAATTTCTCTAGGCCTCGATTTCCTTATCTGTATAATGAGACAGTTGGACTCGGTGGTCTCATATCCCTTCCAACTCTAAATCTATGATGTTACGTGGTCATGCATGTAAAGTTGGAGATTATTTTGTTAACTGAACTAAAGAAAGGGAAGCTAATTAGGAAATTATTATGATAGTACAAGGGATGAGACCTTAAGCTAACTGAAGTAGCAGTGGGAAGTGGGGACTGGAGCAGAGGTGAAATATTAGAGGTAGAATTGACAGGTCTTGATAATTGATTGAATGCGGGAGGTGAGGGATAAAGAAGAATCCAAAGTGATTATATGGTATCAAGTTATAAGCTAATGGGAAGTGGGTGGTACTAGGGAGAGAAGTCAGGGCTGAAAACCACCCACCTGAACATACACTGTCCATTTCAATTCACATTTTCTAAAGATTTCTTTCAATAAGAATTTTAGAACTTTGGTGATTTCACTTCTTCATTTAATTATTTTTCTTTTGTAATCTAGTCTGATATTTCCTTCAAGAGATTGTTGTTGTTGTTCAGTCATTTCAGTGTTTATGACCCCATTTGGGATTTTCTTGGAGAGATACTGAAGTGGCTTGCCATTTTCTTCTCTAGTTCGTTTTAAAGATGAGGAAACTGAGGCAACAGGGATAAGTGACTTGCTCAGGGTCACACAACTAATAAGTGTCTGAGGCCAACTTTGAACTCAGAAATATGAGTCTTCATGATTTCAGGCCTGGCACTCAATCCACTAGCTGTGAGACCTTGGGCAAGTCACTTAATCCTGTTTGCCTCATTTCATTACCTTTGCTAAGAAAACCCAAATGGGGTCAACAGAGTCAGACATGACTCAAAAACAACTCACTAATTCTGCTTTACAAAAGGAAAGTAAATGAATTATATGGTAATTATATGAAAAATTATCTACTATGAAGCTTTCTTATTTTGGAGAGCAAGGAGTCAACCTTGTAAGATATTAAAGAGATGTTGGGCAACTTGAAGGTAAAGAAATTGAAGCATCCAGAGAGATGAGAATGTGCAAACAATGGGGCTGAGAGGAGAAATGAATTCTTACTTTGGCTTTTTAAAATAAGGATATCAAAGGAGACTGGAAGATAGAAAGAATGTTTTTCTAGGAGCAGCTGTGTTACCTTCCATATGATAATTCAAGGAAGAATTAGCATTGTACCTTTTTGAAAGAAAAGTATTAATGAAAAAGGACTGATCTCCCCCCCACCAAATAGCTTATATTTCTATAAATCTTGAGGGTTTAATGTATGCACTTGGCATACACATAACAACTCTCCGCTGAGGCTTGAATAAACAACACAACTTACTTTTGTTCCCACTGCCATCAGTGAAGCAGGCCTTGAGACCATGACATTCCAGATGTCAAGCACAACCTGCTGAAAACAGCATTAGCAACTTGACAAAGACTGAGTCATGAAGTTTTATTAACTTGCCTGGAGCATGAGGAATGTTGACTCATTTATTTAGTTCACCTCTTGCTTTGGTCTTTTCTTACCTACTGACTTCATCTGGGATAAGCATCTGAAAGGATGGGGAGAAGTAAAAATATCCATTTTCAGTTTTTATTAACAAGCAATTATTAAGCACCTAATTTGTGTCAAGTGTTGTACTGGGTGATAGAGATTCTTCTTTTTAAAGAGCTCCTTCCCTCAAATAACTTAGATTCTACAATGGGGAAGGATACAAGGTACGTCCGGATAAATAAATGAAGAGGTGATGGTGAATCACAGCATTTTAGAATCCTGGAAAGGGCCTCAGAGATCATCAGATCTACCTGAACAGAAATCTTCTGCTTAAAAACATTGAGATAGGGAGCTCACTCCTTCTTTCAGTAGCTCATTCCACTTGTGTATAGCTCTCATTCTTAGGAAGCTTTTCCTTAAGTTAAAAAAAAGAAAGTGTATAAAACTCTTGGCAACTTCCATTCATCCCCCTTAGTTCTGCCTTCTGGGGCAAAATAAAGTCAGCCAGATTCTTCTTAACTACCCTTCATATACTTGAAGACAGCTATCATGATTACCGCCCCAACATGAACATCCAACAGCTTTTGTTTAGACTAAACTTCCAGTTCCTTCATCTGCTTCTTATTCTGCATGGTTGCTAATCCCCTCGGCCATTTGCTTGCACTCCTCTGGTTGTGTTCTCATTTGAAAATATTCATGGCACCCAGAACTCAACACTGTTGTTATTGTTTAGTTGTTTTAGTCATGTGCGACCCTTCGTGACCCTATTTCAGGAGTTTTCTTGGAATGGTTTGCCATTTTACAGTTGAGGAAATCGAGGCAAACAGGGTTGAGTGACTTACCCAGCATCACACAACCAATAAGAGTCTGAGGCTGGATTTGAACTTAGAAACATGAGCCTTCCTGACTCCAGACCCAGCACTCTATACACTGTGCTACCTCGCTGCCCTCAACCAAATACAGCAGTGCTAATTCAGATTCATTGTTCTTAAAAGAGTATCTGTTCTTGTATAGATGCATGATCCCCATAAATTCTAGCATACCACATTTAGGATATTTTTTACTTATAGTGTTATGAGAAAACAATCCAATCCCTGTCCCCTAGGAGTTTGACATGTCAGGTGTATATATGGATGTTCTCTCCACCAATGAAGTAAGACCAAAGCCCATAAGAAGAATGTCTTCTATTCTTGTGTAATTATTGTTCACATCCTTTCCTCAAGCTTCCACAGAGGGTCTTTTAAAATTTTGTTCATACTACTTAGCTAAATCAACTGTCTGACTATAACCCTTTCATTTTTCTGGGAGCCCACCTCCTTGTCATACATGCCTCACTGAAATATTTTATTCTGGTTCTTACATACAAATAATCATTGACAATATGGTGCATCTCTCCCTTGGCCTTTGGGTTGTATTTAGTTTCAATTGTGAAATTTACCATTGATGTAGCATTGTCATACATGAGTAAATGTTACATATATCTCTTGTATAGAACCTAATAACTCGGCCTTAACATCAAATTTTACTTCTTTCAATAGGGCAAGATTCCAGTATGCCACATTCAACATACACCAGACAAACACAGAGTCAGAAAATGCCTCCACACATCAGATTGTTCTCTAATAGACTTCTTTGTCTGAAGTGGAAATAGTAGACAATTTATATCAAAACAAAATGGGAACTATAATTAATCAAGATCAAATCACTTTCCTTCAGCCCATCCTGCTAGACATGATTTGAACTTGTGCTTTTTTCCAGCTTGCAAACTCATCCTTAAAATCTCATTAAAGGTGAACTTGAAGCAGGGATGTGATAAATAATTTAATACATGATTTTATAAAATTTTTTCACCTTGAATTTTTATTTGCAGGATGGTTGGACTCCAATTCATGCTGCTGTGGATTCTGGTAATGTGGATGGCCTGAAACTCCTTATGTACTATGGGGTACCTGATAATGGAAATCTTATGAATGATGTGCAGCCAGAGTTGGGTTTTTTTGACTTGGATTGCAGAGAGGAGAATTCCGACTGTAGAACCAAGCCTGTTGTTCCTCCAGATCTCATCAACCATGCTGACAAAGAAGGCTGGACTGCTGCCCACATAGCTGCCTCAAAAGGTCTTAAGGTGTGTTCACATAAGCCAGCTTCTCTTAGACTAAAGTGACTTGTTGGAGATCAAATATTTCAACATATTTATATCGATGAATTAGAGAGGGTGTTTTTGCAGGTTACCATTAGGAGTTAAAGGAAACTTCTCTTCTTGGCATCCAACAGACATTTATAGAGGTGGAAGCATGGAGGAAAGGGAATGAGAAGCAGAGCCCTTCCTTAAATCTCCTCCTCTTCTTGGAATTTGTGGGTAGAGTTTTCAGTAGGAAATGTGTGGGTTATTTGGAAACAATTCCCAATGTTCATGACAGGAAAAAAGACCCAAATCAGACCAAGGTTGGTTTTGAGAAGTTGAGATTCCTGACAATGGAATTGTGATGGAATTCTATTTGAGTTGGAGACTTGTATTCTCCTTCCTTCTGATTCTATCATTCTCCGGTTGGGTGATTCTGAGCATAGTGACATACCTTTACTGGGATTCAGTAAAAATGCAGATGATCTCTCTTGTCATTTGAATCACTGTTATTATAGGAAGTTCCACAAACAATTTGGAAGAAAAACAGTGGTTTAGTTTGAGACACTGGCATTGTTTGGCAGCAGTCCTTTCTATATGCATTCTTTAAGATCAAAGTCATGAAAATGGTAGGGAGTCAATAAATACCCAAAGAACTGAATGTAAAATATTTCAGCTGTGTAAATGTCAGAGGCTCCAAGGGAGGTTTTTGAAGGAGGGGATTAGTATGAAAATACATATTTGTTCAATAATGATGATCATGTAGCATTTTCCACAAGTCTGTGAGTGCTCCTTCTTTAGAGGATAACTATATTTCTAGTCTTGGAGGCAGAATTTTAAAACGATTGTTGTTGTTATTGATGTTCAGTTGTTTGTCATGTCTGACTGTGATGCTATTTGAGGGTTTCTTGGCAATGATGTCATTTCCTTCTTCAGTTCATTTTACAGATGAGAAACTAAGGCAAACAAGGTTAACTGACTTGTCCAGTGTCACACAGCTAGTAAGTGTCTGAAGCCAGATTTGAACTCAGGGAGATGAGTCTTCCTGACCCAGGCTCTGCACTATATCCACTGTGCCACTTAGTTTCCTGTTGCATAAATCTTCAGTGGCATATAATCACTCTTTTACTGTGAAATATTCCTCCTTCAACATCAGGAATTATTTTTTTTATTTGGGGGGAGAGGGTCCTGAACCCATTTCACAGTCTGCTGAAACCTATGAGTCCTTTCTCAGAACGTTTTTCAATGCATAGGATTATAAAATAAAATACATTGGCTTATAAAGTTTATCTACCTTATAAAAGCTATGGAACTCAAATTTGTAAGAGGGATAATGGAGAAATGTAAATGGTAGAATGTGAAGACTAAAGCAGAAAAGTTTGAAGGCTCCTAACATTTCAGAGTTGGCAGGAACCTTGGTGATCATTTCACAGCTAAGAAAGCTATCGTCCAACAAGATTCTAACTCTCCTGAGATCACAGTTAGTGGCAAAGATGGAGGTAAAACTTCAGCTCTTTCCATGAATTCTCACTGTCTTCCATGTTGATTTAATGAATCCTTAGAAAAAAAAATCTGCCTGAGTTGAAGTATGAAAGCACCATCAGCTCCATTATAATTTATCTAGGGGGGCAGCTAGGTGGCACAGTGGATAAAGCACCAGTCCTAGATTCAGGAGGACCTGAGTTCAAATCTGGCCTCAGACACTTAACACTTACTAGCTGTGTGACCCTGGGCAAGTCACTTAACCCTCATTGCCCTGGAAAAAAAAGAAAAAGAAAAAAGAAAAGAAAAAAAAATTATCTAGAACTAAGTGCCACTCTTCTGGAAAAATTAAATATCTTTCATTTCTGACTGGATATAACTAAAATATTTGAGTTGGATAGTATGGATAAGCTGAAAACATTATTTTTCTTTGTAGTATGCATTCTTTCATGTCTGTCAGGTCTTAGTCTGTAAACCCAAGAACCAGATTTTCAAGTGATTTCATCTCTAGTTATTCTTTTCCCCTCTTTTGAGCCATTGTTTGCATTTCTTGAGGTAAAGCTGTGGATATACTAAATAGCATGCTGTTTGGCAATAGGAGTGCTCTCCTGATATCTGGACCATTACTATTTACAGAGAGATTATTGATCTGATGATGGTGTTCATCTCACTTTCAGCATAAGTGGAAAGGAGGGATAGCTGTGTGATTATATGTTTAATTACCAGGACTTTGATACATCTTTACTGGCACAAGAAGCAGATTGGGCTGATGCTTTAGAGTTTTAACTTCTCCCTTGAGGAAGCTGTTAATACATTCTGTACTGTCTGATTTGCTGCTATAATGTCAAACCATGAATTAGAGTTCTCAGGATTCCATTCTGCCCAATTCACTTGCATCTTCTCAGTCTTGGGTGCTCAGCCTTCTAGTGGCTCAGAGGCATGGTAGATAGAAAAATGGGCAGTTAGGCAGACATGAGGTCAAATCTGTCCTTAGACACTTACTGGGCAAGTCACTTCAGTTTCCTCAGCTGTAAAGATGAGGATAAAAATAGCATCTATCTTCCAGGGTTGTTTTAGGAGATCAAATGAGATCTTTGTAATGCATCTAACACAGAACTTGGCACACAGTAGGCACTTAAAAATGTTTGTTTTGGGGGCAGCTAGGTGGCACAGTGGATAAAGCACTGGTCCTGCATTCAGGAGGACCTGAGTTGAAATTCGGCTTCAGACACTTGACACTTACTAGCTGTGTGACCCGGGCAACTCACTTACCCTCATTTCCCCACCTAAAAAAAAAATATGTTTGTTTCCTTCCTTCCTTCTTCATTCCTCTGTTGTTTCGGTTGATCACATACCTTTCTAATCTTTTTTTTAGCTTTACATAACAGTTTTTAAAAATTCTCCCATCTCTAAATATATTCCACCCCTTTTGCTTTTCTTCCTCACTCAGCTTGCCTCCATGGGCATTATTCTCTATTCCTTGATCTTCTATATCTTTCCTATTACTCCCTTATAGAGACCTTTCTACTCTTGTGGTTTCAATTAGCTGCTCAATGCTAATGAGTCCCAGATCTTTTATCTCTAGAAGTAAAATGTTATTCATGCTCCATACATACATTTCCAATTGCCCGGAGAGAACTCAAGGCTTAGCCTGTTGTTACCTCAAACGTAATATGCTCAAAACAAAAATTATCATTTTCCCAAACCCCTGTCCAACAAGGCAAAGGCAGAGGTGTCATTGTTTTTCCCAGCCTTCCAAGTTAGAAACCTTTGTTAAGGGCTAAAATTCTAGCTAAACTGTCTAAAATATCTAATGAGTGGTCGCCAATAAATTATAAGCTTTAGCAAGAGTTAGACTTTTAAGCATTTATTAAGGAGAATAAGAATTTGGTAAAGAGAGAGAAAAAGGCCTAAATTCCTAGCTATTAAAGGGAGAGCACATTTCTAGCTCCGCTCTCCACCAGAGTCCAAAGGAAAGAGCGTGAGACCGAGCGCCCGTCTCTTCCTTCCTCCTCCCACTAGTCCGCGTCACTTCCTGACTCCTGGTCTTGCCCTCAAAGACCTTCCCTTCATGGGCAGAACTCTTCTACAGTAAGTATCCAGCAGGTGGCGTTATTCCAATCGTTACAGTCCCCCCTGTTGTTCCTCAAGAAACAAAATGTTTCCTTGACGGAACAGTAAAAAGAATATAATAACTATTGCTAACTAATAATATGTGAACAACAATATAGAAAAGGAAGAGAGGAAAGTTTTGTCCAGAGGGGCGATTTTTTTTTTTCCTCATGAACCGACGCTTTGACATTAGTCTTGCAAAGGGAGGGCCTCTGCAGAGAATACATGTTACAGATGGTGTATATTATAACAGAAAGAGAAAAAAAACAACAAAAACAACAAATCAAAACTGTTCATTTAAAGTCTCTGAAAGTCTTTTCTCAGATGTCCTCTAGGTGTAGTCCTGGAATGGAAGTCTTTTCAGGGGTTGATGTGTGGATGCTGGTAATCAGCCAGGAAAATTTCCTACAAAATTGAGCTTAACACAACTTTAAAATAGCTTTGTCAATAATCAAATCAAACAATGAAAGTTCTCAAAAACATGTCTAAGGGAATTCAGAATCTTAGTTGTTACACATGAAACATATAATAAAACAAAAATTGAAACATTCTTTAAAATTATAGTATTACTATAGTCCCTCCTTATGGAGGGTAATTGAGAAGACAATTGCTGTGATATTAATTTTTTTTAAATAATTTTTATCTTTGTTTCATCACTTTTTGCATCATCTGCCTAATTATCCTCATGCCATTATGAGAAATTAGAAAATCTAATATAATTGGTAACAGGTGTCAAGGCCAAATTCAACACTGTATTTATCATGACACCTGAGATAATTATGGGGGTTACCATAAAAGAACAGAGAAATGATGGGATATGAGCATTCCCACACTTGAGCAATATGTACTGCCCATACAGTATGCCAGGCTTAAAATAGGTGGATGGAATATACGTCCATGCCACCAAACATATTGGAGGAAACTGAGTCAGACTTAATCAGATCCATGGGATTAAGATGTCCATGGCATCAGGCATATAGGAGGGAGCATAGAAGCCAGGTGTAGGAGTGAGATGGGTGGGATGAATACTTCCAGCCATCTGTACAATATTGTGGGGAAAAATAAAATAAAATATTAAACCAAGAGAATCCAACCTCAACATTTGTCAAAAGCCGTTCTCTCAGCCATACCTTGACTTCATGCATGTCTCCCCTCATGTGACAGTTCAGTGTCTGCTCTTGCATGTATTCCTCTTGTGATTGGATGGCACCTTGGCCAACTGGCATCTGATAACTCAGAATAAAGGCAATTAATGTCTTAAATGATAAGTTCCCATAATCCAAGTCTCATATGGATTTAAAAATTGAGGATAATAAATGATTGCAAAAAATGTGAATACATCTTGACTCAGAATATATAATTATGCAACAATTTCAAATAATACCTTTTTTTTTACTTAGCATACAATTACTTTTTTGAAAAATCTGAACATATTTAAATACAAGTTAAAGCACAACACAATCTCAAAGACAACTTTTACAAATGTTCCCCTCTTTTTTTTTTTTTTTTGGAATATGCTTATCAAAAATAATACTTCTAGAATCAATTTACACTTGCCATGGCAAACAATTTGCTAGGGAAATGCTTTAAAGAGTTTGATCAAATAATCAGTTGAGAAAAAATAACAAAAACAAATAACTCAGAATATGGGAGCACAATACTCCTAGAATTAACATTGTATTATGAAATCAAAACCATGTTTCAAAATTAGATAGATGAATGAATAGAAGAAGATACACGTGGAACAATAAAAGACAATGAAATTCAAACTAAGGAAATCTAAATGAATATGAACTTAATATCAATAAGAGTATTATACAATATAAACTTGATCACATGACTATAAAAAGCTTTTACAAATATTCTCCTTGTTTTAGAAACTAGGTATAAGACACAATCTCAAAAGCATGAAAATCTCTATGAAAATAAACCCATACCATTAATTTCAAAATGTAGGTGTAATAGCATAGAAATCCTATGTAACCTCTGAACTGACATTAATACTCTGAGTGAATTCAGAACACTTTTGATTCCGATATCTAAAATCCCCAACACTCATATCAATACCTTGCTGCTTACTTCTACATTTCTCTAAAATATATACCCTTCCATGGCAAAAGAAGCAGAGTCTTGAACTATGTTGATGGTTGTCATTCTTATTCAGCTTAAGTTTTTCTTCTTTAACCCCTCTATATTGTCTGTCAGTCTTTTCACCATACAAATGCTTTATAAGATTACTAATTAAAGACAAAAGCAGGTTAGCAAAATTATGAACAAAACGAGTATATCTGGAATTTAAAGGGTTTTCTAAGGTTGTCTCAGAAGCACAGCCAGCCTGGGGAAGGGCTGAGCCTGAAGCTGCAAATGTAGTTAGAGAAAGTTGCGCATGAGCATTAGATCTCTGGACTTCCCAGGCAGGGGAAGCTATGGGCTTAGCCATGGGAGGAGTAGAGGGTGGGGTCTGGAGAGGAGGGGAGGGACCAGAGCAATTTGAATCAGACTGGATTTTGAACTCAGGCCTGGATTCCTCTTCCCCCACTTTGCCTCCAGGTGCTAGGGGATTAAAAGCTTCTAGAGGGTGGGTCATTGCCTCCAGGCATGCAAAATTAGAGCAACAATTAGTGTTAGAACTGGGAAAAGCTGCAGGAATCTCTTCTGGTTTCTCTGAAAAAGCATGGTTGGGAGAGGGAGAGATATTTCCTTGTGTGAGTAAGTTGCTGGCTCTTTTAACAAAAATAAAAAGAAAAATAGAAAATCCACAAAAACAAAGCATTAACATGATCTTATCTCCCATTTGTCTGGTTAAACAGACTAAAATCAAAAATAGGGTAATTAGGGAGTTTAAAAGGTCCATTCGAAAAAATTTAAAGGGAAAACACAGCCAGTGCGCCAGTACTTAGCAGTTTAAAGGGTAGGGGAAATTTCTTACCCAACCGGAAGATCAGAAGTGAGGTTCAGCTTTCCTCTTCGTGGTCAGCCATCTGTTAAGGGCTAAAATTCTAGCTAAACTGTCTAAAATATCTAATGAGTGGTCGCCAATAAATTATAAGCTTTAGCAAGAGTTAGACTTTTAAGCATTTATTAAGGAGAATAAGAATTTGGTAAAGAGAGAGAAAAAGGCCTAAATTCCTAGCTATTAAAGGGAGAGCACATTTCTAGCTCCGCTCTCCACCAGAGTCCAAAGGAAAGAGCGTGAGACCGAGCGCCCGTCTCTTCCTTCCTCCTCCCACTAGTCCGCGTCACTTCCTGACTCCTGGTCTTGCCCTCAAAGACCTTCCCTTCATGGGCAGAACTCTTCTACAGTAAGTATCCAGCAGGTGGCGTTATTCCAATCGTTACACCTTGAAGGACTAATAATAATTGGCATTTTTAGAGTGCCTTACAAAATGCTGCACACTGGGCATTTCATTTTATTCCAATTATTCAGTTTTTTCAATTCTGTGGGATTATTATTATAAGTCATGTGATATGATAGAAAGAGCACCCAAACAAAGGTTCTGGAGACTTGAGTTTGAATTTTGGTTTTGCTACTGAACCAGATGTCTTTCACTTCTCCGCATACCAGCTGACTTTTCTGAAAAACCACGGGGTTGGACTAGATTACTCTAAGGTTCTTCCCAGCTTTTAAAAACTATGAATCTATGGGGCATCTAGGTGGCTCAGTGGATAGAGCATGGGCCCTGGATTCAGGAAGACCTGAATTCAAATCTGGCATCAGACACTTGACACTTACTAGCTGTGTGACCCTGAGCAAGTCACTTAATCCTCACTGCCCTTCTCTCCCCCCCCCCCCGAAAAAAACAACAACTATGAATCTATATTTTTAGATTCTGCAAGTATGTAAACTGAGGCACAAAAAGGTTCTATGCTTAGAACACACTTCCTCTTTACCCCCACATCTTAGACTCCCTAATTTCCTTGGAAAAATTGTATCTTCTACGTGGAATTTTTCCTGATTCTCTCCAGCTGTTGACATCTACCCCTAAAAAAAAACTACTGTGTATTGTGCATATATTTTTCTTCTTCTTTTTTTTTTTTTGCAGGGCAATGGGTGTGCATATATTTTT
The DNA here is from genome assembly GCF_019393635.1 of Dromiciops gliroides. NCBI lineage: Eukaryota > Metazoa > Chordata > Mammalia > Microbiotheria > Microbiotheriidae > Dromiciops > Dromiciops gliroides. Next base: position 131,023,299 of record NC_057865.1, read on the forward strand.
AATATGCTTACTACTTGCTGCCTCTCCCAGTAGAATGGAAGCTCCTTAATGTGAGAAAAGAATTATTAATAATGTATTTCTTGGGGGGACTCAGGAACCCGGTTCTAGCCTTTCCCCCTCAGTCCAGGAGACTTTGGCTAAATTCAGGGCCTAATTCTGTCTGGGCAATCCAAGGCCAGAGAATTGAGGGAACTAAGCCACACCTATCTGAATTCGCCTTTGCCCCTCAGGGGGTCTCCCATTAGACCCTGATGTCATCAAGGTATGCTCATTTTAGTATGGACCTCCCTCAAGTCACATCAGCCAATGGGATTGAATGATTCTAGCTAGTTAGCTTTGATCAGTGTGTAAGGAGCCAACTCCATCAAAAAAAGGAAAAAGACTGGACCACGAGGGGATTCCTCTCTTTTTCCCTGGACTCTCTTTTACTCTCCACATGCCCTCTCCTCTTGGCTCAATATGCTGGGTATGTAATTGTTTAGGCCTGTAAGCCTGTGACTAGTGGGGACGTTAGGGAGACACATGGTCAATTCTTCAGTAATGTGATATCAATTAATTAATGCTTGCTGCCAAAACTGGTGCAATAGCCATTAATATATAACTTAGTAATATTGTAGAAAGTCCAGCCTAGACCCCGTTAATTTAAATAACACAATTAGAGTAGGGACTGTTTGATTGTTGCATCCCCAACACCTGGCAGATTCAGTAGCAGGTTTTTAATGAATGCTTAATGATGGTAAAAGATGAAATGTCTTGCAAAATTGATATCACTAGTAAGTGACAGAAGTAAGATCCAAATCCAGGTTTTCTTACTCCACAGCTGATGCTTTTTCTACTGTACTATAGCTCCCTAGTCTTTGGCTTTCCTTTCTTTCTTTTCTTTTCTTTTCTTTTCTTTTCTTTTCTTTTTTTTTTTTTTTTGGTGAGGCAATTGGGGTTAAGGGTCACACAGCTAGTAAGTGTTAATTGTCTGAGGTCGGATTTGAACTCAGTTCCTCCTGACTCCAGGGCCGGTGCTCTATCCACTGCACCACCTAGCTGCCCCTCTTCTTTCTTTTATCCTTTACATTCAGCCTTGTCTCCAAATGTCCTTACTGCTCCCTCACAATATCTCTTGGTTCCATTTCTCCCTTTCCAGTCTGGATCTTTTTTTCTATCTTATATCACCAATAGAATGCAGAGTTGCTGATGGTAGGGACTGTTTTTCTTTATTTTCTTTTTGTCTTTCTATCCCCAGGATCTAGAACAGTGCTTGGTACATAGTAGGCATTTAATAAATACTTGTCTGATGCTTATCAGATTCAATTGAACCAACTTAGACCAACCATTCACTCATGTCTGAATTGCTAGAACAACCCCCTAGCAGACCTCATAGCTTTTATTGCCTTCTCCCACCCTCCAGATCACTAATTAAGGGAAATTTATTAACTATTATTTTCATCATTTTGTTTTTCTGTTCTAGAACCAGCCCCTGGCACAAAACCTTCCATAAAGCTGATGTTCAATAAATGTTTGTTTGTTTTTTAATTAAGCCTATAGTTCCCCATTGTCTTGCATCCCCACATCTTTCCCCATTGTCTTGCATCCCCACATCTCTGATTTTCAAAAATCCTTTATAATTTGTCCTCATACTATCTTATCTAAACCTATTTCTCACAACTGCCCAATGGATAGTCTTCAGATTCTTATTAGCTGTGTGACCCTGGTTAAGTCACTCAACCATTGTCTCCCTCAATTTCCTCATATGTAAAAATAGAGATAAAAATAGCTATCTCCCAGAGTAGTTGTGAGAATAAAATGAAATAGTGGCTATAAAGCACTTTTCAAACTTTAAGCACTACGTAAAATTTGTGATTGTTTTTATTTATATCATTATCACTATGCATTTTTTAAAGTATAAATTATTTGTGACTGATTAGCACATAGCAGCTTGTACTATCTGTGATTGGCAGTGATCTCTAACACAATCACTTCAAATATCTTCGCTGAAAAAAACCACTACACTTAAAAAAACCCAACCCAGTCTTTTTTGCGCGGTATGTTCATTTCCATATCCATACTTTGCTTTATAATCTGTCACCACCTGGAAGCCACCCCCTTCCTATCTATCCACTGAAATCCCATGTGTAATTCAAATCCTGCCTCTCCTATATATCAGTCACTAACTATTTGAGTCCCTGCTAACTTCCTCTCACTTCCCTAAAGTCCTGTTATGAATCAGTGTCAGAAGTTTAGCCCAGATTTTTTTCTGTTTCATATATTAGCATTGTTTTTCTGACTAGAGCATAATATTGTGAGAGCAGATAGATACCTTGTGGTATTTTTGCACATCCAGTAGAGCCAGGAGAGGTGCTGGGTACATTAGCGCTATATCAATTAAAAAATATTTGTTGAGCAGCTGGGTGGTGCAGTGGATAGAGTGCTGGGATTGGAGATAGGAAGACTCATCTTCCTGAGTTCAAATCTGGCCACAGAAACTTACTGGTGTGTGACCCTGGGCAAGTCACTTAACCCTGTTTGCTTCAGTTTCCTCATTTGTAAAGTGAGATGGAGAAGTAAATGGCAAACCACTCCAGTGTCCTTTTCAAGAAAACCTCAAATGAGGTCACGAAGAGTTGGACACAGCTGAAACACAATACTTAGTAAATGACAGTTGGTGATAATAACAAGTTTGGAAATTTGGGTGTGTGTTTCCATCTCTACCACTGACTTTTTTTTTTTTGGTGAGGCAATTGGGGTTAAGTGACTTGCCCAGGATCACACAGCTAGTAAGTGTTAAGTGTCTGAGGCCGGATTTGAACTCAGGTCCTCCTGAATCCAAGGCCAGTGCTCTATCCACTGTGCCACCTAGCTGCCCCTCTACCACTGACTTTTAAAGCTGTATTTGATCAATTAATCAACAAGCAACTTAGTATGAATTACATATGCCAGACGTTGAACTAAACTCTGGGGGTATGAAGAAAGGTCAAAACAGCCCCTGCCCTCAAAGAATTTAGATTTTAATGAGGGAGACAACATTTAGATAGAAGGCACAAAATAGATAAAGAGAGAGCAGATAAAACAAAAGCTCTAGCAACTGGGAGAGATCAAGATATTGGTCTCTCTCTGACTGTTTCTTAGCTTATGATAAGATCTCTCAATCCCATCAGAATTTTATAAAAATGAAAGCTAACCACTTTGGAACTCAAAGATGTTAAGGTCTTCATAGAGAGATATTTGCCCTTCTTTCTGTTTGCATTTTGAAAAACACACCACTCAGGACTATCTTCAGCCTTAAACTTTAATTAAGCAGCAACAATATACAAATGGGCTGCTAGCTGACACAGTGGAGATAGTGCCAGGCCTGGAGTCAGGAAGACCTGACTTTAAATCGAGCCTCAGACACTACCTGTATGACCCTGGGCAAGTGACTTTACCCTGTTTGCTTCAGTTTTCTCATTTGTAAAATGAGCTGGAGAAGGAAATGATGAACTCCAGTTATCTTTGGGTAGCTAAGTGATGCAACGGATAGAGTGCTGAGCCTGTAGTCAGGAAGACTCTTCTTCCTGAATTCAAATTTGGCTTCAGACACTTACTAGCAGTATGACCCTGGACAAGTCACTTAACCTTGCTTACCTCAGTTTCCTCATCTGGAAAATGAGCTGGAAATGAAAACCCCCTCTGATTCTTTGCCAAGAAAACCCCAAATAGAGTCATAAAGAGTCAGACGCAACTGAAACGACTGAACAACATCAATACAGTACAAAGAGAGCATTCTTATAAGTGACAGGGTAACACAAGCAATTAAGTAAGACATAATTTATGCCTTCACAAGTACAACCAAAATCTTTTGTTTCCCAGTCTGTTGTAGTCTTCAGAAGGCATACAAATGTGAAATATAGTGTTATTGGGTTCTGCCTGACAAATGTAGATATTTTTTATAACAGTTGTATAAAGAACCATCCTGAGTCAGCTAGTGGGGACAGTGGCAGTAAGGCGTATGTTGCTGACCCCAGCCTTCAGTTTTGTGTTGCTAGAGCACCCCAGAAATAGAGAATTCTTCCTGGAATCTTTTGATGCTTTCTTCACTCAAGTTTTCTCATAAATAAATTAGTAAGCATTCTCACTTAATCTTTTTGTTTTTTTTTAATCACTTGAGACCTGTGAGACGTTTCCTGTGAAATTAATTTGATCCAATAATTTACAGTGAAGTCCTCACAGTGAAGTCCCAGTGAAGTCCTCCTTGCCTTCTCTCACCTCTGGCCTTTGTTGACACTGACTTATTCTGCATATTTTGGCAAGTTAGAAATGAAAGATTTTCACAGTGACTTCCTGCAAGCAATTGGCATTCCTCTTGGGAACATAGCTCAAGCTAATTTCATTAGACCAGCAAGTAATTGAGCTCTTATCATTCCAGAACTGCCTAGAAATCTTATGTAGCCACGGTGGACTTGAGGCTGAAAAGAGAGATAAGTGCAATCGGACTGTGCATGATGTTGCTACTGATGACTGCAAACATCTCCTAGAGAACTTGAGTGAGTGACACTGTATAGCTTTCTCACAATGAAATATTTACAATCCTGGAGCCCGGGGGAGAATGGAAAGGATATTGATTCAACCACAGTTTTCTCATTGGCTTCCTAATGTCTGAATAGGTTGTTTGAACCCAAAGTAATACAAGACTATTTCATTGATTTTTAAATATGGCAAATTGCTTTCCATTTTGAAATGATAAAATGACTCTATTAGAATAAGTTCCTGCTGTTCATGCTGGGCTGGGTATTTTCTTCTTTAATAATCTAAAAGTTAACATCAACATAAGTAAGTATTACTCCTTATTTTTTCCTCCTCGGATTTCTTAATAGATGTTTGGATTTGTAGCATGACAGCAACAAGGCCACTGACTCACTGACCTTGAACAAGTTGCTTCTCTAAGATTCAGTTTCCTCATCTTTAGAATGAAAGGATTGGACTAGATAATCTCTAAAGTTCCTAATAGAAATACATTAAGGAACTGTTATCTCAGCAAGCAGAGAGTCCCATCGTGGAAACTCCCTCCACCAGTGTACTGCATAACCATTCTTTGATTTAGTAAATATATCCTAGGGAATAGCCTTTTGTGTTTTTCAAATAATTGCTATTGCTATATATCAGTTTTGGATAAGCATTTTTAAACTTATTAATATTATATATCAGTAGAGGATTGACCATGAGTCTCCCTGACTTCTCATGGTCTCAGGCCACATGGTAGATAAAACAGGGAGAGAGCTTCAGCCGGACATTTAGCACAAGCAGGAGAAAAACCCTAGAATATTCATGTTGTCTCCATCTCAAGGAGACCTAAGAGAACTCACAAGACCTATAACACCTACAGTGTCCTAAAAGAGAGAGTCAAGCCAAGAAACTCCCGACCTCTTTCCAGGATTTTTATCCTCTTTTGATAGAGGCAGATCATTATATCAAAGCTAATTGGTTAGCATCATTCAATTTCATTGGTTGACAGGATTTGAAGGTTGGTCTTCATTAAAGTGAACCCTACAGATGACATCAGGGTAAAATATGTAAAAGATCCTCCCTGAATGAACTTACTTAAGGCAGAGTCCTTTACCTAGATGAGGTTTGATCCCATCAGTCCTTCACAGTGCTAGGCAAGAGGCTGTCTCCATTTCTTTTGTTCTCTTGGGTTTGTCCCAAATAAGATGGATTTGCTGAAGTTTCCCAAGAACTGGATTTTCTGGAGTGTGTATGTGTAGGGGGAGGGATGCAGGGGGAGGGGGGAGATAGAGCAGAGAGAAATTGATCTCTGGATTTCCCCCCACACACACACACCAAGAAATCCATTATTTTTTTGTTTTGTTTTGTTTTGTTTTTAGTGAGGCAATTGGGGTTAAGTGACTTGCCCAGGGTCACACAGCTAGTAAGTGTGAAGTGTCTGAGGCCGGATTTGAACTCAGGTACTCCTGACTCCAGAAATCCATTATTAATAATTATTTTCTCACACTTCAAACCTGAGAAGTGACTTGACTAGGGTCTCTTAATTCTCAACATTTATTTAGTTAGTTACTTATTTTAATTATTCAATTTTATTTAACTTATTTGTTTAGGCTCTTTGGTACCAGCTTTATACTTGCATGCCAATATATGGTTATTTTCTAGATTGCTTGTTTCTTTTTTTCTTTTCTTTTCTTTTTTTTTTTTTTGATGGGCCACTGAGGGTTAAGTGATTTACCCAAGGTCACACAGTTAGTGTCAAGTGTCTGAGGCCGGAATTGAACTCAGGTCCTTCTGAATCCAGGGCCGGTGTTTTAGCCACTGCGTCACCTGACTGCCCCCAGATTGCTTGTTTCAATACTGTTTTTTCTTTAATCTACAAGGTGTGGAAGATGTTAATCTTTTGTAATTGCCCTCTTTGTCATATCCCTGTCAGTCACAAGCATCTGTAATTTTTCTCTAATTTTTCTTTAATTTAGCAGCAGCCCAAACTAAGGACCTCATGTTTTCATCTTCACTCTCAGAATATAAGTTTTTGTTCTTTTAGAGAGTAAGAGATGAAATCAAACATAATTCAAGATGATGAGGCTACATAGCAAAGAAAGTGTTGCAGAATGAGCAACACACATTCCAGAGTATATATCTTTATATAAATATGTATATGTAAATATATATAACTATGACTAATAAAATCTTCAGAAAATAAAGGCATATCAAACAATTAAGATGAGTTTGATATTATTTTGCTGAAGTTAATTTTCAGTTTCATTAAACTATAAATGTTGAAAGTTTGGTTTTAAATATAGTTGTCTTTTCGTGTTTTTCAAGATTTATGTTCCAACATCACATGTATAAAAAAATTTCAAGAAAAGAGGACATTGAATTATTAAAGAGAAACTGTACAGAGTACATAAAAATAAACTACCTTACTTGGTGACTAATAATAGGGAGAAAATGCTAGATTCTCTTTTTAAAATTCTTAGTATTGCTATTAGAAAAACTTTCCTTAAAAATGTTTTTGAAATCTAGATTTCTAGGTCCTCTACATTTATGGCATTGTTCATCTTTAGGAGCTGAGTTAGCCTTTTATATAAATAGTAACCTCTATTCAGAAACCATGATTCTCTATTCATATGTCAGTAAATGTAGTCTAAAGCTCACCTAAGAAAGAAAATGAAAAATCAGGAAACCACCATGTGCCTTTTTAAGAACTTTGATACTTTAAAAATTCATTATTTAAATTAGGCCACATGAAAAACAAATTAAGTCAGTAAGTACTCACTGAGCACTTCCCATGTGCTTTGTTCTGTATTGTGGGAGAATTATAAAGGAAAAAACAAAAGGCAGGAAACTTTTGACCTCAAAGCATACAATCCACGTGGGAATAATCACCATGCACACATGCAACAGCTAAAACATAAAGCAAACAACAGTCAGTACATGCAGCACACTACTGGAAAAATGAAATTAATTAAGAATGAAGAGATGGCAGAGACAGGCATTGATCCAAGGTTATAGTAGAGTGAATCCAGGATTCCTGGTAGAAGGGGGTTTTGAATGAGGTCATACAAATGGGTCGGTTGAACAGAGGAGAAAGTGAATTCTTAGTGAGGAGACAAGAGGGAGCAAAGGAAGCTATTAGCTAGTTGTTTATATGGAAGGTGGCAAGTGATTTGGCTTGGGGTTGTTGGAGAAGGGGAGGTGTTGAAGGGCTTTTGAAGAATAATAAAGTGATATGAGTTCAAAGAGGTGAGAGGGGCCAATTGAGGGAAGAGTAAGAATCACAGGTTTGGAATCCTAGATTTAAAATGATCAAAGGAGAAAGCCCATGTACGTTATATATTGAGCAGGAGAAGTATATGACGAAGATGGTGTTTGAAGAAAATTATTTAGGCATCTCTGTGGGATGGATTGGAATGGGAAGAGATTGGAAGCAAAGAGAAATTACCAAGAAGCTAATATAGCAATCCGGGTAGGAGGTAATAGAGAACTCACCTTAGGGGGCTGAGTGAAAACAAAAGCAAATCTAGGAGCAAAATCTGTCTAACTAATCCCTTTGGCTACAGCAAGAAAGGAGTCAGATGACCCCTAAATTTATGAGCTTTTGAGATCAGAAGGATGGGAGTTAATAGAGAAAATAAGGAGTATAAAAATTTGAAAGATGATGATCAACTTTGGAAACATTGGCAAGATAATTCACACGTAGATTTTTGTAGGCAACTATAAGTCAAGTAACAGGATGATTAATCAATAAACATCTATTAAGTGCCTGCTATGGGCCAGACACTATGCTAAAAGCAAGGGATATATTAAAAGAGGCCAAAGACAGTCCTGCACCCAAGGAGTTTACAATATAACAAGGGAGACCGCATGCAAACAAATATATACAAAACAAGCCATATACAGGATAAATTGGAAATAATTATCAGAGGGAAGGCACTAGAATTAAAAGGGTTTGGGAATAACAGAGAGGGGTCATAATAACAGAGAACACCATCTAAGGAAGCAGGAGACCTGAGTTCTTGTTCCCTTCCTCTGTTTCTTATTTGTACAATGTTGGGAAGCAAATTAAACTCTCATCTTTAAAAAAATCAATACTTGTCTAAACACTAAGATCTATGGTAGATTCTCTTTTGAAACCCCTTCCAGCACTAAGATCTATGATTTTTTTTTTTACCAGAATGAGGGTGAAATGATGAGGTTGAGAATAAAGACTCATTTGTATGTATGCACGTATATATGTCTTGTGTATTATGTATTAGGTAGTGTTGTCCTGCAGATTTAACTAGAAGTAACTAGAGAGAAAGTTAAATTTTAAAGGGAAGGAGGGTAGCACATACAGTTTCACATAAATTTAATTGAATAGTATTTAAACCCTTGTGACAGCTAATTTTTTTGACTAACCAGTTGTATTAAGACTCTTAATCTTTTTCACTGTTATTTTTTTCCTCTCATATTTTATCTTTAAATTCTCATTGTCTTAACAGATGCTCTTAAAATACCCTTAAGGATCTCAATTAGTGAAAAACAGCCAGCCAACTATGGTTCCGATGACTTTGAAACCGAAAACACAATATGTGCTTTAAATATCCGCAAACAGACAACATGGGATGATCTTTCAAAAGCAGTGAGTCAGGCTCTGACAAACCATTTCCAGGCAATCTCTTCTGATGGATGGAGAAGTCTGGAGGATTTGACACTTAATAACACTACTGAATCCAGCATCGGCCTAAATCTGAACAGCGTCCAATCCATCAAACTAGGTAGCTGAAGTCTTGCAAGAAGAAAAAAAAAAAGTTAAATTTGGAGCCTCCTTTGTATCTGTGGGGTGGGAAGTACAGTGTGTAATTTGTTGATTAAGCACATTCAGTGCCTGTTTAGGGCAGCTGCTGGCTCTGAGTAGTTTGAGCTTGTATGATAATGTCTGTTACATAAAGTAGCCTCTTCATATTAAAGATTTGGGTTTTTTGCCTCAAATGATACGTAAATACTAACACTTCTTGAGGATCTATAGCATATTTGCTTTTCTAGCTGATTGGAAAACAAGTGATCACATTATAGGTGCCATCTTATAAACTTGAGAATGAAATTTCAAAAGCTAGCTCCACTTCTAGATGTTGAGGAGGCTCCCAATAGAAGTACAGTTCTAGAAGTGGAATCAGGAAGACCTAGGTTCAAAAATCTGCCTCTGAGCACTTGTTTTGGATTGGCCATGTTCTTGTACAATCATTCACACACGAGACCGAGTGCTCTTCTGAGACCCTTACCTCTGGTTATTAACTCTAGCCACAATCATTTTGAGTTACGCCCCATCTGACTGAAGTTATGAGCCACCATTTTTAGTATCTCCCACCCAGCAGTGGTTGATGGGGCAGAAAATATATTGCTTTGCTCTAAGCACTATCCAAGACTTGAGGACTCCTCATTCAGTGAATAATGGGTTTTGAGTTGTCAGGAAGCTGAAGGAGCCAAACGGTGACAACAGTATCACCTAAAACCTCATTAAATGGGGACACCATTTGCCTGGCACTTAACATAGTTTAATTTTATATGACTGAGAATTTTATCATTAACCTGCCTTCAGATGTCAAATGGATTAATAAATTTAACTACATGGCAAATAAATAATAATAATAATAAATGATGATAATATAATACATTTTCCCATCAACATTTATTTTTTTTTCAACCAGGAAATATGTCATGGTCAACAGGCCAGATTTTGCCCCAATCACCATGGGATTTTATGAGGAAAAATAAAGCTGACCACATAACTGTGTTTTTGTCAGGTAAAGGCTCTTGCCACAAATGGAATGGTTGAAAAAATGTTTCCTGCATGACTATTTTTATAGCAATTTCTTAATAAATCAAAAAGCATTCATTAATTGCCAATTATGTACCAGGAACTGACTAGGGATACAAATACAAGAGTTAGATAGTCCCTGCTCTCTATAAGAAAGATTTTTAATCTGAATTTTTATATCTGACATGTTTCTTGTGGTTCTGCTATGGAAAGGGGGCATTTGACATATTTAGTCAAAAGAAAGTGGAAAGGAAAAGCTCATACTCTTGAGACCTTACATGATGCTTTACTCTTTAGTCTCTGCTTATAGTAAAACCTCTTTCATTTGGGGTAATTAGAAGTCCAATTGGACCTTGTGAAGAATGAATCATAGCACATATTCTTAGAAATGCCATTTGTTTTTACTTCCCAGTATATAACATGTTATAAAATAAGGCATACGTACATATACATATGTATATTAACTCAAGTTAATAACAATTGTAAATATACTACTTTACAGTATTATTCACAAGTTAATTTTTTAAATGTAATTTACAAAAATATACTACAGTCATTTGCTTTTGTCTGTCTAAGGTACATGGCACATAGTAGGTATTTGATAACTGTTGATTGCTAAGTGTATTAGTATTAATTACTAGACTCTAAGAAGTGAAAGCATACTGATAAAATCATTAATTTCTTGAGCCTTAATGAAGCTCCTCATTTCAGAGTGGATTCCTCACTAAGACCTTAAATAGTCAAATAATCAGAAATAAATTTCAGATTCATTGTAAATTTCAGAGTTCTACTTTGTGAAATTTTAATATATTTCTAAAATTAAAATTATAGAAATGAACAAATATTCTCTAAGATTTTTCTCAGGTGAAACAAGATTGGTACTTACTTCAGGTCCTTATATTAAAGAAGTAGAAATACCATTGTGAAAACCACAAAGAAAATTAGTGCTGAGCTCCCCATGTGTGGGGCAGATCCTGAACTCAGACCTCCTGGTGGGGCAGCATTGTTTGTTATGAAATTGGCATTATGTGATATAAGGAGACTAGGTATAGCACTATAGAGTGGATGCTAGACTTTGAATTAGGGTGACTTGAATTCAAATCTGACCTCAGAAACTTATTGTTTGTCCTTCATTCTCAAAAAGGACCATGACATCAGGAGGTGGTATCATGACTTGCAGTAAATTGGATTTAAGTGAGGGAGGACTGTGCAAAATCACCACCAGCCTCACTCTCTCCTCCGGAGCCACCTGAGTCCAATGGCAAGATATGCATTAGGACAACTGGACATAGCCCCAGATGTTTTAGGCAATTGGGGTTAAGTAATTTGCCCCAGGGTCACACAGGTAGTAAGTGTCAAGTGTCTGAGGTCACATTTGAACTCAGGTCCTCCTGACTCTAGGACCAGTGTTCTATCCACCACACCAACCTAGCTGCCTCCCTCAGAAACTTCCTGGCTGTGGGATCCTGGACAAGTAAATTACCCTCTTTCTCTCAGTTTCCCTACCCTATAAAATGGGGTTAATAGTAGCACCTACATGGGCAGCTAGGTGGCACAGTGGATAAAACACTGACCCTGGATTCTGGAGGACCTGAGTTCAAATCCGACCTCTGACACTTGACACTTACTAGCTGTGTGACCCTGGGCAAGTCACTTCACCCTTATTGCCCTGAGAAAAAAGACAATAGTAGCATCTACATCATATGAAAAGGATGTATGTAAAGCACTTTGCTGTGTTATGATGATGAAATTCTTGTATATTATAGACAGATAGCTAGATAGATGATAATTGGGTACCACTTTTGTCATTGGGAAACATTTAAAGTCTTTTGTGCTTCACTCATTAATATTTTTTTTATATCAAGAAAGAACTGATATCCCTGCTAATGCATTATTTTCCATAGGACCTCAAGAAGGCTGCCTCAGCAGTGTGACTTATGCATCCATGATCCCTCTCCAGATGCTACAGAACTACCTCCGACTGGTAGGTGTGCTCCACAATGTCATGTACCTAGTTCCTGTACTCAGAATCTGCTACATGGTGTTACAATGTTGAAGAGGCTACTTGGCATCAAAGAAAACATGTTGGAGTCATACAGCCTGGTGTTGAATTCCAGTACTGACATTTAGTGGCTATGTGATCTAAGGCAAGCCACTTCATGGCTCAGAGCTTCAGTTTCCTGATGTGTAAAATGGACATGCTGATACTTGGATGGCCAACCTCACGGGCTTATTTTAAAGGAAGTGCATGATAAACTTGAAAGTGTTGCAGAAATGGGAATTATTATTTTTATACTGTTGTTGCATGGTCAGTCAATAAACATTAAGTGTCTACTATGTGCTAGGCTCTGTGCTAAGCACTAGGGACAGAGAGAAAGGCAAAAGGCAGTTCTTGCCTCATACTCTGACCAGGGAGATAACATGAAGACAGCTATCTATGAACAGGGTCAATTGGAAGTGATCCACAGAAGCAAGGCACTGGAACTGAGAAGAATCAGGAAAGGCTTCCTGTAGAAGCTCTGGCAATAGCACTTTATTTACTGTGCCACTCTACCTCTATATCAAGTGTACATGTAGGACAAAGAAATAGATTGGAACAAAAATTACTTAACAAAGTGATTGTTGTTAATCATTTCAGTTGTGCTTGACTCTTTATGATCCCATTTGGAATTATCTTGGTGGAGATACTGGAGTGTTTGGCCATTTTCCTCTCCAGCTCATTTTACAGATGAGGACACTGAGGCAAACAGGGTTAAGTAAGTTGCTAGTAAGTCACTTAACTTGGGGAGATGAATCTTTCTGACTCCAGGCCCAGAACTCTATCCACTGAACCACCGGCTGCTTCAAAGAGTGATGCATTAGTTATATTCATTGTAAAGCATTTAATTGACATTTTGGTTTTGCCTTTTTAGAATTTAGAAGAGCCTTGGGGATATTATTAGTAGTGCTGTAACTAGAAATGCTGGTACCTGTGGCAAATGAAGTTGAGAGGGAGGGGAGGTGTGAAGTGGCAAAAGGTGAGAGAATCTACCATTATGTGGCTAGCAAGGTTTGTTCTTATCTTTGAATGCCCATAATTCAAAGGCCTAGACTACCAAGGCAGAAACTTCCTTCCCATGTCACCACTCCACAGTGGCCAGTCACATTGGTTTGCTTTGTGATTGCTTAATAAATCACAAACTTCTTGAAGACACAGATCATTCGGTGTTTGTCTTAGTATCTCAGGAACCTAGAATAGTGCCTGGCATAGATAGATACTAAATAAATGTTTGCTGGATGAAATGGAATTCTCAGAAGCAGATGTGGCTTTCGCTTTTTCAGATGTAAGGCACTCTGCTTGTTTGTTTCTTAAACTCTAATTGTCCCAATATTTTTTATTGGAGAATTTTACATGAATCCATTGTATTTTTCTGTGTGTAGATTTCAAGTAATGAAAAAATTAGTTCTTTAAAATGGAATGTCAGACACGTTTGGAAGAAATTACAAGCTATGAAAAATGAGAGTTTAGAGTTATCTCACTTTTATTGGCTTTGTAAAACCCATTTTCTATGATTTTTTTCAAGCGTATTTGGTCATCAAAACACAACCTAAATCTACTTCTTGAACAGAAAAAATCCCAAGAGAGGAGTCAAGATTTTGTTCAAAAATACTTGGAATCTTGAAACATTGTGAACATAAAATCCAAAATAGTTGCAAATGTGTTATGTTCTCTAATAGCATCTATTCAAAAGAAAGCCATTAATTGGAGCAGAAGAGGGAAAACAAAACCAAAGAGAGCATAGTGTTGGTGTCAACCTGTTCCTTTTATTCCAGAAGCCATTTGACACAAAAACCGGTTGAAATGTAATAAAGTGTTCATGAATATACTCTAAAGATATCCAAATAAAAGTAATCAGTACAGATCATGACAATGAATCCAGCCATATCGCTCAGAGTAAATGGAAAACACATGCAGTGTGTTACAGACATATAAGCATGTCATCACATAGATGATGGGACAACTAAACAATGGTAATTCAGGGGTTTTTTTTGATGTGACCATTTGTATAGAGATATGTCAATTTTGGGATTCAGTTAAGGCATGCAAATGCTTAATCATAAGATTCCCCCTGCTGGCAGCATGAACTGTTTGTATTCTGTCTGTCCAGTAAATCAACTCTTCGGAAATTATGTGGTAATTGTAGATCTGTTCCCTGGTCAGAGAAATGGAATTGAGGACCATTTTTGATTCAGGAAAGTGACTGCCCATCAGTAATTTGAAGGCTCTGTCAGGTCTTGAATACTGTCCAACATACATACATACATATGTTTGATAAAAGAGAAGGTGCCATTCTGTACAACAATTGCACTGAATTGAAGAGAGTGTCTGATAATAACTTGTATGACTTAGTGAGTGTTCTTAAAGTGTACAGCCTTTATGTAAACACAAAGGGCTTGCTGTTTCTCAATGACCCTTTTATTGAAAATCTGAATTGAATGTTGCCTGCCCGCAATACCAGCCAACCTACAATCTGAGAACAAATGAGGTGTTGAAATTGAAGACATCTTATCTCTGAGATTGGGTGCCTTGCTGTTATATCATTCCAGCATCAATCTTCAGACTCTGAAAGCACTGTGACAGGATGGCGATAATGAATGGAACACTCTTGTTTTCTGTACTGAGACACCCTTATCAATTCAGATAAAGAGGAACCAAGATAAACTAAGCAATATATTTGTAAATCTCAGGGGTAAGCTATTTAGCAAGTCTTGGAAACCTGTCTCTGATTTCACTTGTTGACATTATTTTCACTATGTCTGCCTCATACTTGCCTGACACCAAAGTAGAATTCCTTATCATAACTTGGAATTAATTCAGCAAGCATCTGTTCAGCACCTGAAAAAGACATTGGACTGAACCAGGACTCACATTTTGCTCTTAGAAATAGGGTAGAGAAGGAAAAATGAGGCACTCTCTACTTTTCTTTGTATCTTTATCCATAGCTAAAGACCATAAAGGGCCAATATTGCTCATAAAATGGATACATGTATATAACACAAAATGTTTCATTTAATTACACACACACACACTACCAACGTGACATTTTCATAAGTGGTCTTCCATTAATTTCTCAACAGGTTGAGCAATATCATAATGTTATCTTTCATGGCCCAGAAGGAAGCTTGCAAGACTACATAGCACATCAGATTGCACTCTGCATGCAGGTAATGACATTTCGCATAGCCACATCTTCCTTTGGAAATTAGAGGGTTTATGACTTTAGTGAAACTTGATTTGTTTTTTTTTTGTTCTTTAATGTAGCAAAAACAAACAGCTGCAGGATTCACCTGTGAAATAGTGAGAGCTGAAGTGGATGCTGATTTCTCTAAGCATCAGCTAGGAGAATTATTCATCAGTAGTGGTAAGAGCATTTCAGTAGATTTCAGTGTTTGGGGAGGTTTTATTAATGACTGATTAGAGACAAACTCTCTGTAGCCCCAGAAGATTTTAATAAAATTTTTTAGCTATTCAGAGGCTTTTGAGAGGAAGATAACTGTGTCAAGTGAACTCTTTAAGAAAAATGACAGACCAAATCTGTGTCAGTATAATTTTGTTTGCCAGTTAGAAGCCTATTTTCCTTTTCTTTATTTTTGGCCTTCTCAAATCTTGTTGGTTAATCTTATCCAGGTTTGGGTGACAGGTTTTCCCATGGCATTTCCATCCCATTGAAATAAGTTACATTATTTGTCTTATTTGATAAATAACTCTATAATATATGTAAGGCAAGTATATGAACCCCATTTTGAAACTGAAGAAACTAAGGCTCCAGTGGGTTTAGACTTCCTCAAAGACAAATAGTTATTAAGTAACCAAGCTAGAATTCAAACCCAACGTCTTTCTGCTTCTAAACCAGTGTTTTTTCCCCTGCATAATGTTGCCTCTTATGTTCAGTCACTCTGAATACTATTTTTATAATAATACTATTGTATTTGGCTTCAGAAGTAGGCTATTTATTTGAAATTTGAACTTGGATTCCTTTCTTCTTAGTCCCTTAATTCTTTTATTTAGCAGATAGGTTTCTTGGATGATTAAAGTATTTGAAAAGCTGTCATAGCAAACACACTTAATATTAACATCTAACAGTTCTATAGATGAGAGCTTTTTTAAGGCATAAAGTATTGGGATGTAGGTATTCTCTGGGACAAATATACCAAATACCCTCGCTTCATTCTGCTACTGACTTATTACCTTCTGTATCCTTTTTCTCTTAATGAGTTCTTAGTAAATATGAGCTAACATTATCTCAGAAATTCCTTAAAATCTCTCATAAATTAAGTTAGCCCCAAGCTCCTACCCTGATAAGGCTGAGGAAACTCGTTTTCCCATAACTCAAACTCTAATTGCAAATGTCTAGGCTTAAACAAATGTATCAATTAGCAAACATTTATGAAACACTTACATACAAGACAGTGTGCTAAGTGCTGGGGATATAAAGAAAAAGCAATAGTAGATATTTTTAAATAGTATTTTTTTCCAATTACATATAAAGACAATTTTTAACATTCTTTTTTTTTATTAGTGAGGCAATTGGGATGAAGTGACTTGCCCAGGGTCACACAGCTAGTAAGTGTTAAGTGTCTGAGGCAGGATTTGAACTCAGGTACTCCTGACTCCAGGGCCCGTGCTCTATCCACTGCGCCACCTCGCTGCCCCTTAACATTCTTTTAAAAAAAATTTTGAGTTCCAAATTTTCTCCCTCTTTTCCTCACTGTCCTCCTCTGTAACATGGTAAGCAGTGTGAAATAGGTTACATATGTGCAATCATGTAAAATATATTTCCATGTTAGTCATCCTGTGAAAGAAAAAACAGACCAAAAGAAAAAAATATATATACTTTGACCTGCATTCTGACTCCACAGTTCTTTCTCTGGATGTGGAAAGCATTTTCCATCATGAGTTCTTTGAAATTGTCTTAGATCATTGTATTGCTGGAAAGAGCTAAGTCATTCATAGTAGATCATCACACAATATTGCTGTTACTGTGTACAATGTTGTTTTGGTTCTGCTCACATCACTTTGTACCTGTTCATGTAAGTCTTTCTAGGTTTTTCTGAAATCATCCTGCTCATCATTTCTTACAGCATAGTAGTATACTATTACATTTATATACCACAATTTGTTCAATCATTCCCCAGTTGATGGGCATCCCCTCAATTTCCAATTCTTTGCCACCAATAAAAGAGCAGTTATAAATCTTTTTTTTTTATATGCAGGTTCTTTCCCCTTTTTTATGAACTCTTTGCAATAAAACCTAGTAGTGGTATGGCTGGGTCAAAAGGTATGCACAGTTTGATTGCAACGATGCCATGCTAATGATAATAATGCAAAGGCAGAAATAAATATTGAAATAATTTAACACTTGTGAGAAAAGTCACAGCCAGAGTCATCTTTGTGCTTTGGAAAAGTAGATGAAAGAAGCTGCTGACGAGAATTCTCTCACCATTGGCTATAACTGCTGACTCCTCCAAAATATTGGCACCAAAATCAGATAATTCATTCTGTTTAAAATATAAGTAACTCATGTCTTCTAAAAATGTCATTATACTCAGTTTTGCTTAGAATTGTCAGTTAACTGCAACATCTCTCCTAAGAATACAAGACTTAGGTTTGTTTGGGTTTGGATAGATGTTAATATGTCTTGGTTTCCCTCAGAAATTTTCCTCAGACTGTGTTCTCCATAAAAATGTCTTCCTCCCCTAAAGAACAGAAATTAACCCAGTTCAGTTCTCATCAGAAATGAAAATCAGTTACATTCACTGTCTTCGAAATGATTCTTCAGACTCTTTCAAGGATGACAGGAACCTTTCTAAGTCCCTAATAGACTCATTCTCCAGTGTCAGTTAACTGTCATTCTCTCACAAACCCTTTCTCCTAGAGTTAACTGTTCAGATCTTTCACATATTCTTTCTTCATGACAATTAACTGTCTAGGTCTCTTCAGGAACTAATTTCTTTTCTCTCTCAGTGACACATACAGATCCCCTCAAAGATGACAGATAATTGTCAGTCCCTGGATTCCATATTTTTTTGAGGTACAGTTAAAAAAGAATCCAGTATCTCTGTGAGAACGGCTATTTGCTTTGGGGTTATACTGGTTGGTTTGTTTGTTTAAGTAAGGCATTTGAGGTTAAGTGACTTGCCCAGGGTCACACAGCTAGTATGTGTTAAGTGTCTGAGGCCGGATTTGAACTCAGGTACTCCTGACTCCAAGGCCGGTGCTTTATCCACTGCGCCACCTAGCTGCCCCGGGGTTATACTGTTTTGACTGGTGGTACAGTAAGAGAATAAAATTCTCAATTATTTTTTAAAAATAAGTTTAAATTCCTAAATGGGAAACATATGCCTTTATATTTCTGATACTTTTTAAGGAAAATGCATAACATTATACTTGGCTAGTACATTTCAAGTAGATAGACCAGTAAATCACAGTCCAAGTTGAAAAGGACTTCAGACAATAGTCTGAACTGATATCTGAATAAGAATCCCAAACTCTAACATTCACAATGAATGTCCATCAAACCTTTGCTCAAAGAACTCCAGTAAGGAGGAGCCAACTCTGCTTAGATTACTACTTGGATTATTGGTTATATTATGTTCTGTTTGATTTTTTTCTTAAACTTGCCTCTTTGCAATATCCATCCATTGCTCCTAATTCTGCTCTCTGGGGCCAAGTACAACCTACTAATGATCCTTCATTTAAAGTCCTTCCAATACTTTAAGATGCCATCATTTGTCCATTTAAGTCTTCTATTCCGTAGGCTAAACATACCCAATGACTTCAAACTGTCTTCTTATGCTTAATCTCGAGGCCCTTTAACATCCTGATCACCCTCCTTCTGGATGCCTACCAGTTTATGCACCTTTCCCACAATGAATCTTATAAATGAATCTTTTTTTTTTTTTTTTTTAGTGAGGCAATTGGGGTTAAGTGACTTGCCCAGGGTCACACAGCTAGTAAGTGTTAAGTGTCTGAGGCCGGATTTGAACCCAGGTACTCCTGACTCCAGGGCCAGTGCTCTATCCACTGCGCCACCTAGCTGCCCTATAAATGAATCTTAAAAACCCTCCTCATCTCTCAACCTAGCACAACACTTTGTCTTCCATCCTTGTATATATCCCATCACAGCTAACTTTTCACCAGTTTATGCTAATGCCAGTTGGAATTGATTGTCTGCATATAATAAATGTTAACTTCACCTGGAGGTTCAAAAAGTCCAAGTAAGCTTAGCAGAAATAGGCAAACACCCTATTTCAAGTGGAAGCTTGGTTTTCCATAGATAATTAAATTTGATAGTCCCTCAACTACCACTGAACCAATACTCTTTAGCAAAATTTGGCAGTCTTTTTTCCATGATCTAACCACTTTTTCTATTATTTTTACACTTGCCATCCCTTACTAAGGAGTCAGCTTTTATTCTATATGTCTTTCCCTAGTTCCTACCAAGTTAGGCCTTCCCTAACCTCTTCTAGTAATTTAACAGCATAAGCAAAAATGATACTATATGTTTTTCTTTTTAAATAGTATTTTATGTTTTCCAATTACATATAAAAGACATTCATTTAGGAAACATTTTGAGTTCCAAATTTTCTCTCTCCCTTCCTCACCTTCCCCTTCCCTGAGATGGTAAGCAATGTGATATAGGTTAAAGATGTGCAATCATGTAAAATATATTTCCATATTAGTCATATTGTGAATGAAGAAACAGAACAAAAAAACTTTAAAAAAAGAAAGTAAAAATAGTGTGATTCAGCCAGTTGAATGGGGATGTTCACTGAACTGGTTCACTGATATATAAATCTTGAAAAGACACTTCAGGTGGGCAATTTTTAATGAGATCATAAATCTAGAGTTAAAAGGAAACAGCAATATGGTTTTACAGATGTGGAAATTGAGGCCCAAAGAGATTAAGTAACTTGCCCAAGGTCACACAGACAGTAAATAAAAGAGACAGGATTATTACTCAGTTTTTCGGATTCAGAATTTCAATGCTATTTCTTCTGCAACATTCTCCCTCCTCTGGATAAGATGAAGAGAGAAACTTAAAAATGATATAGTACTGCCATCAATCTTAAGTTGCTTCTTTAAAGCAGACCCTATCTTTTTAACACCAGTACTGTTTGCATGATTCTATTTGGCTACTAATCATGGTCCATTATAGTTAGCCTAAGAATCAAAATGCAAAAGACCCAGAGGTAATTGGAGTATGGTGTGACCAGTGATAACTTTCTGCATAAGAAGTAATATAAAAGATAGGACCCAAAAAATTTATGATTGGAAAAGGAGGTTGATCATGTCTTGATAATTTTCAATAAGAAATAGACTACCCTAGTCATATATTGGTAGCTCCATGTACAATTGAAAAGGCCACGTGGCAAGAGTCACATTGTTGAGATGGAATACATAAATCCATGGTGAAATGCCCTATTGGAAGGAGTTCTCATGTTAATGGGGTTGTTTTTGTTGTTGTATTCCCAGAATCCGGTTTAGTGCTTGGCATACAGTAGGCATTCAATAAATGCTTGTTGAATGATGAGATCATAGATCCATTCTCCTATTAAATCATAGAGAAAGAGTCTAAAGCCTCTAAGGCCCTTTTCAGCTCTCTAGCTATTATTCTATGAACTTGAGAAAAATTGTTGAGTAAGACAAAACAATATACAAATTACTTTAATTGTATTTTTGAGGGAGTTAACTGGGCAGAGTTTGCTGGAGTGTCTATGTAACAAGCTAGGTTTTAAAGGATTCAATGGATAATTTTTGTAAAGAGAATGGAAGAAAAGACTTTTCAGAAAAAGAACTGGCTGATGGTGTTCTAGAGACAGTAAGCCTGACTAGAGTAGAAGGACCATATGGAAGGATACCGAGAAATAATATTGGGGAAGTCTGGGAGGAATAATCATAAGAGCATAGAGTTAGAACTGGAAAGGCCCTTGGAGGCCACATAGTTCAGCTCTCCTCTTTTTAGAGATAAAGAACTGAGATCCAAAGAGGTTAAATCCCCTGTCCAAGGTCACACAGCCAGTTAAATAGCAGAGCTGGGTTTCTGATTCCACATCTAATGTTCTTTCCAACAAAGCATGCTGCCTCTCATGGAAAAACTGATGGAAAGCCTTGAGGCCTGTGTAGACCTACATATATTTGATTTAGTGATTTCTGTTTCCTTCCCCTTCCTTCAAGAGTAACAATGAAAAAAATCCCCAATCTATAACTTCATTATTTGTGCAGTAAAATTATATATTTTACACACAAGAATAAGAGGCAGGTATGTTTTCATTAATAATAAAGAATGTGGGGCAGGTAGGTGGCACAATGAATAGAGCACCAGCCCTGGATTCAGGAGGACCTGGGTTCAAATCCGGCCTCAGACCCTTGACACTTACTAGCTGTGTGACCCTGGGCAAGTCACTTAACCCCAATTGCCTCACCAAAAAAAAAAAAAGAAAAAAAAAGAATAAAGAATGTTTTTTATAAATCCTTAAGGTTTGTGAAGCTCTTTACATATATTAATCTCACCCGAACTTCACAGCAATCCTGTACGGCACGTACTACTGTCATCCCCTTTTTACAAGTTAAGAAACAGGTTGATGGAGGTTAAGTGACTTGCTCAGAATCATATAACTGATAAATGTTAAAGACATGATTTGAACTCTGGCCTTTCATAACTCCAAGTCCACGATTCTATGCACCATGCTACCTATATTTATTTCAGTAATACAAGTGCCAAACATCGCCATTCTTTTAACTGCAGAGCAAAGAAAGTTTCACAGAAACTGAGAGTGATGAAAGGACAGACTGGAATTTTAGGGACTATAAATTTTAATTGAGGCTCTAGCACAGACTTCATGAGATTCTCAATATACCTTCTTTTACCTTCTTACACTGAAAGGAAAAGGGAATAAATTGGTAAAGTACTTCCAAGGGCTGTGAGACACAGGAATGGATCATTGACTCCCTTGCTTTATTAAGTGATCCAGAAGAGTAGGTGTCAGGTACTCATTGCTGTTAGGGGACCCACTCTGAAGCAATGATGAAGTATCCAGAATGGTAGCAGGGAAGTTGAAAGAAATAAAGGGCAAGAAAACAAATGCTAAAGGCTGGAGTCTTAGGAGTATTGCAAGTCAGTTAAATTTGAGGGACTATTCAGTGGAAGCTGAGTTCAAAACTGATAAGAGAATTGGAATTGCCTTCTCCCTCCTAGATCCTCTTAAACATAAGCTCAAAGGGTAGGGTAGCACCATGTTAAGAAATAATGTCAGCCTGGTAATAAAAATTAATTTCTTAAGGCTGTGCAATGACAATGAAATAATAGTAATAATAATAAATAGGTAGAATTATCTATTAGGTTTGGAGCTTTAAAATTGGCAAACTGCTATACATGTTATTTCCTTTGATCCCCACAACTCTGTGAAATAGGTACTTTTATTATCTCCATTATTATCTATTATTATCTCCATTTTTACAGATGAGGAAAGTGAAGTAAAGTAATGTGCTCAGGACCAATAGCTAGTTAATGTCTGAGACAGAATTTGAACTCAGGACAGGCTTTTTAAGGTCTTGGTGAGAAATGGGGACAACAGATTTCCTAGCCTACAGTAACAGAGACAGGAAAATTTCATTGGGTTGCTCCATTTTAATTTTCTCCCCACTATTGTTACAACTAATCAAATCCTATGGTGAGCAAGAGCCCTGATTAAGTTTCAATCAGTCATCAAACAGCAAGCATTTATTATGTGGCTGTTCTGTGACAGACAGTATAGTAGGTATCAGGGATACAAAAACAAAATTAGAATTTCCTTTCCTCAAAGAGCTTACATTCTCTTAGGGAAGGTAGTATGTATGAATATACCCTTCAGGATTATACAAAACAAATCCATGATAATTTGGGGTGGAGGGAATCCTATCTATTTGGATGGATCAGAAACGGATTTCACGTAGAAGGGTGGCATTTGAACAGCATCTTAAGGAGGAAAAAAAAGAATCCTAGTGTAATTTTCCCCAAAATCTGCACTAATTATTGTGCTTAGCACAGTACTTGGCACATAGTGGTCACTTCATAAATATTGATTGATTTCTCTAAAGTCAATTCATTTGGCTGCATCATGTATTGGTTCGTGGAGGTTCCTCCCCTTCCTGTGATCTTGTGATTCGATAGGTACCTACTAAATATTCTCTTCTACTAATTAACTGCTGGCTTATGATCAGCAAAATGCTTGGCACCCAGTATGCACTTAGTAAATGCTAGTTGACATGATGGATCCTAAACTTTACTTCCCCATCAGGTCTATTTATTGGCAGGAAGTGGTATATAGAAAGGTGAAACACAGAGAATCAGACAGGAACTCCTTTTCATTTTGGTCTTAAATTGCACTTCAGAGGAAGAACTAGTCCAGTCTCACTTAGCCATCGTAATGTTTAACAATACTTGGAAGTGTGAATACAAATGAGTATTTTTGAAATCTATTTATATAAGAAACATCTGGGCTTTACTCAGTTCATCTAAAGAGAAGGCCTTAGGCATGAAAAGAGGTAGTGGAAAGGAATGAGTTAAGTAAGGAAGAAAGGAGAAAGGAAGAGCCTAGGAGAAAGGGGGAAAAACAGCTAGTAACAGTATTTCAGGAATCCAATTCAACAAACATTGTATCTATTATATTAAATATACTGGGGACACAGACAAAAATGACATAATGCCTTCTCTCAAGGATCTTATTTTTAATGGTCATAGGGATAACTATACATGGATTTGAAGGGAACAGCCCTAGTAGTAGCTAAGGAGAACAGGGAAGACAGCATGAAATTGATAGGAATCTCAGCTGAGTTTTGGAGAAAGACATGGACTGACAGGTAGATATGAGGAGGAAATATGTTCCAGGTATTGGGGACAGCTTGTAGGAATGCAAGCATGCTGGGATCTTAGCATCTGAAATGAGAACCCCTTGAGGCTTGTCTCTCTGCTTCGCTGGGTAAGGAAAAGAAATATTGTACTATTTCTTAACCTAAAATGAATAGAGTGAAAATTTGAGAAAAGGAGGAGAAATATCTAAAAATGGAAAAGGTAAATTTTAAGAAAATGTAAAACAGACAGCATTTAAGCTAATGAGATTCAGTTTTTAAAAATATGTCTAGTTTTTCATATTGCCATTGTCTGGAGATAATCATATGGCTCTGTCATTTTGGGTAAGATGCTAGCATGATGGAGTTGAGTCAAATTTCTACCCAAGGCTAAGTAAGGAATTAGGTTAGTAGGACATTTTTAAAAAATCAAATGTAACAGTGAATGAAATTCAAATTTGAAATTCAAATACAACAGTAAATTATAAAGGGGCAGTGAGGTGACGCAGCAGACAGAGTGCTGGGAATCAGGAAGACCTGAATTCAAATGTGACCTCAGACACTAGTTATGTGACCCTGGGCAAGTCACTTAACCTCTGTTAGCCTTAATCCACTGGAAAAGGAAATGGAAAACCATTCCAGCATCTTTGTCCAAAAATCCCCATGGACAGAAAGAATGGTACATGGGATCAGAAAGAGTCCAATATACCTAAATACCTGAACAACAGCAAGAGGTAAATGATAACTTTATTTTGTTAAAACGCTAATTATGTGCATGCTATAAGGGGCAGCTAGGTGGTGTAGTGGAGAAAGCACAGGCCCTGGATTCACAAGGACCTGAGTTCATATTCGGCCCCAGACACTTGACATTCACTAGCTGTGTGACCCTGGGCAAGTCACTTAACCCTCATTGCCCCGCCCCCCCCAAAATAGTTGACATTCTTAACATCCTAAATTCAATCACTCCATTTCTGGAATGTGTTTAAAAAAAAGTCTGCTCCCCCAGGGCTAGTGGAGCTTTGGATGGACACCCCAGAAAAAAGGGGGGTGGAGTTTCTCTTCAACTATAAGTGTGCTATCATTAGTACTTTTAAAGTTGCCCACCAAGCCAATAAAAGTGGTTTTTGAAATCTCAAGATGTAAATTATTAGGGAAATGTCATAAAGAAAATAACATTTAAATATACAGTGTACATGGAACTGATATGCCTCACTCATGGGTCTAAGTCACAGGAAACAGGAAAGAGTGTTAAATCCATCATGAAATGGAAAAAGTTGGACATATAGAAGCCTGAAAGTTTGACAAGAAAAACAGTACAGGCTAAGGAGGCTGCCTAACAGAGAAATCTTTGTTACAATTCAGTAGTATTTATGGAGGGAGTCAGAAGACCTGGATTAGAACCTTAGCTCTGCCACTTTCTTCTCATCTTGAACAAGTTATCTTCACCTCCTGAAGCATTAGGTTTTTGATCTGTAAAGCTAGAAGTTTGGATTATTTGACCCCTGAGATCCCTTCTGGAGCTGAATTATATCATCCTAAGTAGTCAGGAAGAAAAACTAAAAGCGTATCAGGGCAGGGGGAGGTTGGGGCAAGAGATTAGTCTGATTCATTTGAGTACAGACTAATTTGAGATGAGGCTAAAAAAGGTCAAATAATCAGATATTAATGGAGGACCTTGAATATCAAGCAAAAGAACTCTTTGTTTTTTGTTTTGTTTTTTTGTTTTTTTTTGGTGAGGCAATTGGGGTTAAGTGACTTGCCCAGGGTCATACAGCTAGTAAGTGTTAAGTGTCTGAGGCCGGATTTGAACTCAGGTCCTCCTGACTCCAGGGCCGATGCTCTATCCACTGCGCCACCTAGCTGCCCCAAGCAAAAGAACTCTTGACACAGTAGGCAGCAGTTGGAGATTTTTGAGCAGAGGACTGGTATGGCCAGATCTCTCCATGTAAGAAAGTTAAAACTAACAGAAGTTTCAAAGATGAATTAGAGGGGCAGCTAGGTGGCACGGTAGATAGAGTACCTGCCCTGGAATCAGGAGGACCTGAGTTAAAATTCAGCCTCAGACACTTGACACTTACTAGCTGTGTGACCTTGGGCAAGTCACTTAGCCCCCATTGCCCAAACAAAAAAAAAAAAAAAAAAAAAAGAAACAAAGATGAATTTGAGAGAATCTAAGCATGAAGACCTATTGGCCAGATCCAGGCAGATGGCAATGAGGATCTCTTCTAGGTTAGTAGTAGCAGAGAAAAGGAAGAGGCAACATATGAGAGTTTAGAAGTAGGTATGACTTAATAACCCATTAGATTTGAAAGGTGAGATGTTAAAGGCTAAAATTCTAGCTAGTCTGTTTAAAATATCTAATGAGCGGTCGCCAATAAATTATAAGCTTTAGCAAGAGTTAGGCTTTTAAGCATTTATTAAGGAGAATGAGAATTTGGTAAAGAGAGAGAGAAAGGCCTAGATTCATCTATCTATTAAAGGGAGAGCGCATTTCTAGCTGCCTTCTCCACCAGAGTCCACCAGAAAGAGCCAGAGTCAGCGCCAGGCTCCCCCTTCTTCCTCCCACCAGCAAACGTCACTTCCCAATGCCAAAGAAAAGAGGCATAGTCTTGCCCTCAAAGACCTTCACCTCATGGGCAGAGCTCTTCTACAGTAAGTCTCCAGCAGGTGGCATCATTCCAATCGTTACAGAGAGAGAAGAATATATAAAAAGAACTCCAAAATTATGGTAGAGAAACAGGCTAAATGATGGTACTGCAGGCAAATAGTGAAGTGAAAAAGAGGAAAATCTTTAGGAGGAAAGATTATAATCTTATGTTTTAGACATGTTGAGTTTGGGGTTCCCTTTTTACAACCAGGTAGAGCTAGCCTATAGGCAGGTAAAGATGCAGGCCTTGAGCTCCAGGAAGAAGTCAGCTCTGGGGATAGAGACTTGGGAGGTATTTGCATAGATGATAGCTGAAGTCCTGGGAATTGATGAGAGAGAGGGAGAGGGAGGGAGGAAAGAGTGAATATGAGAACACCTTGGAAGCAGTAAAGAAGCAGATAGAGGAGACAGGAATGAGGAGAACCAGGAGGGTGGCTTTTCTGAAGCTAAGAAAGTAGTGATAGGCATTGACAAAACCTGCCTAGAGATCAAATGTCATTAAGTTTGCCGACCTTTGAAAAAATAATTTAATTTGAGTGCTGGGTGTGGGGGTGGAGATAACACCCAAATGTAAGTTGTTAAAGGGAAAGGGGCTAGTAAGAGCACAGAGACATTGGGTATAGACAGCTTTTAAAAGAAGTTTAGGGGGCAGCTAGGTTGCACAGTGGATAAAGCACCGGCCCTGGATTCAGGAGGACCTGAGTTCAAATCTGACCTCAGACACTTGACACCAGCTGTGTGACCCTGGGCAAGTCACTTAACCCCAATAGCCTCACAAAAAAAGAAGAGTTTTAGATGATACATTGCCTTGAAGTGATAGAAGGGTCAAGAGAAGGTTTTTATTTATTTATTTTGGATTGGGGACACCAATATGTTTATAGGCAGCTGAAAAGGAAGCAATGAAAAGAAAGAAAACAAAGGTGCTGGAGAGCAGGGGAATGATTTATTTGATTGCTGAAGCATGACCCAGGAAAGGGGAGGGAGTGGGATGAAGGGCCCAAGACAAAAAGTAACCTTAATACTGCCTGTGTAGAGGACACCCCTTCTGAGACTATCAAAAAAGAGGAAGAAGGAATTGAGGAATTGAGACCAGGAGCTGAGGGTGTTACGGTCGAATGACATCAGTGTTCTCTTAAATAAGATGTCATCTCCTATAAGCATGTGAGGTTGGATTGTGGTCCTGAGAGTGAGAGGAGAAAAATTTTAATTTAGAATTTTTGAATTATGGCAATATGACCTAACGCAGAGGTTCTTAACCCGGGATCTGTAACCTATTTTTTTAAATTAGTCATTATTTCAGTATAATTGATTTCCTTAGTAATCCCATATATTTTATTTAAAATTTTAAACCTTATTTGGAGAATGGGTCTGCAGGTGTTATCAGGCTGCCAAAGGGGCCCATGAAAGAAATAAAGAATGGCACAATTTGTGTCCAGGACAAAAATCAAAACACCCTGATCTAAGGTTATCTCCCTTCTTCCCTATATCTCTTGTGTTTGCACCTATTTATTCATAGGTTTTCTCCACTAATAGCATGAAAACTCCTTGAGGGAAAAGACTTTTTTGTGCTTTTCCCTTTCTTTGTATTTCTAGCACGTGGCACATAATATGCCCTCCATAGATGTTTCTTGATTAATCATGGTCATCATTGGTATGAATCATCCATTGCTATGGCTTCTACAGACATGTTCTAGCTGGGCCTATTTGCCTAGCTTCTAGCAGCTTCGTTCTCATTTGAATATGAGCCAGGAGAACCAGACACATACATTTTATACAGGGAGAGACCAAACCAAGACTTCCAGCTGCCAGGAACAAGGAAATAAATGGCTAAATGCACAAATATCATATGCTCTTGAGCCTAGTTGATTTGTTTTGTCACTAGGTGCTTTAAAAAACTGCCTATGCTTTCTTTAAATTAATTTAAATCAATTGTTTGTTTATATCTACAGGTTCAACACATCTCTATAATGAATGTTATCTTTAGAAAATATCATGGTCTCTGAGAATTAGAACCTTATAGTAGCCTCTCTGCTGTAGGGCTTATGATGAAAATAATTTAGTCAGGCACATAGCAGATGCTTGTGTGATGGCCCACTGCAGGATACAAATCAAATTTGGGAGCAGCCAGGCTTTTTTTTTTTGAGATTGCTGAAGTTGTTTTTTTTTTCTTTTTCTTGGAGCTTGATAAAATTCAAAAAGCTATTTCAAGCTCAGGGGTAGGCATTAAAAACACCCAAGGCGTTCTTCTGAATGTTGAAAGTGAATTATTAACACAACATCAGGAATATTGGTG
Source organism: Dromiciops gliroides (assembly GCF_019393635.1). Classification (NCBI taxonomy): domain Eukaryota; kingdom Metazoa; phylum Chordata; class Mammalia; order Microbiotheria; family Microbiotheriidae; genus Dromiciops; species Dromiciops gliroides. The sequence goes on from NC_057865.1 coordinate 131,052,382, forward strand.
GTTATTGGCTTCTTATAATGCAGGATGATCCTCTGCATTTTCAAATGAATCTTTCTCTTCCTTCCTTCCTTCCTTCCTTCCTTCCTTCCTTCCTTCCTTCCTTCCTTTCTTCCTTCCTTCCTTCCTTCCTACCTTCTTTTTTTTCTTATTATGAAGCATTAACTAAATAAAGGCTCTCAAGCTTTAAAACAAAAGTCTTAAGTTTTATTCTTTAGAATCTTTCACTGAAAAGAAAGCCATTTTATCAGATACATAATAAACTTACATGGGTATATTTTCAGCTAATCTATTTCCTTCATAAAGTATTAATTTTATAATTATTTACCCATTTTGAATTAATATGTAGCAGGTTGATCTTCCCTCTTTCTGTTGAATTACATGTGCATGCATACATGTATAAGCATGTATGTCTATTAATGTATACAACAGTGAGAATACCACTGAAATACAAAATCTAATCCTGCTTCCACCAAATCTAATTGTATGGCTTAATGATAAGCGCTCAGTTTCTCTGATCCTTAGTTCCCTGGGATCCAAAATACAAAGGCAAAAATCAAACCACTTCTTACATCAAGGAATTTGAATTCTACATACTGTTTTATTTCTGCTCTAATACTTTGCACCCTTAAGTGCCTAACACGGTACCTTTCCCATAGTCAGTGCTTGGTGAATTTACCTAAATGTTTTGAAAAGATCATAGATTGAAATGGACTTCATCTTGTTCAACAAAATTCTCCACCCAGTTTCCTCATTTGTAAAATGAGATTGAAATAGATGATCTCAGAGATCCGTTCCAGTTCTAAATATATGGTTTTCATACATGTGCGCTTTTCTCCACCTACATGGGTGTTACTCTAGTATAAGCCTTCATCCACTCTCACCTGGATTATAGCAATAACCTTCTTGCTGTTCTCCCTGCCTTAAATATTTCCCCTCATTAAATCATCCACCACTCAGCTGTCAAGGTGCATTTTCCAAATGCACAGGTGTGATGGTATTTCATCCACAGTCTTATTTTCCCACCACCTAGGCAGCTAGATAGTACAGTGCTTGTCCTGGAGTCATGAACACCCGAGATCAAATCCAACATCAGACCCTAACTCTGTGATCTATAACAAATCACTTAATCTATCTTTGCCTCAGTTCCTCCACTATAAAATGAGGATAATAACATCTCCTACCTCCCAGCGTGGTTTTGAGGATTAAACGAGTTATTTATAAAATACAGTGCCTGGAACAAAGTAAATGCTTTTTAAAAATTAATTGGCTCTGAACTTCATTTTACTCTTAAGGAAATTGACACCAGAGTGGTACTGAGACTTGTCAAAGTCTCATACCACACATAACAGACTTGGTATTGAACTTAAGTCTTGTGATTCAGAACCTAATGCTCTTTCTATTACATCATATTGTTGAGTAGTTTCAGTAGTAGCCAACTTCTCATGACCCCATTAGAGGTTTTATTGGCAAAGGGACTAGAGTAGTTTGCCATTTCCTTTTCCAGCTCATTTTACAGATGAGGAAAACAGGGTTAAGTAATTTGTCCAGGGTCATACAACTAGTAAGTATCTGAGCCCAGATTTGAACTCAGTGTAAAGAAATTCACTAGGTTAATCAAATCCTGACTGGCTCACCAAAAACTGTGGGGACCATTTTTTAATTGGGGAGTGTTAGCTAAGCAGCTTGCCACAATATTGGGGCAAGGAAGGAGACTGGCAGCCTCCCTCAAAACAGAACAGGATTTATTTTAACAAGAACGAACTTAAAAAAAAACAACACAAACAGGATCAGTAGGATCAAGGGAAAGGAAATAAAATGGGGAAAGGGAAATTATACAACCTGAAAAAATACCACCGCCCAGGAATCAGCTGAGAATATGCAGCAGAGCTCCTGTTGCCTTCCAACTTCCAGGTAGAATGGTGAATTCTCCTCCCCAATCCCAGAAAATCCCACACAGCCCCCAGCCAATGGGATGGCTGCTCTGACAGTCACATGACTGCCCTCACCAGGCTTCCAATCATTATAATTTTGCCAGACCCATGTAGGCATGGGCCAGTGGCCAGCGCCATGGCAACGGCTACAACCAGTGGGTGGAGCACCTTGCGGTTTGCAGAGCCCCAGGCCAGTGTGCTGCTGAGGCATAAAAACCTCAAATAACAATTAATTCTTTACATCAGGAAGATGTGTCTTCCTGATTGAAAGCCAGTGCTCTATCCACTGTGCCACTTAGACTACCATAGTATTTGTTTATTTTATGTGAAGGGGGGAAAGGCTATATATATATATATTTTTTTTTTTAGATAATTTTTTTATGTTTTCCATTTTATTAAATCTTTAAATCCTTTATTGTTCCTTCTCTCATAGCTTGTCTTATCCCAGTGAAACAGCCTCCCGTAAGTAAGAAAATCATCATTGTCTTGGAGAATTTGGAAAAAGCTTCATTATCTGAGCTACTGGGAGACTTTCTGGCACCTCTTGAAAATCGTGGCACTGAAAACCCCTGTACTTTTCAAAAAGGTAAAGGGAGAACAAATCAGGAAGCCTGCATTTCTGTGCATTTGGCTCCTAACAGTCCACGTGATAATTTCAATGTCTCTTCTTATTTTAATGGCTAAGCTTGCATTTATTCCATATTGCAGCTTGTATGAAACTTGATTGTTATATCCCTGTGACTTTGGATTCCTTTTTAGGAAATGGAACCTCTGAATCCTATTACTTTCATGAGAACTGCTTTCTGATGGGTACAATTGCCAAATCCCGTCTCCAGGGCTCTGATTTGTTGGTCCAGCAACATTTCCGCTGGGTTCAGCTAAGATGGGATGGAGAGCCAATGCACGGCTTGCTACAGAGGTTTTTAAGAAGGAAAGTTATGAATAAGGTAATGGAGAAGGAGCAGCTACCACATTGGCCTATCTGTCTGGTGTTCTGAATGAAGCTTAGTAAGGGCTGTGATCTCTTAATTGACCAAATCATGGAAAATGTTGTACTATATTTCCTTTATTTTAATATGTGAATTGTGCTATGGATATATATGCATGTATATAGATTTATGCATATGTATCAAACAGATTTCTATACATGTACAAAAATCTTGCAAGTGATTTGCACATGCACACACATGAGTGCACGCGTGCGCGCACACAAACACACAACATGAGAAGAATTATAGCATAGTTGATAGAGAGTCAGTCTTGAAGGCAGGAAGACATGGGTTCAAGTTCAGGTTCTGATACACCCTTGCTGTGTGACTATAGGCACTTATTCACTGAACTCCTTAGTGCTCCAGTTAGATTAGCTAGACCATAAGTTGCAAAGAGATTACCCATCTGCATCAGTTGATGGAGTTTATACACTTGAGAGTTCCCTACATTTATAAAGTCCTACATTTGGACCAAAAAATAAAAATTAAAAATACACATTACATGTGTACAACTAATTTTTAAATAACATTTTTATCATGTCCTCCTGGCTGTCAATTTGAAATAATTAATGAAGTCAAATAGTTTTGATCACCTTTAAGTTCTTTTCAAAGGTTATATAGTCCCTCGATGAAATTTTATAAATTTTATAAAATGTTATATTTTAGTATTGCATAAGAAATGCCCCTAAATGTTATAGGAAGGGACTATATCTTTGACGTTTAGCCTGAGGGTACAGGTCAGGACTCAGCTATATAAACAATGAAAGTAAGATTTTGTTATGTGAGCTAAGAGTTTTGCAGTCCTCTTAGTCTTATGCATCATGAAATAGATACAGTTGATAATACAAAATTAGTATTTTTGTTAAAAAGTTCTTCCCACCAGAAGATTGATCACCCAATGAGGGTTTTATTGCTTATGACCAAAGGCATTACAAACCAGGTGTGCAGAAATCAATAGCATGTGTCAGAGCTCCTCCTATTATTGATATTCTAACAGCCTCATCATGATTAAAATATGAATTACATTGCTTCAAGTCACATGTGCCCACATATGGAATGGGCAGATTTCACCCTGCAACATTGGCAGTATTTCAAGAAATAGGCAAAGTGATGGCCTTCATTTTGAAAAGACAGCACTAAGCTTCATACACTGCTTTCCATTTGTGTCTCAATGATTGGAGGAAGAAAGGGGGAGGTGAGGAGAGAGAGAAACCAGCAGTGTTTTTAATTTGCAGGTCAGGTAAATTAATAAAATCAATCCTGGAGGAAAACATATAAGAAGGAACAGCAATTGTAGCATATTGGCAACCTCAGATAGGGTGGGGAGTGGGTCTTGGAACCCATTGGCAGGCTGACAAAGTCTGTGGAGCCCTTCTCGGAATCATGTTTTTAACCGCATAAAATAAAACATACAGGATTACAAAGGAAACCAATTATCACAATTATCAAAATTTTTTTTTAAAGTTCACAGACCTCAGATTAAAAACTCTGCCTTAATGTAAACAGAACAAATCTTAATGGCATTTTAACTGCCTCTTTGTAGTCATTTCTTCTTTCACCTTTTTACCATCATTTAAGAAAGCTGGAGTTTAAAACAGGTCATTCCCACCCCCACCCCACAATTGTTTAAATTTTTTCACTTTATCTGTTTGGATAGTTAAGTACTGCCCATATTTTTAAATCTCATTGGTTTCTGGAATTCCTGTCAGCCACGTAGATCACCAGAGGCAGCTAGGTGGCACAATGAATAGAGCACTGAGCGTGGAGTCAGGAAGAACTGAGTTCAAATGTAAAATGAGGGTAGTAAGATGAAATACCTTATGGGTTGTTGTGACCAAAGAATGAGATATTGGTAAAGAGCTTTATAAAATTGAAATTGCTACATAAATATTATCGTTATCATCATCATTATTATGTCCACACTTTGGCAGATGGTTTCATGAGTTGTTATGCCCCCTCAAAAAAAAACAAAACTTGGTAGCCACCCCCCACCAAGGGCAATGAGGGTTAAGTGACTTGCCCAGGGTCACACAGCTAGTAAGTGTAAAGTGTCTGAAGTCAGATTTGAACTCAGGTCCTCCTGAATCCAGGGCTGGTGCTTCATCCACTGTGCCACCTAGCTGCCCCCGGTAGCCAACTTTTTGATGACAGGTTTTTCTAAAGCTAACTAGTCTGGTCTCTAACTAGGGTAAGTTTCTGGGTCTCTTACTGTCACTTTCTGCCAGAATTGTTACTCTGCTGGCCTGGCCTCTGGGGACCCAGGACACCTTCACACCATGGAGTGTGACTTAAACCATAAATTGATTTTCTCAGAATTCACAAGGGAATATTTCCATGAGAAAGATTATGAAAAGAGTCAGGGGTAGCTGTTTGTAGAAGTAATAGTTAGAAACAAAAATATTTATAAACTATAAAAAATCAAGTGACCTCAGTTTTCATGGTACCTGTGTTCCTGGATCACCTCCCTCCCCTGACCCCTCAGGTTTCTTCATTTGCTTTGCCTCTTTCATGCCATAACTACATTTCACATTTCCTTCTCAAGATTTAATCATAGATACTTGGCATTGAAGAGATTTCATTTCATCAGAAATGAAAGAGAAAAGGCAGTTACTATATCATATTTCACAATAGTTTAAAAGTTTAGAGTTATTTAAACAGTAAATAGTCTGATTCATGACCTCAATTTCACGAGATACAAAAAGAAATTGAATTTTATCCAATACAATTTCCAACAAATCATACTACCATAAGGATTATGTGGAATGTTACTGAAAATTAGCACATTTTTTTCAAGTGGATATAAACACCTTTAATCTGGAAGAGCTATTTTTGTATTCTTATTTATTCTTTTTTGGGGGGGGGCAGGGCAATGGGGCTTAAGTGACTTGCCCAAGGTCACACAGCTAGTAAGTGTCAAGTGTCTGAGGCCGGATTTGAACTCAGGAACTCCTGAATCCAGGGCCGGTGCTTTATCCACTGCGCCACCTAGCCCCCCTCTTATTTATTCTTAACGCCTTAAATTTACAGATGTTGTCACTTTAGATAATAATAAAAAAAAACTTAACCAGTAACTAACTGTGATATAAGGCCAAGATATTAAAGGCACTCAGGAGTATCTAGTGTTATTATTTCTACCAAAGTGAATGTCTTTGAATCTATATAAGTTAACCACTAGTTTAAATACATTTTTATTTAAGAAAAAATATGAATTCCTGAATTCAATATATTATAAATCCATATAACTTCAGGTTGCTCCAAATTCAAACTCAAATGTAAGCTACCAATCCAATAATTAATTCTCTCTTCTTGAAATCCCAGTACTTCAAAAGACCTGAGATTTAATCCACATGGACACTGGTGACATTTACAAAAATCACAAATCCCTCAAATGCAGTAAACATTAATTTAGGACTTACTATGTGCTGAACTCTGGAAATAAAAAGAAAGGTCGAGGATAGGCCCAGCTCTCAAAGAGCTCATGTCTAATGGGAAAGACAATATGCAAATAACTAGGTACAAAAAAGATATATGCATGATACATTGGAATAGACTGTAAATAGACAGTTTTTCTTAATTTGTTGGGCCAAAAATATTATGTACTTGATAGCAAACCCTTTAGTAATGAGCTTCTTTGAACTTATCTGGGTTGGTGCTCACCTGATAGATAGCTCTGTCCCCTTCCGCTCACCTTTTCCATGTTGGTAGAGCTTTCCAGAACGCCAGCTTTCCAGGGGTCTCAGAAGCCCAGTGTTATCTCCAAACCACAAAGAGGCATGAGAGTAGAACCACAGCTATTCTTCAGTAGATAGATGGTTAAAGGTTATCTCTCAAAAGGAAAAAAAAAGCAAGCTATAAAAATTTAAGATACTCCAAATCACTACTAATAATAAGAGAAATGCACATTAAAATGAGTTTGAAGTTTCACTTTTCACATGTCTGACTGGCTAAGATGACAAAAAAGAAAAAGGATAGTTTGTTGGGAGGGGATGAGCTTGTTACTCTCCTGGTGGTAGAATTGTGAATCTCTCCAAGGTAACTTGGCACTCTACCCACCCCCACCCCCCCACCAAAAAGAAAAAAAAGGGGGGGCAGCTAGATGGCACAGTGGATAGAGCACCGGCCCTAGAGTCAGTAGTACCTGAGTTCAAATCCGGCCTCAGACACTCAACACTTACTAGCTGTGTGACCCTGGGCAAGTCATTTAACCCCAATTGCCTCACTAAAAAAAAAAAAAAAAAATTAAGCTGTGTATATCTTTTGACCCAGCAATATCATGACTGGATATACCTCAGCAAGATCAACAAAAGAGGGAAGGGATGCATATGCACAAAAATATTTATAGCAATTCTTTTTTATCACAAAGAACTGGAAAGTGGATGCTTGTGAGTTGGGGAATAACTGTACAAATTATGGTATATGAATGTAATGGAATGTAACTGTGCTATAAGAAATAACAAAATGAATGAATTCATAGTAACCTAGGATTATGAATTGATTCAGAGTAAAATGAGCAGAACTATTTATGCTGTGAATATGACATTGTAAAGAAAACAACTATGATAGATTTAAGAACTCCAATCATGAGTCCTGAAAACCCAATGAAGAATTGTGCTTCCTACCTCTTGATAAAAGTGGCGAACTGGAGATGCTGAATGAGACCCGCATTCTCAGACATGACCAATGTGTAGATTTGTGTTGCTTAGGACACTTATTTGTTACAATGAAGAGTTTTTTGTAGGTGGTAGAGAGGGAGACTTCTGAGGGGACATGGGGAAGGTCATGATAGTGATACAAAAAAAGCAAGAAAATCAATGAAACATTAAAAAATACATAAAAGATTAATCTGAGTGAAGTTCAGAAGGGGGAAAAGACAAAAATAGTTTATATTTGTCCAATTTGTAATAAAGAATATTTTCAAAAGTTTAAAAAAATTAGATGGGAGTTACCCTCACTTCAGTCTCCCTAACCATGCCAGGGAATGTGTGGTGTTTCTTAACCACAGAAGAGAAAGAAACATTATACTGTCACTCATTTATTTTATCTAGGGTCTTAGTCAGAAAGCTAGATTTTTGTTTTGAGGGAGAGCTTGAGAGTCACAGAGCTTTACCCATCCTACCTCCCTCACTAATAGTTCATTATTGGGAAAAGGATCATCACTTAATATCATTCATTTCAGATTGAAAGGGAAGGCATTCACCCAACACACTGGGCCTCACAAGACCTCCTGTAAAACTTCATCCTGTATTTCTAATGTTCTTTTCATATAATATTTACATTATTGTTCTATACTTGTTTTCCTATCCATCCCTTCTAGACTCTTTTAAGTTCCATCCAGACAGGGGCCATGTCTTATTTAAAATTTATACCTCTGTCCACATCTAGCACTAAGTCCTAGACACAGTGGAGACTTAATAAGTGTTAGTCATTGCCTGCCTTCTACCCTCATTCCCATGTCTGCTGTATCCAGTCCACTTTCAGTTTGGTGATAAGTAAATTGAAACTCCGTGGTGTTTTTTTTTATTTTATTTTTGCTTTCTTTTCCTTTTTTTTTAATTGACAAATATTTATTTTCCTTCTCTCCCTCCAACACTGCCCTACCATTTGTTTAGGAGAAACAAAAACGAAACAAAAAAACCTTGTAATAAATATATATAGTAAATGAAATTCCCACATTGGCATGTTTAACAACATCTCAATCTCCATCTTGAACCCAAAATTTCTCTGTTACAAAATAATATATAATATCCACAGCCTTCTGGAATTGTGGGTGGCCATTATATTGATCAAAGTTCTGAAATCTTTAAAAGTTGTCTTTCAGTCTTTTTATGGTTTTTATGGTATGGTTCTCTTGGTTCTGCTCACTTCACTTTATATCAATTCATGAAAATCTTCCCATGTTTTTCTGAAATTTTTGTCATTTTTTAAATAGCACAATAGTATTCCATTATATTCATATACCATGATATTTTTCAGCTATCCCTCAATTGATAGGGATACCTTTGGTTTCCGTTTCTTTGATACTACAAAAAAATATGCTATGAATATTTTTATACACATTGGTCATTCTTCTTTCTTTGATCACTTTTGGGTATAAACCAAATAAAGGTATCACTGTATCAATCAAAGGATATTAGCCACATTTTTATTGGTAGCATATTTTTAACTAGTAGTTTTACAAATGTCTTGATAAATATGTGAAAAGGAACCTTCCAGAGCCAATCAGGCTAGACTAAAGCCTGTGTTGTTTTCCTCTCTTTCTAGTTCAGAGGTAAAGTGCCCTTGCCCTGTGACCCTGTATGTAAGATTATAGATTGGATTCTTAGTGTCTGGCACCAGCTGAACTCCTGCTTGTCCCGATTAGGCACACCTGAAGCACTAATTGGGCCGAAATATTTCCTCTCTTGTCCAGTAGTTCCAGGACATGCCCAGGTGACAGTGAAGTAAGTAACTTCTTTTCTTTGTTTTCAAGTTCAAAGGTGTGAAGATGGATGCTTTTCGAGAGAAATTGTGATATTCCAGGTGGGTAGGGAATTATAGGCAATTTGAAGGCTATGTGGAGTTGTATTGGTATGGGAATCTCATAATTACTCACTTTTTACTTTTCTTGCTGAATTTCTACCATTTTGAATTTCAGACTCTTCATATATTCAAAAAGAATCATTTTAATGAGGAGAAATGTTTTTTCTATCAAAGGATTTAGGGGAAATGTGTCAGTAGGAACCGGCTTCTTTTTTATTTGAGTTGTTAACAGTCATAGGAGCTGGAGACAGAAGTAGAAGGACCCTTAGAGGGCATTTAAATCTAAGTCCCCTTATTTTACTGATAAAGCCTAGATAGCTAATGTGGCTTGTTTAGGGTTGACAAGCTATAAGTAGCCTATGTGGGATTCAACCCCAGGTTGGCCTGATTCCAAGTCCAATATTCTATCTAGTACCCTAAACTGTCTCTGAAAAAACTTCCACCAAGTTTCTTAATATAATTTAAGCTATAGTCGGTTTTTGTGTCCAAATATGCTGTGGCTTTTGAAAGCCATTTAGTTTGCATTTAAATATTGCAATATTTAAATATTTATATTACATATAAATAATATTCAAATATATATGTGTGTGTATATATATATATATATATATATATATATATATATATATATATATATATATATATATATATATATATATGGGCATTGAGGGTTAAGTGACTTGCCTAGGGTCACACAGCTAGTAAGTGTCAAGTGTCTGAGGCCGTGTTTGAACTTAGGTCCTCCTGAATCCAGGGCCAGTGCTTTATCCACTGTGCCACCTAGCTGTCCCATGGAAGAATATTAATAAATACAAATGACATATTTTTTAAAGCTTGAAAAATTTAGTTAAGATAATCTTAAGTCTCAGAAAAAGGCTTCTTCTCTAACTTTATTTAAGGTTGAAGATGTTCACATTATCTTAAAAAGACCACTAATTAAAATCTCAATGTGTGAACCCTTCTTCACTTCCTCTCTTCTGCTTTCCATTTACTTGCCAATGTCTCCAGCTTTAGAAAAATTCTAGAAAGCAAAATTCATGTTAGTTGGTTATGAAAAACTCATATAACATTTGGTGGAGAAGGAAATAGAAACCATTGGCTAAAATGAAGCAGTAAATGATCTGTTGGCTAAATTATTCATTAGTTCCCTGTCCCTCTTTACATGGACAATTAAAGCAAGATATGTTCTAATTCTTTGGAATGAATAACTACATTCAGAGCCATAACTAAGAATTATTGTGCTTTGGGGACCACTATGTGCTGCTCCTTTGGGAAGTGGCACACAATGAACCCTCTTCAAAGGGTCACAGAGTGAGAAACTTATGATGGGGGCGACACAGATGCTGGGATAGTGGTGTGAGAACACTGCTGGGTGGCATTAGGTCGCCTCACCACCCACTAGCTTCCTACTTTTGAACTAATTATTTCTGCCAAGACAGCTATTTCTATCCTGTGGTGGTGCCCTCTAAATTTAGCATCCTAGGGAGAAGCTACATCTACCATTCCCTAGTTATGACTATAACCATAAACATATCCTACATTTATAAAACCAGATATGTTAAAATCCAAACTTAGAGAAACAGAAAAAGAAATTATAGTATGACTAGTTACCTTGGAAAAACTTTTTGATTTTGGGTGTTTTTTTTTAAGGGCCTTGATCTGCAAATAAGTTCCCAGTTGAATTCATTTATTTTACAATCATGTGAATGTTTATGGTGCCTGGCACCTAATAAATACTTAATAAACAGTCTTTCTATGACATTATTTACACAGTTTGTTCAAGTCTACAATTGTGGACTGTGATGTAACCCTGTATAGTGTAAAACACTGTTCAACCAACTGACATGTGGGATATTTGGGTAAAACAGGAAGAACAAAAATAATAATAGCTACCATCCATATACCATTAGTTATGTGCTAGACGCTATGCTAATATTTACAAATATTATCTCATTTTCTCCTGATCTCATTCGATACCTTAAGAGGTGGGTGCTGTTATCATCCCCCTTTTATAGTTGAGGCAGGTGAGGCAAGCAGATGTCAAGTGACTTGCCTTAAGGTACATAGCTATTAAGTGTCCGAGGAGGGATGTGAATTCAGGTCTTCCTGACTCCAGGCCCAGAGCTTTATCCACTGCACCACCTAGCTGCCTGTGAATAAGAGCAAGCCTTTCTTCCCATTGATGAACTGAAGAAGAAAGTGTATCATGAAGTGGTTGTCACATTCATCCGTAAGTAAAAATATGGACACAGCATTTTAACACTCTAGGGAATGTTGGCATTTGAGCAAAAATTTGAGCAAAAATCTTTGACATCAACATGTTAGTCGAAATGATGGAAATTAAGAGCTCATTATGCCTTTGTCTTCCTAACTGTACACTGATTTAAAAAAAAAACAAAAACACCAACCATTTGTGCAATTGGAAGTGTTAAATACTCCTCCTTATTCCAAAATGAAAGCAACTCTCTAGAAAAGGTAGTAAAATCCCCAGCATCATCTGAATTCTGCATCTTCAAGCATTAGCCTTTTGATTATTATGGTTTAGAACAGTTCTACCCATGTGAGTAAAAAAAATAAACTGTCTGCTGTCTTAGCCAGCTGGTGACATCTCTGCACTCTCCCAGGTGGATGTCCAAATTGTGGAATGCTGTCATTGCGCCCAGAGTTCAAGAAGCAATCTTGTCAAGAGCGTCTGTGAAAAGGCAGATTGACCTGGGACAGACAACTGCTCGAAAGCATCCCAGCCAAGGACAGCAAGCTGTGGTGAAGGCTGCTCTCAGTATTTTGCTAAATAAAGCCGTGCTGCACGGCTGTCCTCTTCCTAGAGCAGGTACACATTCCCATTTATTTGTTGCTACTCAATGAATCACAGGACACAATAGTTCTCAGTTACCAAATATGATCATGGACACACTTGTGCTCACCATTTCCATAGCTTCTTGATCTCATTGTCTGTCTTCATGCTCAGCTGATTCATTATAAAGAAACAGAATTTTGACCAGTGACAGTGGCTTCTAAACAGAAAAAGCAAAATTTGGCAAACTGTCCCCTACTGGGAGGGAGCAAACTCCTTCCTATTCTCTGCCTTTCAGCATCCCTATCTTTTGTATCCATTTGGCCTATTTCTAAATCACTTCCCTCTCATGTACTCTTGGGTACCTCTTACTTTTTGGATAATAGCTATACCTATGATTTGAGGAGCCAAGTTTTTCAGGGAATGTTCCAGAATGCTATGCCCATTTTTACACTGCAAAATGTGTTCTTTCAGAGCTGGATCAGTATATAGCTGATTTCAAAGGAGGAAGCTTCCCTCTCTCCATGGTTTCAAGTTACAACAATTGTAGCAAGAAGAAAGGGGATAGCAACTCCTGGAGAAAGGTGAATACTAGTCCCCGGAAGAAGTCTGGCCATTCCACCTCACAAGCCTGGAGCAAACAAGAGCTAGGTCCAGAAGGTATGGAGCTTCCCAAGGGAATGGGACTCAATGTTTTGCAAAGAGCCTCTCTGTTCTCTGGATAAAAACATTTCTCTGTTACTATACTTATATACCAACTTAGACAAGTTTATACAATTTCCCATTTCCTTCAATTCTCTCCTTACATATACAGCCTATAATATACAGTATTTTTTTACATTCTTTAAAAAAAATGTTTTCCCTAGTTACATATAAAGATGATTTTTAACATTCGTTTTTTAAAATGTACGAGTTCTAAATTTTCTCTCTCCCTTCCTCACCTCCCCATTCCCTGAGACAATAGGCAAAATAATACAGACCCAAAGTAAAAAAATAAAGCTGTAAAAATACAGAAAATGAAAAATAGTATACTTCAATCTACATTCAGATTCCATCAGTTCTTTCTCTGAATGTGGAGAGCATTTTTCATCATGAGTCCTTTAGAATTATCTTATATCATTGCATTGCTAAGAAGAGCTAAGTCATTCACATCTGATCATTGTATAGTATTGCTCTTAGTCTGTACCATGTTCTGGTTCTGTTCACTTCACTTTGCATCAGTTCATGTTAGTCTTTCTGGGTTTTTCTGAAATTAGCCTACTTGTCATTTCTTATAGCACAGTAAGATTCTGTTGCAGTTATGTACCACAGCTTATTCAGCCATTCCCCAATTGAAGGGCATCCTCTTAATTTAAGAGTATTTTTAAATGCTATTTGGTGATCTCAGTATTGGAAAAGACCACATTCATTCTCTTATTTACTAGTCTAAATTTATCTTGGTTTTTGTTAAATAGCTTCTCTGTTCTTAACCACTTATATTAAAATTATACAATAGATAAATGAAGTATAGCCTTATGTGCAGATCTGGGTTCTAGTCTCTGCTCTACTCTGTGACCTGAAATCAGTCACTTAAATTCTCTGGGCCTTCATCACGTTATCTCTAAAAATACAGAGGACAGATAATTGACCTGTGATGATTGGCATAAGTAAGTGCCAGGTGAGGAAGCTTGCTTTGCCAGTTCAGGCCAACACCTCCTCTCCTGTCTATAGTCTTAGTTGCCTAAATGACTGAGATAAAGTTTCTTGCCCAGAGTCACACAACTAGTATATATCAAAAGAAGGATTTTAATTCAGACCTTGCCTATTACAAAGCTTGCTCTCTCTCCACCATTCTATGCTGCTTCTCTGAAAAATGATAGGGTTTGAGTAAATAACATCCACCTATCTTCCAAAGTGATTTTCCTGAAATTCTGCTTTTCCAGAGAAGACTCCATTCTCTGAGTTTGATGTTCTATCTCCTGCCTTTGTACATTCATAAGTTGTTGCCGATTCCTGAAATGTACTCCCTAATCTGTGACCTTCAGTATCCCCATCTTCCTTCAAGGCTCGGCTCAGATACCACCTTGTCTTTGAAACTTCAGTGGATTTATAGTACTAAGGGTCCATTGTGGCAGAGTGTGATCAACCAACTGCAGGGTGGGAAGACTAGCAGCATCCTGTCCTCATTGGGATAGCCAATTGTAGGCCTTATCTATAACATAATTCTTTCTACCCTTAACCCCCAACTCTCCCCTATGCTGTTTCCCTTCCCCCCCACTTCTGAGTTAAGTTTCAAAAAGAGGAGGAGGAGGAGGGAAAAGGGAACAATCATTTATTAAGTGCCTACTATGTGCTAGGCACTGTGCACTTTACAAATATTATATGATTTGATCCTCACAATCCTTGGTGGCAGGTGCTATTAGGATTTCCTTTTTATAGTTGAGGAAACTGAGGAAGATAGTGGTTAAATGACATGAGGTCACACAATTAGTAAGTATTTGAGGCCAGATTTGAACACAGGTCCTCCTGACTCCAGGCCAGTATTCTGTCCATTACACCACCTAACTACCAGCCCCTAAAGGCAACTATGATGAAAACTACTGGCCACAGCAGCTGTGGAGGTGCCACTGGAAAAACTGCACTACCCTTCTCTGTCCCTCATATCACCTTGTGGCGACAGTAGGTACCCTTGCCTTTCTGGGCAGTGACCTGTGAGGAAGAGTCCTGCCTGCCTCCTCACTTTTTCCTTTTGAATGGGATAGAGAAAGACAAATAGTATCATCAGGCATGAATGGATTTGTAGAACTCATTACATAATCTTTCCCTCTAAACCCACCCTTCTTCAAATCTTCCTTATGATTGTTGAGAGCATCATCATCCTTCTCATCACAACCCCCATGTCATCTTTGTCTCTTCACAGTCCCTCATCCCACTTCCACATTTTCCAATGTGGCTGAAGTTTGTGGTTCTCCCTCCACGTTTCCTACATTAATCCCCTTCTCTCTAGTGACATAGCCATGCCCTAGTTAAGGATCTTATAATCTCTCATTGAAATTAATTGGTCTCCCTATCAAAAGTTTTTCCTCTTTCCAATCCATCTTCAACACAGCCACCAGAGATTTTCCTAAAGTGTAGATCTGACCATGTCATTCTCTTATTTACTAAATTTTTGGGACACACTTCCTATTGACTCTAAGGTCAAATGTTGTCTTATTTTAAATTCATTTTTTAAAAATTGTCACTCCTGGGGCAGCTAGGTGGTGCAGTGGATAGAGCACCGGCCCTGGAGTCAGGAGTACCTGAGTTCAAATCCGGCCTCAGACACTTAACACTTACTAGCTGTGTGACCCTGGGCAAGTCACTTAACCCCAATTGCCTCACTTAAAAAAATAATTGTCACTCCTAAATACACCATTTTAAATAGTGTACAGCTCTATACATGAATATGTATTCCTAGGTGAAAATGGAAGCTTGACAAAAAAAATGATAGTAATTAAGCTAATTTCTTTTCATATCCAATTTAAGATACATAGTCACATGAAAGAAGTCACTTCGTAATGCATTCAAAATAACTGATTTCAAATCAGTAAACATTTATCAAGTGACTACTATGTGTCAGGCGTTGTGCAAAAAATACAAAAAGAGGCAAAAGACATTGCCTGCCTTCAAGGAGATTACAATCAAAATAAAAATTCTGCAATATGATATACTGAAATATTGGGCACTATGTTTGAAGCTTCTCTAATAGAGCAGAGATTTCTTATCCTTGAAGAAATGCTTTATTTACTTTGAAATTTTAGAGACTTTCCTTTGCTACCTAGGAAGGGCAGTAGGGGCTAAAAATGTAAAGAATGGGGGTTTTTTCACCTTCAAACCATGTTATTAAGATAAGTATGGTATGCAATTTTAATAATTTCTCATCTTCCTTGGACGACTTTCCCTAGCCCTCTGAGAAAAAGCAATACACTAATAATTAGGCTCTTGCTAGATGCAAGGGACTGTGCTATCCAAACCACAACATTCACTATGAAATTACCAAGGTTGTATTAAATGTGTATTGGGCTTTCTGGTAATAGCTAGATTTTACTTACTGTAGCACATTGGTTTAATGAATAATAGAATACAATAAAGAAGTAAAAAAGAAACACAAATTGAAAGAAAATTTACATTAAATAGACATGTAAATTGACAGATTCAGAACAATACACCAGTTGCCAAAAATAAAGTGAACACAAATTAAAACGTCCAGTGTAAATTCTAGATAATTATTTTATTTTAATAAACAT
Organism: Dromiciops gliroides; assembly: GCF_019393635.1. NCBI lineage: Eukaryota > Metazoa > Chordata > Mammalia > Microbiotheria > Microbiotheriidae > Dromiciops > Dromiciops gliroides. The sequence continues at coordinate 131,068,880 of NC_057865.1, forward strand.
ATGGGTTATGCTAAAAAAAACTACAAAGGCGTAATGTTTTTAAAATGTTAAAACTTCTCTAATGCATCATTTAGACATTTCTATTGATGTAAAATGATGTAAAATGTAAAATACCAACTGCTCACACTGACTAAAATGGATACATTATCTGTGAAAAATTAATGATCATAAAGCTGAAATATCAATTATGTAATAATAGCTGATATATATTAGTGTTTTATAGTTTAAGAACCCTTTCCTAAAAAGTTTAGTAAGGAGGTAGATTATTAGTTTTTAGAACCAAAATGACAGGTTTTCATGTTCCATGGAGGCTTTTGTCATATAATCTCTTTGAAGATAGGCTTAGAACCATAGAACCTGAGAATGGTAGAACTGTAAGAGAACTCAGAACTATTTTAACACTTCTTCCTATTATGACTTCACTCAGTACTTTGTTTCCTAACTTTAACATTCTTGACTTTTCATAACGTGTATTTTTAAATATTTATATTAAAACTTCTATCTCCTTCTGACTGGAAGGTCCTGGAAGGAAGGGATCATATCTTGATCTCAACTTTATATAGTGCTCAACAGAGAGGTTCTTAAGGTTTGTCTTTTTTTGGAGGGGTGGTCTATTCCATAGCTCGCACTTTACACATAAGGAGACTGAGGTCCAGAGAACTGAAACAACTTTTACATTATTAAGTATTAACTATATGCCCTGCACTGGTCTAGTCTAGGTGTTGGGGATACAATGATATAAATGAAACTGTCCCTGCCCTCAAGAAGCTTACATCTATTGGGAGAAACATCAAATACACTTAGAATATAAAGAAAATAATTACAAATGCCTTAAGATGTTTAGTAGCCTAAAAGATTAGGAAAGGTTCATGTAGCAGGTTTCAAATTCAAGGTCACATCTTCTCATTCCACATCCACTGTCTCCCCTCCTGCCCTTTTCTGATTATGTTTTTTTTCTGATTATGTTTTGATGAGCCAATGGTCCATGCTAGTTCAAAAGCGAAAGGGTGGCATCCAGAACTCAGCAGTTTTCAGCCAATCTAAGTATTTTCTTGGTATTGTCAAAATAGGGACCCAGGTATCAATTTCTTCTCTTTTACGTTTAAAAATATTTTAGTTGTGGCAGTCTATCATAGCTATCTTACCTCTTTAATGTCAGTTTTTAAACTCCTTGACCAGATTAAGAAACTCAATCAACCAGCAAGTATTAAATGCTTACTATATGGTAGGCACCATGCTAGGTACTGGAAAGACAAAAAAATAAATAGTTCTTGCCTTCAAGGAGCTTACATTATATAGAGAGGAAAAACACATACATGTGTAAGTACATGAAAAGAAAACATGAGATTAAAAAAAATTTAAGGAAAGAGCTAGGAAAAGCATTAGCAGCTTGGAAGATGAGAAAAAGCAACACATGACTATTGAAATGAATCTTGGGTATCAACTTCTCTACTGACTGTTTCTGTTCTGTCCTTTTTAGTCTAGGTCAGTACGGGATGCCCAGAGAGTTTGGGGAACTTTAAAAGGAATTTTTTTTTTGCCACTTTATTCCTTTTCCAGTTCATTCTTCATAACACCACGGATCTAATCTAATAGATCTAATTCCTGAGCCAGACTAATTGTGATGGACAAATCACTTAAGTTCCTGAGGAATGACCTCTACAAAAGCAAAGAGGGGGAAAACACTTCACAAGTGAACATTTTAAAAAATGGGTTAAGATCGAGTTTTTTTCTTGACACAAGTTATATTAAGAGGCTCTTTGTAGAATGAAAACTGCAAGGAGACTACGTGATCTCATAGCAATCTTAGAGAACCAACTTCAGAAGATTTCATCAACCATTAGGTCAATTACCAGGAAAGGAAAGATTGATGTCATAAAATAAATTTATTGTACATATTGATGGTGCTGCAGTCACACTGAAAAAAAAAATCTGCTGGGTGGGAAATGGGCACTTAACTAATAAAAATCATTTGAGCTGGAACAAAGTCATTTCTCTAACCATTTTTCATGGTCTTTCATTATCCTGCTCGTTTTGATTTTTTTAAAAAAATTGATAGATTGTGGTGGGCCCATCACAAGCAACACCTACACCTGGTAATTTACAATTTCTGTTGAAATCTTCTGCCTTAAGAGGAAACACTCACAAAGAAGAGGCTGTCCATATGACAAGGAGCAGGAGGCACAAGAAGTTCCATGAGCTTTTTCTTAAGCACCAGTGTCACCGTGATATATCTTTGGTGGTGGAGACAAATAGTGAGGTGCTATGATAAAATGGTTTTTATTCTCTTCACAGGTACAAAAAGTAAGAATACATTGCAGCCAAATTGCAACCGAATTTCTTCTCTAATGAAACAAAAGTAAGTTTTTTGTCAAATTGCAGGCCTTTAGCAAAGATAAAAAATTAACCTAGTTTGTCATAGAGTTCATTGCAAGGTGAAAAAGAAAAAGAAGGCTTAGATGGAGAGACTGTGTTCTTTCTTGTTACTAATTTATGCTGTGACTATATTTCGTTAACCTAATAATGCTGTGTTGGGGCAAATGTAATGTGAAGTGTTCAACAATTTCTCATAGTTAATATTATTGAGTATTATTGCACTTAGTTCATTTCAACCAGGTCAGAAATGGCATTGGCTTTATTTTTCATTTCAAATTTGGAAAATATTGTTAATGCATTTTGAAGGATCATGTAAAAAGTGTGTTACTATTATTTAAAAGTAGGTTTTAGATAATTGGTTTTCTTGTTAGTTTCCTGGAGGTATATGAACTAGCTTTGGCTTCATTTTTAATATCACATTTGGGAAAGATTTTTAATACATTTTAAGTGATGGTATAAATTTGTATTCTATTCACTTAAGAGTTAAAGTAGTTTTGAAGTAGATTGGGGGGGGGGGTTGCTGTTATTTTCCTGAAGATATTGAGGTATATGGTCTTTTTGTTTTTCTCATGCCATGCAGAAAGTTCAGAGTTTTAGAATAGGGTCTTTTCTCTACATAAAGTTATTTTTACAGGACCTCAGGTTCTCAAAGCCTACAAAGTGGAGCCTCTTTGTTGGGGAAAATATAGATTATAATCTACATATATGGACCTTTTGCAAGCAAGTTATCATATCACCTCATATCCTAATAGTGGCAATTCTGGTTCCCTGTCACAGAGTAGATATAATTTTGTATTATGATCAACTTTAGAGTACAGATATATTTAATGTGTTTGTTTCATGGAGACGACAAAGGACCACTCAGAAGAGGAGAAAAGAGAGGCTTTTGCAATAGGAATGTCTATGGGGAAAAAATTCTAACAGGTCAGAGGAAAAAAAATGGGGGGGGGCAGGGCAGTGAGGCTTAAGTGACTTGCTCAGGGTCACACAGCTAGTAAGTGTCAAGTGTCAGAGGCCAGATTTGAACTCAGTTCCTCCTAAATCCAGAGCCAGTGCTTTATCCACTGTGCCACCTAGCTGCCTCTAAGGAAAAAAAAAATTTAATTGGCATCAATCATGAAAGGAAGACCTTCAGTTACAGAATCTCAGTTGGAAAGTGTTTGAAATATCGCCTGTACAACTCCAACAAGACTTGCTTGAACACTAACTTTCATGGGCAGTACATTCAGGTTTGAGGTAGTCCTAATTGTCCAGTCATGTTCCTTTTATCAATCCTAAATTTGCTTCTCTACATTTCAAACACAGCATTTTTAGTTCTGCTTTACTGGGCCAAGTAGAATAAGTCTACTCTCTCTTTTACCATCCTTCAAATATTTTAAGGTAGCCATCATGCTTCCCCCTAAGTTCTCTGTTTCCAGTTAACATCCTAAATTCCCTTTAAAAATCCCACTATGCATGATCTTAAGAGATCTTCACCATCCTGATCATCCTGCTATGGATGCTCTCTCCAGCTTATTGATATCATTCTTAAAACGTTGCATCCAGAACTGAATACAGTTGTCTAGATGTGGTCTGACCAGGGCAGAGTACAGAATGATTATAGCCTCTCTTGTTCTGGACACTGTTTCTTGATGAAGCTTGACCCTTATTTTCACCTTTTTTGGTTGACTTTATTTTTCTTGACTATTTATATAACAAATACAAAGTATCACATTAGTTTTTTGATCCTGACTCCATCAAATAACTCATTACTTATCCCTCCTAGATGTATTTAATCTGAAAATTCAATAAGTAAGTTATTTTTACCTATATTCAAGCCATTGATAAAAAGGCTAATATAAGGCCTATAATAGATCCTTTTGAGACATTCCACTAAAAACTTCCTTTCACATTGACTTCAAATTGAGCTGTGTCCAAACCATTTTGGAATTCAGTTGATAGTACTACCAAGGAAAATTGATAGGAATGCAGACCAATAGACTCCTTGATTTTGTTATGACTTCTTGTTATATTTTTTTGGACTAGTTTAAATTTTTAGGAATGGGTTGATAGGCGATGAATAGAATTGTAAATAATATATAAAAGTCTCTTACCAAATGTTGAGAAGGGATAATATTCTTCACACCCTATGTTGAATAGCAAAGCTTTTCACTTTTAAATTTTTCTTTTTTTAAATTTCTAATAGCTCTTTAGAGAATGATCAACCACAAGGATTGAATCTGGATCAGAGATTGTCTCTTGGCTCAGATGATGAGGTAGACCTTGTGAAAGAACTTCAGAGTATGTGTTCCAGCAAATCTGAATCTGATATCAGCAAGGTATGTAGTGAATAGATTTGAATGCTATGGTTTCATGCAACTAAAAGATTAATGGCTCATGGGATGTGACATCTTTTGAATTACAGGAGCACGAAGAAACCAGGGAAAAATGTTATTCCTTGAACAGCATTCCCATAAGATGGATCAGCCCTTTTCTTCTGAGGCATCATTGTATAGGCATAAGTGTCATATTCTGTTAAGCATAAGCATATGCCATTAAGTGTTAGTAAACACATTTCAAGAGAATCTAAATCACCAGAAGTTTGGCCATCATTTGGTGATTTTTTTTTTTGTGTGTGTGACCATAATAACTTATAAAGACTATATTCTAAGGCACAGAGAAATTGGGCTCTCCTTTGGTGGAGAATATACCCCCACTACTGAAACCACAGATCTTTGATATTAAGATAAGTTTGAGGACATTAAAAATGAAATTAAGTGAATTTGTTTGGCACCAATAGTAGAGTGTTTGAAAAGTGTTTTGGTGATATAAATATTTTTAACTTTTGGTGTAGAATCTTTTCCATTTTTAAATTCTTAGCTTTATTGTGCAAAAATTTAGTAGAAAATAATAATATATTAAAACTCATTAAATAATGAAAGTTAGCTGCAATAAATGTGACTAATTACTAATGGTAAAAACTAGAAAAGCTTGGTACCTGGCCCAGAGTCAGGAAGCTTCATCTTCATGAGTTGTTATTGGGCCTCAGACCCTAAATAGCTGCGTGACCCAGGACAAATCACTTAACACTGTTTGTCTCAGTATCCTCACTTCTCAAATGAATTGGAGAAGGAAAATGGCAAACTACTCCAGTATCTTTGCCAAGAAAACCCCAAATGGAGTCATGAAGAGATGGATGCAACTGAAAAGCAGAAAAGACTATATGTATCCTGAAAAGGATAAAAAAAATGAAAAAGAATTAGTCAAAATCTGGCATCATTAAAATCAGCCTATCAGAAAAGGTCTTTAAAGCAGGGAGGGAATATAAGTAGTTAAGAGTTGAGATAAAATAACTTCAATTTCCTTATAATAGAGGCATATTATAGTGCAAATTAGAGTTGTTCTTATTGGAAATATTATGTGAGTTCAACCAAAGCGAAAGAATCTAATGAGTAGAAAAACTTTGGGTAAAACCTTGTAATTAATCAACTTTATTGTCTACTAAGTGAATTTTGACATTTTTTATAAATTCTCTTCAGTAGCAGTGTAAGGTGGTGGAGTAGATAAAGCATGGCCCTGGAGTCAGGAGAATCTGAGTTCAAATCTCACCTCAGACACTTACTAGCTGTATGACCATGAGCAAGTCACTTAACACCAGTTGCCTTAAACACCCGGGGCCATCTCCAGTTGTCCTGATGGATATCTTGCCACTAGACCCAGATAGCTCTGGAGGAAAGAGTGAGGTTGGTGACCTTGCACAGTCCTCCTTCACTTAAATCTAATTCATTGCAAGATATGACATCTCTCATGGTTCTCTTCAATAACAAATGACAAACAACAACAGAGTAGTGCAAAGAGGTATGACTTCAGAGTATCTAGGTTCACATCCCAACTCTGATATTTGCTTATCATGTGACTGTGGGCAAGGCATTTAGGGCTCCAGTTTCCTCATCTATAAAATGAAAGATTTGGACTAATTGTTTCTGAGTTCCTTTCTAACTCTAGATCTTTTATATTCCATTTAAATCAGAATCTTCCCATGGAGAATGCCATTTACATAGTCCCTACTTCAATTCATTCCCTCAATTCACATTGAGGCTTAAAGTCATTAAAATAAAATATTAATAGATCTAGATATACTTTATGTATACAGAGCATGCCAAGGGCATTAGGGGATTAGTAATAGTGAGCAGTAATAATGGCTAGCATTTATAAGCACCTACTATGTACCAACCACTGTTCTAGGAACTTCACAAATAATCATTTGATCTTCACAACAATTTTGCAGTTAAAGAAGGGGGGAGGGAGCAATTTAAATGAGTTGCCCAAGGTCACATAGTTAGTAGGTCTTCTTGACCCCAGGCCCAATGCTTTATCCCCTGCACTACCTTGCCAGATCTGGTCAATAACCCTTCTTATAACTCAGCTATTTTATAGTGAGGCATGCATGCTGTATTTACATAAGGGTATGTTTTAACTAAAAGTATATATTTTTTTCCAGATTGCAGATTCCAGGGATGACTTGCGGATATTTGGTTGCTCACAAAATAACCCTGGATTTTCAGCAGCCATTATTAACCCAAGTATGCCAGTGTCACAAAAGGTAAGGAACCCTTTGTCCCTATCCCCCCTGCCACTGTAGGAAACCTTGGGAATGGTTATAAAAGTTATTATTAACTTGGGATCACAATTTTGAAACAGATGATGTATAGACATCTCAAACTCAGCCTGTCCAACACAGAACTCATTATCTTTTCTCTCTAAACCCTCTTCCCATCTTCTCTATTACTGGTAAAGGCATCACCATATTCCCAACCACCCAGATTTATCTGTTTGCCAAAGCTTGTCCTTTTTATCTTCACCATGTTTCTCATGTACATCCTATTCTCCTCCCTCACACAACGCCCCCATAAGGCACTCATCATCTTTGACTTGGGCTAATGCAATAGCTTACTAATTAGTGTCTCTCCACTCTGATCCATTCTCTACTCAACTGCCAAAGAGATTTTCCTAAAGTGCAAGTGTGACCATGTCATACCCCACCCATACACTCAATGAAGCCTAATAGCTGTCTCTTACATCCAGGATTTAATATTAAAGTCTTCTGATATTTAAATCTGTTCACAATCTGGCCCATTCCCACTTTTCCAGTCTTTTAACAATTTAGCACAAACTCCTTAGACCAGCTATGCTAGCCAACTTACTGTTCCTGAGTACAACATTCCATCTCCTGTCTTTGTTCCAGACTGTCTGCCATGCCTGGAATTCTTCCTCATCTTCCTTACTTCTGCCTCTTTGTATCCATGGTTTCCTTTAAAACTCATCTCAAGTCCCGCCTTCTATATGAATTGTTTCTCAGTCCCTCCAGCTTCCAGTGCCTTCACTTCTGAAATTACATTCTATTTACTAGTTATCTACATGTAGTGTCCTCTGTTAGAAAGTGAGCTCATTATGGGCAGGAACTGTTTTCCTCTTACTTTATATCTCCATTACATAGCATAGTACCCAATACATGGTAAGCATATAATCTATACTGGCTGATTGTCTGACCAAAAAAAAAATGTCTTTGTGTGCTTTAGGCAGGAGACTGCAGCAATGCTATGCCATTAGAAACCAACTTGTTAGGAAACATCATTATACAGTAATCACTCGTTGGATGAAGGCTTGAGTTGTGCTTCACTTAGAAAGGAGTAGGCCATTTTACATGTTTTCTTTTGACACAGCAGTGGGAGTGTGGCATAGTAGATAAAGATCTGGTGGCCTTGGAGCTAGTTTTACTTTCTGATACATACAGGCTGAGAGACACTGGACAAGTCACTTAACCTCCAAGTATTCCAGACAATTTTCTAAAATGATAAGTTACAGAGGAGTTCTCAGGATGCATGGGTAGAGGTAGTTAGTTGCCTCTCCTGAAAGTTGCCTATACCAGTGAAATCACAGGTCTCATCCCTAACCATCCAAATCTTTGACTTGATGGCATGCTATATTCATAGTATCTCATAGAAAGGTTGTCATTATAGTCTTAGAGATGCTTGTGAATCTGTAGCATTGGTCTTAAACAAAGACTCTGTTCTGAGAGAATAGAGGATAGGGACAGCACCTGTCATTTCACTGGTGTAGGGAATTCCTAGCAAAAACAACTCCCTCTACCAATGCAGGCCAGCAGCACTAGCACTTTTAGTCCTTTTTGGGGTACTTTTAGTCTTAAATAGTTTAAACAGAAAAAGGTTCATTGACTTGCTCAGGTTATAGTACCAGTACGTAGCAGAGGCAGAATCAGATCCCAGCCCTTCTTGCCTCCAGACCAGTTCTCTATACACTGTTTTCTTAGAAAAAATAACAACCCAACAGTTATGGTATTTAAGTGTAACTTTAATGGTAACAGATGGCAGAGAGAAATTTTCAGGACTAATCAACAGCTATTTCAGTTCTACTTTCGCTCTGAGAGCAGTCTTCAGAGTGGAAAGAGGAGAACGCAGATGACTGAGAGGGAATGGGACCTATAGGTAGTTGAAAGAAATAGATTCATAGTTGGCATGCTTACTTAATTCGTAGATGACTTAGAGTTATAATGGAAGCCATGACATTGGCTTACAAAAAGATATGAGCGAGCAAAAAAAGATATGAGGGAGCAAAAAAAGATATGGTTCTACATGAGTCAGGTCTAACAAGAGAAGACAATATAAATACATATAAAGAATATATACTCCTCAAAGTAATTAACTACATATATGTAAGATGGAATAATAACAAAAATACTACCTGAAGTTTATAGTCCCCTAAGAAACACTTCATATACATCATCTCATTTGATCCTTACCAGAACCCTTTGAGGTAAGTGCTATTATTATCCTTGTTTTTTTTTAAACAGAAGAGGAAACAAAGTTCAGAGTCCCACAACTAGAAAAAAAATCTGTAGTAAGATTCAAAACCTGTTCTTCCTATTTCTAAGTCTAGCAGGGGGCAGGGAGACAGGGAGGAAATTCCATAAAAAAGACTCTGAAAATTACTGAAATTTTTTTTAATTGTATTATGCGTATAGAATGCCCAAGGTTTATTTTGTTAGGCATTGGAAATACAAAGGCAAAAATGGAAGAAGACTTAGAGAGGTCTGGGCAGTCTTCAAAAGAAGAGGTGGCTCCTGAACTAATCATCGAAGAAAGATAAGGATTCCTAAAGGCAGGCTTGAAAAGGAAATCTATTCCATGCCTGGGCCACTGCTTAAGTGAATGCTCTGAGGCAGCAGAAAGATATGAAAGGACACCAATTAAACAAATTAGAAGAATGAAAAAGGAAATGCTATTCACAACTATGGAAAGGGGAAGAGTTCTTGACCAAATTTGAGCTTAGAAGGGGAAGAAAGGGAACAGGCATTTTTTAAACACCTACTTATGTGTCTGGCACAGTGCTGAATACTTTACTAATATCCCATTTAACCTGGACAACAAACCTGGGACGTAGGTGCTATTAATATCCCCATTTTACAGTTGAGGAAACTGAGACAAACCCAAGTTAGTTACTTATTCAGGGTCACACAGCCTGTGAGTATCTGAGGCTGGATTAGAGCTGACAGAGATCATTGAAGATAAAATGAACAATATTGGCTATGTAATATATTTTTTTGGTGAGGCAATTGGGGTTAAGTGATTTGCCCAGGGTGACATACCTAGTAAGTGTTAAGTGTCTGAGGCTAGATTTGAACTCAGGTCCTCCTGAATCCAGGGCCAGTGCTCTATCCACTGCACCACCTAGCTGCCCCATGACTATTTACTATTAAAACATTTTAACACAAAAGAAATACAGCTAAAGTTAGAAATGAGTCATTCATGAAAAAGTCATTGCAGGAAGTTGTTGGGTTTTTAAAAATTTTTCTCTAGTAAAGATTTCATACCCAAATTTTATAAAAGAAACTGATTCAAATATATTAGAACAAGGGCCATTCCCTACTAAACACTCAAAGGATATTTACAAGCAGTTCTTGAAGACATCAAAACTATCAACCACTATATATTTTTAAAATAGTCCAAATCACTAATAATTAAAATAACTTTGAGGTGTCTGTCTTCCCCTCCCCCCAATTAGATTGGCAAAGAAAAGGAAAATGACAATTGTTTGAGACAACTATACTAATGCCTTGTCAATGGAGTTGTGACTTGGTCCAGCCATTCTGGAAAGCAATTTGGAACTCTTCCCCCAACTGCCATATCTCTAAACTGTGCATACTCTTTAACGGCACTACTAGGTGTGGACTCCAAAGAGATCAGAGAAAAAGGAAAAGGTCCCACATGTATAAAAAATATTTGTAGCAGCTTACCTGAGAAAACCTGTATGAAATGATGCAAAGTGTTGTAAGCAGAACCAAAAGAACAATTTATCCAATTGTGAAGTACTACAAATTTAAAGAGAGAATTTTGGCTCTGGTTTATGTTTGTGTGTTTTTGTTTTGGACAATATTTGGTTTTGATGTTTTAGGGACACATTTAATGGAGCTTAAAAAGTCACATGAGGGGCAGCTAGATGGTGCAGTGGATAGAGCACTGGCCCTGGATTTAGGAGGACCTGAGTTCAAATCCAGCCTCAGACACTTTACACACTTACTAGCTGTGTGACCCTGGGCAAGTCACTTAACCCCAATTACCTCACCAAAAAAAGTAAAAGTCACATGGGTTTGTAGATGGAATGATAGACTTTGGAGAGAGAAATAGTGTAGCTGTCATCATTATGTTCTCAGTTGTTTCTTCTTTGGAACATACCATCCTGCTTGTTAGAATTAGGAGAGATTGGAGAATGTGACAAGGACAACAACAAATCCCACACCTAAGAGTGAGATCATTGTTTTCCTTTTATGTTCATTAAATATCTAATTTTAATTTCATTCTCATTCCTTGCCCTTTATTTTTTCCTTCTAATTCCTTATCTCATCTCTTTGTCATTTATGATCTTCCTTCAAGTTTGCTATTTATTCTGATCTTTGTTCTAACACCTTGCCTGGTCTGACTGTAAGCAGACAGTTAATTTAGGAATGATTCCCATGTTAGTAATGAGCTGTTTCCTCTCTATTAAAATATCAATTTCATGTTTGGTTATTTGATATTGCCATATCCAGCCTCTTCTGAACCTTTTCTAGCTGTGTCCATAAGATACAAGGCTTCTGTGTACTCTACAAGACTTTAAGTGCTCTTGTTTGTTACTTCTGACCCCTATATTCCAACACATTTTTACCATCCTCACACACCCACCTACAGTTTTACATTGAAATCACTGAATATCAAAGTGTATATTAATAAATATTAACATGCACGAGCAATGGAGGCTTGAATGAAAACAGGCAAAGTAAGGATTTAAGTAGAATTAACTTTAGGTAGTTTCCATGATTGAGGTACTGGGAAGCTTTTAGATTTGATTACTGGAAGGTTAGATCTTATTTCTGATAGAAACCATGAATGAACATTACACAAAATCACTTGTGGGGGTGTAGCCTTAAGAATCATCCAATATATTTGGATTGTACACTGGGTTTGCCAGTTTCAGTTTACATCCTGTTCCCCATAGGTTACACAAAGAACAATGTGGAGGAGTGTAATCTACCAGGGTATGAATTGCTCATTGGGAGAATAATCATTTATTAATGCTTATCTGTCCTCATAACATCACCATGACTTGAAAAGCACCGTGCTTTCTTACTCCCTCATTAGGCTTGTCACAGTAGGATACAACTGAAATGATTTTAGTGAGTTATTTTTAACATCAGGGTGTGAAAGGGTTTTTTGTTTTGTTTTCTGTTTTGGGGATTTTTTTTTTAGGTAGACTTTTCCTTTTTTTAAATGCTATTTGGTGAGGAGAAATGTGATATTCCATGATATTCAATAATACTTTGTGTTTTTATTTTTGGATAAGCAAAATTTTGACTAAGGGCACAACAAAAATGAAGTGATTTGGACAAAATGATTTAAGAGAATATGAACTTTCCAGAGTTTCTAGTCAGCCTTTAGAATAGATTTAAAGCAACAGTGTTTACATTGCGAAGCTCCATCTAACAAGGGATGGTAACACTTGCTGCTTTTGTAGCATGGAGAAGATACCTTGTATGAAATGTCAACCTGAGGCAGTGGAGAGGAACCTAAGTTCTAGTACAAACTCTGCCCCCAACTTGCTGTGTAACCATAGGCAAGTTTCTTTGAATCCTCCATGTCCTCCCCAGTAAATTAAGGCTGTTAAACTTGATGATTTTTTTTTTGTGGGGCAATGAGGGTTAAGTGACTTGCCCAGGGTCACATAGGTAGTAAGTGTCAAGTGTCTGAGGCTGGATCTGAACTCAGGTCCTCCTGAATCCAGGGCCAGTGCTTTATCCACTGCGCCACCTAGCTGCCCCGGACTTGATGATTTCTAAAGTCCCTTTCAGTTCCATGATTCTATAATCCAAATATAAGCCAACTGGTAGCTTGAGACAGCAATGCCTAAGGTTACAGATTAGTTTGAGACAACTCTTTGTAGACCCTTGATTTCTGCACTGAATACTACAGTGCCCCCCAACACACAGTGCTGAGTGTGGCCAACTCTATGATCTCATTTGACAATCTAACGTGGACATTCCGTGTGTCACAAGTTTCTTTTGAGCTTTATCACTACAATAAGGTATTGTCTGACTAGAATATTTTTGGAAGTGGGCTAACCCTAATGCAATTCAGGACAACTTATTTTTACTTAAGGAAATTTATAATAATGGCCTTTTCACCTGCTAGAAGTCTGTCACTTTACCGTCATGCCTATTTTAAAGGGGAAATTGAAAGAATGTGAACTAAGACAATAGATAATGAACAAATATTCATTGTATTCCTCTCCCTCATTCCCACACCCCCTAAAAGAAATGGTTTTATCCAGAACAGATTACAGCATGGGTTTTTCCCTATGCCTTAGTCCAAGATTTGGAACATATATCATCACCAACCAGCAGGTGGCAAAGTGACTCTCTTTTGTCATTTTTGTGTGTAAGGGAATTAGCTATTATACCTTTGTTTTCCTTTCTTCCAGAAATGGATGTGACTGTAGCTAAACCAGTGTCTTCTTGGTTGAATGTTTCTCTCCCCCCCCCCTTTTCCCTTACTCTTCAGGGACAAAAGACTTGGTTTCATTGAAATTATTTTTTCTTTATGTTCTTGACTTAAAAAATGTTTATGGAAACTCTATTAGATTTCAAAAAAAGGAATACAGTTTCCTTCTCCCCCCTGCTTATAAACCTAGCTTTTTAGGGCTGGAAGAGAACCTTAAAATTCAAATCACAGGATTTTGTTGGGGGCAGGAGGAGTATTGTGAGGATCAAAGGATGGACCATGGACTAAAATAATATTCCACTTCTATTCTCCAGCATCTTCAAGGTTAGTCTTCCAGTTTCCCATTAATTATAACGCCTAGCTCACGTTTCTTTTCTTGACTTCATCTTCAACCATCCTTTTTTATAAGATCGGTATCCCCATTGATTCCCATTCCTGGCTTCATAGGGTCTAAACCTATTCAACTCCAATGATGTCCATGTGCTCTTCGCATTAGCCATTTATGGACATTTATCATTCAGAAATGTTTTGCAACCAAGATAATTGAACTGACATTTCCTATTATTATTATTATTATTATTATTATTATTATTATTATTATTATTTTGCTGGGCAATGAGGGTTAAGTGACTTGTCCAGGGTCACACAGTTAGTAAGTGTCAAATGTCTGAGGCTGGATTTGAACCAGGTCCTCCTGCATCCAGGGCCTGTGCTTTATCCACTGTGCCACCTAGCTGCCCCTGAAATTTCCCTTTAATCACAATATGGTTCCACTATTCTACATTCTCATTCTTAGTATACCTACTCTCTTTTCTCATAGTAACCTTTAGTTCCTTCCTCACTGTATTCTTCAAATTTGTCAATCCTTGGGGCAGCTAAGTGGTGCAATGGATAGAGCACTGGCTTTGGATTCAGGAGGACCTGAGTTCAAATCTGGCCTCAGACACTTGACACTTACTAGCTGTGTGACCCTAGGCAAGTCACTTAACCCCAATTGCCTCACCAAAAAAAAAAAAGAAAGAAAGAAAGAAAAGAAAATTTGTCAATCCTTTTTGGAATTTCTTTGACTCTGTACCTACCTAAATCATGTGTACACCATGGTCAGTATTTACAAAAAATGTCCATGTACTAGCATCCTTGAATCTCTCATACCTTGACCTGACATCCTACCCATTTTGACAGTCCCCATCCATAGGTTGTCATTAGCTTACCTTTTTAGGCTTATTAAACATTATTATTTCCCTTCATGCACTATGATTTAGGCAGTCTGGCCTATTTGCTCTTTTTCTCCTACATAGGAGATAGAATTCTACCTACATTTCTTAACACAGGCTGATACTGAACTCACTCCCTCTTCACCTCTTAGATTGTACCATCTACAAGTTTTGGATGTTTCTGATTTCATAAATATAAATGATTTATAGTAATCATACAATTTTTAAGAGTATGAGGAAGGGAGAGAGTTGGATAAAGTATTGTGGACAGAAAGCCTGCCTCAAGGTTAGGAAGTCCTGCTTCTAAATCCCATACACCAGCTGTGTGACTCTGCCCAAAGTTCTTTACCCTTCCAATGCCCCTAAGCAAATCTCTCAGACTATAAAGGACAGAGCAGAATGTGAGCTCCTTGTTTTGCCTGTTTGTGTTCTTCGTGCTTCACACAGTGATTTTTCCCATAGTAAACACTTAAGATAGTTTTTCATTCATTCATTAGCAGGAGCTTCCTCATTTAGCATGCTCTCCACTAATAAAATCAGAAGTTCAAAGGATGAAGGAAACATTGGATTTAGAATCAGAAGACAAATTTATATCTCAGCTCTGCCACAAATCTCTGTGACCTTGAACTAGTTACTAACTCTCTGGGCCTCAATTTCCTCATCTCCAAAATGAAGAGGTTAGTCTGTATCAGTGCTATCAAATAGAAATAGATACATGAGGGTCACATATTAACATAGAAAACCACAAATTACAATGAACCCCACATTGTATTATTTATTTACTTATGTTTGTTTGTTTATTGTATTAAACATCTCAATTACATTTTCATCTGGTTCCAGATGCATTTGGGAATTTTGCTGGCCTCAAGTTTGAAACGTCTGATCTAGACCAGGGCTTCTTAAACTTTTTCCACTCATGACTCATTTTCACCCAAGAAATTTTTATGTGACCCTGGGTATACAGATATATGATATAGGTATATAAATCAGACATTTACTGCCAAATTTTTCTCAACCCCACAGGGGGTCTCAACCCACAGTTTAAGAAGCTTTGATCTAGGGGACCTCTAAGATTCCTCCTGGCTCAATCTATGATTTTGTGGTTCTAACATTTAGGTCTTAGGTCTATCAGGAATTGTAAGAAGCATTGTTATTTAACTCTCCCATTTCTGTGTTTTCTAATGATCCATCATTCCTGAAAGAATAATTCCAAATGTGTTTTACTTTACACTACTTAGTTCTCCTTCATGTTAAATGGACAGTGCACCAGTCATATTCCAAACTCTTTTTAACTGCTGCTGTCCCTCACTTACAGAGGCCTCCCAGTCTATTGAGTACCAATAGAACAAGGGATTCTGCAAAACAGAAGTGAGAATCTATTCCAGGCACAGGGAGTGACAGCCTTTTACTCACCATTTATGTTCAGACCTTATGAATCTGACTCAGGAATATACATTATACTAGCCTTGGAGCCAGTCATTTGACAAAAAAAGGCATGCCTAACCAGTGGATAGCCTCAGTGTTACATTGTCCCCATGTACAATGCCTTTTGGGTAGACCCTCTGTAGAGAATATGGACACGAATTATCCAGGAGTGGAAGGATTGGATGGGTTGTTGAAACATGCTCCAGCAGAGGGAATACCTACATTGAAGAGATCATAGATC
The DNA here is from genome assembly GCF_019393635.1 of Dromiciops gliroides. Lineage (NCBI taxonomy): Eukaryota > Metazoa > Chordata > Mammalia > Microbiotheria > Microbiotheriidae > Dromiciops > Dromiciops gliroides. The sequence continues at coordinate 131,085,166 of NC_057865.1, forward strand.
CATTGAAAGAAGGGGATTGTCACATGCTTTCTTTTATACAAACGGTTTCTGCCCTGAGGAATAATATGCACAGACTGCACAGAGCACTTATTTTCCTTTCTTTGAGACATTTCCTTGTCATCACCCATACCAATTTCCTAAGGACATATAAAGATAATGTCAGGATTCTTTACTCAAGACTCACCATGTTTCCTCCCTGTTGCTCCCAGTGATGAACACCCACTTCAGTCTGTCATTTTGCAGCCCATACTATTTTCAAAGTTTTTCATAATCAGTTTTATTTGCTGCTTTCCCCAATAGAATTGCAAGTTGGGTTGATATTTCTAAGTCCAATAGGCTAGTTCCATCTTAAGAAGCTGTAATTTCTTATGGGAATTCAAGCGTGGAAGGGATTTAAGTAGTCTCCGTTTCTGTACCATCTGTTTTTCCATAATGCCTTAGCAGATGGGTCATTCCCTTCACTTTAACTTTATTATTCACTGTGTCCAGATAATCACAAGACCCATAATAATTACCTCCTTTCAGATATTTTCACTGCTATGACTTCCCATAATGTCTGCATGCAAAATAAAACCTCTACAACAAATCAATTCCCTTTTTCATTCAGCTAGTCTGGTTTTTTTTTTTTTACAGATGTTTGAGAAACATTCAGAAAAACTTACAAGTCGTGTTCTGTGCTGTTCAGGGAGTTATAGTGGAATGAAGTAATGAATACCATCCTTTAAAAAAAACTTCAATGCAATGGGTATCTGGCATTTTATATTACATAGTTCTTGCCTTTATGTTTATAAATATGTCTTTGTGGCCATATAAACACATCAAATAGTGCTAAAACACTTCATTTACCACATTATTTCATGTCCAAAGTCAGTTTTTTCCTGTAGTTACAACACATATCAGAGAGCATCCCAGTTACACCCTGGCCAACTTTGCTCTATGTTAGCAGAAGTATGTTGAAGCAATGTACTATGACGGAGAGAGCAATGGATGTAAAGTCTAACAATTTGGGTAAATTCTTTGGTTTCTTTATCTGTAAAAATGAGAGGGTGGGATTAGATTATCTCTAAGGACCTCTGGAGATCCAAACCTATGATTTTATTTTCTCATATGAACCTAAAAAGCCAGGGTATAGTTCTGTTCCTCCAAAATGGTAATTTAGCCTCAGTGCATTTTGTTCTACTCATAAAGGCCCTATTACTTTTTGTCTTAAGCACTTCAAATAAAACTTTCTTTTATAATCACTTCCTAATTTACAAAAAGGTAAAATGTTGAGATATTTGGCATTGTTATTTATAAATTACTCTACCCATTATCAAACCTTATGTTGTTTATGGTTTATCTGTGTCCTTATTGATTTGCAAGTTCCGTCCAGTGATGGGAATAGCAACCCATCTTCCTTGACTCTTATCTGTATTCTTGGTAAAGTTCATCAATGGAGATCATGCCAGAAGTACTTCTCTCCAAATCTTGCAAGTGGTTATGGAACACTCTGGTTGTATACTTTGTCATCCTTTGCTCTTGTCATGGGACCAGCCTATCTTGTCTTCCAGTTGAGTGTGTGTGTGTGTGTGTGTGTGCTGTATATCTCTATATAGTAATGCCGATAAAATATTAGTAATACAAAGATGGAACTTTACTTTCATGGAAAGCTTAAGGTCAATAAAAACTATACGATTTCCTAAAAATAATCTGACCCACTTTGCCCGTCATTTTCAACTCTGAGGCCAACTCATTCTCCATCAGTACTCTCTCCACATATACATATTTGGGCATTAGGTATTATTCATCCCTTTTGGGATGGAGAGGTTGAATTCCTTGGAATGATTATAGATTTCTCCCAAAATCTCTGCAATGTCCTGAAGCTTGATGTAACCAATGAGGTATTAGCTACAAAAGAAGCATCTGGAAGATCTCACATAGGGACTCCCTCCTTGATTTTTAATCTGTGCTGGATTTTCTCCATCACACTGGCCCATATCTTTGGTACATATACATCTTCCTATTCTGTGCCTTGCATCAGAGGATTATTGAACAGGGTAATTTCTGTTACATCTTCAAGGAAAGTCTGGATTATCTTGATCTTTAGATGGGAGATAACCTTGCTATAGAAGACTCTTTTGTCCTATGAAATCAAGGTGGAATTTTTTTTGCTTGTTTTTTGTAATTAACAAAAAATAAGCACAATGAGATTTTATATTCTCTACCTCTTTACATTAATTGTGAAGTGGTAAAGATATGATCCATTGTTGAATATTTCTTACAACTGATTACTTGTTCCCTACTAACATCCTCATCAAAGTTGCCCTTAATTAATGTGTATGTGTGTGTGTGTGTGTGTGTATATATACATATATGTATATATAAAATTTTCATGAAGAGTCTATATGAATGGAAGAATAAGTATATTAATTGCTAATCAATCAGTAGTCAATTTTTTTTCTTAATGAGATCCAAGATTTTTTTCTACATGCCTTTAGTATCTTATCCTCCTTTAGATACATTTGTCACTTAACACCTTCATCTCAAGCATGGTTCTCCATATAGCAAAACAATTTAACCTTGAATTATTTTTAAAAGTTATCAAAAATAAAAAATTAGCTATGGACAACAGAAATGACAATAGTAACGCTAATAATTTCATCCCAAAGTTAAACTTTCACAACAAGGTCACCAAAAGAGGCCAGACAGTACTTTAGTCCGTAAATTTCCTTCACAGAAATAGATGACTGATAACAACAATACTACCTAAGAATATAAACTCAACTGTAATCTTATAAGGATGATAGATAATTATTAGTAGAACTGACTCATAAAGCAGACAGCAATGGAAGGTAAAACAAGTTTAAAGAAAGTGTAGCAAGATATCCAACTAAGAAAAGCCATCCCAAGGGCAATCAAGAAGAAAAACAAAAAGAGAACTACGAACATAAGAAAAATAGAAAATATTTACAAACTTTTCCTCACGAATAGTGGTTGTGACCAGACTTGGATTCTCACATTACAGTCTCATAGGTACCTAAAGAAAATTGACATTAAAAAAAAACACAACAACAACAAAGAAGAGAGAAACAGACAAATTGGACCGAGTATGTTAATAACTATCATCAATAAATTTATACCAGAATCTGCCAAATTTTCTTAGCACATATGTCTCCATTTTGTCCATAAGGATAACATGAGAGATTTTACCAAATGCTATACTGAAACCTAGGCAGGTCTAAAGGTGGGAAGGGACATCAAAGGTCAGTCATATAGTACAACGCCCTAGTTATACAAATGAGGAAACTGAAGCCCAAAATGATTATAACTTAACCAGGGTCATGAGGATAGTACATGAGAACTGATAGTTGAACTTAGTTCTCCTGACTCCAAATCCATTGTTTGTTTGGTTTCCTTACTGCACTAAGCCACATTAAAAAAAAATACTAAGAACTCAAATTTATAGGGAATTCCCTGAGAGAATGGAAAGTATTTCTCTAGTGAACCCCTGTTTTGTTTCCCCCACTAACTGCCAGTGATCAGCAAAATAATTCCATTTAATTTAATCTTTTACAATAGGATGTGTACTTCAAAAGTATAGAAAGATCAGAAATAATCGTCTTTCCTACCTCTAGTACCCAGGGGCACACTATCTGCTACACAGCTCAGTCTCTGGGAGTGTGAGGCCCCAGTACACAACGTGTAGGGGCTTGTCTATGCTAGAATTGGGCCTTTTGTACTCATAGGGTCCTCCTGGAACAATTCTCCACCTACATAGCTTCTGTACTGATTATCTGATTGAATCATCTAAAAATTAACCCTGATGTTACCTGGAGGGCTGTTTTGTTATTGGATCCACTAGAGCAAAGAGCCATTTGGGGGGCACTTTGTTTTAGGCCCTAAATATATAGCTGGGTTTGTTGTTGTTGTTGTTGTTTTCCCAGTGTACATTGTCCTCAGCTTTTTGAGATAATTTTTGCATACGGTTTCATTTGTTGATTCACTGAATGTTTATGTACTGCTGTTTGCTGTATTACTGAATTCTTTATAGGTGGATAGAGTGCCAGGCCTGTATTCAGGAAGACTTGAGTTGAAATCGGGCTTTAGACAGTTATTAGCTGTGTAACCCTGGGCAAGTCACCTAATCCTGTTTGCCTCAGTTTCTTCATCTGTAAAAATAAGCTGGAGAAGGAAATGAAAAACCACTCCAGTATCTTTGCCAAGAAAACCCCAAATGGGGTCATGAAGAGTCAGACACAACTAAACAGTAACAGTGAGAAGTGTAGACATTCCATTGCACAAATGCTAGTATTGCTAGCTCTAGCTGTTTAGTGGACCTTTTTCCCTCATCATGCAGTGTGGATCATCATATTCTTCCACTACCCAACCTTCTGACAGGTCAGGATTCCGTACTGCTGCCTCTTAAGATCCTCTTTCTTCTTTATGTTTACCTTGAAGCTTTTCTATTTTTTCAAGAAACACTTCATTCTCTCTGAGAAAGTGGTGATATCCTCCTTTAAACTTTTACTTCCTCTCCTGTGACATGGTGTATGCATAGGAGTTACTTGGCAGTAGCTGAAAGACAAACATCAGATCACACGATGGTGGATTTGGAGCTAAGGGGACCTTCATTTTACAGATTCCATCTTCTATTCTAAACAAGTCACTGCCACACAGTTCTAGCCTCTGTGGTGGCTGGAGTTCTCCCGTGTTCCTTTTTGTTAGCACTTGTTTCCAAACTCTCAGAACAGACACTGCCTAAGGGAGACTTTATTCCCAGCAGTCTTGACACCTTTTCGTGCTAGGGAAGGCTAGTTTGATCAGCTATTTTTGCTTCACCATTAATACCTTCCTAACAAAGTCCCAAAACAAATAGTAGCTGGTCATAGCTGGTGTCTGTGAGTATACACCTTATTAACTGATAGGCATTGATCTAGAGCTACTGGCTATCTCAGAGAAAGACCTAGTACAACTACCTCATTTTAAAGAGAAGGACACTGAGGCCCAGGGAAATCAAATCACTTGCCCAAGGTCCCACAAGTAGTGAGAGGGGTAAGATTTGAAACCAGGTGCTCTGTTTCCCCCATTCCCACCCCCAGCTGAATTCAATAGCCTGTCGCTTTCTAAAGTCGATCCAGTCTTTCTGCTTTTTTTTTTTCCTGTATCCCACAATATCTTACCTAACATCCCTTGATTTATACTCTCTCAGTATTGGTAGTCCCTTTAAGATTTTTTTTTAATTTCACTGGACCTTGACCCTACCTCTGTGATTCTGGGTAAATCACTTTGCCTTCTTAGGTCTCAGTTTTCTTAACTATAAAATAAGGGGGAGGAGGGGAGGAGCAGTGTAAGTAAGGTAGCACTAGATTATTTATAAGGTTTTTATAGCTCTAAACCCTATGATCTTCAATAGTCTTCTCTCTTTAAAGTCACAGCTACTAAAGACTGGGAGCTTTGTCTTCCATGAGTGATCTTTGGACTCCTCTTTCCTCAGTGAGAATTACTCAGCAGTCTTACTGTGCATGGAAGTTATTAGGTATTTTACTATGCATAAAAAATTGTTTTACATGCAAGACACAGAAAATGCTTCCAAGATAATTGATTTTTAAACTCTTTTATATGATGGACCTCTTTGGTAGTCTGGTAAATCCTGGATTCCTTTTTAAACATTTTTAAGTGTATAAAGTAAAATACATAGATTACAACAAATATGAAATGGTTATCAAAGTATTTATAAAAACAACAGTCTCCAGACTAAGAACCTCTGCTCTAGATAAAAGGAGAGCATATAGTTGTGTCTATAACTAAATTACTTTTAATTATTAGAAGCTAAAAATCAGGGCAGATGGGTGGCGCAGTGGATAAAGCACCGGCCCTGGATTCAGGAGGACCTGAGTTCAAATCCAGCCTCGGACACTTGACACATAGTAGCTATGTGACCCTGTCATTTAACCCCAATTGCCTCAAAAAAGAAAAAAGCTAAAAATCATTTTTTAGAGTAGAATTCCTTTTAACCAGAGGCTCACCTTTCCTCTGACTAAAGCATTTCACTTGGAATATGTTCATTTTTGCTGCAGTGGCCCTAAGGGTTCACAGAAATAGCTTTTGCTATAACATATAAATGTACAATAAGAAAAACCCTGCACCCAACCTTCCATATCATTAAAACACTAGACTTTTAACCAGATCATAAGATTTAGAGCTGGAAGTACCTTAGAGATCAAGTGTCAAAGACTCATTTTAGGGATGAGGAAACCGAGTCCCAAAGATGATGAATAACATGTTCAAATCACCTGGGCAAGAGCAAAAAAGTGGGGATGAAGTACCTTGGGTAAGTCTTTGGACTTTTTATTTTTCATCTCAACTACTGATTGTGAAATCAGTTATCTTAAGTTTTATTTGGGCAAAGGAATTCAGTGTGTTGTTCATTTCTGCTTTATAAAGCTACCTAATACTTCCATTATCTGTAATTTCTAGATGTTTTATCCAGTGAGGCAGATCACACCTCCTATATAACTTAATTTAGTGTAACATGTCTGCTTTACAAATGATACTAAGACTGGAAAATAAATGCTCTTGCCATCTTAACTGCACATACAAAAGTTGCTAGCTACCCCTGGGGTGGGTATCATGAAAAGGACTAGGGTGAAAATGAAGAAGCCTCCTTCTTTTCCTTGAAATTGACACACAACAATGGAAGCCTCCCTCTTTTATTTGGAATTTCTTGGATCCTAAGCAAAACTAGACACCAACTGGCTTAGTCAGTTGACTCTTGCCTCCCTCAGTGTGCTGAATCTTCTCACAGTACTGGAGAGCAATTTCCCTTTCATTACCCTTAGGTAAAGACATCCTGGGCTTTTGCAAGGCTTTGCAAGACTTTTTAGATACCTTTAGGTTTGATGTTTTTTTTTTTAATTAATATTCCCAACCTGTTGTCAAAGTGCCAGAGAAGTTCCTCCTCAACTCATACTTGTATTTCTGCAGCTAATTTTTATCTACCAGGAATGCACTTCCTTCCTGGCTCCCCTTATCTAATTCCTGGCATCCAAAGGCAAGTTTTAGCTGTGTAAGAAGGACCTCGACCACGTTGGGCAGCAGTGGTTCTCTACCTTTCCTGAGGTCCTATAGTATGATCCAGTCTAGTGCTTCATTGTCTCTAATTATTCCTTTGTATTAATTTGGCTTCTCTATCTGGATTGTAAACTTCTTGGGGGAAAGCATTTGCCTTATTCTTGATTTAGGAGCATCCTTTACAATACTTATGACAGTACTGGACTCTCTATTTTGGTTGACAAAAACTTTTCTGTTTTATTTTTTGTTCCCTGTCAAAGAGATAAGAGATGTAAGTATCCTAGTGTCTACCCTTAGATCTTTTCCCCTTCCCTTCTGGATCTGCCATAACTGATCTCTCCATCTCAGCTATCCAATAAGTCAGGTCAGCCCTCAGGAGCTTTCCGGTTAAATGTTCATGCCAGCTCACATTTCTAATTGTGTGAGTTTGGGTAAGGTCAGGACCCAACTTTTTCCAGAAGTTTGATGTAAGCTGGTTATTTTCCTTGGCTGGTCTCATAATTGAAGGAAGAGCTGGGATGACAAGTGTTGAATGACTTCCCCTTTGATGGAAGATACATAGTTGTGGGAATATAGCTGCCTTTCCCCTTAGTTTGGAAGCTGCTGAGCCTAGCTTTTACTGTTTCAGCAAAATGAAACATTTCTTATCATGACTTCTTTTCCATAGCATTTTAAGATTTACAAAATATTTTACATATGTTATCTCATTTGATCCTCAAACTCTGGGAGGTATGCACTCTTATTCCTATTTTATAGATTAAGTGACTTGTTCATGGTCACACAGCTAGTAATTGTCTGAGACAGGAAAAATGCATTATACATAAGAAGTACTTAATATTTATTTAATTCGAAAGTTACAGAAACCACACATGAAACTGGAGAAAAAAAAAGCAAATGTGTTTATAAATTTTTTAAATGAGCTTTACTATACCTCGCCCCGTATGGATAAGCCCTCTCCAAAATATCTCTAACAGATCATTCAGGAATTTCTGGAGTATTTCTGGTGATGTGGTGCTTACCTCCTTGATTTATAATCAGTTCTAATGGTTAGAAATTCATTCAGTAGGGGGCAGCTAGGTAGCATAATGGATAAAGCAGTGGCCCTCGATTCAGGAGGACCTGAGTTCAAATCCAACCTCAGACACTTGACACTTACTTGCTGTGTGATCCTGGGCAAGTCACTTAACCCTCATTGCTCAGCAAAAACAAAAACAAAAAAGACAAAAAACAACCCACCAGAAATTCATTCAGTAAACATTTTTAAGCATCTGCTATGGGCACCGAGTTGGGCACTAAGTATACAAAGACAAATGAAATAGCCCTTACTCTCAAAAAGCTCATATTCTATTGGGAGGTAACAGATGCAAATAAGTAAATTTAAATATATGCCATATAAAATAGAAAGTCATTTGCAGAGGCACTAGTTGCAGTGGGAAATCCAAAAAGATCCTCATGCAGGTTATGACACTCTAGCAGAGCCTTGAAGGAAGTTGGGGTTTCTACCAGGGGGTTGAATTTTAAAAAAAACAAACAAACCTGTGCATTTATGCCCCGGAGCAACAGCCTGTAAAAGGCCTGGAGAAAGGAGAGACATTTGTACAAAAAAAGCCATTAGCCATTCCTCTGGAATGCAGAGTGTAAAAGGGATTAATGGGCTCTAAGTGTGAAAAGGGAAGCTGGAGCCAGTTTAGAAGGGCTTTCAATGTCAAACACAGGATTGTTTATTTTATATTGGAGGCAATCCGCAGCTTCCCCAGTAACTAAATTACATGGTCAGACCTGTAGTTTGAGAATATCACTCTGCCAGCTATATTGGGGAAGGAAGAGAAATTTGAGGTAGAGGTACCAGTTAAAAGGCTACTGCAGTAGTCCAGGCAAGTCATGATGAGGGGCTCAGCTAGGAAAGTTAGGGAAACTAAGGAGACAGATGCAAGAAATGTTATGGACATGGGTATAAGTATGCGTTGAATGTGGAGCATGTTCGTGCCCCATGCATATGTTATGGTAGGTTCAAGAATACTGGGCTTCTGATTTGATATGGAGAGGGAATGAATGAGGCACAGGGAGGTATGGAGGATGGTTTGGAGTATGGAAGCTGGGGTTTTGGAAGGATGATGGTACCCTCAACAGAAATAAAAATGTTAGAAAGAAGGTTTCCAGGGGAAAGATGAGTTCTCTTTTAGATGACTTGAGTTTAAGATGTCAGTGGGATCTCTGGTTTGAAATATCCATCGGGAAAGACATTAGGGCTGGATATATGCACCAGGGATAAATTCCAACTTAGAGAGTTGTTCGGAAAGAGAGGCCTTGTGGCAGTGAGGACTGTATTGGGGTTATATAATGTAAATGTTTAGTAGATCCAATCAGGATGATTTGGGTTTCTTCTAGTACCATTAAGCAACATACCAGTAAGAGCTGAAGAAGCAAATGGTAAGAGTAATCCAGGGTGAGGGTTTGGCAAGGCATGACTGAGTGATAAGACAAAGTTACAACATGGTTTGAGTACAGAGGGCAATGTATGATTGAACTTTAGTATATAATTGAAGATTGGAAGGGGAAGAGAAGGAAGCCAGAGCAGAGGTGGAGAGCAGAGACTGGAACAGTGCTGAAAGTTAGAGGAAGTAGATGTCATGGTGAGGACAAAAATTTGTTAAACAGGAGTAAGAGACAGAGAGATGGATGGATAGGAGGTTATAGTTAGAAGAAATTTCGAGTTCTTAATCCTGGAAGTGGAAGATTTACAGACTGTGGTGAGAACAAATTTATGACTGTTCCTGTGTGTGGCTGAAGGGGAGTGAAGGATTAGGTGAAGGAAGATGAAGAAGTTGATGAACCGGAAGTCCAGAGTGCTTGAGGAGACATTAACATGAAAACCGATATCCTCGAGTCTTTGGGCAGGGGTTGGGATGGAGAGGAAGATTCTGATCCAGGTCCTAAACTCCATGACTACTCTCTGAATAATTCCACTTCACTAGAAACTTGGACAAGAGAGAGAGATTGTTCAGTGATGGCAACTGAGGATCTAGAAGTGGCAATGGAGGGAAAGGAACACTCCTTCCCTTACTCTAGGTCCAGTGTATTGAGGTGGCATGAATGCCACCAGGACAGGACAGAGTGAGCAGAGAAGTAATGTCTTCTGTGGGAGTTGAGTCTTTATAAATGTGAGGCAATGGAAGATGTGCAAGAAGGAAAGGGCTAGGATAAAGAGAAATTTAATAATGGAATGGAAGTGGGGAGCAGAGTTAGATGGAACCTGCGAAGAGGTATGGCTGCCATGGTTATGGATAAGAGTGGCAGGAAGGGAAGGGGGTGGTTTTCATTTCAATAGCCAGCAGTTCTGTATTGTGGGGTGGGGGGGGGGTGCGCTACTGCAGCCCTATTCATAGATGAGGTTATCCAGTATCTCTGACTCTGGTCATGGGCTGGTTTTAGGAAGCCAGTGTCTAGGGCCTCAGCCTCTGATCAGGGGCTCAGTCTAATCCAGTTTGCCTTCTTGTAACTTCCATCCATTAGTAGTAATTCTGTTGTATGAAGCTCCCATCATTCCAATAACCCCATATTGACACCCCTTCAAGAGGAAGTTTCAAGTAGTCAAACACTGAATTTGGATTCTGTAAGACAGGGATTCAAATACTGCCTCCAACACTCAATAACTGTATGACATCAGTCATCACTTAAGCTTTCTGGGGCCTTAGTTCCTTCATCTATGAAATGATTTGCTCAGGGTTACCCAGCTAGAAAGGGCCTGAGGCCATATTTAAATTCATTCAGGAAGAGGAGGCTTCCTTGATCCAGGACCTGTACTCTATCCACTGCTCTACCTAGCTGCTCCTGGAATGTGATAGCCATTTTCAAATATATTTAAGGTAACACAACTTTATCACATAATCTGTGCCAGTTTTCTTTTATTCTGCTCTCTGGAGAATGGGAATATTAAAAGAGGGATTGAATTTCTTCTTTGTAGCTCTCATGATAAGGCCTTTCTGGAGACTAGGAAAAATGTTGGACCAGTCACATAGCAAGTTAGCGATGATCCTTGCATGGCCTGGGAGTTGTGTTAAGTTGGTTTCCACCCAAATTGAAGGATACTTGTGTATGGTCCTTAGGATGGTGGGTGAACCTCTTGTAGTACATTTATGGGAGAATGTGAGAAAAAGTAGAGGATGGGTAGGCACAGACTGGTTGGGACCTGTATCACAGGAGCGTCATAATAGGTTTAGATCTAGAAGGGATGGTATAATCTCATTTTACAGATGAAGAAACTGAGACCCCACAGAGCTTAAATTCAAATCTGGTCTCAGACACACACTAGCTGTGTGACCCTGGGCAAGTCACTTCACCCCATTTACCTGAATTCCTCATCTGTAAAATGAGCTGGAGAAGGAAATGGCAAACCACTCCAGGATCTTTGCTAAGAAAACCCCATATGAGGTCACAAAGAGTCAGACAGGACTGAGAAACAACTGAACAACAACGTGGTGTTCTCTACAGACCCAACATCCCCAATCCATCATATGGAATGTATTCTAAAACCTTCACCATCACATTTGTGCCCCTTTCTACAAACTCCAACTTAGCACTCCCTTAAAATAGTTCCCAGAACTGAACACAACACTCCATGTCATGGGACCAGCAAAGACTATCACTTCCCTTGACCTGCCAGTAGATCTTAGTCCTTGTTAGTCATATAGCTTTGGATAAGTCATTTGTATCACCTGTGATAAGTGTCATTGGCTATAACTAGGAATTATAAATATGTGCCCTGCCTACTTCACAGGATAGCTGTGAGGGGGAAAATGAGAAAATGTTTATAAAAAATGCTTTAGAAACCTCTTAAGTTTCTGTAGAAACAGATTATCATTATCTCCTTTGAACTTTGAAACTCAATTGGCCAGATTTGGCAAGAGATTGAGAGCAATAATGCACTTTCGTATTACAACAGCTGCCCAATTTTCACAACTTTATGCCTCCTAGAAGATAATGTCTATCTTGAGTATTGTTCTGAAAGCTGTTTATTTGCATGGGGTGTGCTCCTTCTGGGCAAAGTGCCTACTTTAGCCAAAGTACTCCACACTAGGTATGACCTTCTTCCTAGATTTACAGTCTGAAGGCCACCCACTCATCACCTCCTGGGCCCTGCCCTGGAGAGGAACTCTGACATTACAGTGAGCATAGCCTAACCAGGGCCTACTCTAAAACCATTCCCTTAGAGGACTGTGCAAACTGGACTGTCTTTCCCCCTCTCCCGCCCCCCCCACACCCCTTGTCTATGGGGGAACACATTTTAAGGACTGATAGAACTTCCAGATAAATGCATTTTCCTTTTCTTCAGGAGAAATCGCCCTGATTGTTTTTCCTTTTTTGAATCAGAGATTGATAATAATGGCTAATATTTATGTACCACTGACATTTGCAAAGAAATAGATATACATATGCATGTATATATCTCATTGGAGTCTCCCAGTAATCTTGTGACATTTTACAGATGAAGAAACTGAGTCAGAGAGAGGTTCAATGACTTGCCCAGTAGGGTCATTCAGCCACCTCAGATATTCCAAGTCCAGCAACCTATCCACTTTGCCACCTAGTGTTGGGAGAAACCTCAGAGGACTTTTAGTTTAACCACCTCATTTTACAGATGAGGAAATTAAGGCCCCTGGCAGTAAAACGCTTGGCCTAGAGTAACACATGTAGTAACTGGATCACGGGCAGGATACCCATGTTCCTGATGCCAAAGCCAGTGTTTTTTTCTATTGTATAATGTGGTACTCTTGAGGCACATAGTAGGTGTCTCCAGCTTGAGGCATGGGGCTTCCCCTAGGAAACAGGACAATTCTTATTCACATCAGACTCTGATTCCTTAGTCTGGACAGTTTGCCCACCATGATGTTTTGAATAGACATATCCAAACTCAATTTTCACTTAAAACTAAGTGTCCAGAAAATTGGCCAATCAACAAACAAACATTTATTAAGCTTCTATATAATAGATACTGTGCTAAATGGTGGAGATTCATAAACTGAAATAAAACAGCCCCAACCTTCAAGGAGCTCTCATAGGGACCTATGTGAAACTTGCCACCTATTTCACAGAATAGGAGAACCACCACCAAACAATATTCCTGATATTCATCAGCTGAAGAAAGAAGTACCTCCTTTAAGATAGCAATTTACTTTCACAATACAGTGAACATAAAAAGCCCAGGTTCCATTCTGTCAAAAGCTTCCTTGGTAGTGATGAGCTGGGTTAGGAGAATTGCATTGCAAACAATATAGGAAGAAGAGAGCAATACAAAAAGTCTGCTAAGCAGCACAGTGGATAGAGCACTGGTCTTGGAGTCAGGAAAATCTGAGATAAAAGCTGGCCTCAGACAAATTATTAGCAGCATGACCCTGGGCAAACCTGTTTGCTTCAATTTTCTTAACTCTAAAATGGGGCATACAGCAGCACTTACCTCCAAGGGTTGCTGTAAAGACAAAATGAAATAATATCTGTAAGGTGCTTAGCACAGTGCCTGGCACATATTAGGTGTTTAATAAATACTTGCATGGGACAGGGGTGTCATCTATGTATCTATATCTATCTATATTTATATACTTACAAAGCAGTGCCTCCAAAAGAGAATGTATTTATAACTTAGTTGAGATATGCAAATGCAAGCTCTGTATCAGTTGAAACAGTCTAAGGTTGGCATCCCAACTGAGGCCATTTACATAAAGAAAACAAGAAAGAACCCTACCTCTGCAAGTGATCTCAGAAAGAGCACCCCCTCCCCCCCATCATTCAGGATTACATATGTCTGGCACTCAGAATCACAGAGCTGAACAAGAACTGAGAGATCTAGGCCAACCCTTTCATTTTACCAATGAGGATATGGGGGCTCAGGAAAGTGATTTGCCCAAAGCCAGGATTTAAATGTAGACCTTCCTATTGCAAGGTCCATTAGTCAGTGAGGATCACTAAGAACTCAAAACAGAAGGTCACTGACTTTCTATCACTGAAGAACTTTTTACTATAGCACAAGTGAGCTAATACATGTAAAATTCACTTGTCCAATCATAAGAATTTTGAGCTGGAAGGGACCTTCAATCAATCAAGAGGTAATTATTTATTAATTGCTTACTATAAGCCAGGCACAGTGGTAGGTGCTAGGAAGACAAATAGCCAGGGCAGCTAGGTGGCACAGTGAATTGAGTACCACCCCTGGAGTCAGGAGAACCCAAGTTCAAATCTCGGCTAAAACACTTACTAGCTGTGTGACCTTGGGCAAGTCACTTAATCCTAATTGCCTACTCCCCAGCCTATCTTCCCCCCCCAAAAAAAAGAGACAAATAGAAAACAGTGCCTGCCCTTATGGAATTTACATTATTTTGAGGAGGTGAGGGGAAAAGATGATCTTTCAGAGCATTTCATTCCCTCATTTTACAGATGAGGGAATAAGAGAGATTAAAAGATATTCAAGGTTACAACTATTTGCCTAGGAATGGGCAGACTAGAAGACCTAAAGGGATTTCTCCAGAATCTGAGGCTCTTTGAAGCTCAGAATAGCAGGTGTATTAATATCCTAAATGGAACTGATTATCTTCCTCAATAAGGCCACCCCTTCTCCAAACTTCTCACTCTCTTTTGTGGTCATCACCAACCTCCTCATCAACGAGATTCATAATCTCTTCTTACTCACTTCCCTCTTCCTCATTGACTCCATAACCAGCCAGGTACAACTTGTTGATTCTTCTTCCTCCACATTTCTTTCATCTCTTTCCTCTCCACTAACACTGCATTCACTAGAAGCAGTTAGGTAGAATAGTGCAAAGAACATTGCGACTGGAGTCAGTAAGACTTCAGTTCAAATCTGGCCTCAAACATCTAGTAGCTATGTAACTTTAACCTATCCTCTGCCTCAGTTTCCTCAGCTGTAACATGGGGATAATAATGGCACCTCCCCCTAGGGTTGTTGTGAGGGCAAAATGAGATAATGTATAAAGTGCTTATAGCACAGTGCTTGGCACATAGTAAGTGCTTAATAAATACTTGTTTCCTTCCTCCTTCAGCCAGTCTAACCATGTCTTTCTTAAACCACTGTAATAGCCTATTACTGCTTTTCCTGCTTTACTTCTTTTTTAACCTTCCAGTCCAAGCTTGATGCAGCTACCAAAATATCCTTCCTATCACAGAGATCAGTTCTGAACACGTCACTACCTATTCAAATTCTTTTAATGGCTCTTTTTGGTTTCTTTGATAAAATACCACCTCATCAGCACAGCATTCAAGCCCTTCCATAATCCATATTATGTTTCTAGCCTATTCCATTCAAGAGTTCTATATTTCAACCAAACTAGACTACTAGTCATTCCCCAGATTGATCATTCTGTCTCCCACCTGTATGCATTTGTATAGACCATTGTCCATGCAGAGCATGCACTCCATTATTTCTGCCTCTTAATATTTATCTCTCTCAGGCTCAGCTTGGGTGTCAGTGCCTCCTCGAAGTGTTCTCCCCTCTAGTTATATCCGGATCATTTGTGCACAGAATGAATCTGTTCTGTAAAATGCTAGTGCCTCAAGGAAAGGAACTTGCTTGTTTCCCTCTTCTCTTCCCCACCTTGGTAGTAAGCAGATGGTTACTTGAAACATATCTGTACTCGGTGCATAAGCACCAAGCCTGAAGCCAACATGAAAACAGTTTGGCCCTGATGAAAGCAAGTGGTGTTAGTATAGAAGGGTTCTCAGATGCCCCATTCCTCCTTTTTGTTCTGATTTTATTTCCATTTTCTTGAAATGGTATTTGGGCTTGGTTTTTTCCCACAGTGATAAACAGTTTTTATTCATACAAAGAAACATGAAAAAATATATTAGTACTCATAATATATTTCATTTGTGTGAGTATAACTCTTGCAAATATTTACCTGATATAGAAAAAGGGAAATTATCTTACATATAAAATTTATGTAGATGATCATTACATATAGAAGGCAATCCTGGTAGGAGTCAGGCATCTTTCACTCCTCCCCATGGGAGGGTAATCACTCACTGTATGGCAGTGACAGAGGCACAGCAGAAGCAGGTGTGCAATTAGAATGGTCACTTATTGGCACGTATTGCAATATATGGAAATCCATTAGCAATGAATGCATGCTGACAGCAACACTGAGAAACATACTGGTAGCACCTTTGAAAATTAAAAAGGGGCACCTTAGATTTAGGTAAGACTTGGAGGTTGGCTTAGAGTTCCGATTCTTATGCCTATGAGACCCTTTGAGTTACCAAGTAAATACAGAAGATTACAGTGGTTAGCCTGAGAGCTCCATTGAGGACAGGAACTATCTGAACTCTGTATCTTTCCCAACACCAACACAGATTCACTAGATGTTTGTCGAATTGATGTAGTGACCTGGCTGGCAGAAAACTTCTTTAGAATGGATTCTGGCCCACTTTAGAAAAAGAAATTGAACAAGCCATCAACGAACTCCCTAAGAAAAAATCTCCAGGGCCAGATGGGGTTACAAGTGAATTTTACGAAACATTTAAAGAACAATTAATTCCAATACTATGCAGATTACTTGGAAAAACAGGTGGAGTTCTACAAAATTCCTTTTAT
Source organism: Dromiciops gliroides (assembly GCF_019393635.1). Lineage (NCBI taxonomy): Eukaryota > Metazoa > Chordata > Mammalia > Microbiotheria > Microbiotheriidae > Dromiciops > Dromiciops gliroides. Next base: position 131,101,814 of record NC_057865.1, read on the forward strand.
GACACAAATATGGTGTTGATACCTAAACCAGGCAGAGTCAAAACAGAGAAAGAAAATTATAGACCAATTTCCCTAATGAATATAGATGCAAAAATCTTAAATGAAATATTAGCAAAGAGAGTACAGCAATTCATCACCAGGATAATACACTATGACCAGGTGGGATTTATACCAGGAATGCAGGGCTGGTTCAACAATCAACTACATCAATGGCACCCATCAACATAATCAATCACATCAATAGCATGGGTTCTCAATGCACTTCAGGCAGAGGGCTGTACAGTCTATATTAACTCTAAAAATAAAAAACAATTCAAAATATGAGGGTGGCTTAGCTTCATGCCTGGCCTCCATTTGTATTTAGGTTATGGAATGCCACAGGTCTAAAACTGTGCACCTAGCATCCATGAGGTAACCATATGTGCATGTCAATTTCTAGTCACTCTACCTGTATTACAGCTAATAAACCATTCCACGGTAGTCTTGCTCGTTCAAGTCTAACTGAGGGCTAATAAGGCAAAACAAAAAAGAAGGAATTGCCTCTGCATGACAAGCTATAAACATGCTATTGTTAGGACACTCAAGGCAGAGAGTGAGAGAGCCCGCCAGCTCACCCACCCCTGAAGAATGCCACCCCTAAAAAGTGCTTTGCCAACTCTAGAACAGAATTACTCAATGTGCACTTGCAGAAATGACAGGATTGAACAAAGCAGACCAAGTAAGGGGTTTCACAAAAAAACTAAAACAAAACCCAGCACTGTGCTCAAGGACCAGCATGCCCAGCAAATATGCCTGTATCCATTCAGCCAGTGGAGAGAGTGTGAAGAATGATCAGAAGAGGCCACATGACGTAAAAGTCATTTTCCCACTCATGTAGATTCTCCTAGGTGTGTGATCATTAGTCTGCTTGGCAGAGGATGTGGGGTTCTGCTAGACTGGTTCAGAGATCAGTGATCAAACCACACATGAGAAAACACTGCTCTAGAGAAGAGTGGGTCACTACAATTCTCACTTTCTTTCATACTGGGAATTCTCCTAGAGGCTCAGCTAGTAAAATTTAGTTTGATTCTCTTCCCACAGATGTGCAAGCCTGTAATTCTGTGACTATTTACTTGTATTCAAAGGGAATAGTAAAATCTGTTATCAACTTTAAGGGAACAATTAATCTGCAGACCCTATTGTGCATCTTTGTAACCCTGTTAATGAACCCTCAGCATAGGCCTTCTAAGCTTCACACTGTAATTGCTGAGGTTGATAATGTTTGATCCACAAAACACACACAAAATTGTCACCCTGTCGTTTCAAGAAAGTCAATGAATACTTTCTTAATACTGTGAGGGTAAGAGGTTCTTCAAAAAGAACTTAAATTTTCATTCTTTTAAACAAAAAACAAAGAGGAAAAAAAGGATAGTAACCTAAGCAGTTGAGGTGAGAAACCTAAATTTATGGCACAATTCTGGGCAAGACCTTGGGCTCCTGACTAAAGCTCACAACAACCTATAGCTATTTTAAAGAACTTTGTGTGGCATGTGAACCATAGTGAAAACAGAGAGGAAATGGCTTTGGGAAATGGTTACTACCAAAAAGATGTGTTGGGCTTCTTCCTGCCCACTCCCCACAATGATTCTAAAGGCCAGCCCTTGAAATTGAGAGATCCATTCATGAAAACTGAAGATTTGGCTAAGGAAAGGCAGGATAATATACTTGAAAGGTTAACCCTGGGCTTGGAATCCCAGTTCTAGGACTTTACCAGCTTTGTGACCCTGGACAACTCAAGCTTTCTAAACCTATATTTTTCTCCACCTGTAACAGAGATGGACAGATGTGGGCTACCAACATCAGAGTGCTATTTAAAGTGATTTGTAAGCCTTGGTGTGCTATATAAGTATGTTTTAACAGTTATTCATTTTGTGGGACGGGATGCTTTAGCCTATTCCAGGAAAGGAAACAGTTAATCAGGGAGGGGAAGAGGAGGATGGCAAATGTTAAAACAGTTTTTAGATCCTGTTACTAGCTCAGGTTAAAAATCTTCATCTTAAAATTCAACCTGCATTTCCTAGAAGCAAATACTATACAGGCTTTTGATGCATAGCAAAGTCATGTCTCATTTAGAGTTCCTGGTAAGAAATACTCATCTAAATAAAATGCTACTAGAAGAGTTCTAGTCAAAATGGCAGAATATCAGAAAGAAGTATAGCCTAGCTTCCTGGAGATGTGATTTTAGTTGAGATTTGAAGGAAGCTAGGAGGCAGTGATGTAGAGGAAGAACATTTGAGGCATGGGCGGCACCCAGAGAAAGTTCTCAGAGATGAGAGAGAGGAGCATCTTGTTCCAGGAACATCAAGGAGGCCAGTGTCACTGATCAAAGAGTATGTTGTAGGGAGTAAGGTGTCAGTCCACTTTGACTCTAAATGTGGAGGGTGGGGCTGGGGCTGTTGAGGAGAGAAGGTTATGTTGGGTTTTGAATGCCAGAGGAATTTCTATTTGATGACGAGGGTTATATGGAGCCACTGGAGTTACTACGTGAGGAAAATGAGATGGTCTTTATGAAAAAATCACTTTGTGGCTGAATGGAGGATGTATTCAAGTAGGGAAAGACTTGAGACATACAAACCCACTAGACTATTCCAATAGCTCAGGCATGAAGTATGATGAGGGTCTGCACTAGGGTGGTTGTGCTTTCAGAAGAGAGAAAGCAGGGGCAGCTAGGTGGCACAGTGGATAAAGCACCAGCCCTGGATTCAAAAGCACTGGCCCTGAGTTCAAATCCGGCCTCAGACACTTACTAACTGTGTGACCCCGGGCAAGTCACTTAACCCTCATTTCCCTGCAAAAAAAAGAGAGAAAGGGGCATATTGAAGAGCTGTTGCAAAGGTGAAATTGGCAGGCCTTGGCTGCAGATGGGATACAGGGGATAATAGATAGTGAGGATTTAAGAATGACACTCAGGTTCTGAGCTTAAGGGATTGAGATGATAGTGTTAATAGTAATAAGGAAATTAGCAGGGGGTTTAGGGGAAAAGATGAGTTCACTCTTGGTCATGTTGAGAATAAGATGCATACTAAGCATACTAAGCAACCAGTTCCAAATGTCTGAAAGGCAGACTAAGATGTGAGATTGGACATCAGCAAAAAGGTCAGGGAGAGAGAGGTAAATTTGAAAGTCATCATTATAGAAGTGGTAATTAAATCCATGGGAGCCTATGAGACTACCAAGTAAAGTAGTGTAGAGGGAAAAGAGAAAAGGACCCAGGATAGAACACTGTGGGATACCTACACTTAGAGGGTATGATCTGGAAGAAGTTCCAATAAAGGTCAAGAATATCAAGGAAATTAATATTTTAAAGCAGGAAGGAAGAGGTGCTGACAGTACCAGATTTAAACTTATACTACAGAACTGTAATCATCAAAAGAGTTTGGTACTGGGTAAGAAACAGAGACATTGATCAATGGAATGGAATGAGAAGGTTCACACTATAAAGAAGCAAATGAACATAGTAATCTTAGTGTTTCATAAACCCCAAAATCCCAGTTGTTGATGTAAGAACTCATTATTTGACCAAAAAAAAATGTTGGAAATGCTAGAAAGCAGTCTGGAAGAAACTAAGTATAGACCAACACCTCAAACCAAAATAAGGTCCATACGGTTACATAGATTTAGACATAAAGGATTACAGCATAAAAGGAACATGGTAGAAATTATCAGTCATATTTATGGATAGGGGAAGAGCTCATGACCAATCAGTAGGGTCACAGGAAGTAAAAAATAATGTTGATTAAATATAATTTTATAATTTTTGCACAATCACTAAAGCTTAAATTAGAAGATAGGCAGGAAATGGGTGAGGAGGAGAGGCCATTATATGAAGTTTCTTTGATCAAGGTCTCATTTCTAAGATATATAGGAAACTGAGTCAAATTTGTAAAAACAAGAGCCATTTCCCAAACAATAAATGGTCAAAGGATATGAATAGGCAATTTTTAGAAAAAGAAATACAATTTTAACAATAACCATAAAAAAATACTTTGCATCACTAATAGAGAGATGAAATAGTACCTAAGGTACCACCTCACACCCATGCAATTAGCTAAGATTACTAATCAAAGGGAAAATGACAAATACTTGAGGAGCTAAAGGAAAACAAGTATATTAATTTCTAACTGATCTATAACCCCAAAGAGATAAAAGAAAAAGGACAAAAAAGTTAATAGCAGCTCTTTTTGTGGTGGCAAAGACCTGGAAATAGAGGGTGTCCATCAATTGATGAATGGCTGAATAAGTTATGGTATATGAAATGTGAAAGGGAAGAGAGTAGAGCCAGGACAGTTTATACAATAACAATTTTGCAGAGATAAAAAAAAAAAAAACTTGGAAAGACAAGAACTCTGATCAACACAATGACCAATCACAGTTCTAGAGGACTCATGATGAAACATGCTCTTCACCTCCACCTTGAGAGGTGATGGACTTAGAGTGTGAATTGAGGCTTTTTTTTTTTCTGGACATGGCCAGTGTGGGAATTTGTTTTGATTGACTATACCAATTTGTAACAGGTTTTGTTTTTCTTTCTTTCTCAAGGGAGGAAGCCGAAAAGAGGAAATTAGATACTGAAAAATAAATTTAAAAGTAAAATAAAATGTTTCTGCAGAATACTGGTTAAATTTCTTCTCTCTCTCTGTCTGCACCTGCTCACACTTGAGTTTCTACTATGACTAAGACCTGTTTCACTTTCTTTCGTTCCCCATAGGATGTCTGTCCTCTCAGCAGCAGTCCATCTGTAGAATGCAGCAACAGCAAACCAAAAACTGAGTTGGGTGTTTCAAGAGTAAAATCTTTTCTCCCTGTACCTAGAAATAAAGTCACCCAATGTTCTCAGAACACCAAAAGAAACAGCAGCAGCAGCAGCAGTAATACAAGGCAAATAGAAGTAAATAACAACTCAAAAGAAGAGATTTGGAACTTACGCAAAAATGTGCAACTAGACAAAATTAACAAATAGATCTGCCTACAATTCTCTCACCATTTACTTACTCTGTATATTTCATATAAAAACCAAGAGAAAAAAGATGTAAATAGCTTTTTTAAAAACTGCTTCATTGTAACATATTGTATGCATATGGGACCACAATTCCATTTTTATGTAAAGAACTTGTTTATAGCCAATGTTTTATTGATTTTTTCCTGGAAATTCTATAAGATTGAACTTCGATAGCAAGAAGTTACACCAACTTTTCAAGTAGTTTTCTATTATGAAAATATAATCGCTTAAATTGAAGATATTCAGGGGTATTGCCACAGAATTATCTGTATACTGTATATACATACTCAATGAAGTTCTTATATCATTGCATACTATGTGGTGCAAAATATGTATAGCATTAGTGTAGAACAAATGTACATGCAATTTAAAGATGGATATCATGATTTTATCTTCACTTGATGGGGAGTGAATAGAATGTGGCAATAACAAGTTATTTGAAAATACAACAGTTTCTTTCCATTACAAGCCATATTAAATATTTTGATTAGCCACAAACTCTGCCTGTAAAATTCTGGTTTTTGTGTTTTTCTTATATTACTTACATTGCTATTTGGTTGAATCATGTATATTAATGCTATGAGTTTGCATTATGGCTCCTGTAAAGAATGAAATTCTAATGCAATAAATATGTTATCTCTTTTTATAAAACTTCTGCTCTTAAATGGATATGAAAATGCCTATATTTCCCCAGCATATTTAAAAATTAATTTAATAAACAATTCTAGAAATGATCTGCAGTATCTACATTAGATCTAGTAAAAGGAAAACTAATGACAACTTTAATAAAATATGCTAGCTCTTTTTTTTCCTCTGGAATTACTGATGAAATATCTATTGCATAAAAATTCCAATAAATGTTTTATCCATATCCATTCACTAAGTTAAATTATTTTCCTACTTTAAAGATGCTGCTCTTAGTTCATTTATTCAACAAGTGCTTTTAGCATCAGCAATAAAAAAAAAACAAAAATGAATTGAACATGATTACGTTTGTTCCCAAGACAGAAAATTAATTTCTCATCTTGGCCCATTTCACACCAATCTTTACTTTTCTGATGCCAAGGTAATGTATGTAAAATACTTTGTACCTCTTTATATTTAGGGAGCTACGTGACATAGTAAATGGAGTATGCAATTTCAAGGCATGAAGACCCAAATTCAAATCTAGCTTCCTGACAACTCACTTAATCCCTGCCTGATGGGTATAATGGTGATAACAAAAACACCTACTTTTTGGGTGTGTTGTGAAGATAAAATGAGATAATAGTTGCAAAGCTCAGACTTTTGAGTGCTGTATAAATGCAACTTATTATTATTACTACTATTATTTTTATTATTTCATTTTTTGCTCTTCTAATGGTACTTTGCTAGATATTCAGGAGACAAATAGACGAGTGAATTTCCTTCCTTTGTCTGGATTTTTATTCCTTCTCTTAGAACAGCAAAGCTTTCCATGAGCTTCCTTTCTAGTAGCTATCAACTCTCTGAATATATGCAGAATGTGAACCACATTCTTTCATGAGTTTATACTTACTTACCAGGAAACATTCCATTTCCCATCCTGATTGATGCACTCAACCAGGAGCACTTAAAACCTATTTGTACTTACATCTTCACAGTTTTAATGTCACTAGTAACCATATATTTTTCTGTTTTTTCATGCCTAATTTATTTTCTCATACTTGGTTTCTGCATTTCTTTTATAAAATTAAGTCAAATGTGTGTAGGACTAATGAACTATATGTCAAGTTATTGCTAGAATGTTAATATGGATGAAAAGAAGACGAGTTGTTTATATTTAAATATATGTAGCGTCATTAATATTGAATTGACCTTTACAAAGAATCATTACCCTTGAATCTGGCAAATACGTGTATACTTGGTAAGTATTCATCAGAAAAGCTGAAGCAAAAAAACAGCTTCCCTTTGGACCCAAAAGTACCACCTTGGCATTTGTTATTGAAGCCTCATCAGTAGGCAAAAATAAGGGTGAGATGCAAAGCTGAACCTTCTGCCAAAGTTACTGAAGGTTATAGAATGGGGCAAAAAGAGAGATGTACAAAAAGAGATGAAGTGTCAGGGAAGACCCAAGGCTCAATGGTAGCATTCCCCTTGGTGTAGGTAAAGGAATCCATGTGTTCTGAGCACACACGTCCTTCAGATGCTACCACAAAAGAAAGCACCATTATTAGTGACAATAAAACTTGACATTTGTCCAAACCAAGTAAGTATATTCTGGTTAAGGTGGTGTTGGCACCCTTTCACTAGGAATCCATAGATGCATATGCTTGACCTTTAGTAACATTTCAGAATAATGTGAATGACTAAAATCAATATTTGGCCCTTAGGTGAAGCTATGGAAAATAATAATTATTATAGCAATCAAAAGATTTCTCCAGCCTCCTTTACTGATATTTGACAGTGACATCTAATTATAATAAACAAACATTTATCTAGAATAATGTGTAGAGAAGAATAGAAAAAATTCATCTTTATAGGAAAAACATCAGAAAGCATCAGTATTTTCCATTTTGAATATTTGCCTCTTCCTCTTTCTAGTGCTACTCAAATTTTAACTTCTGCCTTCAGAGAGAGAACTGGACCTCCATTTTAAAGAGAATAACGGGTGTTCAAGAAAGGGTATTAAAAACTATGAAGAGTTTAACCTGATACATTATTCCTGTTCTCATAAGATTTGAAAGACTAGTTAAAAAAATCTTTGGAAAGTGGTTTCAAAATTGTATGCTGGAAAGAAATTGTCAAATTGTTTCAGTCATTTCTGATCTCATTTCGTGATCCCATTTGCAGTTTTCTTTTCAAAGATATTGGAGTGGTTTGCCATTTCCAGCTCATTTTAGAAATGAGGAACTGAGGCAAACAGGATTAAGTGGCTTGCCCAGGGTCACATAGCCAGTAAGTAAATGAGACCAGATTTGAACTCAGTAAGATGAGTCCTCTTGATTCTAAATGCAGTGCTCTATCCACTATACCACCTAACTGCCTATATCCATTACAAAGGCACTAATCCCACTCTTTTAGCAAGGGAGAAAGGTAGCTTATTAATAAGTATGCATTTTCTCTCTTGCCTTCCACAATCACCCAGTTCCTTAAAAAGGAACCCCTTCTAAACAAGTAGGCATAGTCAAAGCAAGCCAAATTTGCAAAAATCTCTATTTCATTCTGGATCTTGAGAGCATTGTCTCTCAAAGCATTCAGACAGTTTAAGTTGTTTGTTATAAAGATGCTTTTAATACTCAATCTGGGGTTTTTATCACCTCACCAAATAAGCAGTAATTGGGGAAATTGGAATTTGCTAGGTATAGGCCTGAGGCCGACAAGCACTGAACCTCTGCTCATAGGGATTCCAGATTACAAAGCCGATGGGGTGGACAAGAATCCACTGTCCAACTTGGGTATTTCTTGCCTTTTACCTAAAGAATGAACGATGGTCTGTGTATTTAGGACAATGGTGTATGCCACTTCACTTCCAATTTAATTCAGGAGGAATTAGAGAAATCTGGTTGGTTCTCTTGAATTACAAATGTAACACATGGATACCTAGCCAGCCATCCTGGTTCAGAACCTGGCATCCCTCCGGTATCATTTTATATATTTTGGGTACTTCACTCTTCTTGGGTAGCTGTAAAAACAGACTGATCAAGTTCCTTTTGTTTACAGGGCCCAAGACTTCCTGGTGGTGGAGAGTCCAGACAATGCCTCAGTGTCTGCCTGACAAATCCTTCAGGGGGTGTTTAAGTCCAAATATAATAATATTTTCATTGAATTTTTTTAAAAGCAGAACAAGCACTGTTCAGCTTTGCCAAACCAACTTGCTTTACAGATCCCACTGTTGGTTAGTTGCCTTTCTCCCAAAATTTTCAGAACTCTTCCCTGAATCCTTTCTCTTGATGCTTGAAAAGACACACTAATAAAAACTGGCCAGAGACACAATAGTCTTCGAGGTCAGAACGAAGAAAAATCCTCCCTCCATTGGGAATGTGTGCGCTAAATCCAAGCCTGGTCTTGGGAGTCAGAAATCATAGGATCATATGTGTGGTGAGATTTTAGTGGCTATGGAAAAGGACCTTTGTGCCTTAGTTCACCTTCCCCTTTCAACAGTCTGAGTGAGCAAAGCTTCTGTGAAAATATAAATGTGTTAAGGGCACAGAAATGCCATAACAGTAGGAAGGAACATTTAGGTGGTACAGTGGATAGAGTGGTGGGCCTGGAGTCAAGAAGACTCATCTTCCCGAGTTCAAATCTGGCCTCAGACCCTTACTAGCTGGGTGACCCTTGGCAAGTCACTTAACCCTGTCTGCCCCAGTTCCTCCTCTGTAAAATGGGCTGGAGAAGGAAATGGCAAAGCACTCCAGTATCTTTGCCAAGAAAACCCCAAATGGGGTCACGAAGAGTTGGAAACAACTGAAAATTACTGAACATCAAGAACAAAATGGTGACAGCCATTCATACCATAGCTCAAATCCTCCTATAATACTTCATTAAGGAGTACTGCTGGGATCTGCAAGGCTTCTAGCGAGCTGAAGGCTCACCAAGTCCTACCAACTGGAAAGGTTTCCAGGAGAGCCTCCTCCCCACCCACCCCTTCCACCATGAGAGATTGAATGTCTTATCCAAGGACCAAAGTAGCGAAATTCAGAAAGGCTCCTCACCAGATTGGGTGGAGGAAGTTTTTGTTCTCTTGTCCACAGCAATTTGTTAAAGTTCTCTAATAAGGCTTAGACAGGAAGGGAGTATGCACAATTACTAAGTGCATCATTGAAATGTAATGGCTTGCAGGGGCAGCTAGGTGGCACGGTGGATAAGGCATCAGCCCTGGATTCAGGAGGACCTAAGTTCAAACCCGACCTCAGACACTTGACACTTACTAGCTGTGTGACCCTGGGCAAGTCACTTAACCCTTATTGCCTGAAAAAAAAGAAAAGAAAAAGAAAGAAAAGTAATGTAATGGCTTGTCCCATACTTGTCACATTATGCCTCTCTCCACTGAGAGATCTGAGAAAGCTGGAAAAGGGAAAACAAGCTTTAGTGGGAGAGGAAGGTTCTAGAAAGCTCTAAAATAGCAATCTGGGTAGGATGGATGCCGAGTCAGGAGACCCTGACCCTGAGTGGTCAAGGGGGTAGCATAGAGACAATGGACAGCTGAGGACAGGGTTATTTAAAAGAGGGAGAGAAAAGAAGGCAAATGGGAAGTTGGGAAGCCAAATTTTTTTTTTTTTTTAGTGAGGCAATTGGGGTTAAGTGACTTGTCCAGGGTCACACAGCTAGTAAGTGTTAAGTGTCTGAGGCCAGATTTGAACTCAGGTACTCCTCACTCCAGGGCCAGTGCTCTATCCACTGCACCACCTAGCTGCCCCTTTCTTTTATTTATTTTTTTGTTTGTTTTGTTTTTTAGTGAGGCCAAATATTTTTTAAAAGGAGCTAATATAACAAACTAATATGAAAAAGGAGGTAACATTTGTATAGCTCTATGTGCCAAGTGCCATTCTATATTTATTTGTGATTAATTAATCTGTGGCTTTTAGATGAAGAACATTTTAGCCAAATATTTGGCAAATCTGATATCATATCTCAATTAATTTTTGACATATAGATTTCTCATTCAATCATCATAACCCTGTGAGAGTAGGTATTCACAGGCATTATTATCCTCATTTTTCTTTCTTTTTTTAAAAAGCATTTTATTATTTTCCAGTTATATGTAAGGATAGTTTTCAACATTTGTTTTCTTTTTTCTTTTCTTTTTTATTTTTTAGGGCAATGAGGGTTAAGTGACTTGTCCAGGGTCACACAGCCAGTAAGTATCAAGTGTCTGAGGTCGGGTTTGATCTCAGATCCTCCTGAATCCAGGACCCATGCTCTATCCACTGCACCATCTAGCTGCCCCTATCTTCATTTTTCAAATGAAAGAATTCAAACCCAGAGAAGTTCCATGACTTACCAAGGCCATACTACTTCTAAATTTAAACCAAATCAGAATGTGAACCCAGGGCCCTCAGATCCCAAATTCAGGATTCTTTCTGTGGCATCATTTTGAGTACAGGAGGCAGGATAAGGGATAATGTCATTATAGGAGAAAGGGAACTAGAGTTGACATCAGGAAAGGCTTAGGTTTGAATCCCTGGAATGCTACTTCCTGGCTGGAAAACGCTGGGTAAACAGTAATAGTCTAGAGGCCAGTTAGGTGGTGCAGTGGATAGAGCACTGGCCCTGGAGTCAAGAAGACCTGAGTTCAACTCTCACTTCAGAAACTTAGTAGCTATGTGACCTTGAACAAGTCACTTAACCCCAATTGCCTTAAACATCCAGGGCCAGCTCCAGTCATCCTGATGGCTCTGGAGGAGAGAGTGATATCGATGACCTTTCACATCCTTCCCTCACTTAAATCCAATTCACTGCAAATCATGTCATCACCTTGATGTCATGGTCTTCTTCAAGAACGAAGTAGAAACAACAACAATAGGCTAACATCTAAAGAGCACAACACATTTTGCAAAAACACTTTACAAATATTTCATCTGATCTTCACAAAAAACCCTGGTAGGTAGGTACAATTATTAACCCCATTTTACAATGTGATTAAGTGACTTGTCCAAGGTCACACAGCCAGTGTCTAAGGCCAGATTTTAATTAAGGTCTTCCTGATTCCAGATGAGTCATTCTTTCCACTGTGCCACCTAGTTGCCTAATTCTCTTATGATACTTTCATCCCAAGTTTCCACAAATGTGAAATGGAATTATTTCATGCCCTCCACAGTTTTAATGAAACTACTTTCTTATCCTCAAAATAAAATAGAAATGTGAGGTGTTGTCATTTTCCGGGGGGGGGGGATTAGGCTGTTGCTACAATTTGTCCTAGGCCCCTATCTTTTTATTAGTAAGCCTAATAGTAGGTGATGGTACAGAAGTAAAAAAGATAAGAAAAATTTTAAAAGAAAAAAAATTAATAAGACTCAACCCCTATGGTCCAGTAGAGTATTAATCTCTAAAACATAGCCTGGGTCTAGGTGCCATACATCAAACTTACACAGTGGCTGACCAGGCAGATACTGCTAACCTGAGGCTACAACACCTTTAGAACCTTGCCAATCCCTTTTGCTTTCTTATCCTCAAGGCTTTTCCTTGGGTTCATTGTCTGGGGTTGTTGCCTCAATGAGACATTTGCAAGGAGCATCTTTGGGAGGAACTGTTCATTGGCTGTTTTATATATCACTTCCACCAAGCATGGCCCTATCAAGACAAATGTACTCTAATTCTCCCTGCTCTGCCTGCTGTGCTTTGCTCCATCTCCCTCTTCCCGGCCCCCTTTCCTCCACAACTGCCCCTACAGCCAGCTGTTACTGGATGCTCAAATGCCTGGGAGGAAGAAGATGTCAGTTTCCTTTCCAGATCTCACAAAGCTCTTTACCAAAGGCAAAGGGACACAAACAGCCTAGGATTCCTCTGATACTAGGAAGCTTTTGAGAGACAACACCAATGGGGCAGAACTTTATTAACCAGGGAGCGGCTTCCTGTCAGAATAGGGACAGGAAGCACCATAGATAATGCTAAGAGCAGGGGTCGGGAGCAGCTCCCAAGTTGGTCTGAGTTTTCCTTTCTTGGGTGTCACAACAAGACCTTTCTCGGAGTGGTGACAGAGTTAGCTGTTCAGCACCCAGGTTCCACCAAGTATGTCGAGATAGAATAGCTAGCATAATAATAGCTAGCAGTTATACCACACTTTAAGCTCTGCAAACCATTTAACAATTATCTTCTCATTTTATCCCTATAACAAACCTGAGAAGAAAGTGCTCTTATTATCTTCCTTTGACAAATGAGGAAACTGAGGCAGACAGCGAGGTTAAGTGAATTGGCCAGGGTCTCACAACTGCTAAATGTCTGAAAGCTAGATTTGTACTCTTGTCTCCTTGACTCCATGTTCAGTGCTCTACCCAGTGGGCCACCTATTTTCCACTTCAAGAGCATGGGAATAGATCTAACTTCAAGCCCTTTTCTCACCAATACAAGACGCAAGCTCTGAAAACACTGAGGGAGGAGGGGAGAAGGGAGGAAGGAGGAAGATTTGAAAGATAAAGATATTAACCCAGGGTTGGCTTTTTATTTTTTTGACTATCTGTACTGGAAGCAAGGCACCTAGACTCAATCTTCCCCACTACTACCACTTTCATTAGCCATCCGTGCAGTAAACCAACAGCATCATTATTCCAACACCCTCTGCTGTCTGTCTAGTGTGTCCCCAGTCAGCTAAACACTCGTTTTCTCCAGAAGTAAAATCACAGGGATCTTTGCCAGATTTGTAAGCAGTGGGATACCATCTTCTTTTCCTTTTCACTTTGAAGTCTTAAAAAAAATTGCGTGATACCTCATTTAGTCTTGTAAATAATTTCACACTAACTAACTCTGGTGTTCAAGCTAATATTTGCCTAATGTACTTAGAGAGTATTACAGCACCACATAATCCTTTGTGTAAAGAGGACTATTGGGAAGTCATGTCAGTCAGGGGAGGGAGGATTTTATTTTTTTCCTGTCTCAGAAGTATCCACTTCCCCATCTGGCCAGGGCCAACTTGGTTCATTATGAAATGGATCCCCACATCATCCCTGATAGATCTATTTTTATCTTACAGTTTTGTAAACCGAGTCCCAGAGAGGGTCAGTGATTTTTATGTGCTCACATAGACTTTGGGGGCAAATTAGAGATAAGTCATCAGGCTTCTGGTCACTACAATGATTTGGGGCGTTGCTCCATTTCCATTGGGAGCAGAATAAAATAGTTTAAATCTTAAGATAGGTGATGAACTTGATCAATTTAATATTAGGGACATTGAATTCTAATGCCTAGATGTCTACAGAAAAAAAAAGACCTATCTGGAAATGAAGAATTCTTCAGCTTTATGAAGCCAAATGAATATCTGGAGAGTCCATTAATTCTTGACAAAATCAAAATTAAAAGTGCTTATGCAAGGAGGAATCTGGGGGCAGCTAGCTAGGTGACACAGTGGATAAAGCACTGGCCCTGCATTCAGGAGGACCCAAGTTCAAATTCGGCCTCAGACACTTGACACTTACTAGCTGTGTGACCCTGGGCAAGTCACTTAACCTCCATTGCCCTGCAAAAAAAAAAAAGAAAAGGAGGAATCTTGGTTTGTTGTCCACCACTGAAGCATGTGTAACCACCCGTGCCTATGATTTTCAACAAAGTGCCCCTTATGTGCACAGCACTCAGGAAAAGCCCTAGGAAAAATCATGAAGCAGTAAGTGTTTGATCTTTGGTGCCTTCCCATCTCCCTTTCAGTGCTTCCTTCTTCATCCTGGTATATATCTATCCCTCCTTCGTTCTCTCTCCTTCTCTCTCTCTCTCTCCTTCTCTCTCTCTCTCTCTCTCTCTCTCTCTCTCTCTCTCTCTCTCTCTCTCTCTCTCTCTCTCTCTCTCTCCACCCCCTCTTCTCCATCCCTTCATCTCAATACACAAACACATAATCTTTGTCTTGTTCTACATAGTGGGAATAAGATCTCTCCCAGTGATTTTAAGTTGGTATCCTCCCAAAATATATACAATTTAACAAGAGATTTTGAAAGACAAGTACATCTGGCAAGTATAGCAGACATTTTTATGCCAAAATGACTTTAGATATATCATCTCATTCAAAAGTATAAAACAATAATAGGTTCAGGGACCACTAACAAAAGACATAGGCCCAAACAGAAATTTCACAGTAAAATTCTAAATAATGAATACATCAAAGATCAAATCACAGACACAATGAATAATTATGTGAATGAAAATGATAATGCTAAAATAACAATTTCTGGGATGCATCTAAATCATTTCTCAGGGGAAAAATTATATCCCTACCAACATACATCAACACAATAGAAAGAGAATTAATAAACTGAATATGCATTTTCAGTGTTAAAAAATAAACAAACCTAAAATAACCACAAAATAGAAGGTATTAAAAATAAGAGGAGAAATAGATCAACTAGAAATCAACCCCCCCCCCAAATAACAAATAAAACTAAAACTGGTTCTTTGAAGGTAATAATAAAATCGATAAACCTTTAGCCAATCTGGTTAAAAAAGAAAAGATTAGAAAGTCAAATCAATACAACAGCAAATGAGCAAGGTGAAATCACAATAAAACTATAAGTAATAAAAAGAATAATCAGTACCTGTTATGCACAGGTATACACTAAAAAACTGAAAATATAAAAGAAATGGATGAATACCCTAAAAACTATAAAATACCCAGACTGCTAAAAGACCAGATAGAGATCTTAAATAACCTAAACTCAGAAAAGGAAATGGAACTAGCTGTAAAGGAACTACCAAAGGGGTGGGAGTTAGGGGGAGGAGACTCCTGGTCCAGATGGAGTAATGGGAAAATTCTATAAAACTTTAAAAAAAACAATTAATCCTGATATCACAAATTATTCTAAAAAACTGAGAAAGAAAGCACCCTACCAGAATCTGTTTGAGACAAATATAGTCCTAAATACCTAAAACAGGGAAGAATACAACATAAAAGAAAAGTATAGGTCAATATTACTAGCGAATATTGATCCAAATTTTTTAAATAAATTCATATCAAACAAACTACAGTGATGTATCCAAGAAATCACTCATTATGACCAAGTGGAGTATATACCAGGAATATGTATATGGTTCAACATTAGGAAAACAATCAATTTAAATAATCAAAACATACAAAACCATATGATTATCTCAAGAAATGCAAAAAAGTATTTGACAAAGTGCAACATTCGTGTATACTTTTTAAAAAACCTACAAAGTATAGGCATAGAGTAATCTTTTTTTTTTTTTTTTAGTGAGGCAATTGGGGTTAAGTGACTTGCCCAGGGTCACACAGCTAGTAAGTGTTAAGTGTCTGAGGGCAGATTTGAACTCAGGTACTCCTGACTCCAGGGCTGGTGCTCTATCCACTGCACCATCTAGCTGCCCCTAGAGTAGTCTTTATTAATCTCTTTTAAAGCATCTATCTAAAACTGAAAGTAAGCATCATATGCAATGAGAAAACACTAGAACTTTTTCCAATAAATATGGGAGTAAAGCAGGGATATTCACTCTCACCAGTATTATTTCATATACTCCTGGAAATAGTAGCAACAGCAGTAAGACAAGAAAAATAAAGGCAAAAAGATAGATAGGATGTAAAACTAAGTTGCCAATGATATGGTGGCATATCCTATGGAATCAGCAAAGATAGTAACCTAGATAATTAATAGCTTCAGCAAAGTTGCAGGCTACAAAGTAAACCCTCAAAAATTAACTGCATTTCTATGTTTTAATAAGAAAACCCAAGAGGCAATAAAGAAAGGGGTATCTCATTCCAAATAATAACAAAATTTATAACATATCTAGGAATCAATCTACCAAAGCATAAAAAAGACTTTTATAGATTCAATTACAGAGTGCTCCTTAAAGAAATGAAGAACAATTTAAATAGCTGGAGGAATATTCTGTGTTCATGGCTGGACCGTGCCAATACAACAAAAATGAAAATACTACCAAAGGCAATTTATGCTTTTAATGTTAAATAAAATTATCAAAGATATACATTATAGATTTGATAAAAGAATAACAAAATTCATTTGGAAAAACAAAAGATCTAGAATATGAATGCAATGATAGAGATAAAGGGAGAATAGCATTTCTAGACTTCAAACTACATTATAAAACAAATCATCAAAATCATCTGGTTTTGATTTGATTGATTAAAAATTATTGGCCAATGGAACAGACTAAACAAGTTTGAATCAGAAAAAAAACCGGAACTCAATAGCCCACTGTTACAAAAGCAGAAAGCTTATATTTCCTTTCTTTTTTTCATACAAGTATTTTATTATTTTCCAGTTATATGTAGAGATAGTTTTCAACATGTTTTTATAAGATTTCTAGTTTCAAATTTTTCTCCCTCTGCCCCTCCCTCCTCCTTCCCCAAGACAGCAAGCAATCTGATATAAGTTATATATGCACAATCACATTAAACATATTTCCACATTAGACATGCTGTGAAAGAAGAATCAGAGCAAAATGGAAAAACCTAAAAAAAAAATAGAAATATTATGGTCCAATCTGCATCTAGATTCCATAGTTCTTTTTTTCTGGATTTGGAGAGCATTTTCTATCATGAGTTCTTTGGAACTATCTTGGACCATTGTATTGCTGAGAAGAGTCAAATCTATCACAGTTGATCAACACACAATGTTGTTGATACTGTATATAATGTTTTCCTAGTTCTGCTCATCTCACTCAGTATCAGTTCATGTAAGTTCTTCCAGGTGTCTCTAAAATCTGGCTGCTCATCATTTCTTACAGCACAATAGTATTCCATTACATTCCTATGCCACAACTTGTTCAGCCATTCCACAATTAATGGGCATTCCCTGAACTTCCAATTCCTTGCCACCACAAAAATAGCAGCTATAAATACTTTTGCACATGTGGGCTCTTCTCCCTTTTTTATGATCTCTTTGGGAAAAAGACCTAATAGTGGTATTGCTGGGTCAAAGGGTATGCACAGTTTTATAGTCCTTTGGGCATAATTCCAAATTGCTCTCCAGAATGGTTGGATCAGTTCACAGCTCCACCAACAATGCATTAGTGTTCCAATTTTCCCACAACTTCTCCAACATTTATTACTTTCTTTTTTTTGTCATATTAGCCAATCTAAGTGTCAGAGTTGTTTTAATTTGTATCCCTCTAATCATTAGAGATTTAGAGCATTTTTTCATATGGGAATAGATAGCTTTGGTTTCTTCATCAGAAAACTGCCTGTTCATATCCTTTGACCATTTCTCAATTGGGGAATGACTTGGATTCTTATAAATTTGATTTAGTTCCTGATATATTTTAGAAATGAGGCCTTTATCGGAAGTACTGGCTATAAAAATTGTTTCCCAGCTTTCTGCTTCCCTTCTAATTTTGGAGGCATTGCTTCTGTTTGTATAAAACCTTTTTAATTTAATTTAATCAAAATCATCCATTTTGCATTTCATAGTATTCTCTATTTCTTGTTTGGTCATAAACTGTTCTCCTTTCCAAAGATCTGAGAGGTAAACTATTCCTTCCTATCCTAATTTACCTATGGTATCACCTTTTATGTCTAAATCATGTACCCATTTTGACCTTATTTTAGTATAAGGTGTAAGATGTTGGTCTATGCCTAATTTCCACCATATTATCTTCCAGTTTCCCCAGCAGTTTTTGTCAAATACTGACTTCCTATCCCAGGAGCTGGAGTCTTTGGGTTTATCAAACAGTAGATTACTATCGTCATTTACTACTGTGTCTCCTGTGCCTAACCTATTCCATTGATCCACCACTCTATTTCTTAGCCAGTACCAAATAGTTTTGATGATGGCTGCTTTATAGTAAAGTTTCAGATTTGGTACATCTAGCCCACCTTCCTGTGTATTTGTTTTCATTAGTTCCCTTGATATTCTTGAACATTTGTTTTTCTGGATGAATTTTGTTATTACTTTTTCTAGCTCTATAAAATAATTTTTAGGTAGTCTGATTGATATGACACTGAATAAGCAAATTAATTTAGGTAGAATTGTCATTTTTATTATATTAGCTCGGCCTATCCATAAGCAATTGATATTTTTTCAATTATTTATATCTGATTTGATTTGTGTGAAAAGTGTTTTGTAATTGTGTTCATAGAGTTCCTAAGTTTATCTTGGTAAGTAGACTCACAAGTATTTTATATTATCTACTGTTGCTTTAAATGGAATTTCTCTATCTCTTGCTGCTGGACTTTGTTGGTCGTGTATAGAAATGCTGATTTATGTGGATTTATTTTATATCCTGCTACTTTGCTAAAGTTGTTAATTGTTTCGAGTAATTTTTTAGTTGATTCTCTAGGATTCTCTAAATATACCATCATATCATCTGCAAAGAGTGAGAGTTTTGTTTCCTCCTTGCCTATTCTAATTCCTTTAATTCCTTTTTCTTCTCTTATTGCTAAAGCTAACATTTCTAGTAGAGTATTAAACAATAGAGGTGATAATGGACATCCCTGTCTCACCCCTGATCTTATTGGGAAAACCTCTAACTTATCTCCATTACACATAATGTTTGCTGATGGTTTTCGGTAGATGCTGCTTATTATTCTAAGGAAAGCTCCCCCTATTCCTAAACTCTCTAGTGTTTTTATTAGGAATGGGTGCTGTATTTTGTCAAAAGCTTTCTCTGCATCTAGTGAGATAATCATATGATTTGGGTTAGTTTTCTTATTGATGTGGTTGAATATGTTGATGGTTTTCCTAATGTTGAACCAGCCCTGCATTCCTAAAGCTTCTATTTCTTAATAAAGGACTCTCTATTTAAAAAAACAATAACCTCCTGGGAAAACTAAAGCAGTATAGAAGAAATTAGACTTACATGAACACCTTATGCCATATTTCATAATAGATTCAAAATGGATACGTGACCTTAATATTAAACGTTATGCTCTATAAAGTGTAGAAGAGAAGCAGATTGCCTTTACACCTCACAGTTCAGGGTAGGAAATATATTCTTAACCAACAAGGCAATTGCAAAAAATGAAACAGATAATTTTAATCATGTGAAACTTAAAAGCTTCTGCACAGACAAAAATCAATGCACTCAGATTAGCAATCAAGTGTCGAAAGTATTGTGAGAAGACAGGTACACCGATGCATTGTTGGTAGAGATGTGAATTGATACAACACTTTTGGAAAGCAAAGTAAAATTATATAAACAAAGCAATTAAAAAATCTACTTTCTTTGAACCACAGAATCCATACTGGGTTTATAATAACCCCAAGAAAGCCATCAATAAGAAGATAATTCCCACATACACCAAAATATATTCAGCAGAAGAAAAAAAAGGAAACAAAATAAACGCCCATAGATTAGGAAATAGTTTAAGCTGTGGCATACAAATGCAATGGAATGTTACTGTGCTCTGAGAAATTATTAATATTGTCAATACAGAGAAGCATGGAAAGATCTTTATGTACTAATGCAGAGTGAAATAAGCAGACCCTAGAAAACAACATACATAATGACTACAACAATATAAAGGTTCCTAATTAATAAATGGGCAAAGGATACAAATGAACAGTTTTCAAATGAAGAAATCAAAGCTATCAATAGCAACATAAAATGAAGCTCTAAATCACTAATAATTAGAGAAATCCAAATGAAAACCATTCTGAGGTAACACTTCATACCTATCAGATTGACTAGGATGACAAAAATGGTAAATGGCAAAGGATGTGGAAAAACAGGTATATGAATACAATTTTGGTGGAGCTGTGAACTAGTCCAATCATTCCTAAAATCAATTTGGAACGATGTGCAAAAGTTATTAATCCTTTTACCCAGTGATACTACTACCAGGTCTATACTCCAAAGATATTTTCTAAGAGTTCTTTTTGTGATACCAAAGAAATGGAAACTGAGGTGGCTACCTATCAATCGAGGTATGATTTAACAAGTTACAGTATATGAATAAGATAGAATACTATTCTACTGTAAGACATGATGAAAGGACCAGCTGCAGAGAAACCTGGGAAAACTTGTGAGTTGATGCAAAGTGAAGTGAACAGAACCAGCAAAACAATTTCTACAATAACAGTAATATTATAACAGTAATCAACTTTGAAAGACTTAGTAACATTGATCAACATAATAACCAGGAATTCCCCTGGACTCATGGTGAAACTTCCAGTTACAGAATTGACAGAGTACAGATTGAAGTATATTTTCTTTCATTTCTTTCTTTTTTGTTCTTTTTGTTGTTGTTTTGGGATATGGCTAATGTGGATATTTGTTTTGCATGACTATACATGGCTGCAATGAATTTTATCTTTCTTGCCTTATCAAGGTAGGGCAGGGAAGAACAGTGGTAGAGAATTTGGAACTAAAAATAAAATTTTTTAAAATATCTTTAATATTTGGGGAAATGCATGTGAAAAGAACAACCAAAAGTACGTTATGATTTTTTGTATGGGTGGTTGTTCTTTCTATTTACATCATTAAATTGCAGAAATTATAAAGAATAAGCATGGCCCAAAAGAGATAAAAGGATATTCCAAACACAAGTCTTGCACATTATACATGCTTTGCATAATTTCAGACCTTTTCAATTTATCAATTTGACACATTAATTTTCTCCTCTTTATTTTTTGTCTTTGAAAAAATACTATTTGTCATATAGGATGGTTCTCTGGGAGATGGAGGAAGAAGCATACTGGGGAAAACTATGACTGATATAATAAAATATATCAATAAAATATATTTTAAAAATCAAAGAATGGGAAAAAACAGACTTGTAGAAAACCTGGTTTGAGATTTAAGCCAGAGTATTTATAAATGAAACTGGTTAGGAATTGAAAATGATTCCCAAGTTTCCTATAGCCAGCCGTTGTCTCTCTCCTGAGCTATAGTCCTGCATCACCAATTGCTTTTAGGGGCATCTAGAACTGGATGATTCATAGCCTTCTCAGACTCAACAATAAGGAGTTCACCTATATGATCTCTTTTTTTCTCTTCCAGTTCTAAAACTATGATTTTATGTTCCTAAAGTCGTCTTAGTATTTAAGTTGGAAATGACTCAAAAGGCAATAGAGACAGGTTTGTCTCTGATGAACTCTCAAACTTTTCACAGCAACTATTTAAATCTTTTTTTTTCTTTCATTAAATCTCTACCTCTACTCCTTACCACTCCCAACTCCCACTCTCAGCAAATGGCCTTTCCTATTTTGCAGCAATATTAAGGCCATTCATCATAAAGTTCTTCTGCTCTTTTCCTCGATTCATCTCCTGATTTATTATAATCTCCATAGGATGATATGGCTTTTTTTCCATGCCAAAGCAAACCTCTCTACTTACGCCTCTGAGTACCATTTTCTTCTTCATTTACCATCCCTTCCCCACCCCCATCTTCAATTTCTCTTTATCTACTACCTTCTTCCCTTCTGCCTACAAACATGTTCTGTTCACTCAGTCATTTCAGTTGTGTTCAACTCTTCATGACCCCATTTGGGGATTTCTTGGCAAAGATCCTGGAGTGGTTTGCCATTTCCTTCTTCAGT
This sequence comes from Dromiciops gliroides, assembly GCF_019393635.1. NCBI lineage: Eukaryota > Metazoa > Chordata > Mammalia > Microbiotheria > Microbiotheriidae > Dromiciops > Dromiciops gliroides. Next base: position 131,123,963 of record NC_057865.1, read on the forward strand.
TCATTTTACAGATGAGGAAATTGAGGCAAAAAGGGTTAAATTACTTGCCCAGGGTCACACAGCTAATAAGTGTCCTAGGCCAGATTTGAACTTAGGAAAATGAATCTTTCTGACCCCAGACCCAGTACTCTATCCACTATGCCCGCTAGCTGCCCCACAAACATATTCAAGTCTCCCCCATCCTAAAGAAGCTTTCCCTTGACTCCATCATTCCCTCAAACTCACTTATCTCTCTTCTTTTTTTAAACTCCTAGAAATAGCCTCCCTTTACTCCCTGACTCCACATCTTCATAATCCATTTTTACCTCAGCAGCTTGCCAGGTGTCTCTACAGAAACTTCTCTCAATCTTGGGCACTCACTCTTCCCCACACCATCACCAATGACTTCATTGTCTATGAGAAGTGTCTTTTCCGCAGTCCTCATCCTCCTTGACCTTTCTAAAGTCTCTGGCACTATTCACCATCCCCTCCTCAAGACACTCTCCTCCTTTGCCTACTCTGACATTGTTATCTCCCGTCTTTTTTTTTTTTAACCTCTCTGCCTGATTCTTCACTTCCTTGTTTAATTGTCCTCCTCCCATACCTTAAGTTTGGGTATTTTCCAAGGTTTGGTCCTGAATGTTCCTCTCTTCTCTCATTATGTTCTAGCACAGTGATCTTATCTGCTTACCTCTATGCAAATCAGTAAAAATATACACTTGTATTTCTCACTTTATCTCTAGTCCTGCAATTCTAAGTTCCTGTCAGACATCACCTAGATTTTCCTCACACCAGCCGAAACTCAGATTACATGAAATTGAACTAATCCTCTCATCTTCCCCTAACCCTAACCCAAAACACTACCCCTCTTCCCAAATTAGCTGTTTTTGTTGATAACACCACCCGCCTTCTCATTTAGCTAGACTTGAGACCCCTAAGCCATGTAAGAATCTTCCCTCTTGTTTCTATCTCTCAGAAAATCCTTCTCTTCCTTTTAAGTTAAGTTCAGGTGTTGTCTCCATTGTTAAGCTTTCCCATTTTTCCTGCTGAAGATGTTTCTCCTCAGATTTTTCTAGGACATTTCATATCAGTCTCTCCTTTGTCACTGGAGTATACTTCTTGGTGTTTCCTGTCCTCAATAGAAATATAAGCTCCTGAAGAGCAAGGACCAACATTTGTTTTTATGTTTATGTTCCCCATGTGCATACATACAGTACATAGTATCTGCTTAAGAAAGATATAATTGAATAGGGCATGTAAGTCAACCAAAGCATACTGCTAACAGTGTAGTATGTGTACAATTGGGCATTAAAAATTCACCAATAACTTTTGACCAGAAAGGAAAGGTAGGCTTTTTATGTTTTGTGAGCAAGGAATAATATAGAAAGACACTGAATCTTTGCAAGCCCTTCGCGAAATATTAAAAAAAGGTTAGAGAAGATCTACATCAAGATGGGTAGATATTCTATGGAAAATGTATTAAAGGACTGGGTAGGCTGAGAGGCCAGGAAAGATTGGAATTTGTATCAACATGGGGAGTATCCACATAGATAAGATACTAGTCTTCTCTTGAAAGATGTTTCTTGGGTTTTGGTTTAACAATGAGCATTAGAGGCACTATGACAAAGTTGGTCTCAGAGTTAAGAAGACCTGGATTCATATCCTGTTTCCTTCCCTCCCCCACAATCTTAATAGTATTTTATTTTTTCCGAGTTACATGTAAAGATAGTTTGCAACATTTGTTTTTATAAGATTTTGAGTTCCCAATTGTTCTTCATCCATCCCTTTCCCTCCTCCCCTCCCCAATTTGATATAGGTAATATATGTACAATCACATTAAACATATTTCCACATTAGTCATGTTTCATATCTTGTTTCTGACATACACAGGCTGCACAATCCTGGTCAAGTCACTTACCGTCTAAGTCAGGGCTGTGCTTAGAGGTCAGGATACAAGGAAAGGTAAAAACATGATCCCTGTTCTCAACAAACTCATTATAATGGGGGAGACAACTTGCAAAACACATACAGGATGTTTACAGGATAAGTGGAAGGGTAATATCAAAGAGGAGACATTAGAAGTTGGGAGGTAGAGGTAGGGAAGGGAGATAGGAAGTGCTCTCAGCAACTCTTTAACATTATAGGGAAGGAAATGGTGTTGGGGAAAAGGACAACAAAGCCATCCAGTGACCAACTCAAAGAAATAATATTAAGGTGAGCCAAGGGTAGGGCAATCCCTAGGATCCTGTCAGGCAATATCTGTGGGAGGAATCACTAGATCCCCAACCTCCAAGTTCTCTCAGATAAATCAGCAAGACGAGTAAAAATGTCTAGTTAGCATGAGATCTCACAGATATCAGGTGCACTGAGCCTATAACCAACTCTCAGGAGAGATTGTTAGCAAGGCCCCAGGTTTACTTGCCAGCAATAATAAAAGGTGAAAAGAAGTGCACCAAATAGTTAATTTTGCTTCACATATTTCCAATTAGCTTCTTTTTTGTGGTTATGATAGCACCAACAAAAACCACTGAAGAAATCTTTGTATGATCTCATTTTCTCAAGAAGATGGTCTTAGACTAATAGACTAGGCAATCCCATCTACTGCTAAAAGCACAGGGGGAAAATGGACTAGAAAACAGTAATTTGTTTGTATGTCTAAGGAAAATTGAAGGTGAACAATAAAGAGCCTGTTTGTTTATGTAGCCTTAAAAACTTCAAAGAAGAAGCCTAGATTTTCCAGTTGATTGGTTTGGAATGGGCAGTTCTCAACCTAATATTTTTTAATTGACACTGCAGTCTCAGAGACCTTGGGATTACAGACTGTTAAAGGATAAAGGGAACTAGGAGATCATCTACCCTATCTCCTCTCTTTACTGTTAAGGAAATTAAATTCCAAAGGATAAGGGACCTAGCCAAGGTCACACAGCTAGTTAGCAATTAAAGGCAAACTAATAGGATAGTTGAATATTGTTACAGGAACTTCCTGCAATTTGGGGTCAATCCATTACTTGTATATCTTGCCCTGTCTTCTGTGGTTACTTGCCAAGAAAGCATGGAAAGCAATTAGCTCCTGGACCCTTCCTGGCACTGCCTTACTGGCAGCGCTTTCAAAGGTTGTTTGGAAAAGGCATTGGGAAGGACTGCCAGATCCTGGTGCTCGGGACTCCACAGGAGAAGTGTGATCATTTACAGAAAATGAACATCTGAATGGTCTTAGTGTCCAAGCCTACCCAGCAGGATACTTTCAGCAGCGTATCATGCCATCTTTCCCTATGACTCACCCTTCCAAAACCTACTTCGTCCTCAGTGATACCTCCAAGCCTTCCTCCCTTCCATATTTCCTCAGGCCATTAGCCTCATCTAATTTCACTTTGTTCACTTTCCAGTTTTAATCCTAAAGCGAACTAGTTTAACCACACAGTGCCCTCTACTCTCAAATACCTTGCCCCCTTCTCATCTAACCTTAATTGTAGATTACTCCCACCAGCTGCCACTTCCACTGTTACTCACATGCTGCTGAATGGAGCATGAAGAAGTCTTGAAATGGTGCTCACTAGGGCTGCCACACATTTAATCTCAACCAGGCACTCCACAGTGAAGCCATACTTCTCCTCCTCCTCTCTAATTGGTTCTCCAGTCCACTTCCCATGGAAGCTGTTCCAAATTTGCATTTCTCACCTCAAACCACCTCCACCTTCTTCTCAGCTGAAGACACTTGCCTCAATTTATTGAGAAAATAGAGGCTATTGACTCTGAACTTTTTCTCTTCTTTGCTAAATTCTCAAACCTATTCACTTCTCTTCACTCTTTTTTTCCCTTTTACTCCAGTCTCTGAAAATGAGATGGTCTATGTTCTCACTAAAGATCTATTAAGTGGCCTTCTCTATGACAGGCATTGTGCTCAACACTAGAAAGCCATTGCTTAATTTTGTTTCAACTTTAAAAACATTTTTTTTGAGAGGCAATGGGGATTAAGTGACTAGCCCAGGGTCACACAGCTAGTAAGTATTAAGTGTCTGAGGCCAGCTTTGAACTCAGGTCCTCCTGAATCCAGGGCCAATGCTTTATCCACTGCGCCACTTAGCTGCCCCCAAAAACATTTTTTTTAAATCGTCCCCTTTCTCACCTCTTTCCTGGACTTCATTCAGATCCTCCTGGTTCCTGCCACACAGCTACCAAAATGATTTTCCTTAAGTACAGGACTAAGCATGTCACTCTTCAAATCCCTGGTGGTTTGGGAATAAAATACAAACTCCTCTGTTTGGCTTCTAAAGCTCTTCACAATTTGATCCCAACCTATTTTTCTACCATCATTATACATCATTGCTCTTCCCTGTGCTGTATGGTCCACCCAAACAAGCCTTCTTGCTTTTCCTCATATGGAGCATTCCATATAAACTTCTTGAAATCTGGGACTGTACTATTTTCTGTTTGTATTGCCAGAACTGAGCACAGTGACTAGCATACAATTGATTCTTCTTTGTTGGTTTGTTTGTTTTGTTTGAAGGGCAATGAGGGTTAAGTGACTTGCCCAGGGTCACAGTGTCTGAGGCCAAATTTGAACTTGGGTCCTCCTGAATCCGGCCCGTGCTTTACCCACTGCACCACCTGGCTGATTCCATACAATTGATTCTTAATAAATGCTTGCTGATTAATTGGTTGAAGATTGCCATCTTGGTGAAATGGAAAGAAGCCTGTAATTGGAATTCCAGTTCTGCTACTTTAACACTTATGTGATTTGGTGCAAGTGACTTAACCTCTCTGGGCCTCACATAAAATGAGAGGGTTGGACTAAGTGACCTTTAAATTCCCTTCCATTCATATATCTATGATGCTATAGGTGGAGGGAGAGAAGTTTGAAGAAGATACTATGTCTCCTCATATAGGGTAAAACAAAGACTTAGAGATGGGGAGACATTACCAGGATTTTAAGGAAGTTTTCAAATGAAGGTTGGAAAATGTCTTAGAGTTTTTCTCCAAGACCCAAGAAGAACAATCAATTACCTGGAATAAATCCAGCAACACTCCCAAAGAGGCGCAAGTTCAAAGAGAGGAACCATTTACGTCTACATTTTCCATTTGACATTGTTACTTGTTCACATTTTTTTAGTGGCGACAACCCAGCTTGCCTGGGAGGGGGAAATACAGCTTCCTAATCCTAAAGGTAAATATTACCAATAAAAAGGGATTGTTAAACTAAGTCCACTTGTCTTCTATTGACCTTGACTGGGTTTCTGTACAGAAGACAGCCTCCATTCTGAAGGCTCCATAAGTCTGAAATAGCATCTTAAAAGCAAAAGCAGGTATAAGAGAGTATTTGCTGACTAGAAGGACTAGTCTGGTTATGGATCCCTGCTCTAAAAGATATGTCTACATGGGGGAAACATAGTATACAATAGTATACAATCAGAAAAAAGGAAGACCACTTAACCATAAGAACATTAAATTTCCCTGTAAATCAGATTAATAAGTGATAGGTGGAGTACCTGACCCATTAATAAATGTTTTCTGATTGATCGAGTAAAGGAAAGAGGCCACCCAGGTGACATAAATCAGGCAAAGTTTCAAGGAGGGAATGTGCTGATCAGGGTTGTGAAGGAAGGGAGAGAAAGCAGTTTAGTTTACCAACTATTTAGGAATAACTATGATGTTCCCTGCACACTATCCCTGTAACTTTGGGGACCAAAGTGTCCCTCCCTGAAGTTTTCCATTGAAACATAAATCCCTTAAGGCTGAAGACTGTCTTCACTTTTGTATTTATATACTCAAATGTTTGGTACAAAGTGAAGCTGAATGCATGGTGGGGTTTTTTTCCATTCATTCATTCCCAAAAAGGACCCATATGCTCAAAAGTATTTATAGTAGCTCTTTCTGTAGTGACAAAGAACTAGAAACCAAGGGGATACCAATAAATTATGGACCAGCTGAACAAATTGTGGTTTATGAATGTAATGGAATACTCTCATGCCATAAAAAAAGTGCTAAAAGGGATGGTTTCAGAGAAGTCTGGAAAGACTTTTATGAACTGATACAAAGTGAGTAAGCAGATCCAAGAGGAAAACAGTAACAATACCATTATAAGTACAGCTGACTTTGAACAACTTAAGAATTGTGATCAACACAATGACCACCCCTGATTTCTGAGGACTGATGAAGAAGCAGAACACCCATCTTCTGACAGATGACTGATGCGGTGTGCTGAACAAGTTACTTCTTATTTTTGGACATTGACAATGTGGGAATTTATTTTTACTATGTATTTGTATTTTTACAAAGGGTTTGTTTTTGGTTTTTTTCAATGGAGAAAGTGGGAGAAAGAAAATCGTTTTTTGTTCATTGAAAAAAAATAATTGTTAAACTAACTAACTAGAAAACCCCAATTGACCCTCATTACCCTAGTTCCTACTAGGTATAAGATGTTCACTGTCTCTAGATGCTGACTCATGCCAATCTCTAATGGGGGTATCCCAGAGTTACACTCCTTTCTACCTGTTAAACTCACTGTTCTCTTGAAGGAGACCATTTGCCCTACCATTATGTTCCAAGTTCCTTATGATCTGCTCAGCAACTTCTCCTGTTTAAGCAGATACTTGGATTTTCTACCTACCATGAACTGAAGATAAACATAAACTACCTGTGTTCCACTTGCCCTCCCCAAATTAGAATGTGAGCTCCTTGAGAGTAAGGAGTGGCTCAATTTTCTATGTTTCCCTGGAGCTTAGCAGAATGTTGGAAAGCCACACAGTTAAGTGCCTAGCAAGTGCACAGCAAGTGACTAGCAAGTCCTTCTAGTCAGCAATGGGTCAGTGATTTTTCCATTCCATTCCAATGATATTAACTTCTGGGCCTAGGAGCTGGTTAAGTGTTTCCCAGTCTTAAAGATATAAGGATACCACCTGCTTCTTTTTGTACCATGCTGAAATCTTGGTGAATTCACCTTAAAATGCTTGTGAATCACATAACTAAGCTACGGAGTTGCTGTGGAATTCTCCATCCCAGATCAGCAACAGAACTCCAACAGCAGGTTATTTTTTGCAGTAGAATCTAGGCTGCCCTAAATAAACACAATGAATCCTCCAGCCCAGATAGCAGCTTTCCTGCTTGATTCCTATGGTGCATAGGGAACAAAATAATAATAACTGAAATCATATTTTTTGTTTGCTTGTCCAGCTTCTCCAGCATTTTTAAATCTAGACATCCAAGGAACTTAATGATGTAGGCCCTTCCCTTTACCTCACCAACCACTAGAAATGCCTTCTCCAAACATGAACTATAAAGTCAACTCCCCAAATGTTCTGGGGTGGCTTAGGTTGTCATTTATGTCAATACTGTAAATATCTACCGACTCAGTTTGTGACTATTTTTTAAGGTTTACAGTCTTACAGTTTTGGACTTACTTTCATCTTCTTCTACCATAACATGCTTAGGTTCTTGTATTCAGAACCCAGAGATTATTTTGATTCCATAAAAGTCAGTAGCCTTCATCAAATATTTCCTGAGCATTTACTGTTCACAAGACACTCTGCTAAATGCTGAAGGGCTTACAAGTTGAATGATAGCAGAGGTAGCATGGTACAATAGATAGAATGCTAGACATGGATTGAGGAAGACCTACATGCCTTACATGACTGTAACCCTGGGCAAGTCACTTAACCTTTCTGGGACTCAGTTTCCTTAACTGTAAAATGAGAGGCTGAACCGTTACCTCTAAGGTTCCATCTAGCTCTAAATGTGTGGTGTAAGTCTAGTATGTGATACAGACAGGGAGAAATCTCCCAGTGGAGGAAAGGACAGATATACACCTATACAAATAAATATGAAGCCCAATAGAATGTAAAAGTACTTAAAAGATATACAAAGTGCTTTATATGTTCAAAGGAATTAGGGATTGGCTAAGAGAATCAGGGAGAGGCTACATATAGAAGGAGAAAGTGGTATTTGATCAAGGGCTTCTAGAACATTAAGTGGCAGAGATGGAGGGCAGGTATTTTGGGTATAGAATGTAGTGTATGCAAAAAGACAAAAGAAATGAGAATGTACAGAAAACGTTCCTGAAATGTCAAGGAGCACAGTTGATGTAAAGTGCAAGGTAGGGTACACAAATGGAAATAGTTGGATAAAAGCCAGAGATACAGATTAGATCCAGGTGGGATCCAGGTTAGGAAGGGTCTTGACTGTCAAGATAAGATCACAGGATTTAGAGGTAGAAGGGAAATTAGTGATCATCTAATTCAATGCCTTACTTTTCAGATGAGGAAACAGGCTCAGAGAAGTAAAGGATTTTTTTTTCTTTTTTCTTGGTGAGGCAATTGGGGTAAAGCAACTTTCCCAGAGTCACACAGCTAGTAAGTGTCAAGTGTCTGAGTCCAGATTTGAACTCAGGTCCTCCTGACTCCAGGGCCAATGCTCTATCTACTGTGCCACCTAGCTGCCCCCGAAGTAAAGGATTTTACTCAAACTGATATATCCAGTAAATAGATGAGTCAGAAGTCAAACTCAGGTCCTTTGATTCCAAATGCAGAATTCTTTCCATGACATCATGAAATATTATTTGAACTCCTTTTAATACACAAAGGAGAATCCCTGTAGGTTTTTACATAGGGGTTTGATGTAATCAGAGCTGTACTTTTGAAAAGTTAAGCTGGCAGTAGTGTACAGGATGACTTGGACAATGGGAAAAAAGTAGAAAGCAAAAGAAATTCATCATGAAGGTCTGAATTAGAATGCTTCAATGAAAATGGCTGATGTCATAGAAATTTTATGAATAAGAGATAAAGAGAATTAAGGTAAATGACTCAGATTTCTAGCCTGGGTGACTACTGTAACAGGAATACTCCTACATGAACAGAAATAGGGAAATCAAGAAGAGGAACAGGTTTTAGAGAAAATGTGAAGAGTTTATTTTTGGACTCATTGAGTTTGAGGTATGAATAGCTAATTGATTTATGAAGTTGTGAAATGGGGCAGGCATACGTGGTTCTTTGGGCACTTGCTGGGAAAATCCATGATGGCAATGGAATGTGTGACTGCAATCACACTTTAATAAGGCACAGAGGGCTTAGTGGGGAAGGTCACAGAAAGTACAGACAAGTGGTAAGAAGAGGTACATTGTGAGATGCGGATAGTGTGGTGAAGGCAGACAGTATGGGGAATAGGATGGGGATGGGGAAAGACACAGAATCACTCACATAACTGTGGCTTAGAGTTAGGAGCACTGGGTAACACCGACCCAGATGGAGACAGAGGAGTGCTGAATGGGGCAGGAGTTTGAGGTCTCATTTTTATAGGGTTTTTTTGGGGGGAGGGGCAGACTAACTCTTACCTGTGATGCCTTGGGGATAGTTCTTTAACATATCCAAATACTCTCAAAGTTGTCAATAAAACTTTAGAGTTAAGGGGGCAGCTAGGTGGCGCAGTGGACAGGGCACTGGCCCTGGAGTCAGGAGTACCTGAGTTCAAATCCGGCCTCAGACACTTGACACTCACTAGCTGTGTGACCCTGGGCAAGTCACTTAACCCAAATTGCCTCACTAAAAAAAAACAAAAACAAAAAAAACTTTAGAGTTAATATGTCTACATCATGTCAAAATTATCAGCACCATTTGGTGTTCTGCTGGTCTTATTGTGGATATCAGGAATTTATCTGAGATTTACATATCCTAGGATCCAAAGACCCTGACCACAAAGCCTAGGTGGTTTCCCCTGGTTTAGCACTTATTACCAGGAGGGGATTTTTAGTTAATATATTATACAGTTTACAAATTATGTTCCTTTGATCTTTGAGATGATCTGTACATGACTTCTAGGTTCCCCTTTGTAATCTTACTTCCTGCTACTGTTACTTTATACTGGCTACTTATAAACTTACTTACTTACTTATGGACTGGGGGTGGGGTGGGGTGCAGAACCAGGGAGACCAGAATGAGATAGAACTTTAACACAAGATACCAATGTAGTAACCAAATGGGAATGTCCAAGAGACAGTATAAATGTGGGTTTGAAGTTCAGGAAAAAAGTTGGAATGGAAGATAAATTTAGATGTTATCCACGTAGAGATGATAATTGTTGCCATGAGAACAGATGAAATCATCAAGGAATAATAGAGGATTCAGAAAGAGGGCCAAGGATAAAAACTTGGAGGGGATTGGGAAGTATATTAGAGGAGTCAGTGAGTGAGATTTTTTTAAAGCATTCAAAAAAGAGCAGATAAATGCAGTATCTTATCAGGGAAGCTAGAAGAAAGATTATAAAGGTGCAACCTGCAGGTTTTTGCCCTCTAATTTGGCCTATCATGAAAGAGATTTGCTTAAAGCAAAATATACATATGTTTATTTGAACCACATTCTGCTTTGGTTTTTTTTTTCAGTTGTTTTTTTTTTAAGTGGGGCAATTGGGGTTAAGTGACTTGCCCAGGGTCACACAGCTAGTAAGTGTTAAGTGTCTGAGGCCAGATTTGAACTCAGGTACTCCTGACTCCAGGGCTGGTGCTCTATCCACTGCGCCATCTAGCTTCCCCTCTCTCCTTTGTTTTAAACTAACATTTAGGAAAGAATGTTTTTAAGAGGTGAGTGTCCCTATGTGTTCATATATACATATACACACATATATTTAGGAAAAGTGGCAATTGATCATTAGAAGAGAGAACAGAGTGGGAGCAGTAAGAAAAACTTCCTCCATTAAACAAAAGATCAGGAATCTCAAGGAGAATAATCAAATAAAAGCACGAATAAAGGGGGCCTACTGCTAAGAGGCAATATGATAGTAGATAAAGATGTACCCTCAATTCCAAGAAGACTGAGATTCAAGTCCCTCCTCTAACATACACAGGTTCTGTGACCCTGAGTAAATCACTTAATCTCTCAGTGATATAGGTAATTTTCTAAGGAAAAAGCTGCAGAGGTTGCTACCTGCATTATCAAAGGAAATACCCTGTCATAAATTTGTTATGTAATTAAAATCACAGATTCAGTCCTTATCTCCTAATGTTACCAAATCTCAAACTATTTTGAAACAATAATCCCCAAAACTATTTGCTACTGATCAGCAAGGAGAAAAATAGATCACTGGAAAAAACTAGATAAAGCAAGACCTAGAAGGAAGTAAATATGACAATTAAGTGTTTCATTAATCCAAAGACATAAATTACTAGGAGGAATAATTCTATAAGAATTGCTAGAAAAACTGAAAGACAACTTGGCAGAAACTAGATTTAAACCAGAATCTTTTACCATATGCCACAGTAACATCCAAATGCCTATGAAATCTAAATATAAAAGGTCATGTCATTTTAAAAAAAGAGAAAAAATGGAAGTTTGAACCTTTCACAATTTTGGCTAGGGCAAGAATTTTTAAACAAACAAAGGATAGAGGTGATCATAAAATATAAAATTTATAAATGCAGCTTGAATCAAAAGGGAACCTGTTAAGTAGCAAAATCTATTTCCATTAAGATTTCTGGGGGCAGCTAGGTGGCGCAGTGGATAGAGTACTGGCCCTGGATTCAGGAGGACCTGAGTTCAAATTTGGCCTCAGATATTTGACACTTACTAGCTGTGTGACCCTGGGCAAGTCACTTAACCCCAATTGCCTCACAAAAAAAAAAAAGATTTCTGGTAAAAAGTCTGATATCCAAGATATATAGTGAATAGACACAAATATATAATACTGAAAGCCATTCTCTAATAAAGAGGTGGCCAAATTTTATGAACAGCTTTCAGTAAAAGGAATTCAAATGATAAATATCCATAAGAAAGACTATGACAAATCATTAATAATAAAAGAAATACAAATTAAAATAACCCTGAGATTTCACTTCAGATTCCTCAAATTGGCAAAGCTGACTTTAAAAATAAGAAGTCAATGTTGGAGGAGTTATGAGAAGATAAGCCTACTGTTAGTGGAACTGTGAATTGGTCAAACCATTATAAAATTATAGAATGGGGTGAAATCCCCCATGAAATAAACAGGAATGGGTTTACAGGGTGGGGGGGAGAAATGGGGGAGGAGTGGGGCAGTGAATGAATCTTACACTCATGCTAATTGGCTCACCGACTTTAGTCTCATCAGAGTTGGCTCAACAAGGGATTAACAAGGAAGGTTAAGAGGAAACTACTATAATGTAAAAACAAAAGGCAACAATAAAACTATTTTCAGAGTCTCTTCATCTTGTTTACAAGGAGATACTATCAGGGAAATGGTAGTTAATAAGCAAGACAAGTTGTATCTGAACTGGAAAAGTTGAGTGGATCTTTTGCCAGAAACATTCTGGTGATAGATGACAGATGATTAAAACAGTGACTCTTGTAGCTGTTGTTGTTGTTTGTCCTTCATTCTCAAAGAGAGACATGACCTTGGGAGGTGATGTCATGACTTGCAGTAAATCGTATTTAAGTGAGGGAGGACTGTCCAAAGTCACCAGTCTCACTCTCTCCTCCAGAGCCATCTGGATCCAATGGCAAGATAAATATCAGGATGATTGGAGATGGCTCAGGATGTTTGAAGCATCTTGCTGATGGATCACACAACTAGTGTCAAGTGTCTGAGGGTAAATTTGAACTCAGGTCCTCTTGACTCTAGGGCCAGTGCTCTATCCACTGTACCATCTAGTTGCCTCAAATCTTAGCAAGAGTAACAAGAAGGGAAGGATGTGACTACCATTTGATTTCATTGTAACATGCCAGAGGAGAAAACCAGAGCAAAAAAAAGTAGATAAGATAAAACTGTGGAATAAGCCAACAGACAGCTCAGGGCAAAGAGAAGATTATATAAGAAATCAAAGATTTCTATAAATACAGTATGATTACTAAAAAGGTGCTTACATTGTACCTAGGGGTTAGTTATTTATACTTTGATGTATTTTGTGTGTTTTTTAAATAGGAATGAATTAGCATGTTGTTAATATATGTTATTTTTTAAATCTTAAGTAATTAATAAAAACTTAGATAAAATATTTTTATAGAAAATTCCCCCCTCCTCCAGATAGTATGTCCTGTCCTTTGCCTGAAATAAGCCTAACTATTGGCCTTTGTCAGTCAGTCAAGAAGCATTTGTTAAACACCTATTATGTTCCAAGAATAGGTTATGGTTTAGAGTTAAGGTTAGGGTTAGGGTTAGGGTTAAGCTCTGGAGATACAAAGAAAAGCAAAAGAGTGTCCCTGCTCTTGAAGAACTTACAGTGTAATCTTGGAGACAACATCCAAACAATTATGCACAAACACAATATAGGAAAAGAAGAGAAGAACTTGGACAGGGCCCTGTAGAAAATCTACAGCTGGCAACCATGACCTGGATGAAGATCCAACAGAGAAGACTGAGAAAGGAGCAATCAAATACGTGAGAAGAAATTCCAGAGAACATATCATCGCAAAAACCTAGAGAGAAGAGCATATAAAGGAAAAGAGCATGATCAACAATGTCAAAGACTGCAGAGAGTTCAAAAAGGAGGAATACTGACAATTAAGAAATCATTGTTAATTTTGGAGACAGTGGTTTTGGTTGCATGAAGTCAGGAATCAGATTGTGAAGAGTTCAGAAAAATGGGAGAGGAGAGGAAGTGGTCTACTATTGTAGACAGAGTTCTCAAGGAGTTTAGCCACAAAAACAGGAGGGATATGGGTTGATAATTAGTGGGGTGGGATGGATCAGAGGAGGGTTTTTTGAGGATAGAGGTGTTTTGGGAATATTTGTTGACAATAGAGAAGCAACCAATCAACAAGGAGAGATTGGAGGTAAGTGAGAGAGTGGGAATGATAAAGGAGGCAGTCTGCTGGAGAAGATGGGGTGGATGGAGATAGGTAGACTTTTGCAAGGGGAAGGGCCACCTCATCATTTGAGACAAGGGTGAAGAGAAGAGATAGTAGCAAAGGGTATCAGGATGATGTGAGATAAGGAGGAAAAAAATGGAGCTTTCAGTGAACAACCCTATTTTTTTTCCATAAAATATGAGGCAAGGTTCTCAGATGAGGGAGTGGGGAAGGAGCCATGGGAAATTGAGGGGGAATGAAAAGGTTTGGAAGAGCTGCTGTGGTGGGTAGGAGAGCTAGTTAATTGTTATTCTTGTTCAGTCACTCAATTAGGTCTGACTCTCTATGACCCCATAGTGTCCATGGAGTTTTCTTGGCAGTTACTGGAATGGTTTGCCATTTCTTTCTCCAGTGGATTAAGGCAAACAGAAGGTAAGTGACTTGCCCAGGGTCACACAGCTAGTAGGTGTCTGAAGCCAGATTTAAACTCAGGTCTTGTTGACTCCAGGCCCAGTGCTCTATCCACTGAGCTACCTAGCTGCCTCGGTTAGTTAATTAGGGAGGTGTAAAAGGATAGCTTAGCCTCAATGTAGGCCCAGTTGCAGTTATGTCACATAAATTTGTTGTGAATCCAGTCAACATAATTGGGTTATTTTCTCCAGCTTTCTCCACCTTTCCAGGACTGAAAGAAGTGTACAGGGGGGGAGTAATATAAGACTGAGGCTTGACAGGACACAGTCTGTGATATGATAAGGGGGAAAGGGGACTCCTGAAAAGAGGACAGGGTAGAGATGAACTGATTCACCAACAGGTCAAAGTAGGGAAAAGGAAGAGAGTGTAGTTAGTATAGGGGTGATGTCCTGGGAGAGAACTGAGAGGTTATGGAATTGGAGGTCATGGTGAGGATGAAGAACAGGTTTTAATACTGGAAAGCAGAGGAAGAAGTGAAACACCAATAGATTATAATCAGATAAGGGAATCTCAGTTCATGAACATAGTAGTGGTACATTTGTACATGATGACAAGATCAAAAATATGACTATCTTTGTGTAGGCCTAGGTGAGTTAGAGGAGTAACTCATAAGCAAATGAGCAAGCTGAGGAACTGGGATGTTAGGCTGTTTGAGGGAGCATCGACCTTTATGTTGAAGTTCCCTATTATGAGGACAGAAGTTGGGGAGGGGGCAGAGAATGGGAGCCAGATACTGAACTCTTTTAGGAAGGGAAACATCTGTAAACAACAGCTACCAGGATTTTGGCTGGGTGGCAGATATGGATTGCTTGAATCTCAAAGAAATAGAGATTACCAAGTGATGGTGATGGGGGAGTACTTGGAAGTGGTAATGGGTGTCAAGAAGTATTACAACTCCCCCTACCATAACCAGTGTATTGGGGTGGGGGGAATGAGGAAAAGCATAGACAGACCTGGAAAGGATTACCAGAGAGGCTGTGTCATCAGGACACAGATCAGTTCTGGCTCCCACCAGATCTTATTAAGATCTAGAAGATGGAAAAAAGGAAACTATCTAAAGTGAAAACAAATTTGTTGCCTATGTAGTAGGCATTCCAGAGGGCATAATGAAGGAATGGTGGGTAGCTTCATGGTGGAACATGGGGGTGGGAGGTTTAAAGGAAAAGGAAATAAGGAATTGGGCAGTGGAAGATAGGGAATTTGAATGATGACCATAATGACTGGGATGGGAATGACCAAGAGTCATTAAGGGCAAATTTGAGAAAGATCTTTAATGTTAAAAAGGGTTTTGACTTCAGGGTAGAGTCCTTTTAGAGCCTTGGGGAAAGGATTGAGAGAGCAAGAACCTGGAATAGGAGTCTTGATACTATCCTTCAACTAAGTCAGGAGACCAGGCTAGAAACTTGACAGAAGGCACCCTCTCCCCATACCACAATGGCAGAAGACTGGTATGATGGAATAAGGCTCCTCCTCACCAAGAAGGTTGGAGACCATGCAGGAGATAGGAGTGGCAGAGATGAACTAGACTAATTAGCCTCAAAAGATAAATGCATCTTGTTTACTCTAACCTCATTGAGTGATGGAAAACCTCAAAGTAGGCACATATACCCATAGTAGGACAAACATGTGACATAAGTAAGATATATTTTGCAGATTTGGTTTTAATTATTATTGACATGATCATAGCATAGGGAAGAGGATAAAATTTTCTAATTGAAGGGAAAGGAAAGGACTTAATGGATGAGTTGAGGACAGTTGTGCCAGATAAAATAAGTAGGAAAAGGAAAATAAAACAAGCAGAAGAGTGAAATAAATACCACCCAAGCAACTCCTACTAGAGGCTAAGGAAGACCTCTCCAAGTCTAGTATTTGAAACTGCTTAAACCAATGAGTGGTTTAGGAAGAGAAATTGTCCAAGGAAACGGTCTATATTTCAGCACCTGAGATCTACAGCAAATTGAAGCTCATGGTTTTGAATGAATTTGTCAGACCCTTTCCCAGTAAAATTGGTGAAAGTTTTCCTCAGCCTCCATGGTATGTTTCAGTTCCTTAGGAATGATGAACCTCATGTATTTGACCCAAATTCAGGACTTCAGGAAGAATTCTTCATTAGCCCATGCCTTGCCTACATTGGCTTTGGCACCTCCTCACATGGTACCCAGTTGGGCATCTTTATAGGGCTTGCCTCTTTACTCAGACCATGGTCTTAGGCTCATTCAATCATATAGCTAGAAGAAACTTCAGGGATCTTCTAGTCCAGCCCCCTCATTTGATAGTTGAGAAAACTGAGGCCCAGTGAGGTGACTTGACCTATCAAAAATCACTCTGTTAGCAAGGGGGGAAGCTGGGATTTGAATCCAGTTCTTTTCTCTTCGATCAATAAGCATTTTTAAAACACCTACTCTTGCCAGGCATTACACTATTTGTTGTTGTTGTTCAGTCCTACTATGTTTTCCTGATCCAATTTGCAGTTTTCTCAGCAAAGATACTGCCATTTTTGCCATTTCCTTCTATACTTCATTTTACAGATGAGGAAACTGAGGCACACAGGGTTAAGTGACTTTCCCAGGGTCACACGGCTAGTAAGTATCTAAGGCTGGATTTGAACTCAGGTCTTTGTGACTCAAGGCTCAGGGCTCTATCCACTGCATCACCTAGCTCCCCCACTATGTTAAGTGCTGGGATACAAAAAGAGTCAAAAGATAGCCCCTACCATCAAGAAGCTTATGATCTTAGGAGAGACAACTAACAAGCAAATACATACAAAAAGCTAGATACAGGATAAGTAGGAAATAATTAAAAGAGGAAAGGCATTGGAATTAAGAGAGATTGGGAAAGTCTTTGTGTAGAAGATGGATTTTATTTCGAACTTGAAATGATGCCCTGAAGCCAGGCATGGGGGACAGTCAGTGAAAATGCCAAGAGTAGACAGATGGAGTACCTTGTTCATGGAACAGTAAGGAGGCCAATGCTGCTGGATCAAATCCAGTGTTCTTTTTAATTATGCTATTGGTCTGATCAGAATAGTAAAATCACAGAATCTCTGCACTAGAATGACCTCATGGATCGTCCAATTTCCCTATCAATTCAGAAGCCCATTTGACAAAGTCCTTGAGAAGTAGTCATCCAGTAGAGCTTAAGCATTCAAGAGCAGAACATGTTTTCTGTTTGGTCTTTGCCAATTTGTTGAAATGAATACTTTAGTTGAATCCACATTTTTTGTGAGGCGACTTTTGGTTTTTTTGTGAGGCAATTGGGGTTAAGTGACTTGCTCAGGGTCACACAGCTAGTAAGTGTTAAGTGTCTGAGGTCAGATTTGAACTCAGGTCCTCCTGACTCCAGGGTCGGTGCTTTATCCACTGCGCCATCTAGCTGCCCCTTGAATCCACATTTTTATAGTTTTCCACTCCTAGAAACATTTTACTGACCCTACTCCCAGGTACCACTTCCACTCATAGCATGACCTCTTAGAGGTTCTGAGCCAGAGCTCCTATAAAGAGTATTTTCTTCAAATCTTTATGATTCTAAGGTTTGGGGGTTTGGTTATCTTTCGTTTTGTTTTGTTATTTGTTCTATGCCTCTTTTCTCCTTTGTTTTGGAGGCTAAAGGATTCACATGCTCCTCAAGGCAGAATGCTTCAGTTAGATGCAGCATGTGTAGCTCTTCAGAGCCCCAGAAGGCAAGAGAAGGAAAAAGAAACTCCTAGTCTTTGACAATGCTCTCATATACTATAGCATTTCCCTAAAATGAGCATTTTGTTTGTCTGAAAACCAAGAGAACAACAGTATGAAAGACAAGGTCAGTACTGGGCAACAGAAATACCTGAGAACAAACAAACAGGTGTGGCACCAACAGGTTTAGGCTGCTTCTTTAAATGTTTCCTGGATGGGGGAAATCATCTTAAAGATAGTCACTTAGTTCATCATGTGACTTTTCCTGCCCTATTTCTATTCTAAAAGTAGAGCTTAAGGCTTAGTCATTATTCTTTATATATTTTGCCTGCCATCACTTAAGCAATTAACAAGTATTTGTTATGGAAGTGCCTTTTATTGTAGTCTTCTTCCCCCCATCTCACCCCCAACTCATGTCTGACTATCCCTGACTCCATTTGGGGTTTTCTTGGTAGAGATACTGGAGTGATTTGCCATTTCCTTCTCCAGCTCATTTTACAGATGAGGAAACTGAGGCAAACAGGGTTAAGTGACTTGCTCAGGGTCACATAGTTAAATGTTTGAGGCCAGATTCAAACTCATGAAGATAAGTCTTCCTAATTCCAAGCCCATGGACCTTGGAAGACATTACTACATGGTAGATGCTGAGGATACCAAGACAAAAGTGAGATAATACCTCCCCTCTAAGAGTTTACATTCTACTAGGGAAAGAATTCCTAATCTTTTATCCACAGGTTTGTGAACTTGAATGGGGTGGGGGGGTGGGGGGGGGAATCACATTTTTATTTTCAGTTAACCTCTAACTAAAATTTGGCATTTCTTTCAATTATTTTGTTATGGGCCCAGAGCACCCCAGAAGTTCTCTGGGGCACTTCAAAGAACCTTCTCCTTGATAAACTAAACCAAAGGACAGCCACACCTGAAGAAATAAGTGGAACCTGATCAGGACTGAGCTAGCTCTGGGACCATCACCCTTCATTCCAGTCTCCCCCACCCCTGGGGAGATAAGATTAGGTGTGGCTGCTGCCTTTGTGGCCTGAGGAGCAGAGAGATGGCTTGAGAGATCGGCAGCCACCCCTCACCCAACTCCTCCAGCCACCACCAGTGAAAGATGGTCCTCCTTCACTAAGGGAACTTTCCACAGTCAGATGATCACCCCCATCAGTCCTCTATAAAAGTATCTGCCTGTCTCCTGCTGGAGGAGATTGGTATCTCAGAGCCATGCTCTGTGCCTTGCCATCTCCCCATGAGAAAAAGTCTAAGGATTTCTCTCTTGGTTTCCCAACCCCTACTCCAAACTGCTATCCCACACCCCCTACCCTATTTCCCCACAACAATTTGAAATCACCTGCCCTGGAGTCAGGAGGACCTGAGTTCAAATATGACCTCAGATACTTAGTGGCTGTGTGACCCTGGGCAAATCACTTAACCCCAATTGCCTCAAAAATAAAAAGTTCAGAGAGAAGTATATGTAGGATATACACAAAATGATGCCTTGGGAAGCCAGAAAATACTTTATAGAGTTAGGAGGTGGCACCTGAACTGAGCATTGAAGAAAATTTAGGATTTCAAAAAGCCAAGGCATGGAGGGAGAGTTGAACATCCTAATCATACAGGATAGGAGATGGACTACTGCATTTGGGCAACAAATAGGCCAGTTGGGATAGAGTTTGGAGAGTACAAGTCTAGTGTATATTAATAATTCAATATTTCAAAAGGTCCATGATTTATTAGGCCCCACGATTACAACTGTTTCAGAGGTAAGAATAGGAACAATGGTTAGAAGTGCCAACGGCAAATTTAGACTCTATAGAGGAAAGGAAAACTTCCTAGCCATTAAACTTTTCTAAAAGCAGAACCAACTTCCTTAGGAGGTAGGTGATTTCCCTTCACTAGAATTAGGGTCATGGTTCATACTTAATATAGCATGTTAAAGTTTGAATCTCCTTCATTCTTTTAAACAGTCCTGTGACATGGACACAGAGCTAGTACTGAACCCAGTTCCTACTGACTTTACATTGCCTCTATGGAAGGGTGGGTGACCACTTGATGGGGATGATGGGTTATTGTTTCTGTTGTTTGCCGGTAGAGGAGAGATTTTTTTTGACATGTTAGATTTGGCCGGATGATCTCTGTGTTCCCTTCCAATTGGGAAATTCTATGATTCTGTGATCAGTCTGAATATTCCATCACCAATTCAGATCATCAATCTGTCCATGTTTTATAATCTCATGATTTTTGTTCAGTCAACTCAGTCATGTCTGATTCTCCATGACCCCATTTGGGGTTTTTGTGGCAAAGATACTAGAGCGGTTTCGCATTGCCTTCTCCAGTTCATTTTACAGATAAGGACACTGAAGCAAACAGGGTTAAGTGACTTGCCCAGAGTCACACAGCTAGAAAGTGTCTAAGGCCAGATTTGAACTCATAAAGATGACTCTTCCTGACTGCAGGTCCAGCACTCTATCCCTGTACCACCCAGCTGCCCCATGACTTACTGTGACCACAGTAAATTATCACCACCACTATCAGCATCACCTTTTGGCAATGAACTTCTATGCTTAGCTAGATTGGTCTCAAAATAACAGACTCCATCTGTCACTGAACCAATACCTAAAGCCTTTTGTTGAGGAAACCTGTCTGAGCTCATATTCCACTGACATAGCCTTTAAGAACCCTGGATTACCTTCATTCCATAAGGAGGCATTCACTGGAATAGGATTTGGGTTCAGGAATGTATGTAAACACATTAACAACTCAAGACTCAAAGAGGCAGGATGACATAAGAGAGAGAGCCAGTCTTAAAGTCAGGAAGACTTGGGTTTACCTATTGCCTCTGATAAATGCTAGCTACATTATCCTGGGCAAGTTAGCTCACCTCTCATGGCTTTAGGCAATTTTCTAAGACTATAAATTTGCAGGCAAGGTGCTGACTTGATTTTCTAAACCAATGAAATCCTAGATCTAGTCCCTGTCTCTTTCCCTTACTCAAGACTCATGTATAAAAATGACTAATATAGAAATGTTTTACATGATTGCACATGTCTAACCTATATCAAACTGTTAATCATCTCATGGAGTGGGGAGAGGAGGGAAAAGGGGATAGACTTTGGAATTCAAAACAAAAAAAAATTTTGAAAATTGTTTTTACAAGCAATTGGGAAAAAAGAAAATATTATATTTTGATGTTGTTTGTTTTGGTTTTTTTTTTTTTGCAAGGTAATCAGGGTTAAGTAACTTGCACAGAATCACACAGCTAGTTAAGTGTCAATTGTCTGAGACCAGATTTGAACTCAAGTCCTGACTCTAGAACCAGTGCTCTATCCACTGCACCACCTAGCTACTTCCCAAATATTATTTTTTAAAAGACTCATGTACAGCACTCGGATATGCCATTGTTCACCCTCATAGGATAGAAAGATAATGACAAACCTAAGAAAATTGTTAAAATCGGATGCAGGAAAGGAAAATGTGAAATGAATTCTTTATCACTATGCCCCAACATACCTCTAGATACCTCTTCTTTCTGAGCTGGGATATAAACTGTGCTTTAGCGTTTGTATATGGAAAAACACTTTCCATAAATCATTTTACAGATAAAGAAACTGAGGCACAAGCAAGGGAAGCAACTCACGCAAAGTCAAACAGGTACAATAGTAAAGAACAGAGTCTGGCTTCAAGTCCAAGTCCTTTGACTCCAAATTTGGAGCTTTCCCCTCAATCATTATCTTGAGATAATTCTTAATAAGCAAAGTATTTGTCTTCATGCTATAATTTGCATTACAAAACCCAAAACTTTTGATTCCTTCTGGATTAAAGTGGAAGAAAATAATTACTTCTCTCTAAAGCTACCTTTAAAGACTACAGAGAAAATATATAACATTAGAGAGGTAACATGGCATATTGGATAAAGTACTGGCCTCAGAGCCAGAAAGACACATAATGGCTTAACTCATTTAACTTTTCAGGGCTCTTGGAAAAAACCTCTATAATCATAAATTATTGAAAAAGTTCCAGTCTGTGAAGTAGAGGGGAGTTCTTTGTATCAATGATATGGCAGGTCCAAATGCCATCCTTATTTTAAGATTATTAAACTGTCAGTCTATAAGTGGCACAGTGGATAAAGCACCAGCCCTGGATTCAGGAGGACCTGAGTTCAAATCCAGCCTCAAACACTTGACACTTACTAGCTGTGTGACCCTGGGCAAGTCACTTAACCCTCATTGCCCTGCAAGAAAGAAAGAAAGAAAGAAAGAAAGAAAGAAAGAAAGAAAGAAAGAAAGAAAGAAGAAAATTAACAGAGAATGCTAAATGGCTATAGACATGATTGTAGTTAGGGAATAATCTGGATTGTCTCAAGGATCATTGAATCAGCAAGGAAATGAGGGTCACTCCTAGATGTTTGTCTGCTCATGGGGGAAGTCTGTGCTTTTGTTGATGGAACCAAAGGTCTTCCCCACTGGTATGTAATCTTGCAAGTAGGGATGGTCTCATTCTTTGTATTTGTGTCTCTACTTCCTGGCACCTAGTAGGTAATTAATAAATGTTTGTTAATTGACTGAATGATGTTTTCTGGATAAGTGAGCCCAGAAATGAATAATCTGTTAACATGGAAAGAAAATGACAACATAACAAGTTGCCCAAGGAAAGATAAAAGGGTGGGGAATCTTTGGTCCCAATTATGGTTTGGACAGACTCTTGGAATTTTCCACTTGTCCTTCAGCACATAGTGTTAGGCATTCAGACTAATTAGTCAAGGTGAGGAAACAGTCAAAATCCCATAAGCCACATGAAACTGGAAAAAAAGGAGTGGTTTCAATGTATTGCTGTCTGAAGTGCAGGCCCAAAGGTACCGTGAGTCATCCAGATGTAACGATTGGAATGACGCCACCTGCTGGATACTTACTGTAGAAGAGTTCTGCCCATGAAGGGAAGGTCTTTGAGGGCAAGACCAGGAGTCGGGAAGTGACGCGGGCTAGTGGGAGGAGGAAGGAAGAGACTGGCGCTCAGTCTCGCGCTCTTGGCTTTGGACTCTGGTGGAGAGCGGAGCTAGAAATGTGCTCTCCCTTTAATAGATAGGAATCTAGGCCTTTCTCTCTCTCTTTACCAAATTCTTCTTTTCCTTAATAAATGCTTAAAAGTCTAACTCTTGCTAAAGCTTATAATTTATTGGCGACCACTCATTAGATATTTTAGACAGACTAGCTAGAATTTTAGCCCTTAACAGATGGCTGACCACGAAGAGGAAAGCTAACCCTCAGTCTTCTTCTGATCTTCTGGTTGGGTAAGAAATTTCCCCTCCCTCTCCCTTTAACTGCTAAGTACTGGTGTACTGGCTGTGTTTTCCTTTGAATTTTTTCGAATGGACCTTTTAAACTCCCTAATTATCCTATTTTTGATTTTGGTCTGTTTAACCAGACAAATGGGAGATAAGATCATGTTAATGCTTTGTTTTTGTGGATTTTCTATTTTTCTTTTTATTTTTGTTAAAAGAGCCAGCAACTTACTCACACAAGGAAATATCTCTCCCTCTCCCAACCATGCTTTTTCAGAGAAACCTGAAGAGATTCCTGCAGCTTTTCCCAGTTCTAACACTAATTGTTGCTTTAATTTTGCATGCCTGGAGGCAATGACCCACCCTCTAGAAGCTTTTAATCCCCTAGCACCTGGAGGCAAGGTGGGGGAAGAGGAATCCAGGCCTGAGTTCAAAATCAAGTGTGATTCAAATTGTGCTGGTCCCTCCCCTCCTCTCCAGACCCCACCCTCTACTCCTCCTATGGCCAAGCCCATAGCTTCCCCTGCCTGGGAAGTCCAGAGATCTGATGCGCATGCTCAACTTTTTCTACCTGCATTTGCAGCTTTAGGCTCAGCCCTTCCCCAGCCTGGCTGTGCTTCTGAGACAACCTTAGAAAACCCTTTAAATTCCAGATATGCTCGATTTGTTCATAATTTTGCTAACCTGCTTTTGTCTTTAATTAGTAATCTTATAAAGCATTTGTATGGTGGAAAGACTGACAGACAATATAGAGGGGTTAAAGAAGAAAAACTTAAGCTGAATAAGAATGACAATCAACATAGTTCAAGACTCTGCCTCTTTTGCCATGGAAGGGTATATATTTTACAGAAATGTAGAAGTAAGCAGCAAGGTATTGATATGAGTATTGGGGATTTTAGATATCGGAATCAAAGGTGTTCTGAATTCACTCAGAGTATTAATATCAGTTCAGAGGTTACATAGGATTTCTATGCTATTACATATACATTTTGAAATTAATGGTATGGGTTTATTTTCATAGAGATTTTCATGCTTTTGAGATTGTGTTTTATATTTAGTTTTTAAAACAAGGAGAATATTTGTAAAAGCTTTTTATAGTCATGTGATCAAGTTTATATTTTATAATACTCTTATTAATATTAAGTTCACATTCATTTAGACTTCCTTAGTTTGAATTTCATTGTCTTTTATTGTTCCATGTGTATTTTCTTCTATTCATTTGTCTATCTAATTTTGAAACATTGCAAGATGGTTTTGATTTTATTATACAATGTTAATTCTAGGAGTATTGTGCTCCCATATTCTGAGTTGTTTGTTTTTGTTATTTTTTCTCAACTGATTATTTGATCAAACTCTTTAAAGCATTTCTGTGGCAAATTGGTTGCCATGGCAAGTGTAAATTGATTCTAGAAGTATTATTTTTGATAAGCATATTCCCCAAAAAAAAAAAAAAGAGGGGAACATTTGTAAAAGTTTTCTATTTTCAAAAAAAAAAGTTCTTTGAGATTCTGTTGTGCTTTAACTTGTATTTAAGTATGTTCTGATTTTTCACAAAAGTAATTGTATACTAAGTAAAAAAAAGGGTATTATTTGAAATTGTTGCATAATTATATATTATATTTTGAGTCAAGTTGTATTCACATTTTTTGCAATCATTTATTATCCTCAATTTTAAATCCATATGAGACTTGGATTATGGGAACTTATCATTTAAGACATTAATTGCCTTTATTCTGAGTTATCAGATGCCAGTTGGCCAAGATGCCATCCAATCACAAGAGGAATACATGCAAGAGCAGACACTGAACTGTCACATGAGGGGAGACATGCATGAAGTCAAGGTATGGCCGAGGGAACGGCTTTTGACAAATGTTGAGGTTGGATTCTCTTGGTTTAATATTTTATTCTCTTTTTCCCCACAATATTGTACAGATGGCTGGAAGTATTCATCCCACCCATCTCACTTCTACACCTGGCTTCTATGCTCCCTCCTATATGCCTGATGCCATGGACCATCTCAATCCCATGCATCTGATTAAGTCTGACTCAGTTTCTTCCAATATGTTCGGTGGCATGGACATATATTCCATCCACCTATTTTAAGCCTGGCATACTGTATGGGCAGTACATATTGCTCAAGTGTGGGAATGCTCATATCCCATCATTTCTCTGTTCTTTTATGGTAACCCCCATAATTATCTCAGGTGTCATGATAAATAACAGTGTTGAATTTGGCCTTGACACCTGTTACCAATTATATTAGATTTTCTAATTTCTCATAATGGCATGAGGATAATTAGGCAGATGATGCAAAAAGTGATGAAACAAAGATAAAAATTATTTTTAAAAATTAATATCACAGCAATTGTCTTCTCAAATACCCTCCATAAGGGGGGGACTATAGTAATATTATAATTTTAAAGAATGGTTCAATTTTTGTTTTATTATATGTTTCATGTGTAACAACTAAGATTCTGAATTCCCTTAGACATGTTTTTGAGAACTTTCATTGTTTGATTTGATTATTGACAAAGCTATTTTAAAGTTGTGTTAAGCTCAATTTTGTAGGAAATTTCCTGGCTGATTACCAGTATCCACACATCAACCCCTGAAAAGACTTCCATTCCACGACTACACCTAGAGGACATCTGAGAAAAGACTTTCAGAGACTTTAAATGAACAGTTTTGATTTGTTTTTGTTGGTTTTTTTTCTCTTTCTGTTATAATATACACCATCTGTAACATGTATTCTCTGCAGAGGCCCTCCCTTTGCAAGACTACTGTCAAAGCGTCGGTTCATGAGGACAAAAAATCGCCCCTCTGGACAAAACTTTCCTCTCTTCCTTTTCTATATTGTTGTACACATATTATTAGTTAGCAATAGTTATTATATTGTTTTTACTGTTCCGTCAAGGAAACATTTTGTTTCTTGAGGAACAACAGGGGGGACTGTAACGATTGGAATGACGCCACCTGCTGGATACTTACTGTAGAAGAGTTCTGCCCATGAAGGGAAGGTCTTTGAGGGCAAGACCAGGAGTCGGGAAGTGACGCGGGCTAGTGGGAGGAGGAAGGAAGAGACTGGCGCTCAGTCTCGCGCTCTTGGCTTTGGACTCTGGTGGAGAGCGGAGCTAGAAATGTGCTCTCCCTTTAATAGATAGGAATCTAGGCCTTTCTCTCTCTCTTTACCAAATTCTTCTTTTCCTTAATAAATGCTTAAAAGTCTAACTCTTGCTAAAGCTTATAATTTATTGGCGACCACTCATTAGATATTTTAGACAGACTAGCTAGAATTTTAGCCCTTAACACAGACAAACTTTTCAAGGCGCATCTATAGTGAAGGCCTTGTCTTCAAAGACACAATGTTATGGTCCAACGTGGGCAGATTCAGTGCAGCATCAAGATTCACATCATAAAAATAAATCTTTAGAAACAACTTTATGTGTGTTTTTAAGACAAGAGTGGATAAGCATCTTTCTGGAAGACTTACGTAAAGGCAGGGGTCTTGAAACAAGATGTCCTCTCAAGGTCCTTGCTCACTTAGGAATCTGAATTTATGGAGAATTTTCACGAAACAATAGAGAAAGGCTTTTCTCATCTGGCTTATGGGACAATCTCTTTCCTTAAAAGAAGCATGATTCCCTCAAAGGGTGCTGTAATAACAACATTGACTCCAAGCGATCCGAGGAATGCTAAGGAAAGCACAAGGGTAGCTAAGGATAGCCTATATTTTAACAAAGCATTTGAAAAGGTCCTTCTTGCTATTTGTATGGATAAGACACCATTCCTCTAGTCCAACCACTCATTTTGCAGATAAGCGAACTGAGGTCCAGAAAGGTAAAATGGGGACAACATCCTATAGTAACTTAGTGAAAGAACCGAAATCAGTTTCCCGACTCTTGGTCTATTTATTCTGTCTAGCTTTCCACCCCTAGCCTTCTGACTCTTCTGAGGATGCTCAGCCCAGTATTATATGGGCAGCCAGCTGAAATTCAAAATTATTAGAAATGGGAGAAATTATTTCTTTTTTGTAGTGGTCATAGGAAAATAGAGCTAACACCAGAAGAACCCTTAGAATCATCTTGTCCAACTCCATCATTTTGCTGATGAGAAAACCAAGCACCGAAGAAGTTGTGACATATTCAAGCAGTAAGGGGCTAAAATTCTAGCTATACTATCTAAAATCTCTAATGAGTGTTCACCAATAAATTATAAGCTTTACCAAGAGTTTAGACTTTTAAGTATTTATTAAGGAGAATATGAATTTGGTGAAGAGAAAGAGAAAGGCCTAGATTCATCTATCTATCTCGGGGGGGGGGAGGGGGGGGCTACAGTTCTGCTCCACTCTCCACAAGAGTCCTGGCAAAAGAGAATGAGAGAGCCAGCCTCGCCCCTTCTTCCTCCCACAAGCAAACATCACTTCCTGACACCAAAGAAAATCCACATGTCTTATCCTCAGGCGCCTTCTCCTCATGGCAGAGCTTTCCTACAGTAAGTCTCCAGCAGGTGGCGTCATTCTAATCATTACAAAGCTCACATTAGTAATAACAGAGACAGGATTTGAATCCATCTCTTTGAACTCCAAACTCAGTGTTTTTTCCACTATCCCAAATCACCATTGGATAATCTTGGCTTGTGGAAATGTAAGCTCTGGTCTGGTGGTTCTACCAAGTTAGATGCTATGGGGCTGGGCACAATAGCAGTAAAGGTACTTGACTTGGAATTAGAAAACCTAGGTTCCCATCTTGCCTCTGGTACTTATTGTCTACATGATTTTACTTACTGCCCATATGATCTTGGAAAGGTCACTCATATCTCAAATGCATAAAATGAAGAGACTGGACTAGATGGATGATCACTAAAACCCTTCCAGAGCTCAACTGCAGGAGCTCATAAGTATAGGCCCAGCATTTAAGGTCCAATAGTAGAGGTTCATCTCCACATTAAGCACAGGTAATGAATATTTTTAACCACAGTAACTCTACAAGACTGTCTAACACAAGGAGGGATCTAGATAAGCTTTAGTGTACAGAAACCACAGTCTTGAAGTAAGAATGGGAAACCTCCACACTACTTTTAATCACATAATTAATTAATAATTCACTTGTCATTCTATGCCAATAGACAAAATTTCATTATCTGACTCACCCAAACTTAGAAGTGCGTATGGGACAAATTTAATATGGGGGAATTAATTGGGCAGCTTGCCATAATATTGGGGTAAGAAAGAAGATTAACAGCCTCTTTCAGAAAAAAAAAACAAAACAGGGTTTATTGATGGGAACAAATTTAAAACACAAGTAAGGTTAATAAAAATATGGAAAAAGGAATAGGAGAAGGAAAATTATATGACCTGCAATCACACCACCGCCTGGACACAGCAGTCCCATCTCTCTGTCTCACACACACCAGAATGCCTCTCTCTTCCCTTCTCCTTCCCAGAAAACCCCCTCCCAACAGGAAACTGGGCCATCTGCACTGAAGGTCACCTGACTACCCTCACCAGGCTTCTAGTCATGGTAATTTGGCCAGGCCTATGTAGGCATTGGCACGTGGTGATGATGTGAGCTACAGCGACATGGCGACAGCCATAGCCAGTGGGTGGAGCATCATGCTGGCCTGGAGACAGTGGTGCCTGAGGTCAGCTGGCACACACCAGGGCTTCTAATTTTAGCCAAAGATGGGGTCATAGAAACCTTAAATCACAATTAATTCTTTACAAGTGCCATTTGGTCCAAAAGCAAAGTACATGGTAATATACATATGGAGTGTTCTGTTCTCTCTATCCCACCGACATACCCTACACACCTAGCTCCCAGCACATGCATACATTTGCCACAGTAAATGTGGTTGAATTTTCCTGCTCACCCCAAGGACACTGGAATAGTGTATACACAGCCTGATGGGAGACAGGACCAAAAGAATATTCCTTCTTTAGCTAGCTTCTTGGATTCTCTAAATGACTACTAAAAGATACAAAGTGAAGGGAATAAAAAGGGGAGTAAAAACGCTGATGTTTGTTTTACGAACAGATGAGAAAAACTAATATTCGACCTGGTTTTTATTGGTGTTTAAAACTTTGTTAAAGCAAAAATAAGGACCAAGTAATAAATTGCAGGACTCTGTTGATAGTTCCTTTGTTACTAAACAGAGGTTTGTTGATATAAAAAGGAGAGCACTTTCAAAGTAAAAATTAAAAAAACAACCCAAAACAAAACCCTGTCATCTAGAATCCAAAGCATATCATAAAGTGGATTTTTTCATTTAATTTTTTCTTTCTTCAGGAAATATGACAAGACTTGTTCATTAGAATCACAAGCCAGTCTTTAACAGTGGTGACCTGGAGCACATGTCTTACTGTCAGTAGTTGAGAACTAAAGCCAAAGTGGAAGTGCTTGACTAATTGGCTTTTCCCAGCTGTTGCTTTGGTTCCCTGTGTTCATAGCTGGCTTGTCCTGTGCTGAAGCTCTTAGGTAGATTTATTTTTCAATTTTTCTCAGACCTACATGGACCTAGAATATCATTTAAATCCTAAAAGAAGCAAACAATCATAGAATAAATGTGAAGGGGTCTCTCACTAGAATGTAAACTCCTTGAAATCAGTAATCTCTTCCTTATATTCCACAGCACCTGGTCATATTACAAATACTTAATGTTCTCTCATTCATTCACGTATTCATTCATTTAGACTTTTAAAATTTTTATTTTTATTTTTTATTTTTCTCAATTTTTCAACTACAAGTTGAGTTCCAAATTTTTCTTCCACCCTCCTTTTCCTCCCCCCTCCCAAGGCCAGCAAGCAATTTGATATAGGTTATACATTACAATCATGTTACACATATTTCCACATTAATCCGAACAAAAGGGGAAATAAACTGCAAGAAAGAATAAACAAGAAAAATAACAACAGCAACAACAAAAGTGAAAATAGTGTGCTTCAATTTGCATTCAGACTCCTTAGTTCTTTTCTGAGTGTGAGAGCATTTTCTATCATAAGTCTTTTGGCATTGTCTTAGATCATTGTACTGCTGAGAAGAGTTAAGTCTATCACAGTTGATAATCACAAAATGTTGTTGATACTGTATACAATGTTTTCTTGGTTCTGCTCATTTCACTCAGAATCAATTCATGTCTTTCCAGATTTTTCTGAAATCCATTTGCTTATCATTTCTTACAGCATAATAGTATTCCATTACATTCATATACCACAACTTGTTTAGCCATTCCCCAATAGATGGGCATCCCCTCAATTTCCAATTCTTTGCTGCCACAAAAAGAGCAGCTATGAATATTTTTGTACATGATTTCTTTGGGATATAGTCCTAGTAGTAGTATGTATTGCTGGGTCAAAGGGTATGCAAAGTTTTAAAGCCTTTTGGGCATGGTTCCAAATTGCTCTCCAGAATGGTTGGACCAGTTCACAGCTCCACCAACAGTGCATTAGTGTTCCAATTTTCCCACATCTTCTCCAACATTTATCATTTTCCTTTTTTGTCATATTAGCCAATTGGATAGGGTGAGGGCTAGAGATCCTCTAACCCAAACCTTTCGTTTTCTGGATGAGAAAATGGAGGACTAGAAAGGTGAAGTGACTTGTCCAAGGTCACACAGGTACTAAGTAGCAAAGGCAGAATCTGGATGAAAACTTTGTTGAGCTCTTTCTTCTACATCACACTGATAATCTAGAACAACCCTCTAAATTTATGGACGAGGAAACTGAGGCTTAGGGATATTAAGTGACTTGGCCAAAGAAATGCTGGTAGTAAGTAGCAGAGCTGAGATGCAAGCTGGGTGCTTTGGTTCCATATCCAGTGCTCTTTCCATTATATCACGACCCTTTAATTAGAATTATATTAACTTTTTGGTCTAAGTAACCTCCAGGGTTTTCTCAAAATTATTTCGTTTGTCTGCATATGATTGTAGGAGAGGATATAAATCCAAGAACAAACATTTTACAAATAAGAATGGAATTAAGAGCTAGCATTTATGCAGCCTTTTAGAGTTTGAAAAGTACTTTACACCTATTATCTCATTTTTAAAATCTTTATAACAATTCTAGGTTTGTTGTTTAGTCATTTTCAGTCATGCCCAACTCGATGTGAGTCCCTTTTGAGGTTTTCTTGGCAAAGGTACTAAAGTGGTTTGACATTTCCTTCTCCTGCTCATTTTATAGGTGAGGAAACTGAGGCAAATAGGGTTAAGTGACTTGCCTAGCGTCACAAAGCTAGTAAATGTCTGAAGCTAGATGTGAACTCTGGTCTTTCTGATACCAGACCTGGAACTCCTCTCTGCGCTATACAATTCTGGGAGGTAGGTACTATTATTATCCCCATTCTAAAGATGAGGAAACTGAAGCAGACAGAAGTTGTGACTTACCCAGGGTCACACAACCAATAAATGTTTGAGGCTAGATTTGAGGTTTTCTTGACTCCAAGTCTAGCACATTATCCCTTATATCACCTAGCGCCTCCTGGAGAAACTGAGCTATTGGGAGTAAGGTCCAAGTCAGCCCATGATGACTTTCCCCTACATTTGCTGCTCCAAGTAGAACTCAATAAGTTCTGTGTTAAAGGAAGCGAAACAATTCTAATACTGTGTATAGAATCATAGAATGCTAACTCTGAAGGAACCTTAAAACTCACCTAATCCAGGGGTTCCTCACTTGGGGTCTATGGTTAGATTTCAAGGGTTCATGAGCTTTGTAGGAGGAAAAAAAGCACATCTTTATTTTTACTACCCACTGACTGAAATTTAGTATTTCATTCAGTTATTTAGAAGAAATTATTCTGAGGAGTCCAAAAGTGAATAATCCCCTCACCTAGTTGGATCTTCATGAGGAAAGTGAAGCCCAGGGAGGTAATATGCCCAGAGTCACATCGAGAATAGCAGAGCCAGGCCTAGAACCTGGGGATATCTAATTCAGTGTTCAGTGCATTTACCACATTACTACTTCCATAGATCATTCTATAAAATGTTCTGAGATTCCTGGAGATAAAAAATTTTAGTAACATGAAGTAATGGGCCAGACCTCAGTGAGCAAGTTCTGCTTTGACTGTAAGTCAGTTACATAATTAGCTTTCATCTCAAGCATTTCAGTGACGAGGGCCTGCTTACTCCTTGTAGTGATCTATACCAGGGTTCTTAAACTTTTTCCACTTGCGACCCCTTTTTGCCCAAGAAATTTTTACATAACCCTGGATATATGGGTATATAAAATAGGTATACATAACCTTTTAATTTAATTTAATTTAATTTAATTAATTAATTAATTTATTTATTTATTTATTTTTAGTAAGGCAATTGGGGTTAAGTGACTTGCCCAGGGTCACACAGCTAGTAAGTGTTAAGTGTCTGAGGCCGGATTTGAACTCAGGTCCTCCTGACTCCAGTGCCAGTGCTCTATCCACTGTGCCACCTAGCTGCCCCTATACATAACCTTTTACTGATGTCAAATTTTTCGCAACCCCCAAATTCAGTTATGTGATCCCATGGGGTTGTGATCCACAGTTTAAGAAGATAGGGTTTAGGGGGCGGCTAGGTGGCGCAGTGAATAAAGCACCGGCCCTGGATTCAGGAGTTCCTGAGTTCAAATCCGGCCTCAGACACTTGATACTTACTAGCTGTGTGACCCTGGGCAAGTCACTTAACCCCATTGCCCCGTTTAAAAAAAAAAAGTTATTAAAAAAAAAAAAGAAGATAGGGTTTAGACCAGAAGTGTTAAACTCAGAGAGAAAGTGTGTGTGTTGCGGGGGCGGGGGGGGGGGCAGCGGCGGGGGGGGGGGGGGGGGGGGGGGGGAGTGTGGAACAGGTTTTCACTCTACCCAACCTAAGAATCCCTGCAGGCTACACAAGGACCTGGAAAACTTCTAAAACCTCTAATTAATATGTTGCTGTTCTTGTTGTTGTTGTTGTGTTGCTGTCCAACTCTTCATGATCCCACTTGGGGTTTTCTTGGCTAAGCTACTAGAGCAGTTTGCCATTTCCTTCTTCAATTCATTTTTTTTTTTTTTTTGGTGAGGCAATTGGGGTTAAGTGACTTGCCCAGGGTCACACAGCTAGTAAGTGTTAAGTGTCTGAGGCGGACCCGAACTCAGGTCCTCCTGACTCCAGGGCCGGTGCTCTATCCACTGCACCACCTAGCTGCCCCCAGTTCATTTTACAGGTGAGGAACAAACAGGGTTGAGTGACTTGCTCAGGGTCACACAGCTAGTGTCTGATGCCAGATTTGAACTCAAGAAGATGAGTCTTCCTGATTGCAGACCTGGCACTCTAACTACTGGATCATTTAACTACCCCAGATAAATTAACATTATCTACATTTTATTGTATTTTTATTTTGTTAAGTATTTCCTAATTACAGTTTAATCTGGTTTGGGTCTCACTCAGAAGTGTTGTGAGCTACATCAGCAGTGTCTCTGACACCTCTAGTCTAGAATCTAGACATTGTCGCTCCTATTCCTTGGGGTCTGCCAACTTCAAGTTGTATGAGAAGACAGGCTTGGGAGGAAGAAGGAGATAGTTCATAGGTATGAAGGTGGAAATATTAGTAGGGGACTGGACCAGCCTTTCTTTCAGATTGACTGCATCTGAGGTCTGACTCTCCTTTGTCCCATTGCCATCCCAAACCATCCCCAGATTTTCCTTTGCATAGCTGTAACTCTACCTCTTAACTGTTTTGTCAACAGATTTAAACAAAAATCCTGTTACAGCTCTGTTCTGGATTGATTTATACTATTCTGTCCCCCTACCACCACCCCACCACAGGGCAATGAGGGTTAAGTAACTTGCCCAGGGTCACACAGCTAGTAAGTGTCAAGTGTCTGAGGCCAGATTTGAACTCAGGTCCTCTTGAATCCAGGGCTCGTGCTTTATCCACTGCACCACCTAGCTGCCCCTATTTATACTATTCTTACTGTGCTGGAATTATACAGAAGTTAAAAAGATTGCATCAATACATTTAAAATAAGCATGAAAATAACAAATCCTTAAATTAAATGCAAAAATTGGTAGCATAAATGAGAGCAACAGCAGGAGGCAAAGTGCATTTTAATTAGATAATTAAAATACTACCTTGGTTCCTTACTAAAAGGCTAATGATTATAGAGCAGAATTCCATAAAGACAATAATAATCATAAATGACACGTGGCATTTTGTGGTTTACAAAATGATTTGTGTAAATCAAGCACTTATTGGACCAAGTCCTAAGGAGTTTAGTTCCTGAAGCATCCAAAAAGGATTTCCATGGTAAGGCCCTCAAAGACAATATTAAATAGTGAGGTTTCTCCATGGTCTTTGTAGGATGAAGTGATGAGTGTCTCCATTAAATTACACTGTAATCCATTTATTGAAAACAGTCTTGGAATGCCCTCCCTGCTGTGATAGATGATGAATTAGACTCCTATTTTATTGGACCCCTATTTGGGCAGTGATGATAAATTCTGTATATTAGGCTTCAGAGCTGTGAACTGCAAATTGTAAGTTCACTTGCTTAATAATAGGAAGTTAACTGGAGGACCTCCACCCTTGTTTTTTCTTGTTATGGTGACCAACCCCAGCATGATAGAGAGGTGACTCAATTACATTGAAAGCCCTCCAGCTATTTTTGTTGCCCTTCCAACCATCATCGTCTTTTCATTATCCAACATGAGGAAATAGCCATGAGCACTTGGCCAAAAAGTGGCCCTGTTTGCCAGCCTGTGGCCTACCTCTCTACCAGCCCATGCCCATGCCCATGATTACCCAGCTAGTATATGTCAGAGGTAGGCTTTGAACTTGGGCTCCCACGCCAGCCAGCCTGGCTCCAAGGCAGTATCTCTATCTACCACACCACATTGCCTCTATGTTTTTCAGAATATGCAGCAAATTTGAATTACCTCCACCCATGGGTCTGCTCACTGGCTTGGTAGGACTTCCTGAAAAGTCAAGATAGATCTGTCAAGGTCTGTTCATTAGCCTGTTTGTTGATCAGTGGGGTTCTGTATTTTGTGTAGACCCTTTTAGAGGGTGATGGGCAAGGTCTATCAATGAGATTCTCCACTTTTTTCACAAGTATTGTCTGGGTATCAAGCACTATAAAACTAAGGCCCTGGAGGAAGGGGCATCTCTGATCATGAGGAAGATCTGAGGTCCACTTCATTAGAATGGGTCATAGACCCTTCAATGAAGTGCCATTGGTTCAGAGTTCTGCCTCAGTTTCTTTTATTATAGGTTGGACAATTTTAGGATCCCACACTTCTATTGTCTCAAAAGCTAGGTCCATCAAAATGTATACCTTCAATATACAACCTGGTCCCTCTAATCCCAGGAGTGGATTCTTTGAGTCCTGTGGTGAACTCCTGGTCATTGATATATGAATGTGGAATGGGAACTAAACCTATGATTTTATCAATATGGGGAATTTCTGGATGAGGAAACTACCTCTGCCAATGTAGATAGGCTCCGCAGCAACTTATTGTCTTATAGAGCTTCTTTGAGAACTGAGAGCTTAAGTGACTATTCCAGGGTCATCTAGTCAGTATGTATCAGAGATGGACCTTGAACCCAGGTCTTTCTTACTCCAAGTCTGGCTCTCTAGCCACTTTACCATATTTCATTAATATAAAAAGAAAAGTTAGCATTCCCCTTGATTAGGATGGAAAAGGAAGATATACTTCAGGATAATCTGATTTAATTTGTCACCTTTGTTTCCAAGGTCCCTTAGTATCATCCTTCTGTGGTTTGATTTCAGTGCACAGTTTTATATTTCTAATCTGTTGAATCTATTCTTGTGTTTTATTTTCATGGGGAAGATGGGCAGTATCAGAAATTGCAGGTTGGTATCAGAATAGTGAACATGTTGGTATAAAAACTTTCAAGTCCAGAGCAATGTAGAAGGGCAACTCTACACCAGTGAAGAAGGGGAAGTCATCTTCCATTGAAGAGTTGTTAAGAGTTGAAAGGAGGGATAACTTGCCCATGATTACCCAGCTAGTATATGTCAGAGATAAGATTTGAACTTGGGCTCCCACGCCAGCCAGCCTGGCTCCAAGGCAGTATCTTTGTCTACCATACCACATTGCCTCTATGTTTTTCAGAATATGCAGCAAATTTGAGTTACCTCCACCAAATAGACCCGGAAAATTCCCCTTCTCAAGGGGGAAAAGCCACTAGGAAGAGGCTCCAATGTCACTTGAAGGGAATGCAACCCTGGACACTGGGCTAATTATATTTTAAAACTCTATGAATTTGGAGCTTTCATGCCCTAATATATTTGTCTTGCTCCATAGGTTTTTACCTCTATCTTTTAATAGGGAAGTGGGCTAACCCACACCTGTTTTTACAGGTTAAACAGGTTTGGATATTGAGCTCTTTAAACAGAACTCTAAATTGTATTCTAAATAGTATTTGAGATTCTTATTTTGGCCTACTCCTACAGTATTTACTTTGGGGGTTTTATTAGCCTTTTTCTGACGGATTGCCATTTCCCAACCCTGGGAGGTAGCAAGTTACTGGCAGGTATTATTTTGTTTTGTGTTTTCTCTCATCCTAATGAGAAAGAAAAAAAAAAGTTAAAAGGACTAGGGAAGAGGAAATGAAGAAAAGTTAAGTCAATTAAGGATGTGAACAACTAGGACAGGAGGGAGAGTGATTAATAAAAAGGTCAGACCACAAAAGCAACAGAACAGAAAACTGGTTAGAGAAAATGAGGAAAGTGATGACAGAAATGTAAATAACAAAAGGCAGGTCTATAAAAAGGGAACTGAATTTAAAGGTAGGGGTTAGGTCTCTAAGATCCCTGAAGTTCTAAGAAGTGATGAGTCAATATGAGAGAAGAAAATCAGAAAAAAGATGACAAGTTCAAGAGAGAAAGAGACAAACAGAAATCTTTTACTTTTTGAAAAAATTATGCTTCTAGGTTTTACTGCTATAAAAATGGTCTTCCACAGTTTGAATTTTCATTGTGCCATTCACTTTGCTCTTCATTCATGTGGACTTTTTATAAAGTTTTTTTTTTTAGCTTAAAACTTTTTAAAAATGGAAGGTAACAAATAATATACTCCTAGAGTACCCTCAGAGGAATGTGTGTGAGGCTACCTAAGTATAAAATACTCAACAAAACCATTTACTTCCCATGAAGTCATGGGCCTGGTTCTTGAAAGAGTTATACATTTGTTCTAAAGAAGAAATTGCTTTTTCTGTCAAAAAAAAATGACTGAAACTCCATAAAATCAACAAAGACACATTGCCAAGTATTACCTGTCAGTTAATAAGTATTGAATAAGCAACTACTATGTGGCAGGCACTATGTTAAGTGCTGGGAAAACAGTGAAAGGGAAAAGACAATCCCTTTCCTCAAGGACCTTACAATCTAATGGGGGAGATAACACGTAAACACCTATGTACTAATAAGCTATCCATGGGAAAAACAGGAAATGATTAACAGAGGAAAGGCACCAGAAGTAAGAGGGGTTGGGAAAGGCTTCCTGCAGAAGGTGGGATTTCAGCTGGGCTTCAAAGAGGGCAGGGAAGCCAGGAAGTAGAGGTATCCCCAGGAAAGGAAGGATCCTAAACTGGGTTTCATTCAGCAGCTTTCAAGACAACTGATATCATTTGAAAGGGCTTTCAGAGTGAAGAAATGGGTGATTGCAACAGCCACTCACTTACTCAAAACTGTTCCACCAACCTCACAGACCAAACAGACAAGTAGCTTGTCCATATAGACTTTATGGTGAATAGGAGGATTCGATTCATTCTTCAAAGGTGCTAGGTAGCGAAGGGAGACTAGAAGGCACATAAATACTCAAAGTGGTTCTAATTAATGACTCATTCTCAGAGCTAAGGATTAACCCAAACATCTGTAAGAACCCCAACATTCAAGAAGGTGTAAAATGAACAAATGTATCTGAAAGGCAGCAGATTTGTACACAAATATATGAATTTTATTGACACACATGATATACTCTTTCTTGACAATAAATAAAATGCAATCTTCAAGGCCTACTTGGATTTCAGAAAGCAGAGTACACTAGATAGAAGTGTTCAAACTTCATAATAGTCTTCTATGGGACTATGTCTGAAAGGTAGTTGGTTGAGGTGACCCTTTGGGTTGGATATTTCAGATAAAACAGATATGTGCAACATCTATATAATCATGATGCTTTCCTACACATCTGAAAAGGTAATTAATGCCCCTTTGTCATACCTCCCCCTCGGGTCAAGCAATTTTTTTCCAGTTTTAATAAAGTGTAGAATAAAAATAACCAGTGTCACAAAAGTATAGATTTCTGATATAAAAAATCTTTTTATACAAATATATTTCTATATAGTGCAGAATAATCATTCTCAAAATACATCATTTTCTGTATATGAAGTTGACATAGTATTAAAATAAATAATATTTTTTAGGGAAAGACTAATTTACATCCTAAAATTACAAACGGAAGAATATAAAAACTGATTCATTATTAACTCCACCTCAATGTGTCTTCTGTCCTATCTCTCACTTTATGTGTACACGATAAAGCTATAGACATTGCCACACAACACCTCTGTTTTTCATGTTTTCCTATAGTGTCTCTTGTTCTATTAATCACGCGTCCACCCAGGTCATTGGTTTACTTGAACTGTAGCACGCAAGCTTACTACACAAGAGCAACTCTCCACCCATCCCAACTGGGTGGAGAGCTTGGTATCTTTACACTACCAGCATATTAAAGAAGTCCTGGTGGCTTAGTTTACATAGTGTCATGTTTCTCTACCATACAGGACCTTTTCCACCCCTCTCTCCATGTAGAAAGAAGGATCCAGACTATATAGATTGGTGGACATGCATTTTCCTATACTGGAATCATTCTTGCCCCTGACATCTGGCCAACCAGATCTCACTTCCTTCATTAAGTCTTACATGCTACAATTTATGCACTATATTTGTGAGGAGCCATCTTTGGCCATCTCTATCACAGAGAAGTCGTAAAAATCAGAATGATCAATGGGTACTCTGTTTCTTATGATGCTAAGGGACAAGGGGAGATGGGGGTACATGAACCTCAATGGCATCTTCTTGTTTACCTCTACAGTGAGACTTAACAGCTTTCATTCTTCCCACCAAGTTTTATAAGGCAAGTAAACTGGTTTTGGAAAGCTCCGGCTCATAGTCACCACATATATAGTCAGTAAATATGAAAATGAAGGTTTCTCAGGGCAATCTAGGTTGCTAAAAGGAAAAAAAAAAGTGGTATCTCTTCAAGGATCTGCAGAGCCTTTTACATTGCTTCACTTTGCCAAGAAGGCACATCCCCAGGCAAGCACATGCACACACACACTTGCACACACAAGTACCTGTGCACGTGCACATGTATACACACACACACACACACAGTGTTTCATGAAGAGCCTTCTTTCATCTTTCTCAATTTGGAACATTATTCAGGACAGTTTTCCCAGGCAGAAGGAAAAAGGCTCTCTTTTCCCACAAAATTTGAAGAGCGATGTGAGCCTGGCAAGGATTTGCAACGGGGAATATCTAAAGCCTGGTTTCCTGGACTTCTTCTTCTGTTTCTTCCTGCAGGGCAGTGATTTTGGCTCGGGACTTGTGCCTGCTTGAGTTCCGGTGGGGGAAGAGCTTCATCTTGTCGGAGTGACTGATGGCTTGTCTGTACAGACTCTTCTCAGTCACCAGCTTCTGTATCGACTCATACTGCCGCACCTTGTTCTCTTCTATGACCTAGGGAAACGTGGAACAGTTAGCCCCTAGGAGAGGAGGATAGAAGCTAAGGCACCAGCCTCAAGGAGCAGACAAAGCAGAGGGTAGCGTGAGCACCTAACATGAGTTCTTAGGAAGAGATGAAGCCTGTAAGGCATCAGTGTTACCTCATTTACTCAGACTGAGAGCACTCAGCCTCTAAGGAGACCTAAGGGTTGCCTGTGTTATGCTATAGTCCTTACATATAGCAGCATGGCACTTTTTCAAAATTAGTCCAGCAGAGGGTTACTGCAATCAAAATAAATAAACAAAATTATCCATAACATGATGTGTCAGTAAGAAGCAAGTGTCAACTGTGACAGGTAAAATACTGATCACCTGACACCCCTTACTCTAGCACCTTCTAAAAAAAGAATACCAAAGTCCTTTACCAGCTTCCATGATGAAAATTTAGTTCATTTCATAGTGCAATAGAAAGACTGCTGGATTTGAAATCAAAGAAGTTGAGTTCAAATCCTGTCTTGGTCATTTACAGCCTTTGTGACCTTGGCCAAGTCATTTAACCTACTTGGTTAACCTACTTGGGTCTCAGTTTTCATTTCTGTAAAGTGAAGAGATTGGATGAAATTAACTCTGAGGTTACTTCCAGCTTTTAAATCAACAATCCAAGGACCCACCACCTTTGAAATCAGTGTGTGTTTAGTATATAGCAAAACCAGCAGCCTATTCAGTATTGGGTATGAAGTTAGTATGACATTCTTGTTGGCTGAATGGCATATTACAAAGAAAAACATTTTAAATTTTATTCTTAAATAACTGCAAGTAGTTATTGATCAGTTATATGTTTCTGTTAGGCACCATACAGCTTCTTTCACACACACACACACACACACACACACACACACACACACACACACACACACACACACCCCTCTACTTTCTTACTATTTATTTATAACATATAATTTTAAAAATTTTGAATTCCAAAATCTATCCCTCCCTCCAGTTCCTCCCTGACCCAAGAATAGCATATCACAGATGGGCATCCTTTGTTTTTGAAGAGGACCAATGACATCATAGAGTGATGTCTTGACTCCTGTGTAAATTGGATTTAAATGAGTCAGAGTCACATAAAAGTCATCAACCTTGCTCTCTCTTCCAGAGTCCAGTGGCAAGATAAAAGTCTTCAACTGCCTTCAAGGTCATTGGAACAAATTGTTCTCATCTGCCCATTCCACAGGGAGAAGTCTTCATGTACTTGAAGTAGACCCCTCCCCGCCCCAAGCCCTACTCACTGATGGGTTAGAGGCCCATTGGTTTCCCTCAACCTGGTTCAGCCCATCTGCAAAGCTGGCTTACCAGGGTGTGGCCACTGCGAATGGCACAGCTCCTTGGAGCCACGGGTGAGAGCTGAGTACCAGGCAGCCACCAAAGGTGGATGAGCAGCCCTGAAAAGGCCTCACACCAGAGCTGCTAGTCCTCTGTGAACATCCCATACGCCCCAATGGGCAAACTAAGGTCTGACTTCATTCCCACAGTTAAGCCAACAGCAAGACCTGATTCATCACTTCTTGGATAATTTTAAAAAGAAAAAGCAGCAGCAGCTGCTTAAACATGGAAATGTTTGTCCTTGTTCAGGGATGCTCAAAGGTGTGCCAGAAACAGAACATCTTTGTGACAAACCCTGGGGAGCTTCCAATCATCATTTAAAAAAAAATTATTGGAGATTTTGCCACTAAAAGGAGGGTGGGGAAGAGCACCAAATGGAGCTTTCCACAAGGAATAGAAGCTGTTGAATGTTCCTTTCAACAGGAACAATGACAATGAAATGAATCAGATGTGAAAGGAGATTACCTGATACTAATGAGTGCTTTATATTCAAGTGTATAAACAAGAAAACTCTAGAGGCTGAGTAAAATATGATCAAATACAATACAGAATTTAGCACAACATAATTCTGCTTTGGATGTAATCCAAGAGGATTTAATTAGAATAAGTACCAGAAGGATCTCTTTCTAGAATAGTTTCACCTGAAACACAGTCCCATAGCATGGACCCCAAGCAGAGTCTCATAAATACTCTACATTAATAAGCAATCTGCTGCTATTTAAGATTCACTTAATTCCAATATGACCTCACTGCTTGGATCAAACCCAGAAAGTTGGGTAGATATATTGAGTAATACTCAGTGGCCTCACATGACACAATTGTAAGGAAGGAACTTCTACATTGGAAATATTTGCAAAGACTTTCTAAATATAGCCTCCTTGACACACCTGAGAACCTTAACTTAAAATTCTTCAATCAGGAATTAAACAAGGAAATCAGATTATACGTAAATTACAAAACACTCACCAAAAATCGCTGACACTCCAGCATTGCTTCTATCCTGTGTTCAGAGAGGATTACAGTGCAGTTGGCAAATGCATTCTTCAGCACTCTTCGAATTACTTGATATGTTCTTTAAAGAGGGAGAGAGAGAGAGAGAGAGAGAGAGAGAGAGAGAGAGAGAGAGAGAGAGAGAGAGCAATGAGCTCATGTAAACATAGAACTTTAATGATCTAGTTCTATAGGGAATCTTACTAAATGAGCACAAGCCTATGTTTTCTAAGACTCTTCAATGACTTACCACCATTTAAAAAATACGCATATTTAAAAAGAGAACATTTTCATAAAGAATTAGTTATAATCACTTTTTTTCTTACCAACAGGTCAGATTTTTAGGATGTGGAAACCTGTGGGGCAAACATTATAAGGTACCAAAATAAAATGTCCTATATGAAAACCACTAACATTTCCATCCTGTAGATATACTAGTGTTTGTATTCTTATTGCACACTACTGATATTTCCAAATTTGTGTTTGAAATGAACAAAAGGAAATTAGGCAGCTAAATTTTGTTTGGGTGACTACACAGCTCCATCCTATCCTAACACTACAAGTTTGCATAGCATTTTTAAGTGGTCTCAAAGAGCTAGGAGTATGACTCACATTTAGATAAATAAACATGCACCACTGGTAACTTAGTATGATGGCATTTCTACTATGAAATCTTATTGTATCTCAGTGAATGACTGCAGGTTACAAATGAGATAGCATCATGAAAACGTGGGTCAGTGTTAAGTAGATCTTAATGATTCTGCTCTCTGTGTTTTGTCAAAGAATAGAAAACACAACAACTTACATAGGGTCCAGATGAGCACTAGGTTCATCCAGCAGCAAGATTTTTGCCTTACTGAGAACAGACCGAGCCAAGCATATCAACTGTCTGTGGCCATGGCTTAGTACACAACCAGCATCAACGAGGACAAAATCCAGCTTGCCAGGAAACTGTTCTATCACAGACTTCAGTCCCACCTACAGAAAAAGGAACAGATGAAAAATATCTCGCTTGGTGACCATCCACACCATATTGTCAAAATGCTATATGGGCAAACACATGTGAGTTTGAACAGGTAGAAGAGGCTATTTGAGGTTTTAAGAAGCATCCAGTTTAACTGCAGATTACAAATTCTCAGCCTGAATTGTTTAAGAATTTTAGAACTTTAAAAAAAGAAATTCATTTGTTTTGTACTCTGAAATAAGAGAATGTCTTGATATACAAAAGAATTATAAGGTCTTATAAGAATAGTGTCAGGAACACTGAAGTCCAAACAGTGTGAGTCATGAGACAAAGGATGTTTGTTTGTTTCATCTGTACTTAAGGTCTGTTGAGAAATAAAGAAAGCATCAAGCTACTGCCTGGGGTAGATGGGACATTAATAGTGAATGTCTGAGAGAAGCTAATCTTTCTCTTATTTTGCTTCTGTATTCTCTACTGAATAGAATACTCTTCAGAGTAAATAAAGGCACGCAAAAATATTTTTTTGGAAATATAAGTAAAAAGATAAGTGGGTTTCAGGCTGCCCATAGTGAGTTTGAATCAACAGACCAAGGGGAACTACCACCCAAAGGTAATGAAAGAATCTCCAGGTGGTTGTTAAATTGATATTCATGATTCCAATGTCCTTTCTGTTTTACAGATGAGGAAATGGAAGCAAACAGAGGTTAAGTGACTTGCCCAGAGGTTGAAAAGTTAGTTAAGTGTCTGAAGATGGGTTGGAACTCAGGTTCCAACTGACTCCAGGCCTAGAGCTCTATCCATTGTGCCACCTAGCTGCCTAGTCAGTTAACCCAACCCTACCCAAAAGATGAATTATGCCCATAGCATCCTTTCTAAGTGTTCATCCACATTATACTTATAAAGTAATAGGTTCTAGAGCTAGAAAGGACATTGGAATCATAAATATCAAGGGCAACCTAACTCTGGTCATTCATTTCACACAGGGCACCAGGGTGCTCTGACACAAAC
The DNA here is from genome assembly GCF_019393635.1 of Dromiciops gliroides. Lineage (NCBI taxonomy): Eukaryota > Metazoa > Chordata > Mammalia > Microbiotheria > Microbiotheriidae > Dromiciops > Dromiciops gliroides. The sequence continues at coordinate 131,168,134 of NC_057865.1, forward strand.
TCATTACCATAAGGCTTATCAGTGATTAAGCCATTAGCATCATTTGACATATGAAGAATAGCATATTAATGATATGGGGGCAGTAATAATAATAATAATAATAATAATCGACATTTATAGAGCACTTTAAGGTTTCTACCATGCATTGTCTCATTTGATCCTCACAACCCCACTACACAGTAGTTACTATTATTAATTCTACTTTAAAGATGAGGAAACTGAACCTCTGAGAAGTTATTTGCCATGAGTCATACAACTAATTAGAGTCTTATGTTGATTTGAACCCAGGTATTTCTGACTCGCAAGTTCAGCACCCTATATGACAATGTAAATAATCATGAGCATTTTACATAGTGTACAAAAATCTATTGACAATAATTCTATCTCCACTAAAAAGTAGGGTTGCAAATTAAAATGTGGGGTGAGGGTGGAGTAGCATTTTTGTAGGCCTTTTGACATTTTAAATCTATGTGTGAGACTCATTAGTATTTCTGTTGGTTTACCTCACAATATTCTTATGATTTTGATACTACGTGTATTGGCAATTTATGAAACTGTCATGAGGTTCAGAGACTTTTCCTACTCTTATTCCACCCACCCCTCCCCAACACTGTATTTCTCAGAAAGCCTCAAAATTACCTCATTAAATGTGACCTCCTCTAAACTGTAGATCAAAGATTTCTAAGTGTATTGTTTGCAAATTTAGTTAATGTTTTCTCTAAAACTTCCATGAAAAGAATTTTTGTTGGGTAATAAGGAAACTTGAGTAATGAAAATGGTTAATCTAAGTAGTATTTTATTAGGTCTATGTTAAGGATGGGCACTCAACAAGTAAGTGTTTAACACTCACCAATAGTTTAAAACTCCTGACAGAGCCTAACATGGGCATGTTGAAGAGAGGTGAGGAAAAAAAAAAAGGGAAGATTCGGGATATAACAGTATTTGGAGAAGGACTAGAGTATGTAAAAATAAAAAATAGAAAGAACAAGAAAAGTTTGGTTTTTAAAGAAGACAGAAAAATTTGATAAATAATTTAAAATCTCATGACTTTGGATCTGTGATACCAAGCATGCTATTATCATGAATTTCACATTTACTCTGAATGTGTGGTGAATTACATTATCTTTCTTTGGCATGATGCCTGAAGCAACAGCACCAAATCAATCTTACGCAAAGGCCAAGTAAGTGACTACCTATATGGTGACATTTTATGGCCACCCCCTCCCCCCAAAGATCCCTCTTCAAGTGAATTCATTAGAATTTCTCCAAATGACACACCATCAAAGGACCACAATCTCTATGGTAAAAAGGCTTGTAAGTAAGTGTATGGCAATTTGGGGAATATATCAAATTTTTTAAGATTCTAGAGATAATTTTCTGTTTAAGAATTCTTGTGAAGAATTTTCTTTTCCATATGTTTCATTTCATGTAGAAATCATATATTTTAGATAACATAAGTATAATGTGTTTTGTTTTTTTTTTTGTGGGACTTGCCCAAGGTCACACAGCTAGTAAGTGTCAAGTGTCTGAGGCCAGATTTGAACTCAGGTATTCCTGAATCCAGGGCTGGTGCTTTATTCACTGTGCCACCTAGCTGCCCTGAGTATAATGTTAATAATGATGGCTAATGTTCATACAGCACCTACTATGTGTCAGGCACTGTGCGAAGCACTTTACAATTATTATTTCATTTCATCCTCACAACAACCCTAGGTGACTGGTGCTATTGTTATCCCATTTACAGATAAGGAAACTAACGCAAATGGAGAACAAGTGACTTGCCCAGGGTCACCAAGTTTGTAAATATCAGCGGCCACATTTAAACTCAAGTCTTTCTGACTCTAGGCCCAGCATTCACTGTGCTACCTAATATAACACCTAATTTTACACATGAGGCAACAGGGGCTCAGAAAAGCCAACTTTCCCAAAGTGATATAGGTAATAGTGGCAGAGCTAGCATTTGAAGGTCATAAGATCAGGGGATCAAAAATTGAGTGCTGGGGGGGCGGCTAGGTGGCGCAGTGGATAAAGCACAGGCCCTGGATTCAGGAGTACCTGAGTTCAAATCCAGCCTCAGACACTTGACACTTACTAGCTGTGTGATCCTGGGCAAGTCACTTAACCCCTATTGCCCTGCAAAAAAAAAAAAATAGAAAAAAAAATAAATAAGATTCAATTAAAAAAAAAATTGAGTGCTGGAAGAGACCTTGGAGATTACCTGGTCCACCACTACCCCCTCATTTTGTAGAACAGAACATTTACTCAACATTCAGTAATCCTTCTACTATACCACACTTCTCCTAATGACCTGTATAGCAGCCATCTTCACATGAAAAGAGGTCATTCTGACTATTATCTCTAGTCAAAGGTCATCAGGGGATTCTCAGAGATGTATCTGTGCCATCCCATAGTCTATCTAAGTATGATATGGGATAATTTATACAGGATGATATTAGTATTTGTTTAGAACATCTACTTAAGTACCTTTGGTCAGGGTGGATTAGAAGTATCATAGAGTTAGAGGTGGTTTGGTCCTTAGGGAACATGTAGTCCAATCCTCTCATTATAAAGAGGAGTAAAATGAGGCCTAGAGAGGTTAAGTGATTTGGCCAACATCACACAGCTAGTGGCAGAATCAGCAGTAGAACCCAGGTCCTCATGATACCAAATCTAACACTCTGGCCCCTGCATTACACATTCACCTGATGGAACCTCATGTACAATAATTTTTGTATTTTGAGAGTAAAATATGTGGTGAATTCAATTCATTTCAACAAATATTTATTAAACACCAACTATATGTGAGGTCTTGTCATGAATATAGCATAAGAATGTTCATGAATGAAACAACAGGCAGTATATTTCCAAGATTATCTTAATAGTGATAACCATTTTTAATGTTTTTGGCTGGACATTTCTCTTTCATCATAGGAGACAACTGATTCACCTGCTATGTACACATCTTTAGTAGACACTCTTACCTCATCTGCAACTTTCCATAATTCATGATCACTCCACTGCCCATAAGGATCCAAGTTTTTTCTAAATGTTCCAGAAAATATAAATACTTTCTGTTTGGGTAGAGGGGAAAAAAAGGGACATACATCAAAACTTGACCATATATTTTAGGGGGCAGTACTTCTTGTTGCAAATATAATTTCAAATCTAAGAATAATTTTGTGGACAATGACACGATTCCTACTGACTTGGACTGAACAGTCCATAACAATGGCAGTCCTTATTTTACAGTCCACAATTAATTTTGACTAAACAAAGTTGTTTTAACAGATTTCTTTTAAAATATTAAAGATAGTATAGAAATATTCCTATATCTTGAAGTTTATAAAAGAATCAAGCGGTTGAAAGTTAAACAGAATTCTTTATTTTTATTGACATTTCCTCATTATTAGAAAATACAGGATAAAACATTATAGGGATAAGGACTAGATCTGTGTTTTCACTGGTATAGGGAATTCTCAGTTGAGAAAACTTTCTTTACCTGTTCAGGTCAGCACCTTTGCCCTCAATTTATAGTCTTAGAGATTGCCTAGAATGCTCAAAGGTTAAGTGATTTGCCCAGGGTCACAATCCACTATTTTAGAGGTGGATGTAGGACTTCCTAGCTTCAAGAACAGCTTTCTATCCAACATAATTTGTTGCCTTTCTAAAAGATTATAAATGTGTACAGTAGCTAATGCTACTCACTTTACAAAAATATTCTTGAAGCTCTCAAGTTGGAAGCATGAATGGGAATAGAACAGCTTATGGTCCTCTCACAACTACCCCAGTGAAGATCTAAAAAGAGTACTAAGATGAGTAATGGTCTTCCAAGATCCAAGAAGAAATTATACTAAATTGATTTTCCCAGACCATTTCTCCCCCAAAAAGAGAAAGACAGAAGCCTACAGGTAGTAAGGAAAGAGTAGTAAAACCCCTGCTCATGGAATACTATAAGTATAGTTCATGGAAGCCTTCACGCTGGAAGACTAGAAAAGAACTTGAAAGAAACCACCAGTCATCTCCTGAAAGTTAAAATCTAGATCTTCTAGATCAAAGGAAAAAAAACAAAACAAACTGTAAGCTACAAGAAAGAAAAAAAAATCAAGTACCAAGGAGTCAGAGTTAGGATTACACAAGACATAGGAACTAACACAGTGAAAAGAGGAAAGCCTGGAATATTATTTTTAGCAGGCAAAAGATAAAGGCATATAAATAAGAATAACTTACCCAACAAAACTGAATATAATATTACAGGGTAAAAAAAAATTAACCTTTAATGAAAGAAAAGATATTGAACCATTTCTGATAGAGATCAGAGTTGAAGAATATAAAATTAAAAATTTTTTACAAAGTCATTGCAGTTAACATTAGAGGGGAAACAATAATGTTGCTGGGGGGGAAAAGAAATAAAAGAGGATAATTGAAACATCTTTTTAAATGCAAAAGGAACAGAAGGAAGTATAAAAGGAAACAGATAATCAGGATAGTTTTGAAAGTAACATGTCATATTTATTATACATTTTAAAAAAGGAAGCTCCATAGAATAGGATTAACAGTTTGACTTGTAATCTTTTTGTTCAAATTCCCATGTGGAAATGCTAATTTTGGGGTATTTGTTAATTTTTTTTAAGGGCTCCTGTTTTTACAAAAGGATTCATCATAGGTTTCCTTTTTCAAAAGTAAGTTCCCCTGACTCATTTAAGAAAGAAGTCTTATAATGAAGAAAACTGGTAATATTAGTTTTTATTTTTCTTTACAAATGCTAAAAGTAGTTTAGGGCAGAAATGTTAAAACCAGAGGCACTAAAATATTGGCATATGTCAACCAAGTCTTCATAGCAGGCTGTGCTTTTGACCTTTTCAAAATGAAGTTAGGGGGCAGCTAGGTGCTGCAGTGGATAAAGTACTGGCCCTGCATTCAGAAGAACCTGAGTTCAAATCCGACCTCAGACACTTGACACGTTCTAGCTTTGTGACCCTGGGCAAGTCACTTAACCCTCATTGCCCCGACCAAAAAAAAAAAAAAAAAGAAAGAAAAGAAAAGTTAGAAAATTGTTTTCTAGGGCTAAATATCCAAAGCTTGAAGTGTGATGAGCTTGATACCATTAAGGAAATAGTTTTATAATTTTTGTGTATAGTCCAATTGACTAACGTTAAAATACTGGCATACTACCCTGAAGGTAAGGAAAAGTTAACTGAACAAACTAGCACTCCCACTCCTAAAAGTTTCATATCATTAACTAATTAGATTTCTCTTACAAATATTATTTAGTAGTACTGGACTGACTGGGGCTTTTTTCAAAATGATTTTAGTTTTCAGACCAAACTAAACAATTTTTTATCAGCATCTATGAATCAGAATGAATTATTCTCTCTATAAAACAAATGCTTATAGAACGTGAGATTTTGAGTATGTAAATATTTATTTAAGGTTATAAATCACATAAAGAGTAATTCTTGGGAATCAAGGAACTATAAGGAAATCATAATTATTCACCTACAGGACAAATTACTTAATTGTAAGTGGCCTGATCTCCCCTTTATCGATTATACTAACTGTGATAAGAATAAATTAATTTCCATTGGAACACTCTGAGCATCTCTGAAAACAGGTGCCATATAAATAGACATTGTTTAATATGAGATATCAAATAAATGATAAAGCAGTTTAGTTAATGAGAGTATCAGACTGTATCACTGTATCAGACACTAACAGAGCACTTTGTCTGTAAATAGATTATCTTGTTTCAATCTAGCCTAGCTTGGGAGTGAAAGATGTTCAAGCTTGAAAGCTTTTCACTAACTTAAAATGGTCTTCATCTATTTCTATTTCTCAGAAATGTCATCATAACTCCACAAACACTACCATAGAATTAACCCTTCCTCTTTCCAGCACAAATCATTTTTCCATTCCCTTGCTACCCACATCCTAGTCATAATCATCTTCATACCATATCTAAAGTCCTTCAGCATAGTAGATTTGTAGTTTTATGTACAATCATCTTTTTAATTGTACTATATTATGGAAATGCTTCTTTTATTCCATAAATGAGAAATAAAAGAAAAAAACCCTTATTTCAATAGCTTTCTAGTTGGTGTCCCTGCCTCCAGGATCTCTGACCTCTAATTATTTACTGCATGCTGACAGAAAACTAATTTACAAAACTAATTTAATGTTTCGTATTCCTATTCAAGAACTTAGAATACCTTCAGTGCTTATGGTATTGTCTAAATTCCTCACCTGCTTATTCTTTTTCCCCTATCCCTCTAAAACTTACCACTCCAGCTTTGCCAACATCATCACTGTCTTCCACATAGTATAATCATTTCTATGTCTGTGCTTTTGCTTTTGTTGCTTTTTCTCCCTGCAATGATCTCCCTCATATCTCTGACCAAATCCTACCAATCTTGGAAAATCCCTTTAAAATATGACCCCTTCCATTAAGCCTTCCTGGATCATTCATTCATTTAACAAGACAAGTCATTTCAAGTCAATTAGCATTTGTTAAGTGGTTCTTGAGTATCAGGCACTCCTTTAAGCCCTAAGAATTCCAAGAAAAACAAAAAGTCCCTGCCTTTAAGAAGCTCACATTCTAATAAGGGAGATAATAAGCAAACAACTCTGTACATACAAAATATGTGCAGAGTAAATTGGAAGTAATCTGAGAGAAAGCACTACAAGAAATATTGGCTACTATAAATATTTGTAGAGTATTTTCTATGTGTAAAGTTCTGTCCTGGTCATAGTGACAGAAAAAGGAAGAGATACAATGTTGTCTCTAAATAGCTAACAAATACTGGAGACAAAAAGGGTATACAAATGTAACACAGGATATTGTACGGTAATTGTCATGAAGATTAAAGGTCAAATGCTAAGGTAATTTAAAAGAGAGAGAGATCACGTTCAAATAGGGGAACCATGGAAGAGATAGCATTTCAGTTGAATCTTAAAGAAAGTTGTAAGATTTTTATACACAGAGAAAAGATACATAAAGAAAAATGGCAGAAGACAAAGAAGAGAAAAGTAACTGGAACCAGATCATGGAGAGCCTGATATACCACGCCAAATGATCTGTGCACTTTGTTGAAGTACAGAAATGAAAGAAGGATCAAGTAAAGGATAAGACTATTGTTTGTAGAAGATGTAACAATAATAATAAATGATGGAGATATTGCAAAGGAGCTTTTATTTTGCTTCTGTTTAATTGGACAAGGAGAACAATGATTAGACTGGAAAGAAAATAATAAAAATGGCTACTAGGGACTGGATAGCCTATATAAGTAGGAAGATTTTTTAAAAAATTATATTTCTACCTATAATGAGTTCATTACCAATCCAAATTTAACTTCATCCTAGGATACTAAAAGAATGGGTTCATGTAATATCTGTGAAATCTTTTAAAGATCATAGGAAAATAAAAGAAGGAATCTAGTACTAGTGAAGATGAATATAGTAATTTTTTTTAAAGGAAAGAGAACAGGACCTTCAAACTATACCAATGACTTAATCCAAAAGGATTTGGGTTTGTTTTTGTTTGTTTGTTTTGTGGGGCAATGAGGGTTAAGTGACTTGCCAAGGGTCATACAGCTAGTAAGTGTCAAGTGTCTGAGGCCAGATTTGGACTCAGGTCCTCCTGAATCCAGGACCAGTGCTTTATCCACTGTGCCACCTAGCTGCCCCTGTCCAAAACGATTTATTAAATAATTGCTATGTCCTAGACCCTGTGCTAAGTTTGTTGATACAAAGAAAAGTAAAAACAGCCTTGGCCTCAAGAAATTCATAGAAACCAAAGAAATCAAAGAAAAAGGAACTATAAGTTTAAAAAATGTACTCATAGAAGTTATTTTATAGCAAAGAATTAACAAATGTATTCATAGAAGTTATTTTGTAGCAAAGAATTGAAACTAAGGGGTACCCTTTACTTGGGGGGGGGAAATAACAACAAATTATGATATATGGATACAATAACAACAAATTATGATATATGAATACAATAGAAAACTATGTTGTCATTGATATAAATGACAGAACAGATGATTGAAGAGAAGTGTGGGAATTTCTATGTGATCTGATATGGAACAAATGGAATCAGAACAATTTGTATAATTACAATAACATTTAAAGACAAACAACTCTGAAGGACTTAAGAACTCTGATCAATTTAAAGACCAGTCACTTCTCTATTAGACCAAGTATGATTCATGTTCCCTACTTCCTGATAGGTGATAGAGTTAAGGTACAGAATGAAACAGATATTTTTAGACATGGCCAACTGTTTGACTTGACTGCATATTTGTTATAAGGGTTTTGTCTTTTTCTCCCCTCAAGGGTGGAAGGTTGGAAGACAAAAAAGGAGGGAGAGAAAATAAATCTCCGTTAAAAAATAAAAAAGAAAAGAAAAGGCTATTTATTTAATAAGAATTATGGATAATTAGTGTTGTCTTTGGATGCTAGTCTCATGATTTCCCGATACCTCTACCTTCCTTTACAAAGCTCCTCCTAAGATTAGGGTAACATTTGGAGGAAGTTTCTGCTTTGAATTGCTCACTCACCCTGCCCTATCTCCTCGGCTATTACCTTCTCCATGGGTGCTGTCCAACTCCTTAGTAGAAAGGACAACAGTACAATGTAGCTAGTACTGTAAGAGGGAGGAGGATAAGGCACTGCAGAATTTGCCAAAAATAATTGCCTACTGTGATTTTACCTGTTGTAATATGAAATCTAAGTTGCTGCCTAAGGGAGAAGGGGAGTGCCACAGTCAAATCTCTAGGTCTTTGATCTACTAGATCATCTAACCTTGATTTCCCTGAGGTCTCTAAGTCTTATTAAATTGTCTTTTATGGGTTAGGAAGAGGGGAATTGGAAGAAAAGGGATAAGCCATGTAGCAAATTTTAAAAAACACTTCTCCTATGATTTTGGGATTTTCTTTTTATAGGTTGGACTCCAGGAAGGTTTTAAACAATGACAATCAGAAGTTACAGAGAAAGGTTAGATAAATAAAAACATTTCTTTGTTCAGATCACAGATATATGTGAGGATGTTCTGTTATTATTGTTGTTTTCTACTTGGCCTTCATTCTGCTATATAATGATCATTTTTGAAGAATGTCAGATCTTTCTGGGAAATGTTTGTGACCCTGGGGGTCAGGGCATTAGAGACCAAAGTCAGAGTCAAAGACAGGTGTGGGGAGAGGTATCTGGTAGTTCACCATCTATGGAAATCGTAAGGAAGTGGAGAAAAGAACAAATTTTTAGGCTGACCATTTATGAGTTATGTAGCTCTTTTGTAGGAAGAGAGTTGGAATTAGTGTAGTTTGTAAAAGATTTACTTTGGTGAGAAGCACCAGTCAGGTAATACCAAGACTGGGTCCTGAGCATTAGCATTTGAAGGGAGTGGAAAAGGTCCAGACCTGTCCTGAGCTTTGAGAACTCTCAGTGAAGTAAAATTGACATGCCAAGGGGGATGAGCAGGTTTTCTGCAATCTCTAGTCTTTGAGAGCCAGGGCCCCCATACAGTATGTGTCAGAGGTGGCAGGGGAATCCAAGACTTCCTGACTCCGAGGACAGCTCTCTACCCACCATGCCAAGCTGCTTCCTAAAGAGAGCTACCGTGGTAGAGTAGATGGGCCACAGGGTCAGGACTTAAGAAACCTAGAATCTCTTCTCAGATTTGCTACTTAACCAGCTATGTCAATCTGCATCTCTGGTTTCTGGGTTCCCCAATCTTAAAATGAAGGAGATGAACTAAAAGATCTTACAAGTTCCTTCCTGATTTATAATCCTATGACCTCTAAGTAAGTGACACCACAACAAAGCAAGGCTTTGCTATGTTATTTAGAAGGGTTTGCTTTATAGCAGGGAAGGGGACAAGAAACAATAAAAACCTAACAGTAAAGGTCCTCAGCTGACCAGATTCTAGTCTCCATTGTTCTGTACTTTTCTTTTGCCTATTGTTCTTAAGCTCATTCCTTTTGCATTATTATTCTTCAGAATTTTTTGCTATTAGGGAATTTGAAAATCTTTTCTTTTTGCACCAGAAGAAATTACATTTTCCATCTACAGCCAAGAACAAGTTTCTAGCAGATGATAAAGTCTGGATTGAAAATATCAGTCTAGAGAGTTCTAATATCTAAAAGGAGAACTGCTCAATAAAGTTATTTTGGTAAGTACTACAATTTTCTTCTCCATCTGGATTTGGAATCCAACTTTGTTCAGCTCCTTCTGGCTTATAAAGTTCATTTTCTAAGTGGAAGATAAAGGGCCAGAAAAATGCTAAAAAAGCACAGACAGCAATATGTGTTCAGTGAATTGTTAGTACAAACAGATGATGATGAGGAAAATATATTAAAATAGTTAGGATATCATGAGAGATTACTTTTATTTCATCCCTGGTATATGATTAAAGATATAAAGCAGAGGTGGGGAATGAGGGAAAGAAACTTAATTACAAAAATTATCCAGATTTGGGACTAGTTACATCTAATTTGCAAAAGTTACCCAGATTGGGCATAGTTATGTCTAGTTTGCAAGCACCATTGTTTTAATTTAACTTTTATTTTAAATGAGCAACTGGTAACATTCTCTCTCCTTCTCTCTTGTTCACATAATAAACACATATACTTTAAACTGTTTTATGAGCCAAATCAAAGAATGACATTTTAAAACTAGCTACAGATTAATCTGACATGGTTCACTCTATTCTAGGGACTAAAACCAACCATTATACTTTTTATTTTTGATTCCACTGCTTCATGTCCTAATAAATGTTTGTTATTTCAGCAGCATCTCTTATGTGTTAGAAAGCATTTGTCATCCTGCTGTGATTGCTAACATGGTGCTTAAAGCACTGGAACAGGGAAAAATGCTGAAGAAAAAAAGTAGCAAGCATGCTCCAGCTGCTGCCTATGTCAGCTAGGAAATGTCATCAAAACAATTAATGACACAGTAATAATAATTTCTCATAGAGTGTTTCAAACATCTAGAAAATTGTTTTCCTAAGGAAAATTGCAAGAAGGAAAGGGAAAATTAACAAATGTGTTCTGGATTAAATGCATATATAGATATTCATGCTATAGATATACAGCAGGCAACATTTATTAAATACCCACTATGTGCTTACGATGATACAAAGACATAAATAAAACAATCCCTGTCCTTGAAGAGCTAATACTCTATTCAAAGATAAAAGAACATGCATGCAGAAATTTAAATATTTTTTGTGTAGATAGATAGATAGATGCACACGCATATACGCATTCATTATATATATATGTGTGTGTGTATATATATATATATATATATATATATATATATATGTATGTATGTATTATAGAACAAAGTTCTTGGGGAAAGGCACTAGCATCTGGAGCGGGTAGGGAAGACAGGCTTCCTGTAGGAGGTGGCACTTAGGGAAGCTACTAATTCTGAAGCTAGCTATTGTAAGATGGAGAGATGAGGTATAAGTGCATGCCAGGTATGGGCAATATCCAATGCAAGAGCATGCAAGCTAGAGATGGACATAGCAAGATAGGTCAGTTTGATTGGAAATTAGAGCATGTGAAGGAGAGTAATGTACAACGAACGTTGAAAGGTAGACTGGGACTAGATGGGCTTTAAAAGTCAAATACAGGAGTTGGTACTTTATTTTTTTTTCAGGGCATTTGGGGTTAAGTGACTTGCGCAGGGTCACACAGCTAGTAGGTGTCTGAGGCTGGATTTGAACTCGGGTCCTCCTGAATCCAGGGCTGGTGCTTTATCCACTGTGCCACCTAGCTTCCCCTTGGTACTTTATTTTTGAGGCAAAAGGAAAACCTGGACAATTCTTTAGCCAAGGAGTGACAAAGGCCTCTGCTTTGGAAATATCAATCTGACAACTGGGTGGAGCAGAGATTGGAGAAGGGAGAGGTTGTTTGTGGGAGACCAGTGAAGAAACAACTGTAATACATGTGAAAGAGGATGAGAGCCTGAAATAGGGTGGTGGCATATAAGCATAGAACAGTGGAAGTCTGTGATAAACACAGCAGAGGTTGAGTAACTTGCATAACTAATTGAGGCTTGGGAACTCATTGGATGTGAAGGCTGAAAAAAAGAAGGAAAAAGTTAAGGATGATTCAAAGGTTGTAAACGTATGTGATGGGCAAGATCATAGTGCCCTCAGCAGAAACAAGGACATTAAGAAGATGGGAGAGTTTGGAGAAGGGAGGAGATGATGAGTTCCGGTTTGTATGTGATGAGTTTAGGGTACCTATAGAACATTCCTTTGAAAATGTCACATATACTGGATTCTTCTCACCAATACAATGGTACAAGAGAGTTCCAGGGAACTCATGATGGAAAAGGCTCTCCAAATCCAGAAAAAAAAAAAAGAACTATGGAATATAGATGCTGATTGAACCATACTATTTCTTTTGGCTTTGGTGCTGTTTTTCTATTTTGAGGTTTTTCCTTATTTCTCTGATTCTTCTCTTATAGCATGACTGATGCAGAAATATGTTTAATGTTGTTTTTATGTATATGTATATGTATGTGTATGTGTATATATGTGTATGCATGTATGTATATATACATACATACATACATACATACATACATACATACATATATAACACCTATATCGGATTGCCTGCTGTCTGGGGGAGGGGGGGAGGGAGAAAAATTTGAAATTGGAACTCTTATGTAAATAAATGCTAAAAGCTATCTCTACATGTAACTGGAAAATAATAAAATACTTTTATTAAAAAAAAAGAAAAAGAAAATGTCACATATACAATTGATGATAGAGAATTTGCCCTTGGCAGCAAAATAGTATCCATTAACATTTTGAATTTTTGTTACTTCTGCTATCCTTACCTGTGGTATTACTCCAAATGCTTTTCTCCACTGCTGCAAGGGTATTGAATCCCAAGATACACCATCAATCTGTATATCTCCCTTAGTGTTCAATAGTCTTAAAAAAGCTGCTAACAAGGTGCTTTTTCCAGAGCCTGTTCTTCCCAAGAGGCCCACCTGTAAAATAAAAGGGTGAGGAGTTAGGAGTTAGTTTTAAATAACTTTTGTTATTTATAAGCATCAATAAACTGAATGTGAGGCTGTGCTATAAATGTCATATAGAAAAATATTGCCACCCTTACGAGAGTTCACTTGTTGAGTTCTTTTTAAAGGATAGATTTGCATTGATTTCTCTACATCTTCTTGCTCATTCCTCAACTGTGAGATATTGAGAAGGTTGACTGGCATGCAATGATCAAGAAGCAGAGCTTAACTGGTCTGCGTGGGGATGGAACCCATAGACTTGATCTTATTAGCATTACTGAGTTAACTGTTGCTACATGACAACTTTTCCAAATAATCCAAAGTGATACAACTTGGAAATCATTGAACCAAGAAAAAAAATATGTATTGTTAATGGAAAGCAAAAAGAGTGTCTCAGCTCACTTTATTGAATGAGCCTATGAAAGCATTTTAAACAGACTCTTGGGCTTCTTGGTCTGAGGTCTAACAAGATCAATCATTATATTTCAATGAGGTGATGCAATTCAACTAATATTTTAAAGTGCTTACTACTCCATGCAGAGGATTGGGGACACAAAAACAAAACTAAAACTGTACCTATTCTCAAAAAGCTTACATTCGGGGCAGCTAGGTGGCCCAGTGGATAAAGCACAGGCCCTGGATTCAGACACCTGACACTTCCTAGCTGTGTGACCCTGGGCAAGTCACTTAACCCTTACTGACTGGCAAACAAAACAAAACAAAACAAACAAAAAGCTTACATTCTCCTTGGAGAAGCAACATGTATACATATAAGTATAACATATATAAAAAGTTAAATGCACACATGTTGTATATATTAGGGTATATGCAACAATGTGCATATTACTATATGTGTAGTAGTGAGGATACAAGAACAAAAACTGCTCCTTCCCTCAAAGAGCTTTCATTCTACTGAGGGAAACAACACATATACAAATAAGTACGATGTATACACATAGTATGTATATGCATGTCCATATATACATATATTACATGTATGTATACATATATAACACTCGTGTGCTATATATACTACTGTATATATATGTGTATAGTAAATACTACTTTATATACAACAGTATATTTACTACTCTAACATACACACACACACACATATATATATATATATTATATATATATAATATATGTTATATGTGTAGTAGGGAGATAAAGGGGAAGAAAAACCTCCCTTCCCTTAAAGAGTTTTTGTTCTACTGAGAGAAGCAACATGTATACCTATAAGTACAACATATATACAAAGTAATTTCAAAAAGCAGAGAGTGCTAACCTTATAGGAATCAGGAGTGGCCCAGGGTAGAATGTGGCACCTAAGTTATGCTCTGAAGGAAGCTAAGGATTCTGGGAGAATGAACATTGAACATAAAATATAAATGACAACATTTCCTAGCTCTCATAATGGCTGTATAATGTCCTTTTCAGTGAATTGTCAGTAACTCTCTGAAATGCCTAAAATGACCAGACCAAACAATCTGTGACTTGTTTTTTCAGCTGTCTTGACAACCCAAACAATTCCAACAATAACTAATATGAGCTGCACGATCAAGTCTATAGATTAATTCTTCAATTGGACTAATATTACTTCAATCACTATGATCATGCTAGGTTCCCAACACTAGAACTTTCTACTCACATTATGCTTTCTACAACTAATCCAGATCCTCTCTTTACAGATGAGGAAGCCCCAAATCTCATAGACGGAAAGGATCTCTCAAATCAAGATCTGGTTAGCTAAAGAGGGATTGGAACTTAGCATCCCTAACTCCTAACCTCATGTTCTGATCTATGCAGGACAAAAGCCCACATTCTCTTTCTACCACCCACAAATGGTAGCATCTTCAAACAATACAACCAAAACACTGTCATAGTCAGACCTTAGTCTTTCTCTGCTCTTCCTAGGGAGAGGCAGAGATGAAAAAATAACACGAGTATTCAACCACTGCCACATGATACCTTTTCTGAGCTTCTCATTTGAAATTGTCCTCCCTTTTAACCTACCTGGTATTTAACTGTTTTGTTGTTGTTGAGTCATTTGAGTCTTTGTGACCCCATTTGGGGTTTTCTTTCTTTTTTTTTTTTTACAGGGCAATGAGGGTTAAGTGACTTGCTCAGGGTCACACAGCTAATAAGTGTCAAGTGTCTGAGGTTGGATTTGAACTCAGGTCCTCCTGAATCCAGGGTTGGAGCTTTATCCACTGTGCCACTTAGTTGCCCCCTGTGCCACTTAGCTGCCCCCAGGGTTTTCTTGGCAAAGATACTGGAATGGTTTGCCATTTCATTTGACAGATGAGGAAACTGTGGCAAACAGGGTTCAGTGACTTGCTCAGTATTGCATAGAAAGGAAGTGTGTGAGGCCAGATTTGAACTCAGGAAGGTGAGTCTTCCCCACTCCAGACCTGCTACTCTATCCACTGTGCCATACAGCTGCCTTACTTTAACTACTTTGCATTTATTCCCTTTTTATTTATTCTCCATGTTCTTAAGTCCTTGTTTCCTCTATTAGAATGTAAGCTCTGTGAAAGCAGAGATTGTTTTATTCATTTTATTTGCAACCCCATCACTAAGCACAGTGGCTTGGCACATAGTAGGTGCTTAATGAAATGTCTGCTGATTGATTTCAAAGCACTTCAAAGCATTTAAGAGCCATTGTTCTGTCTTCTCTAACCTATTCACTGTCTAATAATGAATTGAGGAGAACAGTTTTTCTGGGGATAAAGAATTGCATTTGGTCATGCCTAACAAAGATGTCTTGTTACTTAAATAATTGGCATGTAGCAACTCTTTTCCGGAATTTACTTTTTTAAGCTGCACACTGACTGGTCTTATAACGTGAGAGCATTTGGTTGCAAGTTATCTTTTCAAATATAACCTTATCCCAGATGAGTATTTTCTAATATTCTCACTATAATAATAGCTTCTTCATCACATTAACTTACATTGACAAACTTCTTCACAGTTAGAAAAGGCATCATGATGTATGGATAAAGGGCTGGATTTGATTTGAAGAAGGCTTGAGTTCAAAACCTGCCTTTGAGATTTACTACCTATGTGGCCATGGGCAAGTTGGTTTACCTCTATTTGCCTCAATTACTCTTCCATAAAATGAGAATAAGAAGACTACTAAAATATCCTCATGAGAAGCAGTGTGGTATAGTGGACAGAGGACCAACCTAAGAGCCGGGGAGGACGTGGGTCCAAGTCTCTTTGACACTTACTGGCCACGTCATCCTGGGCAAGGCACTTAATCTCTCAGTTCTCTAGGTAACCAAAACTATAAATTGCAGAGAAGATGCCTACCTTGATTGCTAGACAGAATTTCCCAATTTGAGAATTCACTATATCAGTGAAACCATAGGTCTTTTTTGTAATAATGACCATCTCCCAGGACTGTTATTGAAGATCAAATGAGCTAATATATACAAAGCACTTTGCAAAGCTTACAGCCCTGTATAAATGTCAGCTGCCATTAAAAAGTGTTAATAAGGGGGCGGCTAGGTGGCGCAGTGGATAAAGTACTGTCCCTGGATTCAGGAGTTCCTGAGTTCAAATCCGGCCTCGGACACTTGACATTTGCTAGCTGTGTGACCCTGGGCAAGTCACTTAACCCCACTGCCCCGTTTAAAAAAAAAAGTGTTAATAAGCAATATTTTGTTTGAACTTTATAGCTCATATTTTTATAGTGATTTGCATTTACAAAGTTATTTCCTCACAACAAACCTGTGCAAATATTAGTAGTCCTATTTCACAGCCTGGGGCGGCTGGGTAGTACAATGAATAGAGCAGTGGGCTAGGAATTCCTCTTCCTGAGTTCAAATCCAGTCTTGCATAGTTATTAGCTGTGTGACTCTGTTTACCTCTGTTTCCTCATCTATAAAATGGGCTTGAGAAGGAAATGACAAGCTACTCCAGAAGCTTTGCCAAGAACACCCCAAATGAGGGCATAGTCAGAGATAAAAGAAACAACTGAACAACAATTTCACAGATAAAGAAACTATGGCTCAAAGAGTTTAGGTCGTACAGCTAGTAGTAGGCTTGGGACTCAGATCCAGTTCTTTTACATTCAAGTCAACGGCTCTTTTAAATAAAATTTTGCCTTCTCTCTAATAATTAATTTTGACAGAGAAATCAAAGTAAATTTGGAGCTCTACACAGACTTGGATTTGGTGTCATCTTACAAGATCTTGTAAATAAAGGAGTTTCAATACATTCTTCTAGTTTGCCTTTTTAATTTCACTCTAGCTGATGGAGCTATTTTTCAGTCTCTTCTTCTTTCCAGGAGATACCATGAGAGAAAAAAAGATTCCTCATAGTAAGAAAAAACAAGTGTTCTGCATATTTTATGCTCATTCTTTTCTATAGTTTAGATAGAAAAATGTAATAGCCCTGGGGAATATTGCCCAAACACATGTAATACATTCATTTCAGCTATATCACCCTTTTCTTTGACAAAGACAGATTACCTAGGTATTCTTTACAAATCAAGTGGCATTTAAGTGTTCATGCTGCTGTTATCTGAACACTTGAGCTGGAAATCTATTATTTTTGGCATCATACTTAGTATTCTTCTGTACTCTGACTGGGTCAGCCTGCCCAGGGGGGGAAATCTATATTTGTGAGCAATTTCCCCTCTGCATATGGAGAAATACAAATGAAGAAGGTAGCCAAGTTCACCCAAAGGAATGAGACTTGGAGAACTATTAAGTGACTATTTAATTAATTCACTTGTCTGTAACCCAGGCTGCAATATTCATCATATGCTGTTCAGTTCCGTTTTCAGAAGGTCAGGATTTTCTTTTCTTTTTCTTTTTCTTTTTTCTTTCTTTCTTTTTTTTTTTTTTTGCGGGGCAATGGGGGTTAAGTGACTTGCCCAGGGTCACACAGCTAATAAGTGTGAAGTGTCTGAGGCTGGATTTGAACTCAGGTCCTCCTGAATCCAGGGCCGGTGATTTATCCACTGTGCCACCTAGCTGCCCCAGGATTTTATTTTCCATTCAAGACTAGGTCTATAATTAAGGTTTAAGTTTAGAGTTCAATTTTTTTTTTAATTTTTCAAACTATACTTTTAGAAGAAAGAGAACAGAGAAAAAAATTCTGGTTCAGAGAAGGCAACTTGGATATTATAACTTATCACCTTAATTATTTTTCCTTTAATAAGAAAACTTGGCACCAAAAAGAGAAACATTCATCAGTTAGCATTTGGTGATATTTAGACTTTGCATAATTATTACAATTAAAACATCATGAATAGTGGTCCTGTGTGCTATAGACACGATTCTTGGACAAAGTGATACAGGTGATATGTCCACAACCTTAAAGGGGCCCTTTTTATCTAGTGTAAATATTATAAACCCATTCAAGATGATCAAATAAATTAGAATTTTTCATATTCGTTTATCTCTTTAATCTCTACCAACATGCCAAAATCCATTGGAAATCCATTAAAAATTATATAAGGATTTCCCCAAGTCTGGATTTCATTGATGTTAGAACACCTGATATAGAAACTCTTGGAAATGAAGAGTGTGGCAGCTCTGATGTAACTTACTGTCCTGGAGAGTTGACTAGAACACTGAAGGGTTAAGTGCTTGGTCCCTAGCCACACAGCTATTGATCCTGGTCTACCAGAGTCAGAGGCTAGTCTTATCATGCACTATCCCACTTTGCCTCTTTTTATAAGATCATCATTTAATTTTTTTTCGAGAAGAAATAAACCATTTCTGTACAGACCTATGATTTTTATAGGTATACAGAAGTCCCTCTACCAATGCAGATCAACCCCTATTCTATAACTTAGAATCTTAGTTGCCTGGTTAACCTTAAAATGTATATTGATCTCTCCCTAAAGTCAAACACACACACACACACACACACACACACACACATACAAGTAAAGCCTATAGGTTTACTAACATGTTATTAAATATGATTCAGAAAACATGCGAGACCAAGAATTAAAATGTTTCCTAATCCTACAGTATGAGTTCCTATTTTCAATGTGCCAAAACTGAATAGGAAAATCAAGATTCTGTCCCTTCACTGGTTATACCACAAAAGCCTGTTTCCCAGTTACTTATGAGGGAAGGGGAAAGGAGATGAGCAATTCTGAAACAGAGATGGGAAGCGACGGAGGTTTGGCAGAGAAAATGAAAAAATAAAACAAGATGAAAAGATTAGTCAAGGCTTCCTATCTTCACTTATGTAAGTCTACTTGTTATTACAATCCATAATCTGTTGATAGTCATCTTGGAAACCATCCAAACTGTCAGAAAAGAAAAATATACTTTCACATGCCTGAAAAGTCCTATGTATAAAACAAGTCAAAACAATAAACTATCCTTTCAACAGGAAGCTGCTGAATTCCCAAATATCAAGGGTGAGGCATAAACACAATCATTCATTTTTTTATACTCCTAGAACCAATGTATAACCTGCATCTTTCCTAAAATACCGGTCTTCACTGAGGCTCCCTCTTGCCCTAGAATGGCAATCTGGTACTGAAGAAAGAGCCCTTGTATTCATAGTTAGAGGTCCAGAGTTTGCATTTTGACTCTGTTGCTTACTATGTGTTTGATTTTGAACCCCTCTTTTACTCTCTCTGGGTCTCAATTTCCTCATCTATGAAAAGAGAGGGGAGGAGAGTAGACCGAATTATTTTTAAGATCTCTTTGAACTCTAAATACTATGATGCCATGATAAAGAACCCAATCATTTTTGGAAACAAGCAACAACTTTAAACAATTGCAATGGAAGAACCTGCTATCTATGAAACAATGGTGATTCTATCTATATTAAAATGACACATAAGAAAAACTATTAAAACCAAATTCTAAAACTTTCATACGGATGTCCATTTAAAAACATTATTGCCATAGAATAATATTCTTAGTGAAAAGAGGGATTAAAAATATCTAAGAAAGAATAATTAAATCTAAATTATAATTTATCTGATGGATAAACCAAAATCTCTTCCTTGACATACTAGTCTCTCTGGGTTTTAAGGACACCCTTCCCTCTTGTTTATTCTCCTATTTATCTAACAACTACTTTCTTCAGTCTCTTATAGGATCATAATTCATATCTTACCTACTAACTTTAGATGTAACTTAAGGTTTTGTCTGTGGTTTACTTCTCCTTTTTCTATATATTCTCTCTTGGTTAATTCATCAACTCCTATGGGCTGTTGTTATCGCTATGAAGATGGCAGGAGCAACTAGGTGGCACCATGCTTGGAGTACTGGGCCAAAATCAGGAATTCAAATCTGGCCTCAGACTCTTACTAGCTGTATGACCCTGGGTAAGTTACTTAACCCTGTTTGTCTCAATTTCCTCATGTGTAAAATGATCTGGAGAAGGAAATGGCAAACCATTCTAGTATCTTTACTAAGAAAACTCCAAACGGGGTCACAAAGAGTTGGACTGAAATGACTGAAATGAATGAACAACAAAATGAAGATCACCCACCAGATCTATATATCTAATTACAGTCTCTCTTCTCAGCACCAGACCTCATTATTCTTCCTCAGACCACATAATCAATTGGCAAGTCTTATGGATTTCACCTATACATCTGGCCACTTCTCTCCTCACAGGACCATTGCTCTAGTTCAGGATTCCTTTCACCAATTATGATAGTATCCTAGTTGATCTTCCTGCATCAAGTCTTTCCCTTTTCCATTTCATCCTCCATGTTCTTACAAACTGATAACGCTAAAGCCCATGTCTGACAATGTCACTCTCCTGCTTGTCAATCTTCAGTGACTCTCTATTATCTCAAAGATAAAATACATACTCCCCTGTATATAGTAACATATATGTGTAGTAATATATATGTATATATGTACATACACATATATGACTTCCCTTCAGATACTCTTCAGTTCAACTAAACATTGACCTTTTGCACTTCTTCACACATGACATTTTATGTCCCATCTCCATGTGATCACTCAGGCTATCCCTCATGTCTAGAAGGATTTCTTTCTTACCTTTGCCTGTCGGAGGCTCTGGTTTCCTTGAAAGTTTAGCTCAAATACCGCCTTTGATAAGAGGTTTTTCCTGATCCTCTACCAGCTATTAATTTGTCTCCACTTCCAACATTACTTTATATTGTTTATGCTGTATGCATACCTATTTTCCATATATGTATAAGTGTTCATATTGTCTTTACCCATAGAATATAAGCCTGTCAAGGGCAGGGACATTTTTATCTTTGTACCTCCAGTACCTAGCAAATGATGAGTACCAACCCTAGGGGAAGTAAAAAAGTTGCTGAATCTTCCTATAAAGCCATTTTCAGCACAGATTCACAGGGTATCATAATTCAATATCTACCTTCCTTTATAGGAAATTATCTGGCTTAAATCATGTATATCAAGTTTCCTAAAATTCCAGGGCAAAAGGCAATGACAACATTTTTCATTAAATAACATCTCAACAATTCTAACAACTACCCTGAAAGAAATGCTGTGGGCATCATTTTACAAATAGGAAACTAAAGCACTGTGAGAAGTGAGTTAATCCAGTTTTCACACTAAAGTGCTCCATTGGTAGCACAGCAGTTATTTTAACAACAAATGGACTATACCATATGCATGTGGGCACTGATATGATGTTAAGAAGCCTAGAGGAAAGTTCCCAGCACATGGGGTAGGGGTGGAAATCTTAAGAAGATTGGGCAGAAATTCCACAATATGAGAAGCTATCAATGGGTTGGTATTTATACTATTGGTAGGAATGCCTACTCCAGTGAAATCTTAGATCCACTGATGTATTAGACTCACTTACATTGAGTTTTGTTGTTGTGTTTTTAAAATTCTTAGATTCTGGAATAGGTTATTTTAAGAAATAACATCATTTCATTTTTGAATGTCTGGCAAAATTGCCCCTTCAAGAAATAATCAGTGTGTTTAGTAAGCACTATGCTAGGTATGAAGTAGAACACAAAGTGAATTATAGCATGTTTCTTTGTGATAATTTCTGATTATACTTTTTAATAGTTCTGCATCTGTTATGTTACTTCAATAGCATTATTTTTTTTCAAAGTTGAGGGAAGAACACCCAAAGGGGAGATAGTATAGGTTTGGCAAGTTTTAGTTTCCAAAAAGAAATACTTAGTTCATAGATCTAAGTATAGTTGAAAGAGACCTTAGAAGTCATTGACTTCAACTTCTCATTTTACAGTTAAGGAAACTGAGTTATAAAATGATTAAGTAATTTTCCCGAGAATGCATCAATACAGTGTCTAAGGAAGGATTTGAGCCAAGGTATTCTTGTCTCCAAGTCCAGTACTCTATCTGCTACATACCACACTCCCTCTGAGATGGGGGTGGGGAGGGGGAGAAGAATGTACTAGATGCCCTTTAAAGTCCTTTCCAGTTCTAAATCTATAACCTTATGGAGGCAACAGACATTTTACTTTCATCTGAGTTGGAAATTCTAAGATGGTGCTAGGTGACTACATATCATTGTGATGGTGGTTTATTTAAAATTTTCATTGCTCAATAACTGATAAAATAGTTATGAATTATGAGATGATTCCTCCATCGACACTCTATTGTTATGCTTCATTGTAGCACAGGGACAACCCTGGGATCACTAAAGCTATGTCAGTAAAGTGTGAATTATGGAAATTTCTATCCAGTTAAAAAGGCTTTGAGTATGAACTTGGTGTTACTGCTCAGTCCTTTCGGTCATGTCAAACTCTTCCTGAGCCCATTTGTGGTTTTCTTGACAAAAGATACTGGAGTAGTTTGCCATTTCCTTCTTCAGCTCATTTTATAGATGAAGAAACTGAGGCAAACAGGATTAAGTGACTTACCCAGGGTCATACAGCTAATAAGTGTCTAAGGCCTGTAAAAATATTTTTGAATGACTCGAGCTAATTTTGGGGGCTAATCTGACTGGAGGACTAATCTGGGGACTTTTGACTATTTGGCTATCTGACTGCTATTAACTTAGCATGGGCCGTTTATAAAGTTCCACCACACTGCTCCACTCCCAAACTGATAAGCAAAATATTAAGAAGCCTCTTAACTAATCAAAGCAGAGTTTATTTATGAGATACTATTTAAAATTAAGAATACAGGGAAATAAAATGTACGACCTGACTGCATTGTGGCGCACCTCTTTCCACTGTGTCTCTTTCCCACCTGCTGCACCTGGAACTTCTAATCTTGTCCACCCAGTCTCTCTATCTTGTCCTTCCCCCCTCTGAGTCTTGTCTGCCAGCCTCCTCCTGTTGTCGGTCCTAGTCCTTTAGCCTTCTCCTGCGTCCTTGTAGCCCCCCATTTAGTCTAACCTCCAGGTCTATATATATCTTTCTTATCTCCACTCAAATCTCAGGGCTTTGTGCACCCACCCACCAAGGTAATCCGCCAGTCAGGGCTGCGGCTGGGGCTGGGGGGATGCTCGAGCATCCCGTGCCTTAGCACAGGCTACACCAGAGCCCTGGCCTGGATGAACCCAGGATCTCTCGGATAGCTCCACTCAGGGTGGAGGGAGCTAGTGCTCCCTCCCCCCAGTTGTCTGACCTGGGGTCTTATAAAGCCCACGGGGCTTTTTGGCTCAGCTGAAGTAGAGGGGGAGGGGCACCAGCACCTCCCACAAAGAAGAGACCCTAAGGGCCTAAGGCTTTTTAATCTCAGCCCAAAGGTAGGGTCCCCAAATCAAAATAAATTTCCACAGGCCAAATTTGAACTAGGTCTTCCTGACTTCTGGGCTGACACTCTATCCACAGTACCACCTAGCTGCCCATGGACCTGGTAATGAATTGTTGATCTGTTATCAGAGGATTACCCTAGCTAAACATGGACAGATTTACCCCGAAAGGGATGCTCTTTAATTGGTGAATATTTTTACAAGGAAGGGATGTTGTTTACATCAATAATGATGAAACTTTGAATCATTTGACTGTGGAAATGTAAAATTATTCATTTAATATATACCTTCAAATATACCACAGTTTTCATATCCTATGTAACATTATTATATATAATAAATATTAGACTTTTTGGAGGGGAAAAAGAATATCTGGGCCTCCATTTTCACTGGTACAATTGGCTCCCTAAAGAACAAATTCCATCTCCCCTTGCAGATTTCCAATTGTTCTTCAGCATATAACTTTATAGAGTCTGAAAAGCTAAGTGACTCACCCTGGGTCATACCAATAGAATGGCTTGAACACAAATCTTCCTGAGTCCAGTTAGCTCTTTACCCACTAAGTTATGATGCCTAATCATGGCAAAGCCTGTTTAATCTATTAGTCTGGTGTTAGTCCTCTGCTTCAACAATGGTGTTGCAACAAGGTTTGATTACATTTGTATTGCCATCAGCCATTACAAATTAAAGTTGATGCCAGGATACATAAGATAAGAAAGGTTTTAAGTCTCACCCTTTGCCCAGAGCTTATTGAGAAGGAAACGTTCTCTAATATGGCATTCCCACCATCAATATATTTGGCTGTGAGGTCTTTGACAGTCATCTGACCTCCAGAGGGCCAGTTGTTCTCCTTTTTGACATGTTCATTCTCAATGATCAGAACTTGTGAAAGCTGGTTTTTCTTCGATGGTTGGGTTGGTTTGGTTGGTTTGGTGGGCAGGGGTTCTTCACTTGGCATATCAATGAACTTAAATACTCGGCTCACGGACCGCATCTGGAAACCAAAATAAACAATATTTGAATTTGGAGGTAGGCAGGGTTAAGATCCATACCAAAAGCAACAAATAATATAATTGTTTCCTAAAACAAAGCTCTTCCCATCAGAAGTGATGTCAGCTGATCTCAGACACCTAATCACAGGTACAGTCACCCAGGTTTTTATCTGAGAGTTTTCAATGATTTAACAGGAAATAGTTGGCTGTATTTAAAAGATTAACAAAGAATAATTAGTCATGTCTTCTACAAATGGGCTTTGTAGTAACCTGTTGACATTTTGTGATCAATAACATTTGCAGTTATGCAAGGGACTCAGAAATGTTCACTCTTCATGTTTAAGTGGTCAGAAAGGGATTTTTCTTTCCTACCTTGAGTAGTATTACACAATATTATACAACTGGTACCACAAAATAAAAAGTACTAAGCTATAAAAACTAAGAAAGGTGCTTAGCTTTCTCCTATGCTGCTTTTATGACAAATTTTCATGCTGTATGTCAGACGACTGTTTTTGGGTTTTTTTAATCATAAAAGTATTTTATTATTTTCCAGTTACATGTAAAGATAGTTTCCAACATTTGTTTTTATAAGATTTCTGGTTCCAAATTTTTCTCTCTCCCTCCCTTCTCTCCCCCCTCCCTAAGACAGAAAGCAATCTGATATAGGTTATATATGTACAATCATATTAAACATATTTCTGCATTAGTCATGTAGTGAAAGAAGAATCAGAACAAAGGGAAAAACCTAAAAAAAAAGAAAGTAGAAACAGTATGGTTCAATCTGCATCCAGATTCAACAGTTCTTTTTTTCTGGATGTGGAGAGCATTTTCCATCATGAGTCCTTTGGAATTGTTTTGGATCACTGTATTGCTAAGAAGAGTTAAGTCTATCACAGTTGATCATCCCACAATGTTGCTGTCAGATTACTGTTAAGGTAAAGCGTGGTCCATGATTAATTTTAGCATATGTCACAAAAATCTTTAAGGAAACATCAAGTCATTTGTAGGTACTTTCACCCAAATATAGAAGTAAATATCACATTTTACTATTAAAATTAAATTGCATCATATTTCTGGGGGAAAAAAGCAAATTGTATTGAGTGCTTTATTTGTAGCTTCCTTCTCCTATATCAGATGTAGCATCACCTTTGAACCCGAAAGACAATTAACCTCTACATACTGAAAAACATATGCACACACTTAATCCACATACATGTTTGCTACATATATATTTAAACATAAATGAGATGGTCCATTCATATTATTTAAAAGTTATTCTTGGTCATAATCCCTAAGAGCATTTTTGCGGGAAGAAATACTTGAAGTATTTAAATTTATACATTTGCTATAAAACAATGTATCATTGATGAGTCCATAATATATCCATCCACAATTTATCCTTGTTTTTTTATTCTCCCACAATTTGTCTATCAGTGTTTGACACTGGCTTTATAAATCAGAAACTTTATAACAGACCCTTCCCCTGTAAAATGAATTTAAAGCCCCTTTGGATAGTAGTGATATAAATAAGAATTAAGGCTTAGGATATTAGAAATTATTTTAAAATACCAAAAATATATAGGGAGGTGGGTATTCCTAGCACAGTGCCTCCCATGAAGTAGACACTTAATAAATGTCCAATTAATTCAATTAAATTTCTATATATGGGGCAGCTAGGAGGCACAGTGGATAGAGCACTGGCCCTGGATTCAGGAGGACCTGAGTTCAAATCCAGTTTCAGACACTTAACACTTATAAGCTGTGTGACCCTCGGCAAGTCACTTAACTCCAACTGCCTCACCAAACATAATTTAAAAAACCCAAAATTTCTATATAATTTTTGCCTCATCCTGACTGTGGCAGAAAATGGAAAAGGGTCCTGGGCTCTAGGACATAGAGCAGAAAAGGAACATTAAGTTGATGACCCATTGTTGAACCATCAATAATGCCTCTTTTCTCATGTTCTTCATTTTGTTAAAGTGTTTCTTGTTTTCTAGTGATTCTTTCCTTTCCACATCCTCTATAAATCCCACATCTGAAATATTTTGTCTTTAACCTTGGAGAAAACTTCAACAGTCACTCACAAGAAATAAATTACTTATGTCCAACCTCCTGATGTGTGGCCTACTGTTTACTACCTGTGGTAGAAAGGACTCAATAGCCCACATCTTTAATACATGACTCAGGCAGAGTTGAAAGGTAAGCTTTTGTTTCCAACTTGTCATTTCTTGATGCTGCATTATAAATGACTCTCAGAGGCTGACACAGTCTCCTTCTGCTCCACTCAATTAATTCTTAAGTAAGGCTTATTAAATTTTGTATATCATGGCAATTAACATAATTTAATTTTCAAAGCTATAGAAGCTACTGTTTGAAGGTCAGGAAGATAAATTAGGAATAAAACCATCACTATGGTTCAAATGAAATAATTCAGGAAGGCCACATTTTAAAGTAGCTTCAAAACATTTATCTTTGAAAGAAAAATAAAGCATTACTCTGAAATGTTTTGAGGCCATATTAAAATTCAGTTCACTTTTAAAACAGATTTGTGAGATGACAATTTCATGTCATTAACCTGATTTTTGAAGATTAACAAGTTTGTCTCTAAAGAACTTATGAAACGAGGCAGCTAGATGGCGCAGTGGATAGAGCACCAGCCCTGGAGTCAGGAGTACCTGAGTTCAAATCCGACTTCAGACACTTAACACTTACTAGCTGTGTGACCCTGGGCAAGTCACTTAACCCCAATTGCCTCACTGAAAAAAAGAACTTATGAAACAAAAAGGTACTATACAATAATGCTTCCTAGCAATATTTCCCTACCAAAGAATCGGGAAAAAATGTTCCATGGTTATTCAATAGATTGTTTCTGCTTGCATAACTATTGGGTTGACTGGATCATAGGCTCTAGAAGTGGAAGGGTCCTCAGCAGTTCATTTTCTATTCGAATTCTTTCATTTGTACAGAAGAGGAAACTGATATCTAGAGATGGGTGGGGCCTTACTTGCTGAAGGTAATTCTGTAGACAAATTAGGATTCAAATATAAATTCTCTGATGTTAAATCCGGTGCTCTTCCCACTAGATCACCCTGCTTTTAACTGGGATTGTAATAAAAAATAACAACTTGTAAACAGCAAACAAGTAAATGTAAGTATACTGTAAAGAGCTTAACACTGCTTTGGCTTTGTCCAAACAATAAGGAATCTATGCACATTTAAATCCTACTCAAAACTGGCTCACCCACAGAGCTGAGAACCTCTTCCCATTTTTTGTTCATGTTGTCAACAAGGAAGATTGGGGAATGTCCAGGGAAGGCAATTACACCTTAGAGATTATGTTAATAGGTTAGAATTAGTGGAGAACATTACTTACTTACCAAGTCATATATTCAGTATCCTTAAACAAAAGGCCTAAGGCCTGGCCTACAACTTTGGGTAAGGTGGAAGATCATGTTGAAACTAGGAAACTCAATTTAAAAAAAAACACTATTCTGGTGTCTTTTAAACTAAGGAAAATTTTGCAAAGAGCAGCAAGCCATGTCATGAGGAACAAATTGTGCCTTCTAAATAAAATGGGCTATGCCCATTAAATGTTGGCTGCTTTCACAAGCAGAACTGAGTCTGTGAAATTTCTTTTATAAGAACAAACTCTACATCATTCTTAGGGTTAAACAAGCTAAAACAAAACAGGTAAATTTTTAGGAATTTACATTTTTAGTAATAATTTATTTGTATCTTTTATCTCCTTGTCTGCTGGGAATTTGTTATGGCCTCTTTATTAAATAATATTTAGGATAATAATAATAATAATAATACCCCTACTAATTAAACAATTACCTCATGTATGCATCTCTACTCCAAATTGTAGAACTGTTCTTTGTCATTTATGATCATACAATCATTGACATTTGAGCTATACTGAGGTTACCTGATTAATTAATGAAAATATGGAAAATGCAACATTGGACTAGGATTGTACCTATCTAACCAAATATTAGACTGATTTACTTAATAATATCAGAAACAACCTAGTAGATTTTTCAGTAAAAAATTACTTAAAAATGAATAAACTTGAATATAGAGAATTTTGGGGAAACCTACACATTAAAGTGATATGATTAGCGCAATGGACACACATTTTTGCTAGTTGAATCTCTTGTTTTGTTCTATTAAAACTGATCTGTTTGTGGGTGGCTAGGTGGCACAGTGGATAGAGCACCAGCCCTGGAGTCAGGAGTACCTGAGTTCAAATCCAGCCTCAGACACTTAACACTTACTAGCTGTGTGACCCTGGGCAAGTCACTTAACCCCAATTGCCTCACCAAAAAAAACCCCCCAAAACAAAAAACATTATTTAAAAAAACTGATCTGTTTGAATGTAACTTGAGTAGTTCAGAAATGGATATGACATAAAGCTTTTGTTGAAAGCTGTAGAGCTGTAGCTCTTACCTGCTTACTCAAAGTCAGAGTCAGCTAGGTGGTGCCTAGAGTGTCAGGCCTGGCACCAGGAAGACCTGAGTTCAAATTCAGCCTCAGATACTCATTAGCTGTGTGACTCTAGGCAGGTTACTTAACCTCTGTTTGCTTCACATTCCTCATCTGTAAAATGGGGATAATAATAAAGCATCTACCTCCCAGGGTTGTTGTGAGGATCAAATGTGATAATAATTGTAAAGTGCATAGCATAGAGCTATATGAATGTTATGCTGTATTTGAGCCAACTGAATTGAATATATTATACAATCTCAGGGCTCACCTTCAAAGTACATAGAGATAATGCTATCTCACAAGATGCCTTCTAACCACAATATAATGTTGATACCATATAGTGGAATGCATCCATCAAATTCACAAAAATGGAAGATTTCTTGTCTTTCCTATGGAGCAATTCACCATCTTTTTGCAACAAAGCCTGGCATGTGATTCTTTTTTATTTATATATATATATATATATATATATATATTTTTGCAGGGCAATGAGGGTTAAGTGACTTGCCCAGGGTCACACAGCTAATAAGTGCCAAGTGTCTGAGACCGGATTTGAACTCGGGTCCTCCTGAATCCAGGGCTGGTGCTGTATCCACTGAGCCACCTAGCTGCCCCATAAATATATGACCCTATGACTTCTTTGGGGGGGGGGGCGGTCAGGGCAATGAGGGTTAAGTGACTTGCCCAGGGTCACACAGCTAGTAAGTGTCAAGTATCTGAGGCCAGATTTGAACTCGAGTCCTCCTGAATCCAAGGCTGGTCCTTTATCCACTGCCTGGCATGTGATTCTTAAGCAAATGATGCTAAGATAGGTAAGAAAACCACCTGACTGAACATCTCTATATAATGACATGTGATGCCACCTTTTGTTTAGGGGGCTGATATTTGCTACAAATACTTCAAAATATTTCTGGGTGTGGGAGGAAGGATGAGTTGCCAGTTCCAGACACCTGTATTATGTTTAGTTCCACATGTGTTAAAGTATAATCATAGATGATATTGTTCAAAAGTTTCATTGTTTTACTGACATCCAGGAATATGCCTAACTAAATAAATAATTATAGTAATGCAACTTCCTGAGGGCCAAAATTTTAGAGTTGGAAGAGAATTTATAGGCCATGTAGTCCAAGACCAACATTTTGCAAAAGAGAAAAGAAACTAGAAAGGAAAGGGGACTTTTCCCAAGGTCACACAAGTAGTGAGTTGGCAAGCAAGAATTTAAGTGTGTGTCTCTTACTCCAAATTCAGTTCTTTTCCCTCTAGCTCTTATGAAATCATAGAAATATAAACAAAAGATAAAAATTATCTCAAAGACTGTTTTATCTAATTTCCTCATTTTCAGGTAAGAAAACTGTGGGGGGAGGTTAAGGGATTTGCCCAATGTTAGACCATCCACAGGTGTCAGAGCTGGGATTTGAACTTAGGGTCTAAATCTAAAGTCACTGCTCTTTCCACTGCATGTTATTAGACCTTCCTGAAATATATAACCATACCTTTCTTCAATGTAAGCATATTCTGCCCTTTGAATTAAAATGCCTACCATATCAGGGAAGTGTACAGGGGAAGGAAGAACAAGGGAAAGAATTTGGAACTCAAAACTTTTTTAAAAATGTTAAAAATTGCTTTAACATGTAATTGGGAGGAAAGAAAATATTATTTTTAAAAGGAAGTCACAGCATATTATTTTGTTTTGAGTCTTTCCAAATTGAGATTTTTCACTTTATTTAATCATTTCTTTAAGGAAGAGGTAGATCTATGCTGGTATACAACTCCTAGCTGGAAATTACCTTTAAGCTGCTGATTACCAACCAAAGCACTTAACCTTATATTAGCATAGTAATTAATTTTAGGCTGGTTATTCCTGCCAATTTAATTAGGGAGACATGCAGAGGAGCCAGGATGAGGTCCATTTTGCCATAGCTGCATTTCCATTAAGAGGTGAAGTTCATGTCTTATAATCATCAGTGCAGCATAGTATTTACCTATTTACAATGAGCTATGATAGAAAGTCAAAAGAAATAGAGAGCATTAGGAGATGTAAAGTAGATATTTTTATTACATTAAATTTAAAAGATTTTATACAAATAAAACCAATGTAGTCAAAATGAGAAGGAAAGCAGAAAACTAGGGGAAAAGTCTAGACAGTTTATCTGATAAAGATCTCAAGTATCTAGAGAACTTTGCCAAATTTAGTCTTTCTCCAACTGATAAATGGTCAAAGGATATGAACAGAAAATTTTTTTTATGAAGAAATCAAAACTTTATGTAGTCAAATGAAAAAATGCTCTCAATCACTATTGATTAGAGAAATATAAATTAAAACAGCTTTGAGGTATCTCATTGTATGCCTATCAGATTGGTTAAAATGATAGAAGGGGAAAATGAAAAATAGTGGAGGGGATGTGGAAAAATTGGGACCCTGATTCATTGTTTGTGGAATTGTAAACTGATCCAACCGTTTTGGAGAGCAATCTGGAATTATACCCAAAGCATTATCAAACTGCCTGAACCCTTTGACTGAGTAATATCACAATTAGGTATGTTTCCCAAGGTGATCAAGGTAAAAGGAAAAGAACCTATATGTTGTAAAAGATTTAGAGCAGCTTTCTTGTGGGGGCAAAGAACTAGAATGCGAGGGGGTGCCTATCAATCAGAGATTGGCTAAACAAGTTGTGATATATGATTGTAATGGAATACAGTGCTGTATGAAGTGAGTTGGTTGATTTTAGAAAAACGTGAAATAATGAAAAGTGAAATGAGCACAATCAAGAGCGTTATACATAGTAACAGCAATATAGATTAAAGAACAACTGTGAATGACTCATTTATTCTAAGTATTGTAAAAACTCAAATCAACTACAAAGGACCCATGAAGGAAAGTGCGATCCACCTCCAAAAAAAAAGAACTGATAAACAGAAGTATGCACGGTATACTTTTACATATTACATTTATGTGTATCTGTGTCAAATCCTTGTCTTCTTTAGTGCAGGGTGGGGAGGGAGAAAAGAAGGGAGACAATTCAGAACTTAAAATTTAAGAGGAAAAAATCAAATTAAAAATTTTTTAAATTTTTTGGTCCCCGCCCCCATCCCCCTTAAATTAAATTTTAATGAAGTCAAAAGAAAATCAATTTTTTGGAAAAAAACAAACCTCTAAATCTGGAGAAGGGAGAGTAATTATTGGGTAAATTGGTTAGATGAACTTTTCGCTAGATTAATATTTTGCTCATAGACTTTAGGAGCATAATTGGGGAACATTTCAAACAAGATTTCAGACCAAGGAGGAGGCGGTGATAGGAAAAGTGATTTCTTACTGAGAAATCATCAACCTCAAATCTCTCAACATCATCATTTATTACAGGTTTTAAATTTTGCTTTGTACTGTTTTTGATTGGAACATATGATTTCAAAAATAAAAGGTAAGGAAACACCTTCTATTAATGTGACCAGCATAACAATGCAGATCTGTGATTTCATAGGTATAGAAAAGCACCCACCTATCTTTCCAGTCTCCTTAAACCTTTTACACCCGGGGGCAGCTAGGTGGCGCAGTGGATAAAGTACTGGCCCTGGATGCAGGAGGACCTGAGTTAAAATCCTGCTCAGACATTTGACACTTACTAGCTGTGTGACCCTAGGCTGGTCACTTAACCCTCATTGCCCTGCGCCCCCCCCCATATATATGTGTGTGTATATGTGTGTGTGTGTGTGTGTGTGTATGTATATACACATACATATTAAAATGTTCCCCATTACTGGGATAGCTAGGTGATGCAGTAGATAGACCACCAGCCCTGGATTCAGGAGGACCTGACTTCAAATCCAGCTTCAGACACTTATCATTTACTAGTTGTGTGACCTTGGGCAAGTCACTTAACCCCAATTGCCTCACCAAAAAACAAACAAAAAACCTTTTACACTCCACCCACAACCCCAACATACTCTGCAATCCAGCAACAATGGAATTCTTGCTGTCTTCAAACAAGACATTCCATCTCTTGACTTTTGCCAGCATTTTCTCTGGCTTTCCCCCATGCCTGGAGTGCTCTTCCTCCTCATCTCTGCCTCTCTCCTTCCCTGGCTTCCTTCAAGGTCCACCTAAAATTCTGCCTTCTACAGGAAGCTTTTTTGGGTCCTACTTCATTCTAGTACCTCTCTCTGTTATCGATGTTTGCATGTTATCTCCCTCATTAGACTGTGAACTCCTTGAGAGCAGGTACTGTCTTTTGCCTTTCTTTGTATCTTTAGAGCTCAGTATAGTCTCTGGCACATAGTAGTCATTTAATAAATCTTTAATGATTGACTGAGATCAGCACCTTATTAGAAAATTCAGTTTTAGAGATGCCTAGAAACACTGAGAAGTTACAATGACTTTCCCAGGAAGACTAACTCAAGATAGGTAAATAGCCAGACTTGAGTCCAGGTATTCCTGACTGCCTCACTATCCATTATACTCCGATGAATCTTCTTTTAGTTACATTCTTCAAGCATCTTTCTGGGGGCACCTTACATCAATTGTCATGCTTAGGACATAATCCCTTAGAGGCCTAAATCTCTAATCTATCAGGATGGCAAAAGCTTTTGGGATTTTGGAGGACATAAAAATACTGGCTCACAGACTTATCTAGATTCTTTTGCAAAATATGGAGCTAGATACTTGTTTAATTTCCTGTGGGTTTTCTTCTTCCTTTTTTCTGATGACAAGGTGAATTGGACTTGGAAAATTTCTCTCTGCCTTCTTTCTTCACATCCTTTCACCTGCCACATTCTAGAAGCTATTAGTTCAGTGATTAAATATTTGGTTCAGTTCTTTGTAAAATAACAGATCGTTTTGTACAATAATAGATCAAAAGGCAGTAGAGCAATGAATACACAATTTTTGTATCTGCAGTCTGGTTATCAGGGGGATCTAAGTTGTGCAGTGAATAGAGCACCAGGTCTGGAGTCAGGAAGACTCATCTTCCTGAGTTCAAATCTGGCCTCAGACTCTTTAACATCAATTTAAAAAAAAAAAACTTTGTGTTCCAATTTCTCTTCCCCCCTCCATTCCCACTCCTCACCCACAAGAACTCAAGCAATTCAAGATAAGTTATACATGAGTTGTCATGGAAAAATTCCCATATTAGCTAGTTATGAGAGAAACAGTAAAAATAAACCCCAAAACTTCAGATTAAGGAATTGTCAGAGGAAAAGAAAAAAAAATGTGTTTCCATCTGTTTTCAGATACTATCAGTTCTTTCTCTGCAGATGGGCTGCAATCTTCATAAGTCCTTCAGGGTTATATTGGATCATTGCCTTGCTGAAAATAACCACATGCTTCCCAGCAAATCATCCCCCACTATTGCTGTTATTTTGTATATAGTACATTTCACTCTGCTTCAGTTCATGTAGGTCTTTCCAGGTTTTTCTGATAGTATCCTGTTCATCATAACCTGTATATAGTACCTTAAGCTTGACAGAGAGTTTTCTTCATAAAAGCCCAGCAAAGTGGGTACCATACGTTTTGCCATTATAATCAATCATCATAACTATTTCTCTCCATCCCACTCCCTTCCCATGACATTTACTCTATCTTCTTTTTAGCTATGCTTCATTACTGCACCAGTATGACATATTGAATTGTTGATCTCATAGGGAGGGTTGAGGAGGGAGGAAGAAAAATTTGGCCTCAGACTCTTATTGACTATGTGACCCTGGTCAAGTCACTTGACTGTCACGGTTTTTCATCTGTAAAATGAGCTGGAGAAGGAAATGGCAAACAGCTCCAGTATCTTTGCCAAGAAAACCCCAAATAGGGTCATGAAGAGTCAGATATATCTGAACAACAACAACAAGTATGGTTACCAAACCCTGGAAAGATTTTGCACTATTATTTATTGAAATATCAAGGAAATAAAAGCTATATAAGATCATAGGTTTCTAGTCTAATTAATTCTTTTTTTAAAATGTAGAAAAAACCTGAGAGGTGAAGTATCTTGTTCTAGGTCACGTAGGTAATAAGCCAAGATGCAAGTGTTGACATTCAGGTCATTTTACACAAATCTTGGGCTCCTTCTACTCTACCAGCATTTACCCCCTTTAGAAAACTAAGACAACTTAGAAAAACAATAAATACCTCATCTAATCCAGTGCAGGTAATATTTAATATGTTCTTCCTATGTACTTCCACCTTGCTGATAATATAAAGACAAACCAAAAAAAAATCCTTTAAGGGTTATATGGTCTACAGGAGGAATATAACATGTAGTTACATAAAGGCAATCTCAAAATCAAAGATTTGGAAAAGATATTATAAAACTGTATGTACCACCAACTGTAAGTCCTACCACATTTAAAATGTGTACTTTGGGGAATGTCAAAGATTCCGAATTCACAGCCATACCTTCATCATCACCTATATTTCTTTGTCTCATCCACATTCACATTAGGTCCATGATGCTCAAGAAAATCTATATCAAACTACAAATTCTATATACAAAGCCTATCTTGCTGCTCCTGTTTTCTATAGGCCATAAAATGGCAATCAAAACTGCTATATTGACGTTACTCATTAACAGTGCAAGAGTTAGAATGAAATTCCTCCAAAGATACTATAAACTCTAACCCTTCAATACTTTAATTACAGTACTTGCTTTCTACATCAATTTCTACAATAGTTTAAAATATGTACCTGTTCCATTTTCATCTTTACCACTATGTGTGTACATTTATAACTACAAGGGATATATATGCTATCGTCTAACTTACTTAATACAAGGGGAAGGAAAAAAATAAGGTCTCTTGATTGGCAAGGGTACTATCTCCAGTAAATATGAAGGTTTCAAATTCAGCTGTTGTCATTTTCAATAATTTAACAGCATACTGACAGGCAGCATAGCATCCTGGCTCTCACAGTGCCCTCAGAGTAAGGAATTAAAGGATAAAAGCATGCAAGCAAAGGGGGGCAGCTAGGTGGCGCAGTGGATAAAGCACCAACCCTGGATTCAGGAGGACATGAGTTCAAATCTGGCCTCAGACACTTGACACTAGCTGTGTGACCTTGGGCAAGTCACTTAACCCTCTTTGCCCCTCAAAACAAACAAATAAATAAAT
The DNA here is from genome assembly GCF_019393635.1 of Dromiciops gliroides. NCBI lineage: Eukaryota > Metazoa > Chordata > Mammalia > Microbiotheria > Microbiotheriidae > Dromiciops > Dromiciops gliroides. The sequence goes on from NC_057865.1 coordinate 131,204,412, forward strand.
TAGGACAAAGGAATCTTAGTTGTTATCCACAGCACCTTGTAGGACTTATCTGTGCTTATTTTGTTCTATTTCTTTAATTATGGCTATTTTTTGTGTGTCTTACCTTTTTTTTCCAGTTAGATTATAAGACTGAGGACAAGAACCTTGACTTATCCATCTTTATAATTCCTTCTCTGCCTTGTATCCAGTAGGTGCTTGTTAAATCAAATACTCTCCCAGTGAAATGCTTTCCGTTATCAACTTCAATTTTAACAATACCATCCATGTTTCCTCTCTTTGTTGATGAGCCTTCTTGAAATATACTTGACTTAGAAACCTTATTAGTTATAATAGTTGGAAAACTGAATATTTCTATCAGTGTGAACTTTAGCATGCAAGAACTATAGAATAGACTGAAAGGTGAGAGTATTATAAAGTTTGTAATGGTTCCCAAACATGAGCTAGTCAAAAGTCAAAATGGGCATGGCACAGAAGAGGGACAGAAACATAGAATTTTAGAATTTTAGAACCTCTTTATTGTACAGGTCAGGAAATTGAGAGCCAAGAGTTTCAGAGATTTGATTAATGTTATAAGGACACTTGATGCCAGTCACTTGATGCTGGTGTTTTTTCCATTGAACTATTACAGAGTAGCATGGAAATAATTGGATGGCCGGGGAAGTTCAGATTAGCAGAGAGGATTCATTAAATAGCAAGAACACTAGAAGGAAATATGAATGAAGAAAAAAGTCAAAGAAAAAAGATGTACAATTAAAGGAGAGGCAAGAGAGCTGCATTCTTAAATTAGATTCCATTAAAGATAGAAATGGGATTCGTTCTTTCTAACAATGATGTTTTGACAGGAGAAACTCCTTCCAGAATAAGAAAGCGAGTTCAGAAGGAATGAAGACAAAGCATGTTTTCTTCTTCTTCCCTAATCCAATTTCTTTTTGGTCATCTTTCAGTCCATCACCTGATCTATAGCAGCAACCCAGAATAAACAAAGGACAAACAGAAGGAATTTCTATTGACAAAAAGTTGCTTTTGGATCACATCAAGCTTTCTAAACATGTATGGAGACTTATTAACTAAAATCTACATGCAAAAACCTGTGGCAGATTCAGATTCTTTCCATGATAACTTTGCTTGTATTTCTCTTCTCATTTTATTTTCATTTATTTATTTATTTGTTTGTTTGTTTGTTTATTTATTTATTTTTTGCGGGGCAATGGGAGGTTAAGTGACTCACCCAGGGTCACACGGCTAATAAGTGTCAAGTGTCTTGAGGCCAGATTTGAACTCAAGTACTCCTGAATCCAAGGCCAGTGCTTTATCCACTGCGCCACCTAGTTGCCCCCCTCTCATTTTATTTTAAATATACAGTTCTTGAAGGGATAATTAAAGAGATGGTTGCATAGTGTTTCATTAGATGAAATAAAGAAGTAGGATGGCATGGTCCCTCTGCCCCAGCTCACTAAATGATAGGCCTTTCTAAAAAGAACTAGAATGCCATACTTCTTTCACTCAAACACTCCAACAATATGAATCATCCACAGGATCCATGGAAATTTATCATCTTTTTGCTAGAACGTTGAATACAGTCCTTGACATCTTTTCAAACTCATGTTCATCTTTTTTTAAAAAAACAAATTGGTTCTAGATCTTCAAAGGTAGACTAGAAATGAGAAATATAGCATTAGCAAAAGAAAAACCATCACCTTATACCAAGGAGGGCTGATCAGACATTCTGGCAGGTTTCTCTAGTGTCCACGGCAAGAAGATACAGACCTGACTTTGTTCATGGAACTAAGATTGGGACTCAGCCTGTGATTTAGTAGCATAGTAAACTCCCAGGTAAGGCACCTCCCTCTAACAATATAAATCTGCACCTTCCCTGACACTCATAGTCTTAGAGAGTTGTCTAAAGCATTGAGAAGTTGTCAGTCAATAAACATTTATTAAATACCTACTATGTGCCAGGCATTGTGCTAAGTGCTAGGGATATAAAAAGAGGTGGAAGACCATTCTTGGCCTCAAGGAGTTCACAGTCTAATGGGGGAGACAACAAGCAAACGAATAGGTATAAACAATCTAGATATAGGATAAATAGGAAATAATTAAGAGAGGGAAGGCACTCAGATTAAGATGGGTTTGGAAGCGCTTCCTGAAGAAGATGGCATTTCAGCTGGGACTTAAAGGAAGCCAGAGAAGGCAGTAGGGGGAAATGAGGAGGGATTGCATTCTAGGCATGGGGGGCAACCAATGCTCAGAGCCGAGAGATGAAGTGTCTTGTTCAGGAAACAGCAAGAAGGTCCTTGTCACTGGATCCAAGAGCACATGGTGGGGAGTAAGGCAGAAGAAGAAAGGAAAGGTAGGAGGTGGTTCTGCATTTGATTTTGGAGGTGTTTGCCACCTGGATTCTGTTGAGTAATAGGGTGAAATACTCAGACTTGCACTTTAGGAAAAGCACTTTGGTAGCTGAATGGAGGATGGATTGGAGTGAAGAGAGGCTTACAGCAGGCATACCCACCAGGAAGCTATTTCAAGAGTCCGGGAAAGTATGGAAAGCTGCAAATATATAATTCCCTTATTTCAAAGATTTTCCTGGGGGGCTTCAGGGGAGGGAAGAGAAGGCTTCTCTCATGTAATGATGCAGAATATATCTATCCATGGGATAGATTCCTAGAACTTTTTCCCTTTAAGCAAAAGTTGTCCAACTTCAGTAACCATGCATTATGGTACTAAAATCATGCCACAAATGAGTGACCTTGGCTTGCTCCAAGTTTTAGCTTCAGCCCTCTAAGATTGTGAAATCATATTAAACTATTTGGCAAGGTAACAAAAAAAGGCAATTTATCTAACTTCCTCAGTTAAATTAAAGATATGTGAATCTTACCCTGGGGATATAGTAATGTCACCATCTACTCTGAATATATTGGGAGGGGAAAAGAAAGAAAGAAAGAAAAAAGAAAACAAATCCAGAGCTATATTGCATCTAACTCTCTAGCAAGTACATTGGTGAGTGATCCTGAAACTCTTAAAGGAAAAAACAAAAAGAGGGTTGGAGGTAACAAGCACAGCAGGGGAGGAGTAAGTAGAATCATGTAACTAAGTCAACAACAAAGGCATACAAAACACTTCATGGGTAGTTGGTGGAGAAATGAAAAATAGCATATTTCACTTTGGCATCTAAACAATAGAAATGGGCTTTTTAAATAGTGATGTTTTCCATATATTGTATAACAGCATAATAGGCACTTATAGAAGGCCTCTTATGTTAAAACCCGAGGCTGTAACATATCTTCACAAAGGAGAGGGGGAAATGAAAATGTCTTAAATTAAATTTAAAGGAGAGACACTAAATGATCACAATCAATATTGGACAGGCAAAAGAAAAGAAAGTCAAGGGACAAAAGTGTCAACATGTACATTTAGACTTAACCTGCCTGTTATAATTTGGGACAGATTATAAAGAGTGGAGGGAGACATTCAGAAGGTAAATAAAATACTTTCTGTGAAAGGCTGGATTCTAAGAAATAAGAGTATTGAATTAAATACAGGAAAAGTTGTGTACAATATTTATATCTGTCAATATTTTCTTATCATTTGTTTAGGCTAAGCATTTAAATATGACCCAATTCCTAAGAAGTCACAGCTTAATGGGAATGTAAGAAGAATATGCTGAAAAGATTTCATGAGATTCAAAAGATACTATAGGCACAAAGACTTGCTTACAATTAAATGTGAACTGATTTTTTCCTAAGGTATTAGATACGTGAAAATTTTGTTTTACATGAAAATTTTAATATAAAAGAAAGAGGATTAATGGAGTTAGTGTTTCTTGTTGTTGTTCAGTCATTTTTCAGTCATGTGAGACTCTTTGTGACATCACTGGGGATTTTCTTGGCAAAGATACTGGAGTGGTTTGCCATTTCCTTCCCCAGCTCATTTTACAGATGAGGAACTAAGGCAAGCAGGGTTAAGGGACTTGCCCAGGGTCACACAGTTAATGACTGAGGCTGGATTTAAACTCAGGAAGATAAGTCTTCCTGACTCCAGGCCCAGCACTCTACCCACTGTGCCACCCAGCTGCCCCGTCTGTTAAATGAGAGGGATTATTCTATTGTTTCCAGCATTCTTCCCTCCCACTCTGAAATATTTGATCCTGAAATTTATAACTATGAATGTTTTCAAAGTATGCATATGCTTGATGACATGAGACAACTAAATTCACTATACTAGGGAAATTGCACAATCTAATAGAAGATGGTTTCACTGGTAAAATAGCTAAAAAATATAGAAATCTGTGATAAAATTTAGCTTATTGCAATTCAAATGCTTAACCAATGATTTAAAGTAAAACTTCTGTTTAATGGACCATAGATCTAAAGGGACAGAATTATGTAAAATTTTAGTTTCCTAAAGAATATATCAAAGGGATTTTCTAGTAAATTTCAATTCTAAAAGGGATTTTCAAGTAAATTTCAGTTCTATCAGTCTTTATTGCAGTAGTCTATCTAGGAGTATACCCCCAGAATCCTGACTCAATGGACTGTTGAAATCAGAAGCATATGTAAAGTGCCCAAACTTCTGTTGAAATCAGAAATTTCTATTAATTGTGGTTAGGAAAAGGAAGTGAACTGAGGAGTTATTCAGTTATCTGTTCCACAACAGCAGCAGACATTTAAAAGGCACTTTAAGGCTTGTAAAGTTGTGGTTTTTTAAGATCATATACATGAGTTCATTTGATTCTAACAACAACCCTGAGAGGTAAATTCTACAAGTATTATTGTTACCATTTTATGAAAGCGGAAACTGTTTCAGGTTAAGTTTCCAATGATTACACAGTTAGTAAGCATCATTGCTGACTAGTCAAACCCTCATCCATCCTGATTCCAGATCTAGTACTACTTCCGTTATATCATGCTGCTTCTCATAGTTTAATAACTGTAGGAAAAGAAATCTACATGAGTGGTAACTGGAGAACCATTCTGGAAATCATCTTTATGAATGGAATGCATATGGAAGATAGGAAGGACAGATCCAGGAAAATCAGAATTCTGGTCAGTTTATGAATAAAGGCAAATTCTTTTTCTTTTTTGTTTTGTTTTGCAGGGCAATAAGGGTTAAGTGACTTGCCAGGGTCACACAGCTAGTAAATGTCAAGTGTCTGAGGCCACATTTGAACTCAGGTCCTCCTGAATCCAGGGCTGGTGCTTTATCCACTGCACCACCTAGCTGCTCCCTGAACACAGGCAGATTCTAAAGAAAACGTTATTAGCACAGAAGAGGATGGTCTTCAAGGAGCTTCTTATTGTAGCAAATAAAGGTGGGAAATAGTAAAAATCATTAACGGGTCCCCTGAGATCTGTTTATGCCTATTGCGGAATATGGAAATAATAAATTCAAACAGAAATAGCCTCTATTTTGTACTGAAAAGGGAAATAAATTGTAAATCAGCCTTCTATAGAAACACTCTAAACGTGAAATTAAGCAATTTAGGATTTTCATTAAAGCAACTATAGTAAAATAAAACAGAATGTTCCTAACTGACATTAACAATATAATATAGCTAGATTAAATGTTTCCAGATAAAGCCTTGACAGATACGATTTTGAAGCCAAGATTGCTTAAACCCTTACTACATGCCTATGTGCCTAGCACAAAGGAGGCACTTAACAAATGCTTGTTTATTGTTGATTTATTGATATCAGATTGTAATTCTACTGAAAATGTTCTCAACCAGATCACTAATGATATCATCATTGCTAAGTACAATGGCCCTTTTTCAATCCTCCTCCTCCTTGGGCAATATTACGTAAACCGAGCCAATGTGGAAAGTGATTTGTTGTTGCTAAAGATGAAGGGTCCAATTGCACTGCCCCTTCCTGAAATATGTACAAACTCCTTTAGTTTGGTTTATTTATTTATTTATTTATTTATTTATTTATTTATTTATTTTGGAGATTGAGAGGCAGTAGGGTAGAGTGAAAACTGTGCTGGATTTGTAGAAAGGAGAGCCTACATTCAAATCTGGCTACTTATAATTTCTAATTGTATGACCATAGATGATTAGTTTTACCTCTTTGATTCCCAACTTCCTTACCTCAACTGTCAAGGAGGAAGGATCATAATAATTCTAGTACTTACTGCACAGGATTGTTAGGAGGATCAGAGATCATTTATGTAAACTGTTTCATAAACCGTAAGACACCATAGAGATGTCAGATAATGTCCCCACAAATTGAGATCAAGAATCTCATCCTATATTCTGGGTCCATCCTCTGAGCCTGAAATCCTAAAGCTATCGTTTCTATTCCTTCAGTGTCAAAACTTCTTTTTACAAAAAGTCTACTTTCACTGCCTTTACTTCATTTCACTCACTCATTCGCTCAGTCCTCTGTAAATCTGGGTTATATCTCCAACATTTTACTAAAAATACTCTAAGATCACCAATGGTATCCTCACTGCAAAATACAATGGCCCCTTTAGGGTTTTCATTCTCCTTAACTTCTATGAATCATTTGACACCATTGACCACATTCTTATTCTTTATACCTTTTAATTCCTTGGCAATAATAATAATAATAAGCATTTATAGAGAGCTTTAAGGTTTGCAAATTGCTTTGCAAATGTTATCTCATTTGATCCTCACAACAACCCTAGGATATAGGTGCTATTATTACCCCCGTTTTGCAGAGGAGAAAACTGAAACGGAGATTAAGTGACTTGCTCAGGGTCACTCAGGTAGTAAGCGGCTCAGTCTGGATCTGAACTCAGGTCTTTTTGATTCCAAGTCTACTGTTCTATCCACAGCACTACCTTTTTATACAACTTTGTACTCTCGTGATTTTCTTCCTTCTTCTCTGAGTTTTGGCACTGTGTCCTTTGCTGATTCCTTGAACTCCTCCATCCCTTTTAAACATGCATGTCACCCAATATCATGTCTTTACATTATTTTCTTGGAGATCTTATCCATTCCTTTAGATGGCAGGTGGCATAGTAGAGTGGAAAGCGCTCTGCTTTTGCAGTTAGATTATCTCAGTTCCAATATTAGCTCTATTATTTCCTCTCTGTGTGACATTGGGCAAGTCACTTAACATCTGTGGAACTCAAGTTTATGACCTGTAAAATGAGAAGGTTGGAGTAGATGACCTCCAAGGTCCTTTCCAGCTTTGAATCCTATGAACTTATCCAATTATAAACTCTATATGAATAATTCCCAAATCTAATTTGGGAATCCATCTCTCCAGCCTTATCTTATCCTTCTTCCTTTTGTATACTCTATATTGCAGTCAAAAGGAACCAGTCAATCCCCTATTTTTAAACATTTTATTTATTTTATTCTGAAATGAAGATTTAAGACAAGCATTTCCATAATATAGTAGAATAGAAAAAATGATTATACATGAAACTGAAAATCTGATATGTACAATTTGCTATTCCTTTTAAATATATAATAACGTTTTGTGTAACTTTTTTCTTCCCCACCCACCACCTAAGAAATGGCTATCATTAGGCACAAATGTGTGTATATATATACACACACACATATGTAAAACCATTCTATACATAATTAAATTTATCAGTTCCTTCTCTGGATGCAAATAGTATCTTCCTTCATAGGTCCCTTGTAATTAATATAGGTATTTATAATAGTCGAAATAATCATACCCTATTTTTAATTTGCCTAATTTATCCCTATACCTTTGCTTGTACCCTGTGCTCCATCTCTGCTTTTTAAGGCTCAACTTTGAGGCTCAACTAAAGTTCTAACTCTTCTTTAAAATCTTTCTTTCCCCCTTTAGCTAAAGATGAATTCTTCCTCGTCCATGTACTCTTAGTGCTTTGCCTGGCTCTCTCAAGTGTTTATTGCTTTCTACAAGAGAATACATTTGTTTATACTCTCTCCCCATCCCCCCCCAAAAAAAAATTATTTTGCATTTATTTTTACATATTTATAACTTCTTATCTGCATATATGTTTCTTCCCCCATATAACACAAGCTTCTTGAAGGTAACCACTGTTCTGTTTTTATATTTCTATCCCCAGCACCTAGAATAATGCCTGGCATATAGTAAGTATTTAAGGAATGCTTACTGAACGAACTTAGTTAAATTGAATTATTACATTGTCCTTTGACATAATGATTTGAGTATTTGACTTTCTCCTCTATTAAATTGCAAACTCCCTGATAACAAGGTCAGTGTCATAGTATCTCATACATAAATATGCACATCATAAAATCAGATGAAAAAATGATATAATAGTGTAGGGCGGGATATGAATGCTTCTGAACAGCAGGGAGGCACTTTGCACTATAACTCATTAACATGTCCTTGATGAGGTCACCAGAATTGGCCAGCTTGGTATTAAAGTTACATGGGGACTTCAAATTTTAATTTCTACCCCAAAACTCTTTTAAGTCTATACTCTTAGGGAAAAGGACCATTCCTGAATTTCTAAACTATAGACTTTTTTTTTGATGGTATGCATATTGATCCACATCCATCATAAGTATCTGAGGCTAGATTTGAACTCAGATCTTCCTAATTCTAGGTCTAGAACTCTATCCACCATGCCACCTAGGTGAATCTGATAATAATAACAACTTGCATTTAAAGTTTAAAAGTACTTGAAGTTATTTTTTAGTGTTTTCCTCACAACAATTCATGGGGTAAGATAGATTATCCCCATTTTACAAATAAGGAAGCAGATGTTCAGAAATGTTGAGTGACTTGCTCAAAGCTACATAACTGGTAAGTGTCAGAAGTGGGATTTGAATGTTAGGTCTGTCCTGACTCTAAGCTCAGAGCTCTTTTCATGAAAAAGCTTTATAGTCATCCCCATTGCAACGGGAATGTTGAGAGAAGCATTCACAATTAAATGGAAATATAATGCTTCATTACTCTCTTATTTTATGCAAATGAATGTATTGAAGAACAAAGCATACCAACATTCTTTAATTCATATTAAACATCTTTCTATTTACAGGCATTAATTCCATGTTAGACATGAGACACTGGAGCTATGCTAAAAACAATGGCTACAGAAATAATGACAATTCCAGGCTATAAAATGGAATTTGAGGCAGATCAGCCATGGACCTCATTTGCTATTGGATGTATCAAAATGACCTTATTGTGATAGTTTCTTTTAAAATCCAGCTCCATGAAATAGACCCATGCTTAAGCAGTAAGATAAAGCAATATTGTCCAGTTTTTTAAAAAGATAATAATCTTTTAATAGCATTAACAAGAAGCACAGGAAACCCTCTTTAGATTTGATTTGGTTTTGTTTTTGTTTTTTGTGGGGCAATGAGGGTTAAGTGACATGCCCAGGGTCACACAGATAGTACATGTCACGGGTTTGAGGCTGGATCTGAACTCAGGTCCTCCTGAATCCAGGGCCACTGCTCTATCCACTGAACCACCCAGTTGCCCCCCACCACCTTTAGATTTGAAAGGAAGACTGATAGTTGATAGATTACACTAAATTAAATAGAAATACCATGCTCCATATTCTCTCTGCATTTACAGGTTTTGTTTTATCTTCTCATATTTGGAAGAAATGAGATTTAATATTGGAAAATTATATTAAAATTATTTCCTATCCCCAAAATTTGAGGTCATTCTTTTTTATAGGAAATTAAGAGAACAGATGTAACTTCTGTTAAGGGCTAAAATTCTAGCTAAACTGTCTAAAATATCTAATGAGTGGTCGCCAATAAATTATAAGCTTTAGCAAGAGTTAGACTTTTAAGTGTTTATTAAGGAGAATAAGAATTTGGTAAAGAGAGAGAGAAAGGCCTACATTCATCTATCTATTAAAGGGAGAGCACATTTCTCGCTCCACTCTCCACCAGAGTCCAGAGGAAAGAGCGTGAGACCGAGTGCCAGTCTCTTCCTTCCTCTTCCCACTAGCCAATGTCACTTCCTGATGCCAAAGAAAAGACTCCTGGTCTTGCCCTCAAAGACCTTCGCTTCATGGGTGGAACTCTTCTACAGTAAGTCTCCAGCAGGTGGCGTTATTCCAATCGTTACACTTCTATGTTTTATTTTTCAAGATTTTGGTCAATACTGAGGACAGTATGTTAATTACTTAGCTATTATTCTATCACCTTTATATAATGAGCATAAAATAATATTCATTAAGTATCCTCAGGGACTTGAAGCTATGATGAGAATTATGACAATAAGGTTGAGTTAAGTATTTGCAATTCTTATAGGAAAGCCAGAAGCAAAAAGTCTATATTTTAAAATATGATATTTTCATATTTAGGGTAATTAAAATTCAACAAGGCTTTGTTAAAGTCAGTCAACTTAAAGGAATGTAAAGCTATAACTATAAACATCTTTAATGTAACAGAAGCAAACATTTTATTTTTTGCCATTGTTAATATAGTAGTTAAATTAAGGTGTTAGAGGGATAATGCATTGTTACTCCTTTTTTTTGTTTCTCATTGACTTTATACAGAAGAAAGCGCAGCTAAAAATGTGGTTTTCCTTCAGAGAACTGAGTATAGAAGGAAAAAATTACTTAGAAGGATGGAAAGACATTGTTTTGTTATGCAGTGTCTAAATATATGATGCATATATGAAGCCACTAATATTATAATCCTCATCATCATAACTAAAGTAATGATAATTTCATGCCTCCATTTAGATCAGATAACACTGGAGATGTAATTAAAGAGTTACTGAAATCTAAAGAGGAAAAAGTTGAAGAACCTGAGACCACTTTCCAATCTTCATTTAATAAAGGTTTCAGAAATTATATCTAATAATGAAACCTTAATTTCCCACAGACAAGTCACAGAGCTTTAAGCTATCAAGGAAAAAGCTGTGGCAAAATATATTGAGACTTGTTACATCCTAAAATAAAAGCCTAATAGGATATTTCAAGCAATTAGTATATAGACAATACCAGGCTTAATGTATACTTCTGGAATTGTAAACTAGACATAACAGATTTTAGAAGTATCCTGACAACCCTGATTAATATTTCCTTACCCAAAAGGGAGAAAAGGATTGAGAAACATTTTCAGAGCACACAATGAGGAGGTCAAAACCTTACCGAAGTACTTTTTGAGCAAAAAGCCATGACACAAGCAATAGTAAGTAGTAAATAGTACCTAATAACAGGTACATTCCATTGTATTTATTGAATGTCATTTAAAGTGGTTTGATTGTAAAGAGTCTAAAAACTGGTTAAGAGCCAAGAGTGGTATCAGGTACTATCCACAAGAAGCAAAACAGCAATATGTTGACAAAGAAACATCAAACAAATGGCTAAGTTATGTGGATTTGTTTATGGAAACAGGGATTTATGATGGGGCAATCAGGACCACATTCTCACCACCAGAAAGTACACCTGGAGATCCATGAAGACTATGTAATAAAATAAAAGAAACTGTGTAGTACATTCAGGAAGATTGCAATAATTTAGCACCTACTGAGTAAGTAGCAGATGGAATCTGGTGGTTGCAATTACACATCTGATGCCCACTATGTTTTATGGACTGATAGATGATAAATCCTCTTACTACAATTACACATCTCAAAATATCTTGCAGAACTATAATGGAATGAAATCATGAACACAGATCATAGTGTTGCCCAAATCACCTAAACAATGCATTGGTCTATAAAAAATTTAAGAACATCATTTTTAATAGCTTGACTCAGTTTCCTCATTTGTAAAAGGAACTAGAGAAGGGAATGGCAAACCACTCCAGTGTCTTTGCCAAGAAAACCCCAAATAGGGTCATAAAGAGTCAGACATGACTGAAATGACTGAATAAGAACAACATACGAAACACTCTCAATCTCCAAGTTGCTTGACATGGAAGGCTTTCAAAATTCAGATATGTAGCAGAATTAATCTGGGAATAGCATCAGGTACATATCATCCTGATCATCCTGTGTGCTCCTGGCTATTGTACCAAAAATGATTTCAGTAAGTGTGCAGAAGAGTTTGCATTCTAATACTCTTTGAAGAGATTATGTTGTCTACCTGCACATGAGTTTGCCAATTATTCAATATAAAAGAATAATAGGAGGAAAGAAACTTATCCCAGGACCATTTCTATCTGAACATCATCAAATATGAGAATTAGTTTTCTATAATAATAACTGAGTCATTCAGTGCCTTAAGGTTTACCAAGCACTTTGTATATGATATTCCTTCTGAACCCCATAATAACCCTAAGAGGTATGTGCTACAGATATCATTTCATAGATAGGAAACTGAGGCGTGGGAGGGGGGCTGAGTGGTTTGCCCACACTCTAGTCCACAGCTGCTAAGCGTTAGAAGCAGATTTTGAATCCAGGTATTCCTGACTCCAAGTACAACACTCTCTGTACTAAAACACACTGCCTTGCTTTACTTTTTTTCCCTAGATCAGGTCAGGATTGCACTGTCTGCTTCCTATGAAATGGCAGAAAACTTTAACTTTGAAAAACCAGGAAATCCTAGTCTTGAATAGGAGTACTGCATAAGCATATATAACTTCTGCATTGAGAAAGCTTGACACACAAGTGGGTTTGGGGTCCTATGGCTTCTTTCAGGAATATTTTCATAAGTGTTACTTTCTTAATTTCATGTCCAAGAACTTATTTCCTGAAGAGGGCAATTCAGTTAAAATAATAGCTCCATCCCCAAATTTGCTCCTTTTATAAAATGAATCAGGAGATTATTTCTTTATATTATGACATATATGAATGAGTTTTCTTTTACATCATTTGATACTTCCTTAATTCTGAGCTTTTTACAATGTACTTGAAGGGAATGGGTTATTTCGCTCCCCCCCCCCAGATCTAAAGACCAATTCAGTATATTAAAAATCTTATGGTTATTTGAAATAAGGAATTTATCTGACTCAAAAACAAATATGAAGCTTCAGAGGTCCTCTCTCATGATCCCATATGATTTAAGTAAAGAGTACAATGAATCTGTGAACTTATGAGTAAAGACTGTTCACAAAATCTTAACAAGATGCTGTTGGTTGGGAGCCATGCATTAGTAGCTTCCAGTACATCTTACTAATGCTCCATCCCTTCATTTAAATAATTTAGGAGAAATAAAAGACACTCTGATGTTAATTTCTTACCAAACTGTCCACATCTATGCTGGAGTTTACAGCCCACTGCAAGGTACTCATGATATTCATGGCTAAAGTCAGAAGAATTCCAACTCGTCCTTCTCCATCACCTATAAGTTAAAGAGAACAAAGCTATTTTAGGTAGTTCAACCATGAAAAATAACAGCACACATAATAAATAGAAGGAAATTCTCTTGAATTGAGTTCTATATTTTATTTCTATAACATCTACATGACCCAGTATTATTCTGTTATTTTACTAGTTTGATGAAAATAATCATGTTATGATAAAACTATTTGGTTGGTCTCATTTTATGGATGGGACTGTGCCTTCAATCACCTGTATGCAAAACTTGGGAATGACCTTTGACTCATCATTCTTCTTCATTAGTAGCCATTGGCTAGAAAGCTCTTACATGAAAACTTTCCTATTCCAAATCTTGTTTCTGCCTCCACAAAATTTCTCACATCCATCCCTTTCTCTTTCACACAATCACTATCTTAGTTCAGGCTACCATCATCCTTAGTTTAGACTACTTAAATGACCACCTTATTGGCCATCCTGCTTCATGACCCACTCAAAACCATCCTCTAAACAGCTGCCTAAGTAACATTTTTTGTAGAGTGTAGCTCTGACTCTATCACTCTCCAACTCAATAAGCTTCAGTGCTCCTTACTATCTTTAGGCACAAATATAAGCTCCACTATTTGGTATTTGAAGACCTTCTCACCATAGACCCAACCTAATTTTCCATCTAAAAATTAAACATTATATCATTTAACTTATTCTATGATACCACCAAATTGACTTTAACTTTTTCTTATTTGGCACTCTACTTCCCCAGCCTTTGAAATGACTGTTTCCCACACCTAGAATATATTTTGTCCTCATATCTCTCAGAATCTCTAGTTTCCTTTAAGGCTTAACACATGTGTTACCTTTTACCTCAAGTCTTCCCTAATTCCCCAAGTGTGTGTTTTCCAGTACTTGGCACTGGGTCTCGCATAGAGCAGGGACTTTAAGAAATACTTGTTGGTTGAATGGACGGAAAAATTCCTCTTCAATATTGTTTGAATTCATCCTGTTCTCTCCATTTTCATAGCTATCACCCTAATCTAGACTGATCTGAACTACTGTAATAACTTCTAGTCTGTTTCCTTATCTTCTTCCTTCACACTCATTCAAATCTGACCATGCACATACACGATTCATCCTATACATTTTTAGCAGGACAATCTTCCTACAGTAATAATTTCATCATGTCACACTTTTATTTACTAATTTATTATGAATTTCCATAGCCTCTCAGATGAAGTCCAAACTCCTCTGTGTAGCTTTCAAAGGCATTCTACAATTTTATGGAATTCTAGCTTCTCAGGTCTTCTCTTTGTACCATTCATGCTCCACAATCATTGCTATATTCACACTTTTGCTCATATCTCTCCCCTTCCTGAAAAGGACTTCCTTCCTTTTCTAGGTCTATCTAAGACCTATGTATCCTTCTAGATTCCTGCCAAACCTCCACCACTCTCTGAGCCTACTGTGACAATGTCAGCTCATTTTTCTTTCCCTGTTCTTGTTTTCATTTTGCTATCTGCACCATTTATTTTGGCTCCTGGTAACAATAATGAATGCAGTGTTTTGTTATCTAGCATCAAAACTTATTCTCTAATTGTTTTGGGGTTTTTTTGGTTTTTTTACTTATCTTTCCAAAAGGGCTTAGAGCTCCATAAGGACACATACAAGATCATATAAATTTTTAGTATTTCCCCAGTGTCTAATTCATGGGGAGCATCTAATAAATGTCTATTTTGCTAATTTTTTCTTCCTCCTCTTTTTTTCTTTGTAAATAGTATTTGCTATATCAGATGGCTGTCTGCAAGGGATGAAGGAGAGAGATATTGGGAGCAATTCTGGTGATTAAAAAAGCAAAAAATATCAATAAAATTTTATTTAAGAATAACAAATGTTTGGGGAAAGCTAGGTGGCACAGGGATAAAGCACCAGCCCTGGATTCAGGAGGACCTGAGTTCATACCTGGCATCAGATACTTGACACTTACTAGCTGTGTGACCCTGAGTAAGTCACTTAACCCTCATTGCCCTGCAAAAAAAACAAAAACAAAAACAAAAAACAAACAAAAAAACCCCAAGAATAACAAATGTTCAATTCAATTGAAACTATGTAACAGATTTTTTGGAGTTTGATGTTACAATAATGAGATTCTTTTGGTCAATGTCTACATATTTTATATGTACTTGTCTCTTCCATCAGAATGTAAGTTCACTGAGAACATGGATTGTTTCAATCTTTGTACTTGTATCTCCAGTGCCTAGCACAATGTCTGGCACACAGTAGGAACTTAATAAATACTTGTTAATTGACTGATTGATTGATACCTGCCTTTTTCTTGAACACTATACTAACTACTGGCTGGGCATCTTTTCCTGCATGTACCAGAGGCCTTGTAAACACATTTCCAAAACAGAGTTTATTTCCCATTTCCCCTAAATAAATAGGCATTTCCTACCATCATGCCTCCACTTATTCTAGTCCCTTTGCCTGAACATTAAAAAAAAAACCTATCAGTTTCTGAAAAGCCTATTCAAAGCTTCCTCCCTTTTAATCTCTACAACCAGATAGCATCTCTCCTTAATCTGAACCCCAAAAGCACTTTGTACTGCATTTCACAGTAAGCATATTCTACCACATATTATAATAACTTGGGTTAAATGTCATGTCCTCTACTAAACGGCAAACTTCTAAGGGACAGAGATGATCATGCTTATCTTGGTTATTCTTCCCCCACCCCACCCGCCTTGGGTCAATGAGGGCTAAGTGACTTGCCCAGGGTCACATAGCTAGTAAGTGTCAAGTGTCTGAGGCTGGATTTGAACTCAGGTCCTCCTGAATTCAGGGCTGGTGCTTTACCCACTGCGCCACCTTGCTGCCCCTTTCTTGGTAATTCTTAAAGTTCCTTTCATAGTAAGATGTGTTTACTGAACAAAAATATACAACTAACTGAATTTTTCCATTCTTAAGTAATTAATTGTATTAAGTATATTGCTTTAGTTTCTTCATATTTTTCTTCTATATGAGTCACCTTTGTCCTGCATATCTTTCATTCATCCAACAAATGCTTATTATGATTATATAAATATATATGTGTATATAAAAATGTATATATAAACATATATCTATATTGTCAATTGTTTTAAAATTTATTAATTATATATAGTATGCAGGGTATTGTGCTCAACCTTGGAGGAAAGGACAAACTTTATGGGGTTGCTTGGTGGTGCAATGGAGAGAGTGTAGGGCATGGAAGCAGGAAGACATGAGTTCAAATCTGGCTTCAGACACTTACTGGTTGTGTGACCCTGGGCAAGTTATTTAACTCTTTTTGCCTCAGTTTGTTCATCTGTAAAAATGGAGATAATGACATCACCTACTTCCCAGGTTGTTGTAAGGATCAAATGAGATAACTCTTAGCATAGTGCCTGGAACATGGTAATGCTATATAAATGTTAGCTATTATTTGTTACTATTTTTAGAGATAAATATTGCCCCAATATAGCACACAGCCTAGCAAGGAGATAAAACAACAACTTGGCTAATGTGAACACTAATCCATCATAAATACATCGGAGCCTTGCAAGAGACAGTATGTGCTGTGAAGTTCCTGAATTACATTGCTGATAATGATATGCCTGTGGGAAAGAAAAATGTGTCTGCTCAGTGCCTTCTATAGGGTAATGGAAAGGAAAGAGTTTGCTACAGGCCCATCAGTCATTTGGTATTTACATGCAACTCAACTCTGTCTGTCTTAAGATAAAACTTACATAGGGCCCCTAGAATATCCTTTTATAAACAGGAAGTGGGATTAGAACAAAATATGATTGAAAATGTGTAATTTATATTTAATGGTTAAAAAACTCTTGTATGATATAATTTACTTCCCAAATATACTTTGTAGAATTGTTTTAAAACAAAACTGAAAAAAGCTGGACAAACATTTTGGCTTATAAGAAGCATTATAACTCTCTTAAATAAAAATGTTGCCTAAAATTATCCTTTAGCTTATATACCAGCCACATTCTTTTTGTTGCATTTCCCAGGAAATTATTCTTTTCTTGAGGCTGACTTCACTTGACATTTCGTACAATAGTTCTTTGATAAATCTTGTTTTGTTTTGGTCTGGATCTGTGACTTAATCAGTGTGGGGTAGGCCCAGTGTGGAAACTCCCTTTGCTGATATGTCATTAAGAGTTAACTTTGAGGGGCAGCTAGGTGGAGCAGTGGATAAAGCACTGGCCCTGGATTCAGGAGGACTTGAGTTCAAATCCAGGCTCAGACACTTGACACTTACTAGCTGTGTGACCCTGGACAAGTCACTTAACCCCCATTCCCCCCCCCCCAAGAGAGTTAACTTTGAGCACCGAAAGAGAGCCAGCCAGGTAATAACATGTGTTAGAGGCAGGATTTGAACCCAGGCTGGACTTCTCTCTGTTAGGTCATATCTTATCTTCTGGGAAAGAATATTTCACAATAAAAATTTCTACATAAATTGGTTTTATGTTTATGATAAAATACTTTTGCTTTTTAATCCAAATATCTTAAAAGTACATGTACTGGGGCATCTAGGTGGCACAGTAGATAAAGCACTGGCCTTGGATTCAGGAGGACCTGAGTTTAAATCCAGCCTCAGACACTTGACACTAGCTATGTGACCCTGGTCAAGTCACTAAACCCACACTGCCCTGCAAAAAAAAAGACCAAAAAAAAAAGTACATGTACTTCTACATAATAGAAAATAATGCTTTAGAATAAATGAGAAAACGTAAAATGCCATAATCATATGCTCATATTTCAACTGAATTTCATTTTACAATATTCTTCTTCATCCAATCATATAAGACTTCTATTAAAAATATTTTATTTGGTTTTGTTGAAAAGTAACATATTAGGCTATCATTTTCAACAATGTAATTTCTAATATTTTATTTTAACAATTTACAGGGCAAAAATAAAAACTTTTTTCTTTTTCTTTTCTTTCTTTCTTTCTTTCTTTCTTTTTTTTTTTTTTTAACATTTTAGAGCTTCTATCTTTGATCCAGTTGAACTTTTCCAATGAGAAAGAAAGCCTTACTGAGCAGCCCGGAAACATTTTCAGCAACTAGCAGGTAGGTAGCACAGTGAATAGAGAGCTGAGTTAAGTCAGGAAGACCTGAGTTCAAATCCAGCCTCAGACTCTTCCTACCTGTGTGACCC
Organism: Dromiciops gliroides; assembly: GCF_019393635.1. NCBI lineage: Eukaryota > Metazoa > Chordata > Mammalia > Microbiotheria > Microbiotheriidae > Dromiciops > Dromiciops gliroides. Next base: position 131,222,765 of record NC_057865.1, read on the forward strand.
TAGGCAAATTACTTAACTTATTTCTGCCTCAGTTTCTTCAACTGCAAAATGGAGATAATAACAACACTTACATTCGAGGGTTGTAGTGAAGATCAAATGACGTGATATTTTTAAAAATCTTAACACTGCCTGACATGTAGTAGGCATCATTATAAATGTGTATTCCATCCTCTAACTAGCATACCAGATTGGTGATCAAGTAAGTTCTTTTCCAGTCACTGATTTGTCAATAAAACACTGAATTTATCTGTTTTGTCATCTGCAAAATTAGGATAATACCAACTGAATAATCCAGCTTTCAAGAAGTACTAACTACTAAAACAGAAATCTGAAAAATAGATGCTAAATGATATGTGAACACAAGAATGCCACACTTTATAAATAAAACACAATTCTTTAAGTATAAAGGCTTCAATGGGCATCTGGTCATTTTACGGTACCTGTAGTTAAAATGGAGATGAAGGTCACGATACAGAAGAAGATGACAAAAACAATTTCTATTCTCATCTGGAACCAGCGGAGTGTAGAGAGGTATAGGAACCAGCTTGCTGTGTGTAAATTCAGAGCTTTATGGAACAAGGTCTCAAAGTACGGTTGGCGTCCAAAAGCTCTTAGAGTCCACAGGCCTTTTAAACTTGTGACAAGGTGAGTAAAAATTGGAGTCCTAGCTGGAAGTATTAAAATTAAAAGCCCAATGAGTATTTTAATAAATTATAAAGATTGATATTACAGCATACCAATAAAGGCAAAACTTCAAAGCACTAGCAAGTTAATTAATATCCTTGTTTAGATGAAGGTATAGTCTGCATCTTGTAATAAAGTAATTCATTATTTTTCTTTAATGCATTTCCCTTTTAAGAAACTTTTAAGTACAGTCAGATTTTCCTCATCTTTGTTTTCATGATGTTTCTATTACCTGATATTATGTTCACTGATCAAAATTTAACAGTGATTCCAGAATCATAAGATTATTCAAAACCTAATTTTTTCATGTTTAACACCCAAGGATGTGTCCTGGGGCTTACCAAGGTCTTTAAATGAGTCAGTGATCCTCAGAGAAGATCCTAAAAAATATCTTCCTCAACACTTTGAAAGGTCTGTCATCTCACTATTGGGGGTACCATCTTTCTCAGGGCAGACAACTAATCCATTTGCGATTTTCTGCACCCTTTGCAATTCTTGTTCATCTCCAACTCACTGACTTCTGGCCATGGCACATAGCACTGGAGATATCATGGGCAATGCAGTTGAGGGAGGCCCTTTGCTATAACTCTTTGAGTCCCATTTCCAATGACATTTGCTTTCTTTTCTGTTGTTTTGTTTTTGTTTGTCTTGACCTGTGATTGATTTCACTGGTATAATGAACTCCAGGTAAGGAAACTCCTTCCACCATTATAGGTCACTACCCTCTTTGTAATTTTCAGTCTCACTGAGTTGCCTAGACCTGTAAGTCATTTAACGTTGACTTTCTCAGGGTGACACAGTCAATAGGGGAAAGAGGCAAGGCTTGAACCCAAGTCTTCCTGGCTCTGGAGCCAGCTCTGTATCTACTAGATCAGGCTGCCTCGTGGCACTACTGATGATATGATTTTTGCTGTGCTCACATTCATATTTTTAGTAAATGAGTATCCCACATTGGTAAAGAAATAAGATACATTTATAGCCCCAAGATAATGAAAGATAGGGTTTATCATACTCAAAAGCACTCTACATTTTTTTAACTTTTCTTTTTTCTTTTTTTCAAGAAACCTGGGAAGATTTATATGAACTGTCAAAGGCATTCAAAATAGAGTGGTTTTTCCTATGTGTTTTGCTTTTAAAATACTTTTTTCTGTAGGAAATAATAGATCACATGGAGAAAATAACAGAAGGAAAAATGTAAAAAAAAAATAAACCCAAATAAAAGCTAAAAAGGTTTTTGAGATTTATTTACAAGAAGAAAATAGTACTTATTAACCCATACCTTCAGATTCCAGTTGTTTTAGCTGCTGGGAGGTTTGGAGAAAATATGCCCTTAGTATAATAAAGGCTATTATCACGGGCACTGTTGCCAGGAAGATATATGGTTGTAAGGCTGACACTACAGCAAGAGCTCCAACTACAATCAGTATTAACTGTGGGATTAAAAAAAAAAAGCATTGATGAGAATTCTTTATCTTTCAGAGCACTGACATAGTAGAGATTGGTGATTTGTCTCTTATTGTAATGGTCAGCCTCTTTCTTAACCTAGGCAAGTCTTTATTAGGACAAAGAACTACAATTCCGACACGACTGTACAGCTTGGGTACACCAATCCAGACAACTTCTAAGTTATACTATCGGCCTTTTTGGAGTTTTATCGATGTTGTTGGTCAAAAGAATATTGGACTGGAGGAAAGAACACCAGCCCTACAGTCAGAAGATCTGATTTCAAAGCCCCAGCATGTGCCTGTTGCTAGGTTTTATGACTTATTAGCCATGTGTTCATTGGAAAGACAAATAATACTGAGGGTGCAGCTTAAATAATTTGACCACATAATGAAAAGACAGGACTCATTGGAAAAGACCTGGATGTTGGGGAATTCTGATGAAGGCAAAAGGACAGCAAAGGATGATAGGGAAAGATAGTGTCGTGGAAGCAATAAACATGAGACTGGAAAGATTTTGAGGGAGAATGGAAGAGAGAAGGGCTTCATGTACTATGTATGGTCCATGGGGTCACAAAGAGTTGGACATGACTGAATGAACAACAACAAGCCATGTAACTATGAAGAAATCACTGAAAATCTCCAAGTCTCAATTTCCTCCATCTGTAAAGTCACATTATGGTAATTCTTGAACTTCTTACCTCATGGAATTGTGAGAAAAGTGGGTCCTACACTTCTTAAATGTGAGATTTTATACATATGTGTATGCATATATGCATACATATTTGTATATAAATGTGTATGTGTGAAATTTTGGTTTGAACGTTTTTGAGTATCTTTTGGTACACTTTGAGAAAAACTGGAAAAAAACCTCACAACTAGGCATTGAAAAGGCAGTATGACAATGGATGGAGAGTTGGGCTCAACCAGAAATACATGGGTTCAAGTCTTATCTCTGGCACATACTGGCTGTGTGACTCTAGGCAAGATACTTAACTGCTCATCACTTTACAGCAGTGGTATCAAGCTCAGTGTCCCCTGGGATGCCTAGAACTAGATTAAAATGTAACTGGAAAGTATTTAACAAAATAAATAAAAATACATTGCAAGATCGATAATGTTGGTTTGTGGTTTTCTAAGTCAATATGCAACTGCAAAGATCTGTTTCTATTTGACACCATTTGCCAGTGGTATTAAATTCAAATAGAAACCGGCCACTAAACTGTAGATTAAGGATCCCAGCTATCAGCATATTTACATATTTATGTAGGAAATGGGACTTATGAATGTTGTGGACTGCATGTGGCCAGCATACATCTGACACCTCTAGCTATACAACTCTCTAAAACTAGAAGGTCTTAGAAGGTCCTGCCCTGAATTGGAAGGAATTTCCTTATCTGGGAGTTCCCTGTGCCAATGAAATCACAAGTCCAATCTATGTGTTTATGTGTGTATATGTTTTTGTGTAATTTCATTTGTACCTTTTTTGAAAAGCTTAGGACACCCCTTGAGAAAACTAGAGAAACTTGCATAGAGCACTAAAAGTGAATGGTTTAGATAAGAAAACAAATTTAAATTTAGCCCAGGTTATTAGTGATAGTTCCAGATGGTTCTTCCAACACTATCCACTAAAAAAAAAACAACAACAAAAACTCAACCCAAAACAAAACAAAAATATCACCTAAAGCATGAAGTAACCTTTGACAAGGAGAATTATGAATTATGCCATTGTAGCATTTCTTCATTAAACACTGTTCCAGATCATTGTCCTCACTATTAGTTTCCATTGGTAACAAGTATTTTATGCCAGTTGTAACAAGATAAAACATGACTTTTCAAGGGTTGTGTCACTCAGATCTTGATCAACCTATTTCAATAACCACCATCTAAGAATAGTTTTGTGTTCTATAGACACACAAAAAATCCAATAATTATTCCTCAGTGTCACTTGCTTTCAGCTTCTACTTAACCAGAGTGCCATAAATAACCACCTGTTGTTTTGTCACCATGGGAAATTCCCTCTACTGACACAGGTCATATACCATTTATTACTTATAGTCCTACAGAACTTTCCTTGGCTCAGGGAATCTTAGTGACTTACCCATGGGAACATAGTTAGTAAATGCCAGAGCAGGGATCTGATCACAGGTATTCCTGATTCCAAGTCCAGTACTCTAGCCATTATAGCATTAGTCTGATACCACGTCTGCCACCTACTAATTGTGTGACCTTGGACGACCTACCACTCACTGGGCCTCAGTTTCATCAGCTATAAAATTGGAAGGTTGTGTTATATCATCTCTGAAACACCTTTTAATTGTTTTTTGGTTTTTTTTTGTTTTTTTTTAATTTTTGCAGGGCAATGGGGGTTAAGTGACTTGCCCAGGGTCACACAGCTAGTTAAGTGTCAAGTGTCTGAGGCTGGATTTGAACTCAGGTACTCCTGAATCCAAGGCCAGTGCTTTATCCACTGCGCCACCTAGCTGCCCACACCTTTTAATTGTTAATCCATGATCCTATGGTAAATTGTTTGGTCTTGAATAGCAGAGGGAATGTGTATAACAGAAAAAGTATTGGAGTTGGAGATCTAGGTGTGGATATTTCTGCAACTCTTTCTTGTCTGTCTTTTGGCAAACTAGCACAATGAATCAATCAATAATTCAATTCCATTCCGTTTAATAAACATTTATTAAACATTCAATATGTGCCCAAAATGTTACAAGATATAAAAAGATGCCATTCCTACCCTCAAGGAACTTACAATAAAAATGAAGTGATGTGGAATAGACAAACCCAAGTATGATACTCAGTAGGTAAAGAAGTATGATAAGGGTGAAGGAGAGCCCACTATTACAGGTCTCTTTACAAACTTTTATAAGAAAATTTAAGGAGATTAACAGCTTTGTGGTGAGAAGTCATGGAAGATTAATAAAGGGAGCTTTATCTGAACTGATGCTTAAAAGTAAAGGATTTCAATAGGTGGATATGAGAATAGAGTGCAGGCAGTTATGGTGGTAGACATACAAATGCATGGAGGTGGAAAAATTAGTTTGAGATGAAGAAATATTTAATAGTTCTTCCCATTTGGATGGAATGCAGACTATATAAAGGGGAGCTGTGAAAATAGGCTGGAAAAATACATTTAAAATAGACTGTTAAGGGTCTTAAATATCAGGCTAAGGTATTTGTGTATTGTGCTATAGTGATCAAGAAATAATGAGATCTTTTGAGTAAAGGAGAAGAAAGTGTAGAAAAGGAGATAGTCAGGAGATGTCAATGGCTGTAGAAAGTTCAAGGAGACTGAGAACTGTGAAAAGGACACTGAATTTGACAAATAGGTCTTTGATAACCTTACAAAGAATAATTTAGAAGGAATTGTGAGATTAGAATATTAGTAAAATGAATAAAATTTAAAAAAATATTGTCCTTTTCATACTCAAGACATAACCATTTTCTCTGATGCCTTAATTTCTTATAATTAACCAAATTAAAGTTACAAACTTCTTTTCACATGTGTTCCACATAGGAAAGCTATAAAGTTTTCATCACCTCATTCTACACCTAGTCATATTTTGCTTTGAAGGTTTCAGATGGTTAAATAAGAGTAGAATACATTAGCATAATTAATTATCAAATATTCTTTTTCTTTTTTCTTTTTTTTTTTTTTTGCAGGGCAATGAGGGTTAAGTGACTTGCCCAAAGTCACACAGCTAGTAAGTGTCAAGTGCCTGAGGCCGGATTTGAATTCAGGTCCTCCTGAATCCAGGGACTGATGCTTTATCCACTAAGCCACCCAGCTGCCCCCAGTGATTTTTGAACTAAAGCATTGTCAGACTCATCTTATATGTGTGTGTCTACTTGCCATCATTCAGTCAGCCTTTGCAAATAGGCAATGTTGGTATAATTGAAAGAATATGGCCTGAGGAGGCAGAATGTCTGGATTATATTCTAAAATCTGTCATCACCTTTCTGGGTCCCAATTTCTTATTTCGTACATTAAGTAGACTACTGCCACTCTCCCACTCTGTGGTCAAGTCAAACTGTCCTTCTCTCTATTCCTCCAATATAGCATACCAACTCTCAACTCCTTGCCTTTGCACTGGTCATACCCACACGTATGAATGTACTTTCTCCTCACATCCACTTCAAAGAACCCTTCACTTCCTTCAAGACACTATTCAAGTGTCTCCTAAATCAAGCCTTTTCTGATTCTACTCCTCCTTCCCCCAACTGCTCATGCCCTCTCTACCTAAGTACCTTGTATTTATTTTGCACTAATTTATGCCACATATACTTATATGCATGCATTGTCTTGTTCAGTAGAATGTAAACTCCTTGAAAGAACAAATTTCCTTTCTCATATTTACATACCTATATTGTTGTTTAGTCATTTCATCATGTTTGACTCTTCACAACCCTATTTGTGTTTTTCTTGGCAAAGATATTGGAGCAGTTTGCCATTTTCTTCTCTAGCTCATTTTGCAGATGAGGAAATGGTGGTAAATAGGGTTATGTGACTTGTCCAGGGTCACACAGCTAGTGTCTGAGACCAAATATTCTATCTTCTGTGCCAACACAGTATATAGTAGACGCTTAACACATGCTGTCATTTGTCCTTCTTTTCAAAGAGGACCAATGACATTACAGGTGATATCCTGATTTGCATGTAAACAGCATTTAAATGTGGCAGAGTTGCACAAAGTCAACAACCTCACTCTCTGTTACTGAGTCATTGAAGTCCAGTGGCAAGACAAAAATCAGGACAACTGGTTATGGCCCAGGATGCAGTGAATGACTTTAGCACCTTCATTATCTGACTAAGCTCTAAGCACTCCACAGTACCTGTTTCAGCCGCCTTCATGGCCACTGGAACAAATTGTTCTCACTCACCCATTCTGCTGCAGAATGTCTGCACATGCCTGGGGTAGACATCCTCCTAACTCAACAAAAGGTATGTGGTTTGTCAGTTATCCTTGACCTGGTTTAGCCCATTTGTCAAGATGCTTTACTGGGGTGTGGTCATTGCACATGTTATAGACTCTTGGAGCCACAGGTGAGAGTTGGGTGAATCAGGTGGATACCAAAGGTAGATGTGCAGCTCTGAAAAGGGCTCAGCTAGTCCTCCCCTAAACACCCCACACACCATATATGCTAACTATATTTATTGACTAGATGGGCTTTTAAGTCCCTTGTCTCCAATTGCTGTGTTCTAAGGGGGTTTCCCCTTGTCATACTAGTTCTATGTGGGGCAGCTGGGTGGCACAGTGGATAGAGCACTGGCCCTGGAGTTAGGAGGATGTGAGTTCAAAACTGCCCTCAGAAACTTGACACTTACTAGTTGTTTGACCCTTGGCAAGTCACTTAAACCGACTGCCTCAAACACCTTGGGCCATCTCCAGTCATCCTGATGTATAGCTTGCCACTGGACCCAAATGGTTCTGGAGGAGAGAGTGAGGCTGGTAACTTTGCACAGCCCTCCCTCATTTAAATCCAATTTACTAAAAATCACTATATCACCCTGATGTCATGGTCCTCTGAGGATGAAGGACAAACAATAACAAGAACTATTTCTATGTCCCCCATGACAAGCAAATTTTAAAATTCAGGGTTCCGGGGCAGCTAGGTGGCACAGTGGATAAAGCACTGGCCCTGGATTCAGGAGGACCTGAGTTCAAATCCAGCCTCAGACACTTAACACTAGCTGTGTGACCCTGGGCAACTCACTTGGCCCTTATTGCCCCACAAAAAAATTCAGGGTTCCTTAATAAGGGATCAAATGTATAAATAATGAATCACTCTCTTATTTTAACTTTACAAAAGTTACATAAAGGAAAACCATGGTAGAGGAAAGTAAAGATTACACACTGAGTCACTATATATGTTTTAGAAAAATGCTCCAGAGAAGTAAAGAAGGTAACTAAAAGAGGTTCCATTAAAAAACAATCAATTTTCCATAAGCCTCAATCATCTAGATTAGAAGGTGTCAAATATGTGGCCCATAACACTCCTGAGTGTGACCTGAACTAGATTAAAACATAGTTATATGTGGTTTCCTAAGCCAATGTGCAGCCTGCATGGATCCCTAGGGACAGTTTAGTGGCCCCCCTTTCTATTTGAGTTTTAAACTTCTGATGTAGAATGCAACCACAAAAGCCAAAAAAGCTCTCTGAGCAAGAAGGAAAATAACTATCTAGTGGTGTCCCCTCCACACACACTTTACTATAGTGTGAAAAGTGCCTTTAGGAAAAAGATTGACTTTTGATTTCATTAGTATCTCTAGCACCTAGCACACTGCCTGGAAAATAATAAGCATTTAATATACACTTGTTAAAGACTGATGAGTCTAAAGCCCAAATATCTGGAGGATCTGTGATTAAGAGACAATTCCAACAACTTCTAAGACAACTTGAGAGAACCTCAGAAAAGACAGGACCTCCAGGAGCTGAGGTCTGGCCTAAGTGAAGGCCACCTCTAGGCTGACTCCACTGAATCAACAAATAGCAGCCTCAGGAGCAGCTCTGTCACAAATCAGGCTAAACCTCAAGAAATTTCACCTCAACTTTCACCTCACTCAAAGCCTGAGGAACGTTCTTTTCACCCCACAAACTTTCATCTAAGGAAAAGCAGAATAAATCACTATTAATCAGAGAAATGAAAATTAAAACAACTCTGAGGTATCACCTCACACCTATCAGAGTGGCAAATGTAACCTCCCAAAAGGAAAACATTGGACTTTGGAGGGGATGTGGGAAAACTGGGACACATGCATTTTGGTGGAATTGTGAACTGATCCAACCATTCTGTGGAGAGCCATTTGGATCTTTGCCCAAAGGGCTATAAAACTGTGCATACCTTTTGGTCCAGCAATACCACTGCTAAGTTTGTATCCCAAAGACATGCCAAAAAAGAGAAAAAGACCTATTTGTACAAAAATATTTATAACAGCTCTTTCTGTGGTAGCTAAGAATTGGAAATCCAAGGAATGCCCATCAATTGGGGAATGGCTAAACAAGCTGTGGTATATGATGGTGATGGAATATTATTGTGCTATGAGAAATGACAAGAAGGATGGTTTTAGAAAGGCCTGAAAAGACTTATATGAACTGATGTATAGTGAAGTGAACAGAACCAGGAGAACATTGTGCTTATTGTTTGATGAAGAATTGTGAATGACTTAACTATTTTCAGCAATACAATGATTTAATACAATCCCAAAGGGCTAATGATAAAGCATACTATCCACCTCCAAAGAAAGAACTGATGTTGATTGAACATGGACTGAAGAATGCTATTTTTCACTTTCTTTCATTTTTTTCCTTTTATTCAAGTTTTCTTATACAAAATTACTAATATGGTAATGTTTTACATAATTACACATGTATAACCTATATCTGATTGCTTACTGCCTCAGGATAGGGGAGGGAAGGGAGGGAAGGAAGGATAGAATTTGGAACTCAAAACTTAAAATAATAATGTTTATTATTTTAAAAAAGAAATTCAGCAAATGCTACAAAACAGGGCTTTATTTATTGTTTGTTGATTTTCTAGACTTAAGAAACTGATGGAGAAAATATTAATAATGCAGATTTAATCTAAAAATGAAAAATAAAACATAATAGTCCATAAAAAATAAAGAATAGCAGAGACTGACTGAAAGAAGATTGAAGGGCCTTCTGCTATTTCCAGTGGTCAGGCCTAGGGATTCTGGGCCATAGCTATGAGTGAGGAGGAGTAGGTACAACCCTGGTGAGTGTGGTACCATAGGAAGCAAGAATATTTTTGGGTCAGTGTGGCTGGGGCTTATGGGAGGAAAAGAGGAGTCTCCGAGGTTAAGCTCATGGACATAATTCAGAAAACAATAGGTAGAAGGACCTGAGGCCTAGGACAACCTTACCCATAGCTCAGGATTAAAACTTGATACTAAATATAATAAGCTACTAAAAAATAAAATAAGACAAATTGAAAATAAAAATGAGCAAGCAAAGGAAAAAGAACCCAACCACTGATAGCTACTTTGGTGTAAAAGAAGAACTGGATTCATATTCAGAGGAAGACAGCGAGGTAAAAAAAAAAGCCACTCCTATCCCAAAACATCGAATGGTCATAAGCCCAAAAAGAGTTCTTAGAAGAAATTAAAAAGGAATTTAAAAAATCAAATAAGAGAAATCAAGGAAAAATTAGGGGAAAAATAAAAGCAATCCAAGAAAATTATGAAAAGAAAATTAGCCAATTGGAAAAAGAGGTACAAAATCTTAAGGAAGAAAATAACTCCTTTAAAACTAGAATCAGGCAAGAGGAATCAAATGATGTTTTAAGACACCAAGAAATAAACCAGAAAAAACAGAAGAGAATCTGAAACACCTCATTAGAAACTGATCTGGAGAACAGATTGAGAAGAATAGTTGGACAACCTGAAAGTTATGATCAAAAATAGAATCTGTATGTAATAGTATAAGAAGTTATTAAGGAAAATTGCCCTGAAATTCAAGAACAAGAGGGTAAAGTAGAACTAGAAAAAATCTACCATTTACTACCTCAAAGAGATCTCAAGAGGAAAACTTAGAGGACTGTTATAACCAAGTTTCAAAACTCTGAAAGGTTAACTAGAAAATATTTCAATCAAGAAGAAAAAAACAACTTAAATACTACAGAAATAGAGTCAGAATTTCACAAGACCTAGAAACTTCTACTCTAAAAGACTGTAAGGCCATAGATCTAGGAACATTATATTTTGAAGAGCAAAAGAGCTGGAGCTGCATCCAAGAATAACTTACCCAACAAAGTTAAGTATAATCTTGATTTTTTTTTTTAAAAAAAGGACATCTGATGAACTGAAAGACATTCAGGTATTTGTAACAAAAAGACCAAAACTCAATGGAAAATTCAATATAAAAGATCCATAAAAAATATAAGGAAAACATTAAAAACATTCATTAAGTTCAAACTATTTATTTTCTACACATACACATACACATATACACATATAATATGAAAATGTTATCAGTTATCTTAAAACTGCCATCATTATGAAGGTAGTTTGAAAGAAAAAGTTGGGGTTAAGTTATTTATGATGGGGTGATTCTAAAAAACACAATTGGGTAGGAAAAGGTAAAAGGGAGCAATCATATTATCAAAATGGGGTGTGAAAGGAAAAACTAATACAGAGGAAGAAGGTGGAGGTGGAGGTCTAGTAATGTAGGAACCTTATTCTCATCTGGGTTGAAGAGGAAACAACATGTATATCTGGAAGGTGTAGAAGTCTTCTGAATATACAGAGAGGTGAGAAAATTGGGGGACAGGGCGAAGGAGGGACTTTTAGTGGGGTGTGTAGATTGGGATTTGGGAGGGTGGGGGCAGGGGAGGGGAAGACTCTTGGAAGTGTTGGTAAAGCGGGAGTGGAAGAAGATAAGCTAATACCAATAGGATAAAATTAGAGGCTTTGAAAGAAAACAGTAAAAATAAGATAGAGGGAAATTCACAAATAATAATTTTAACTTTGAATGTGAATGGGATGTTGGAAATTGCAGGGATCCCCATCAACAAAAAATGGCTGAACAGGTTGTGGTGTATAGTTGTGATAGAGTGCTATAAGAAATGATAAGGTCAGTGATCTTAGAAAAATATAGAAAGACTTACATGAAATAATGAAGAGCTAAATCAGCAGAACCAAGAGAACAATGTATACAGTAACAGCAATATTGTTTTAAGAACAACTTTGAGCAAATAAGTCATTCTATTATAAATAAACAAATTAACTATGCTTTTTTTTTTGGTGGGGCAATGAGGGTTAAGTGACTTGCCCAGGGTCACACAGCTAGTAAGTGTCAAGTGTCTGAGGCCAGATTTGAACTCAGGTACTCCTGAATCCAGGGCTGGTGCTTTTTCCACTGCGCCACCTAGCTGCCCCCTACAAATTAACTATGAAAGGCAAATGAAGAAAGATTCTGTGTCCAGAGAAAGAACTGATAAATAGAAGTATGTATAAAATGATTATATATATATATATGTGTGTGTGGGTGTGTGTGTGCGTAAATATATACACACATATGTAAAATGTATTTACATACACACATGTATATATATATATATATATATATATATATATATATATATATATACACACACACACACATACACCTATTTCTGTCTAACAGTAGCCATCTCTAGGATGGGGAGAGAGGGAAGAAAAAAGAAAAAAAGAAATTTATATGATAATTTTATTATACTTTAAAAGGAATAGCAAGTTGTACATAATAGATTTGCAGCTTCATGTAAAATCATCTTTTTATTATGCTATGTTTTATTCCATAAATTAGAAATAAAACCATTTTGAGAGAGAGAGAATGAACTCTAGAGCCAAGAGATCACAGAATCATAAATCTTGGGTTTAAAGGAATCTCAAGGGTCATCTAGCCCAGATCCTTCATTTTCTAGATCATAAATCTTGTCTATGACTTAGAAGAAAAATTCTAGGAAATTTCCTGAACCACATTAAAACACATTAAAAGATACACAAAAGGGGTGGCTAGGTGGCGCAGTGGATAAAGCACCAGCCCTGGATTCAGGAGTACCTGAGTTCAAATCCGGCCTCAGACACTTGACACTTACCAGCTGTGTGACCCTGGGCAAGTCACTTAACCCCCATTGCCCCACAAAAAAAAAAAAAAGATATACAAAGGTTTACAAAGCCAATAGTTGTCAGAGGCTAGATCTTGAACCCAAAACTCTTGAGCTTCAGGAACAGCCCTCTACCCACTATACCAAACATTGACCCAATCTTGTGTATAAAATTAAGATGGTTGACTTAGACTTTGCTACTGCCTTCCCCTGGCAGCTTTCAGTTTTGCCTCATTTCTAGCAAACACCGGTAGAGGATAAGATGCTAGCCCAGTGGCAAGAGCAAGCAGTGAAACTTCACAGCACATGAAGAGGCAAAAGAAATAACGATCAGAAATTCTTTGGGATCCTATAATCAGGCCCAGACACTTCAATATCAACCCTGACCTTTCCCTATCCCAAAGAGCATCAGTGTAAAATAACTGATGTTTATAATAATGTTCCAGTAATGAAGGGTAAAGTATGTTCTGTTTGCTCATTAGTGTATAGTAAATTTTGGAAAGTTGTCATTTATTCAAATGTGATTTGTGAGAGGCAGCATGACATAATGGACAGCATGTTGAACTTGGAGTCAAGACTTCAGCACTTCCTTGTTTTGTGAAAGTCACCTCACCTCAATGGGTCTCAGGCAATTCTGTAAGATGTACCTGCTAAACTATTGATAGGTTGTGATTTCTTAAAGGAAGAGCCTACGTTATCTGTAAGTTTCTGTCCTAAGCACTAAAAATTTTTTTAAATCTCCTAGAAATTAGCATAGCTAGTATAACAGAATAGTGTAACAGTTCATATTTTATATGCTTAACAAATGTTTGTCAATAGAATGAATGATCAGAAGTGGATACAATGTGACTTGGATCAGTAATAAAGCAGAAACAAGAATAAGAATTACTGGAAAGGATAATATGAGACAAGTCATAGTCAAATGTGACGTACACATATAGGAGCCATTAGATGTGTTTAGAAGTTAATTAATCTATATAATACTTATTTAAAACTAAAATTTTTGAAGTCATCCTTAGACTATTTTAAAAATGATGAGAAGTACAATTGAAAAAGAAAAGGTCAAGGAGAGTTGAATTGAATGAATCCTGTTGCAACCATGCCTTAGGCTTTCATATGCCATATTCATTGAGGACTAGTCATGTGTAACTAGAGAATGAGGAACAATTGCCAGAACTCATAGACAAAAAAAAATTAATTTCATTGAATTACTGGTCTCAAGTAAAATCCATTAGAGGATTCCAACAGCTACTGTCATGAGTTGCAACTTTAAATAGAGGAAACTGTGTCAAAACCAAAACAGTGCCACTCACTTGGAACGGTAAATTCATTACATTGTTTGCTTGTTTCAGTGTGAGGCAAACTGACCTTTTGATTATTTTGCCTCTAACAATGTGCTTTCTGTACACATGTGCATGTCATCTTTCTTATTTTGATTTTCTATCTTCTTTCTAACACATCAATATGAGTTTCTTCCTTTTTGCTGGAAGGCTTAGGAGAGGTGGAGGTGGAGGGGGGATAGAAATGAGTCAACCAGGGAGGGATCATATCCTACTCCATCTCTTTCCAGTGCAGATGACTACAGTTGTGGCATTTATGATCTGGGAAACCCATGGTGAAATCTAGATAGGAAGCTTTAGTCATATGTGTACCAAAGGCCAAGGTTATCAAATGATGTCATAGTTGACATTCTGTAGCTTATAGGCATCTAATGTGGTTTCCCAAACCAGGATGGGCCCTAGGCATAATTGTTAGGTAGACAAACCTAATTTTGGATGATTGCCCATCTCAGTTTAACAAGCTCCCTCCTTCCTCTTCAAATACCTTTCATTCACTTCTAACCCCAATTTCTAAATCCCTAAAGAGCTGTCTTCAGGGCATCCATGTGAATCAGTCTGGTTTTCCATATCTTCAGAGTCAACTGGCTAGTGTATATACAGGTGTTCCAAAAGTCTTAATGTAGTGTTAAGATTTTATAGCTTAAAACTGCACTAAGACTTTTGTGACATGCTGTGTGTCACCTCTTCCAAGAAAAATAGTTGCATTTTAACATGTTTTTTCAAGGCATAATGTTGTTTTGTGTGGGTTTGTTTGGGGTTTTTTTGGTGGGGTAATGAGGGTTAAGTGACTTGCCCAGGGTCACACAGCTAATAAGTGTCAAGTGTCTGAGGCTGGATTTGAACTCAGGTCCTCCTGAATCCAGGGCCAGTGCTTTATCCACTGTGCTACCTAGCTGCCCCATCAAGGCATAACATTTTAACTCAGAAAAACTCTCATTCTTTGAATCTTGTCACCATGGTTAACTTGTGTTGGAGATACTTAGGTCAGAGAAGACTTGCAATGTCCCTCAAAAGTCACATTATAGAGGTAGCTACTTATATTACCCAAATGTATTGCTGGCCCTCATCTTATCTCTTGATATAAAGCATCAGTTATTCTGAGATAGCATTGATTTTTCAACTGTACTATTTCTTTTGGTTCCCCATTTTCATTTTATTTTAAAAGTACTCTTCATTACCAAATTCAACACGATTGAAAGATACCTCAAACTCTAAATTAAATGTGGGCAAAAAGGAATTAAGTACTCAAATTTAAGCTTTTTTAAAGACAAAAGCAACAGATTCTGCTAGAGAATAGTTATTTTACAAACCTGGATGAAGTCAAATATTGTCAGTGGCAGAAGGTCATCTAGAATTGCTATATCTTTGGAGAAACGGTTTAGAATCCCACCTAGGGGTCAAAAGAAAGAAAACAGACTGTCAGAAATCAATGGATTCAAAGGATCAATTTTTGATGACCTCTAAAGCATAGAGATAGAAGCAACATGTTTTCAGTTGACCTCAACTTCAAAAATGTTGAGTGTTTTATAATAGTGTTTACAGCATCAGCTTGTATCTCTAGACATATAAAGATAAATCATTTTTGTTAAGTTTCAGGGTGAAAAATCTCCAACCACAGTGGACTTTTTATCTTTGATCACAAATAATGTCCAACAGTGTAACCATGTTCACACTCCAGTCCGTGGATACACACCTTAGTGCAACTATAATATACTGAGATTCCTGGCATCTTTTTAATTCAGTGAAATAAAAAGCTAAGTATTTAATAATGGAGATTCTCCATAGCTTTTGCCAAGTAGTTTAAAAATACACATAAGTAAAAAACAACCACCACCACCACCACCAACAAAAAGCACTGGCGCTAGAGGTAAGAAGACAAGAATTGGAATCTTTCCACTGACTTATACTTACTACCTATTTAACCCTGAGTGAGTCACATGACCTAAGTCATTTTCCTCATCTATAAAATGGGGACAATAATGAGTATAATACTTATCCCACTGTATTGTTTTGAGTATCAAAATGAGATAAGATATATCAAGTTCTTTGTAAACCTTAGCTATATAAATATCAATCATTTTTTCCTCATAATACCAAAAATCAAAGGCCATTATACAAATTATTACATATAGAATGAATTCTTTTAAATCCTCAAAAAAATCTCAAAACAGATAAATTGAGATACTTATAATTTAATTTAGCATAAGTCCAGGGGGGTGCTGAAGCTACCTCAATCCAGCTTGTGAGTTGACTATTAAAATTTCAGTGTCAGCATTTATACCTCAGAAATTGGCAAAGATTATAAATGAGGACTTGATTTGTTGTTTTGTTGATTGTCTAAATTCAATAAATGGAGAAATGTTAATAATGAAGATTAAAATTTAAAGTGTTTCATGAGTACTTTTTTTCCCCAGGGAGCTGATTGTTAAATATTAACTAATATATCCCTACTTAAGTTCCTGTACCAACATAAGTAAGTACAAATGGATATTCATTTGTTTTCCTTTGCACCTTTTAAATGATAGACTCAGGCTAACAGAGACCATCCAAAGCTCTCTTAGTCCTCTCTATGGACTTCAGGAAGTATCACGTACATGACTGTGTTCATTTAATAATTATAAGTTAGGCAATAGATACAACATTCTCCAATGTGTGTGCTTTGATATCTGAAAACAAATATAGCACAGTTCTCATCTTTCCTACACGTAGACCCATTTACTTTTGTTCTTTGTAAAAAATAGGGGAGTGGGGCAGCTAGGTGGCGCAGTGGATAGAGCACCGGCCCTGGAGTCAGGAGTACCTGAGTTCAAATCCGGCCTCAGACACTTAACACTTACTAGCTGTGTGACCCTGGGCAAGTCACTTAACCCCAGTTGCCTCATTAAAAAAAAAATAGGGGAGTTACATCTCTCTTAGTAACAATCCACAACACTTCTTGAGTGATCTTAGGCAAGTCACTTAACCTATTTAGGCCTCAGTTTCCTCAGTAATAAAATAAGGGGATTGGACTAGATGACCTTTGAGGTCCCTACCAGTCCTTGATCCATGATCCTAAGTAAAGCTTATTTAATAATCTTGCCTTCTATCTATAAATATGAACAATCTGCAGTATAAATGGTTATATGTATTTATAGATTTCTTTAAATAAAAAATTTATACAAACTAAATCTATAGATTTTGTGGAAAAAACTAAAAGCAGTTTCAGGAAAAAATTATGAATAAAATACTTATTGCTTTTCAAATGATAGTTTTCTCTCAAAATGTCAGAATTTCTTGTCTCAATGAACTCTGCACATGACACTATACTTAAATATTGTTGAATTTTTATAAATGACTGGAAAATTTAAAAATGATCAGAGACAAGAAAATAAATTTAATAAAGATGAATTCTGTATAGGAGAACTGGGGATCATAAATATTTAGCTGTCTTAACAGATTAAAAAAAGTGAACCACAAATCATAATGTAGTAGAAGTAAATGAGAATCAGACAATTCAGGAGATAGAGGTAGGCTTAGGTAACCCTAATATTATGCTTGGAGGTAGAAAGAGAAATGGATTTGAATTCAAAGTATCAGGGTTTAAATTCTATCTCTACCCCTTCATATTACTTACTGTTTAGGCAAATATTAAACCCCTATGGGTCTATTTCCTCACCTATAAAATGAGGAGATTGTAGTAGAGAATGCCTAAGGTTCCTTTCAGCTTAAAAAGCAGAATTATTTTTAATATTTTTGAGGTCACTGTGTTCAATTCTCTACAACCTGGAGAGGCTTCAGAGCACCTCTACAAACAATTAAAATGTTGAAAAAAATAAGATGCACTAGAAACATTTAAGAGGATAGGGAAGACTGAGATGCCATTTATTAGTAGCTTTCAAAAGTATGAAGAATTCAGGCAGTTGGTAAGATATAGTGAAAAGTATGCTATAGTAAAAGTCAGAAGATTTGAGTTCTGGTACCACTTCTACCACCTACACTAACAATAGCTATGTTACCTTGAGCAAATTACTTATTCTTTCTGGCTTTGAGATTCTTCATTTGTTAAATGAGGGAGTTAGACTATATGATCTCTAAAATTTCTTCTGCCCCCTGATATTTTCTGGTTTCTAAACAGAGAATGCTTTAAAGTGCTTTTTTCTCTAAGGTATAGTTTCCTAATCATTCAGATACAGATGATGATATTTTCCTTACATATCTCACTGGATTGTCAGAAAGATTAAACAAGCTAATGAATGTAAGGATACCAAATTACCTTAGATGTTTAGGGTGCTAGTCTTTATTTCTGTCCTAAAAATGCAAGAGCAAACAACTGGGTTTGAATGCAAATGAGAGAGGAAGACTGTTAATTGCTCTTACAGAATTGGATTTAAAATAGCTGTCTGACATTAAGCAAGTTTTTCTCCCCTTCTTTAGGCTTCTTTATAAAATGAAAGCCATTATTTGTTGTTGTTGTTGTTGTTGTTGTTGTTGTTTGGCAGGGCAATGAGGGTTAAGTGACTTGCCCAGGGTCACACAGCTAGTAAGTGTTAAGTGTCTGAGGTCGAACTTGAATTCAGGTCCTCCTGAATCCAGGGCCAGTACTTTATCTACTGCACCACCTAGGTGGCCCCAATGAAAGCCATTATTAACCCCATTTTATAGTTACAGAAACTGGGTCAAAAAGAAGTTAAGGAATTTGCCAAAGGTCACACAGCTAGTAAGTGTCTAAGGCTAGGTTTGAACTCAAGTCTTCCTGAATTCAGGGCTATTACTCTTCACTGCCCCATTAGCTGTCTCTAACCAGGCTTGTGCAGCTATAGGGACATGACATGAGGACAAATTTTGCTATCATGTCTTTACTGATATGATGTTTTAGAATAAGGTAGTGACCTAATTGACTGATGAGATAAGACCTAAATGATGAATGTGATAAAAAAAAATCTTGATAGATAAATAGACAAATGATAGATGCGACTTTTGTAAGTGTATGCTATTGGTCACTAGAGGGATTGGACCAAAAAAAGTGGGTATTTCAGTGCAAACTATCACAACCGGAAAACAAAAACAACAACAACAAAAACTATGGTCACATATCCTTGGAGATCAATAGAGTCATTTCACACAAAGTACAGTGCATTCTTTCATCAAGATACCTGGTTTCAAAGTGTTGAAAGTTGACATAGGTGCTTTCAAAACGGAGCATAACATTTTGTGATGCAGAATTTTGGAGACTGATATTAGTGTATGCACCAGTGGTACACCTCTGAGTATTCCTAGGGCAAAAAATGTGTCAGCTACTCCCACATAAATATAAAACAAATAGTATTTGCTGGTGTCGGTGACAATGACTGCAAAGGAGTTATTGGTCCCAAGTGTACTATTTGGATTATTGTTAAGAGATATCCTGTAAAAAAAAAAAAAGGTGAAGTAATTATTCAGCAAGTGGAGATCTCTTTTTGTTTTATTTTTCCAAAAACATAAACAATACTGACTTTGAATTTAATGGATCCCCAAAATTTTACTCACTAGAGAAGGTGAACTACTGAGATGTTTAGAGAATGAGAAAAGTTCATCATACCATAGCCAAAGCCAGTCTAACCTTTGAAATACATTAAAACATGCAAAAAAGATTTCATTTGAATTTAAAAAAAAAACCATGAAAACAATTTTCATGTTTGAATTGATTCCCAAAAAACTTAATCTCAGAGAAAAGTAGGTGTAAATCTTTTCCACAGGCACTGGCAGAAGACAATAGGATGTGGACATGGTCAAGTCTTTTCTTTCTCAGTAAAACTAATAAAGACCCAGGCAGAGAGAAAAATAGAAAATACAAGTTAAATCAGTATAACTTTGAAACAAATTTTTATTACTCCCTTGCCCTCTCATAAAAAAAGAGTGAGCTTAATGCATAGTAAAATCTTTTTAGAGATACAAAAATACATCAGAAATAAGACAAAACAACATGGGATACTCACTCTTGAAGGATCCAAAATCCAACTAAAGAAGCAGCCACCTGCAATAGGACAACAAACAGTTAAAATTTTCCCTCCCAAAGAGTGTTCTTTTCTATATCATCCACTCCCTGAAAGCACATGATTTTTATTTTGTTCAGCAGCTGTAATAATTGTCCTCAGCACTAGTATGTTCAGTGAGAAGACGTTAAGAGAAGAGAATTCCAATTCCATCAGAGTACAATACGTTGCTACTTCTTCCCCTAAATCAGCAAGAAAATTTAGCAAATCTCATCAGTAGTGATAGGGTTATGGTGAAAGCATTTGAATGGGAAAATTACTTTTCACTGGTTTCATGAAAGAATTTACAAAAGCTCATTCATGGTCACAAGTAATGTTTTCCATAGGAAACATCTGAATATAAAGTTTCGCAAAATTTTGTCAGTGAGTATTTTTCTTCATTTTTTTGCCTGATCATTTATTTTATTGTGATTATCACAGACACTAACAAATACAATCATTTCCATATACAAAAAAGAACAGGAACAAAAGAATAGCATATGACACTTGATTTTGTCCATCTTACTTTAAAAAAATCTATAAAAAATTAAGTCTGATAGTGTTAATACTGCCATGTTTGTTTAGGTCTCTCATCCCTCTTCTGTCCTGTTCTATGTATTTTATAAATGGTTTATTCACATTCATTTTTTCTTATTTCTTGGGGGGGAGGAAGGTACACCATGGAGTTTTAAGTAGAGAATTCTGCAAACCACTAGGAATAATTGCTGAGATCACTTGTAATTGGGTATTAGCCCTGAGCATGCTGATACAGTGTTAAAATACTTCAAACCCTGACTACAAAGAATTACATAAGAATCCTGTTTAGTTGATGAAAGCACTATATATTTCAAACAATTGATGCTCAATTCTATTACCTACAAAGCAGTCTATTTTAAGAAGATTAAGATTCATGAAGAGAAATAAAAATTCTAATTGTAGACAAAAACTCAAAGTTCTTTTAAAAATCTATCTAGGAAAAAAAAATCTATCTAGGAAGGGGCTGCTGGGTGACTCAGTGGATAAAGCACTGGCCTTGGATTCAGGAGGACCTGAGTTCAAATCCAGTCTCAGACACTTGACACTAACTAGCTGTGTGACCTTGGCTAAGTCACTTAACCCTCAATGCACCACAATTTTTTTTTAAATCTATCTAGGAAGATAAAGTACAGTTATGCCAATACAAGAGGCATTGGTATGGAAGTCTTGGAGAATTTCTAAGTATGAAAAATTCCATTCGAAGGGAAATATTCCTTTTGAGGTAGGCATGGAAAGTAAATGTGCAAATAATAATATTTGTATTGCAAGCCTTAGACAGTTGTTATAAAGAAAATTCATACTGTGATAATATAAATATGAGCTATTATTTCCTTTTTATAGACAAGTGAACTAAAGCCTGAGGTAATGTTAGGAACTTCAGTAAAATTAGAACACTGATACAACAAAAACCAAGTGCTGATTTATGTGCATAATACTTTTATCTATATCTTCTGTCTGACTTGCCCTCTCAATCTCCAGTCTTAATTTCCAGGCACCTCCTGATATTTCTACCTGGATTTCCAACTATCACTTCAAACTCAGCGTCTAAAACTGAACACCTCATTTTCCCCATCCCTTGCCAAACTAGTTCATCCTCCTGATTTCCATACTCCTAGTAATGGTTCTGCCATTTCCCTGGTAACCCTAATGCAAAGCTTGTCATTCCCATATCCAACCAGTTGACAAATCTGATCTATTCTTGTTTCACAATCTGTCTTAAAATATATATCCTTTTTCTTGCCCCTCTACTTCAGTTTAGACCTTTATTATATGATGACTCGACTATTAGAGTTGCTTCTAATCTGGTTGGTGTCTCTATCCCTTCTCTCCTCCTTGAAATTCATCTAACAAATTGCTAACAACTGTATCTTCTTAAAACATCAACATCTTAACCATCCTTCTTGGCTTTCCACTGCTTAAAGGATTAAAGGATTTTTTTTTTTTTTGCTAGACATTCAAGATCCGCTCGTCTGTTTTACCTACATTTCAAGCCATTTTCCCACTATTTATACAATATTCATCCATTCATTAATTTGTTCATTCACTCAGTGTTTACTGAATACAAACAAGGTGAAAGGGGCCTCCTATTTTTTCAAAATTTTACTCACCATTCCCTCATCATCCCTTATAGTTTCTCACTTCTACATCTGTGTTCATGCTATTTCCTCTGACTAAAATACCTGTCTGTACCACCATCGCCATACCATACACAGATGTAGACTCACACATACACACACAGAGATGCTCACTCAAAACCTCCACCTAATGAAATTCTGTCCATTTTTATAAATAGGTTTGTTTGCTTAAAAAAAAAAAAAGGCTAGTGCAAATGGTCATTCTAGGCAGAAGGGATCTCTCTACATCTGGACTATTTCAGTGCTTATTCTATCAGTATTCATTCTTTCCTTAGAAGCTGATATCTAGTACTGCAGTTATCTAAATACAAGTCATATCCCCAGATAGTCTGTGAAATGACTATGGGGAAGGGATCGGGTCTTTGTACATCTTTGAATACCTACCCCACAGGTCCCAGTACAGCTGCCTGACATAGAATATCACTTGATAACTATTTGTTGAATAAATGACTGTACTTTAATGCATCACATGAAAATTTTAAGACTTAACTTCTTTTGGGGCAGCTAGGCAGCACAGTGGATAGAGCACTGGCCCTGGATTCAGGAGGACTTGAGTTCAAATCCAGCCTCAGACACTTGATGCTTACTAGCTGCATGACCCTGGGCAAGTCACTTAACCCCAATTGCCTCACCAAAAACCGAAAACAAAAACAAACAAAAAAACCCAGCTTTTTCATTGCAAAGCTCTAACTTTAGCAATAAAATATTGAGTTACAAACAAAGCAAGATTGAAGAAGAGAGGAAAGGAGAAGGAAGAAATGTGAAGGGAGAATATTAGAAGTCCAGACCTGTGATGTCATCAGTATACAGACCTTCTGAATTGGAAATTTCCTCTACCAATACAGATTGAGCACTCATCTGTAACTTAGAGTCTTATAGTGCTATTTGGGAGTACTTAGAGGCTCAATGATTTGCTCTTGGTCACAGACCTAGTCAATGTCAAAAGCAGCACTTGAATCCAGGTTTGTTTTGTTTTGTTTTGTTTTTAGAGCAATGAGGGTTAAGTGACTTGCTCAGGGTCACGCAGCTAGTGTCAAGTGTCTAAGGCTGGATTTGAACTCAGATCCTCCTGAATCCAGGGCCAGTGCTTTAATCCACTGTGCCACCTAGCTGTCCCCAGTCCTTCAAGAGTTTAAAAAAAACTTAACATAATTTAAAATTGAATATCTAATATTAAGGATTGAATGATGAGAGCTAAAGTCATATGTAAAACATTCAAATGCTTATTAATTTACTGATTAGAACATATTATTGTTATTGGGGAAATAGATAGGGGTCTGGGGTAGTGGTTCTTAGGAATTCCTCTTTAAAGAATTACACCCTCTTGCACATAAATCCAATTAGAATAAAATAATAATTTATTTAGGGGCTATAGAAAGGAAACTAAGAGAGAAATCCTTGGGCTTCTCATGGGAGAAGGCATGGCACAGAGGCATGGCTCTCTGAAGATACCTATCTCATCAAGCAGTAGACAGGCAGAAACTTTTATAGACTACCGATGGTGGTCCGATGATCATCTGACTGTGGAAAGTTCCCTTATTGGGGGAAGCCCATCCCCCACTAGTGGTGGCTGGGGGAAGTTGGGTGAGGGGCAGCTCCAGATCTCTCAAGCCATCTCTCTCCCCCTCAATCCACAAAGGCAGCAGTCATGCTTAATCTTATCTCCTTGAAGTGTGGGGGAGACTGGAATGAAGGGTGGTGGTCCTGGAGCCAGCTCAGTCCCAATCTGGTGCCATTTATCTCTTGAGGTGTGTCTGTCCTTTGGTTTAGTTTCTCAAGGAGAAGGTTCTTTGATGTACCCCAGAAAACTTCTGAGGTACCCCAGCCCATTCAAATGATGTACCCAGGCCCATAACATACTGCATTCTTTACTAATTTTAATGTATTAAGAAGGTGCTGTCATATTTTATTAAAAGAAGCAAATGAAGTCTACATCTAAAAATCATATGAAATCTAAACTGAAGTAGTATAAATAACATGTTGGCATTGATGAAGCCTCAGAAAAGTAAAAGGATTATGATAAGGAAAGGGAAGATCCATTTCATAAGGAAATAAAAGCGCTGTTCTTTTTCTTTGGGAATTTTGATAGAAAGAGAAAAAACTGGTGTAGCGCATGTACCATGATACTGTGGCAATACTTCCAATATAAGCATGTAAATATTGATTTTCATTAGATATCTTATTGCCTAGATATTGATATAGGGATATTCTTTTTTTAAAAAATCATCCTGTTTAAATTAGAGAAAACTACAAAGTTGGAAACAATGACAACAAAATGTTTAACTATGTAAAACTGAGGGTCTTAGATGATGTTCTACTATATTCAAGGTTATTCTAAGTAAATAGTAGTTTTAAAATAGAACAGTTTTAAGACACCACTGAGAATACACTGAAAAAAGGCCCATAACTGTTTTGAACCAGAGTGTCCACTACTAGGAATAAGCCCAAAGGAAGTCACCTATAAAAAGAAAGTTTCAATATACACTAAAATATTTATAGTAGCATATTTTTTTTTGTAGCAGCAAAGAACTTTAAACAAATAGATGCCTATCCATTGAGGAAATGCTAAGCAAATGGTGGTACAGGAATGTAGTGGAATATTACTGACATATAGTAGTAGGCCTCCACCAGTTGAGGATGACCATGGATCAGCGCCTTGAAGAGCCACAGGCCACAGTGTGGCTGTGCAGTCTGATGTGGGAGCCACAGCTCGAGTGACTTATAACCGGTAACTGCCGCATCCCATGTTGTATCTACCCCATAAGGAGTAGCTGGAGTATCCTCTCCAGGGCGCTGGCCTGGGCAGATCAGTATGGAAAACAAGCTGTTGCCCATGTAGCAGGTTTTCCCTCTCTGCAACACTGGTGGATCCAAAGGAGAGGCAGAGCCAATACAGTTTGGCACCAGTGCAGCCGCAGGAGTTGCCAGAGGGATGTGATGTCCAACATCCAACTGCCTAAGGGACTCTGACTCCGTATAGCCGCAAGGCAGCGGAGTTTTAAAATCAGGGTTCCTTGCCCTAGGTGGGTTGCCTGCCAAGGCTAACGAGCCCCACCTGCCCAAACTGTGATATAAGATAGGACAAAAATAAAGAATACAGAGAAACTCAGAAAGACTTGTAGGAACTGATGCAAAGGGAAATAAACAGCCAGAAAACTATACACACAATGATCTGATGAATAGAACAACTATAAAACAGTTAACATTTAATGTGAAATTATAAAGAACAATTTTGTCCCCAAAGAAGACATATAAGAAGATACCTCTCCTTACTCCATTGTAGAGGTAAAGAAGGAGGGGGAGGAATATGTGGAATATTGCTCATGTCATTTCTTTATTTGATGTATTGACCAATTTAGCTGAAATCATTTATTTTCCTCTTTTTAAAAAAATATGTGTTATAAAAGGAGAGTTCTCTGGGAAGGGGAGAGAGAAAGAGAAATGGGGGAAAATCTAAGAGATATAAAAACAAAAGATCTCATTAAAAACTATTTTTTTAAAGAAATATACTAAAAAGGTATAAAGTACTATGACTATAAGCAGAATTTTAGGTTATATATGCAAATTGAGAGAGAAAGAGAGAAGAGGAGAGGAGAGGAGAGGAGAGGAGAGGAGATTTCTTACTACTTCAGGGAGAGGTAAGGGGAGGAAGAGAAGGAGGGATAGAATTTGGAACTCAAAACTTTAAATAAAAATGTTTATTTTTTTAAATAAAGTTTTGGTAAGATACCTGCTAAAGAAGCAGCTGGAACTGTGCATATGAGACATAGCTATGGAGTCAGGAAGGCCTGGCATCCAGTCCTGCCTGACACATACAAGCCCTCTGACTTTAGGCAAGTCATTTAACCTTCTGATACTCCAGGCAGTAAATTGAGATTAAATAATGTAATGATTGGAATGACGCCACCTGCTGGAGACTTACTGTAGAAGAGTTCCACCCATGAAGCGAAGGTCTTTGAGGGCAAGACCAGGAGTCTTTTCTTTGGAAAAAGAAGTGACGCGGGCGAGTGGGAGGAAGAAGGAAGAGACTAGCACTCTGTCTGGCTCTCTCCTGAGGACGCTGGTGGAGAGCAGGGCTAGAAATGTGCTCTCCCTTTAATAGATAGATGAATGTAGGCCTTTCTCTCTCTTTACCAAATTCTTATTCTCCTTAATAAATGCTTAAAAGTCTAACTCTTGCCAAAGCTTATAATTTATTGGCAACCACTCATTAAATAGTTTAGACAGTTTAGCTAGAATTTTAGCCCTTAACAATAACAAGTAATAAAAAAAATAGCTAACAGTTATATAGCACTTACTATGTGCCTGGCACTGTGCTAAGTAAATCACATATACTTTGATAGAAAGAATTTCCTTATCAAGAGCTCACTACACCAATAAAATCATAAGTTTGGTTTAAAAAAAACCTGCCAGCTAGTTGGAAAAGCTAAAAAAGAGGGTTGCCAAAGATATTTAGAGTTTATATGTGTAGGTCTTGCACTGTTCCTAATCTACTCCTCCAAATTATCTTATTTTATGTATTAAAAAGTCAATATTCTTTAATAAATGTTAACACGCCCACATTATTAAGGTAGCTTTGCATGATTTACAATTTCTTTTATGTCACAGTGATTGACCTTCCTATTTGTAAACAGACATAAATCACCCAATAAAAGAAGAAAGGAAATAAGCATAAGTATCTACAATGAGCAAGGCACTGTTAGGCACTTTACAAATATTTTCTCATTTGATCCTCACAACAACACTGCAAGGGTAGGTGCTATTATTATTCCCCTTTTAGAGTTTAGGAAATGGAAGCAGATAGATAGTGAATTGCCCAGGGTCTCAGATACTAAGTATTGGAGGTCACATTTGAACTCAGGTTTTTCTGACTCTAGGCACAACACTCTACTGTGCCACCTAGATGCCAACACAGCTAAGAATGTTTCTTTAAAATGCCTTTGGAATAATTAAAATAAAAAATAATAATAATAATAATAACTGAAATGTAAATGTTTCCTTTATTTTACTGACTTCCATGGTAGCAACTTCAATAGTACAACATTTAACCCCTTAAAATAGTTTGAGGCAACTATACTATGTATATAAATGCATTTGCATAAAAACAGAAGGCAATGTTTCTATCTATCACCAATCACCAAGGATCTTGATTTTTTAGCTCTAGAAAGAATTTCATAAAAACAATCAAATCCTCAGAATGCACTTTCTTTTTTTTTTGTGGGGCAGTGAGGATGAAGTGACTTCCCCAGGGTCACACAGATAGTGTCAAGTGTCTAAGGCCGGATTTGAACTCAAGTTCTCCTGAATTCAGGGCCAGTGATTTATCCACTGCCCCACCTAGCTGCCCCCAGAATGCACTTTCAAGAGCAAAACAATTGTCATCTCAACATCTAGAATGAACTCAAGAGACCATCTTTTTTACCTTATTTTACAAATGGGAAAATTTATGGCCAGGGACTTTCCTAAGTTCAAACAGGTAATAATCACCAGAAACAAGATTTTTAACCCAGGTTCTCTGGTATCAGAATCAAAACTCTTTACCCTATCCCATAATGCTTTTCTGTATCAGAAATGGAATGACTTATACTTAGAGATCCAACCTTGTAATCATGTAGATCTGAATTTAAGTCCATTTCTGATATATACTGGTTGTGTGATTGTGGGCAAGTCCATTAATCTTAGTGTTTAAGAGAATAGTGTTTCAGAGAAGGTGCAAACTTGCACTGGTAGAAGGCATTTACTCATTCTCTAATTCCTTTTAGCAATAAAAAATCATAGATCTCGTCCCTCAACTACCTCAACTAAATCCACAGTATAGCTATTATTCTTAAAAATGCAAGCCCTTGGGATCCAGGCCACATCAATGAGGATCTAACAAGTCATAAGCAAAATTTCAGACATTGCTTTTTCTTGAACAATATGGATTGTTCTTTTTAAAGATGCTTAAGTACAAATCTATGGGACAAAGTTGTGGTGACTACATACACACACACACACACATGTATGTGTATATATACATCTACACACATGCATGTGTAAGCATATGTATGTGTGTATATAAAATATCTCACTACATTCTTTTCTGACACCTTTGCTTTACATCATTCCATGACCCCTAACTTATATGACTTTCTAACTTGAGGACAAATTTTTTAACCTTTCATCCCAGGACTCTGGCCATTAATAACTCTGAAGCATTGGTTTGGGATTTATTATGTCAAAGGGCTGGGTTTAATTCATATTAATGATGATCATTTGGCAAGAGTGTCCAAGATTAATTACATGACTGCTAAGTACAATTTTTTTCTATTGAGCAACTTTTGATTAATCATTTCTTGAAAGTGGGAAACCTGCCACCAACACCTGCCCATGGGAACATTTGGGAGCACAGTGGACAGAAGGCTGGTCCTAGAGTCAAGAATACCTGATTTCAGATCTGAGCTCAGACATTTATGAGCTATGTGACCCTAATCAAGTCAATTAACCACTATTTGCCTCAGTTTCCTCATCTGTAAAAAAAGCTGGAGAAGGAAATGATAAACCACTTCAGTATTTCTGCTAAGAAAACCTCTAGGAGTCCCTGAAAGGACTAAACAAACAACAAGAAAAATCGAGGGCTTTCCCTAGTCCATAAATAGTGATTTTTTTTTTCATCTAAATCAAGGACCAAAGGGCAACTTTCAACTAGAACGAAGCTTCTTAAACTGTGGGTAACTGAATGTGGGGGTTGAAAATATTTGGCAATAGGAAAAGGTTATGTATACACCTATATACCTGAAGTTCTGTAATAATTTATTAGGTAAAAAGAGGTGGTGAGTGGATTAAAACATCTCTAGGGTGGCCTCGCCCTGAATACTGCCTGAAGAAACTTCCAGAGACTAGTAATTCTGGTCTAATCTATAGATTTAGGTAGTTTGTTAGCACAAGTCATAAGATCTACAGAACAGCCCTAGAGGATGGATGGATGGATGGATGGATGGATGGATGGATGGATGGATGGATGGATGGATGGATGAATAAGCATTTTTAAGCACTTACCTGGAGCTAAATATGCTAAATCCTAGGACTACAAATGCAAAAATAAGGAGAGTCTGTGCCCTCAAGGAATAGGCATTCTAATGAGGAAAAGAGGAAAAACAGCAGGCTGGGAGCTTGCATCTGAAAAGTTTCAGATTTAATGAGTGGGGATATAAGTGATTCAACTGAATAGAGTCCTTTCCTAGTACTGATTTCAGAGCATCTCTGGCCTTAACTAAGAATGATACTAAAGGTCAGCCTAAACCTTATGAGGCAGAACCATCTATTTCATCCATATAGGTCTTGCACTGAAATTAATCCTGTCAATTAGAAAGTTTAACATGATTTTTTTTCCCTCAGAAATCTCTGTAGAACTTAAAAATCTGCTTACTGGTTATTAGCTTAATTCATCATTGTTTCATCTTTAGTGGAGAGAGACAACTCACTACTGTGCTTATGATAACCATTCACATGGTATAGAAGGCCATATAATCTCTTACAAATAACTGCCTATGTATCTAAGGTAGGTCAGTCTTGAATGATTTAGATTCTTGTTCTGTTCTTCACCTGTTTGTTTTGTTCTTCACTATGTTTTGCTATCCTTACCCACTCTGAGTTACCTTCTCTTCTTTTTCTCTCTCCTAGTTCAGATATCATCAAATTTATCTATTTCTATGTCATAAGGAATTTCATAGCTAGTCATCTATACTTTTGTTGATAGGGGCAGCTTGTGGGGCAGTAGATAGAGCATCAGGCCTGGAGTCAGATCTACTCTCAGACCTGTGACCTTGGGCAAGTCACTTGATCTCTATTTGCCTCAGTTTCCTCAACTATATAAGGGAGATAATAATAGCATCTACCTTACAAGATTGTTGTGAGGAACAAATGAGAAAATATTTGTAAAAGCACTTAGTACAGTGTGTAGCACATAGTAGGTACTATGTAAATGCTTATTCCCTATTCAGAATGGTCCTTTTCTCTGACAAAACTCTCTATTTACCTTTCTAGTCTGGTATCTAACATGCTTTTGAATACAAGCCTCACTCATACCCTTTTATATTAAATTATATTAAGCACTGACTTTTTTCTCCTAGGATACCAAATGCACATACAAAAAACTTTTATGACACTCTTCTGGAGAATAACTTTCACAATAAGTTTGAAAACCATATTCTTAATTTGGAATGATAATAATTCATTATAAGTAGAACATTCTTACCTCAGCCAGAAAAAGAACGAGGCACCAAATTAGCACAAAAACTAAGTTCTTATGAATAGTAATATATCTGAGGTAGGTGTTCCATGTGGTAACAGTTGGGATGTTTTCAACATCATCAAAAAACCACTCCTGGGGAAAAAATGACCATGATTATTTATAATGGTCGCAAACTGGGTCACACTACATTCATATTTTTAATTGAATAGACAAAAATAACTACAGTGTTATTTTCTGATATCTAGAGAATTTTCAGGAACTTAAAATATATCTCAGGAAAATTTATTGATGTTATCGGCTTGATTCTATAGCAAATATCATGTCCCTTTCAAAACCAGGAAATATTACAGTTTTTCAAATGAGGGTATCTGTATCTCAAATGACTTAATAACTGAATAATTACTTCAAAACAAATTATTCAAATGCTAGTCCATGTTATTCATTACACAAAAGTAATATTAATGAATTAAAAATCCTAATATCTAAAAATCTATGAACATTGAAATGATATACAAAGTGTTCTTGAGTACCAGGGTTGAGGAGATATTTTTGGTTTAGATTACGATATGGAATTCTTCAAAGTGCAAGTTTTCTATGAGTCATAAAATAACCTTCTCTGGATCTTTAGGTATTCCCCCAAGTTTACAATTTTTCCTCATGTACAATAACAGTGTAACTACAAGATTATTTTTGTGGAGCTCTATAATAATTAGTGTCCTAGGTAGATAGATTCAAGTGGTTAAAGAATGGAGGGACAAGGTACCCTAAATTGGTGGTATATTCAAGCTTCTCCGGGGGGGACTAAGAATAGAAAGACCCAGATACTAGTTCCAGTATTTTCACTAACTTGCTCTGCGGGGGTTTTTTCTAGTGTCTTTTCCAGCTCTAATGATGAGGCAGTTAGGTGGCAGAGTAGATAGAATGTTGGACTTAAGGTCAGGAAGACTTGAGTTTGAATTGTGCCTCAGATAATTACTAGCTTATATGATCTTATGGGACAAATCACTTAATATCTTTGCGTCTCAGTTTCTTCAACTATAAAATGAAAGAGTTGAATTTGGTGGGTTCTAAAGACTTCTTAACCTAAATTTATGATCCTATTATCTTCTGCTCTGTGGTTCTTTCAGTTCTCAGACTTTGGAGAGAAACTGCAAGGTCTGAGAGGGAACAATTCCCTTTGATAATGGATCTATAAGCAGAAAAGAGCTTGCTTTCTTATATCTTTAAAAAAGAAAACCTTTAGGTTGAGGTTTGAGAAATCCTTTCAGATTGAAATCAAATGGTGTTTTGAGCTCTTATGTGGAAGAATTTTTGAGGCCAAGGAAACCACATCATCATGCCTCAATTCCTGTTTTCTAATAAGGAATCTGAAGCACAGACAGGCTAAGTGATTTATCCAAGGTCATTTTACTTGATAATGGAAGAATGTGTCAATCAACCTGCTAAGCAGCTAACAAAACATGTTTGCATATGGCCCCTATTTTCATTCTTTTAAGTCTGAGTAATATTCTTTAAATGTTCCATATAAATAAACAATTATTTATTATGGCCCAGGAAGGCAAACGATAAATACTTTCCCAGGAAAAATCTTATACCACATATATGTGGCAAACCTGGTAAGGGTTATCAAAGCATAGGATCTAAAATTAACTCACAAAATGATCTATAATCTTGTTGTGACATGTAATTGAAAACAAAGCTCACCTTGAAAGCCTCTCAGACATTTTTACATAAACTTTCTTGAATTAAGTAAAATACAAAACTTTTCAAAAATAGGCCTATTTTTCAGTTTCTGAAAAATGTGTTTTTTCATTCAGTGACTGAGGTTTAAAATGATCTTTTTGCTTACTGCAACTGAAGCCCATGATCAGTTCAATTGTTAAAAATCATATTTTTAAAGAAAATTTATCCATAATTTGATGCACACTTGGAATAGACTGGAAGTTACATATGCCCTGGTAAATGTCTAAATATATGAACATTGCTAAAATTTTATTTGTCTAGAGAGAAATAATTCTTGATAATATAAACATAATATATACATAGAATATAAATGGATGTGTTTCAGAGCTGTAAGAGAACACAGAAATCATACAGTTCAATTTCCTCATTTAAAAAGGTAAACAGGTTTAGAGCTAGAAGAGACCTCAGATTTCATTTGGTTCAATTCCCCCTCCCTTATTTTATAGATGAGGAAACTGAGGGCCACAGAGGTTAAATCAGCTTCCCAGGCTCACACAAACTCACAGAACAGAGATCAGAACTTGAGCATCTGACTCCAATTACAATGCCCTTTCCTTTGAACTCTTACCACCTCATATGTTGAAAGTATGGCTAAGTGATTTGCCCATGGTCACAGAGCTAACCAGTAAAGAATTAAAATTTGAACTTAGATCCTCTGATATGAGGGCTACTATTCTTTCCAATAGAAGATACTTCCTTTCAGTATATATGTGCAAACATACATATGTAGATGCATCCATGGTATGTTAATATACAACTACATTAGTGTACCAGCACATAGTGTTGATTTGAATAAGCACTATCCTTTGCATGATAATGAACTCCTAGAGGACAAGAACAGTGTTCTCCCTTACATTTCTGTCCATAGAGAATTATTTACACTGTGGACATGCAAAACATATGATTTAAGTTCAGATTAGTTTTCATATGTAGTCTTTTTTGTGGCGAGGGGGGTTGTGTGTGGGGTTTTTTGCTGGGCAATGAGGGTTAAGTGACTTGCCCAGGGTCACACAGCTAGTAAGTGTCAAGTGTCAGAGATCAGATTTGAACTCAGGTCCTCCTGAATCTAGGGCTGGTGCTTTATCCACTGTGCCACCTAGCTGCCCCTCATATGTAGTCTTAATGTCAGGTTTCGCATAGACAGATAGTAAGATGAGGGTCAGGGTGATGTGGTACAAAGTACAGTAGATTTTGAGTTAGAGGGCATGGGTTCAAATTCTAGCTTTGCAACTGTGTGACTTTGGACATGTTATACGATATCTCTCATCTTTAGTTTCCTACTGTAGAAAATGAGGGGGTTAGAGTTAGGTCTTAAAGGCCCTTCCAGCTCTCAAATCTGTGATTAAATATAATATTAATAGCCACGAATTATTCATATAAATCTTTAGTTAGCAATATGTAGGAGTTTTGAGAATAAAAGAATTACTTATCTAATACATGATAATCCAACTCATAATTCCTAGTTTAGGAAGCTGATGTTTTGTCCACTAGGCGGCTGGAGCTTCTGACAGAAGTCGATTTTGTGACTCCAAGCAAGTCACTTAACTTTTTAAATCCTAGATCATTCTCTAAAAATTACAAAGCAAGTGTTACTGTACTGAATATTGGTAGGTGTTTCCTCACCGGGAGTTGCCTTCTTGTTGCTGTTTGTCCTTCAGTCTCAAAGAGGACCATGACATGAGGATGATGCCATGACTTGCACTGAATTGGACTGAAGTGAGGGAGGGCTATGTACAATCACCAGCCTCACTCTCTCCTCCAGAGCCATCTGGGTCCACTGGCAAGATATACATCAGGATGACTGGAGATGGTCTCAGATGTTAGAGGCAATTGGGGTTAAGTGACTTGTCCAAGGTCATACAGCTAGTAAGTGTCTGAGACGCAATCTGAACTCAGGTCCTCCTGACTCCAGGGCCAGTGCTTTATTCACTGTGCTATTTATATGCTGACCTGGACCCTTTTCCTTCAAGTAATGCAATTGTAACTTCCAGTAAGGAAATTTCTTTTCCCATAATAAAGCACCAACCCAATTTCAGCCCAAGTAGTTTCTGCTTACTTTGCAAATTTCCACTGAATATCAATGAATGCTTCAAAAAAGCTTGAAAACAGTTTGTTCTCTTAATACTTTTAGGCTATTCATAAACTAATCCAAACTTCTTCTACCTACTCCAATGTGGTACAAAGCCAAAGTTCATATACACACACACACACACACACACATAAATACACATACACACACTCTCCAAATGCTAGTAACTTTTATTACAAAAACATGATGAATATGAAAAGGTTACTATTGAAAGTTTACATGAATACCTTTAAATCTTCTTCATTAATTTCGTCACTTATGTCCATGCCACTATCTTGAGATAAACGTCGGGAGTAGATATCTATTTCAGATAACTTGGACTGAGGGGCCATGGACATCTTCCTGGCAGCAGCAGTCCCCCTTCTGTACATGCTTTGACCTTGGGCGACAGAGGGGCGGGTCATCAGGTTTAATACTGACTGTCTTCTGCTTCTTCCGTGTAATGTTGGACCTGTGTTTATCATGTTACTCCTAGGCAGATTGGCTTCTCCCTGCTCAGAAAAATCGGGCACTAGAGACAACCTCCTCTCTAAAGACTCATCATCGTTGTCCTCAATACCATTCATTTGCTGCTGACCCTTTTGCACTATTGAAAATTTCCTAATGGAGTTCAGTTGGCCAAGAATAGAACTCTTTCTTTTTTCCCCAAAGTCTCCAGTTTGTTTAAAAGATTGCTTTTTCCCTTCATTCCAGGAGACGGCAGTGTCGCCTTCTACTGAGAAACGTCTCAGGGTTTCTGTTAGGATTGAACTTCTTCTTTCGGCACTGAACTGGTCAAAAGAATCATACCCCATGAGTTTCGAGCTAAAGTCAGGCCTCAGGTTTTGAAGTTCAGAAAAGGCCCCATAGAAATAACAGCTGCCTTCATGTAAAATTAATATCTTGTCAGCTTTCTTTAAATGTTCCACTTTAGAAGTGATCAATATTCTGGTCTTATTCGCCATCAGCTTGCAGACACAGCTTCAAAAAGAGAAAAAGGGTTCATGTCAACAGGATATTCACCTCACAGGCTAATTCTAATGGTCAGAGAAGCCCCCTCCTCCAAGTTTTAAGAGTGTCCGTAAACTTTGGTGGGGGGAAAATTACAACTTTATCCTAACTAATCTTTAACTGAAATTTAGCATTTTCTTCAATTATGAATATAGACTTTTTAAGAAAACATCATTCTGAGAAGAGTTCCACAGAATCCACAAGATGGCCAAGGGAATTCATGATCCAGAAAAAGTTAATAACCCTTGCTTTATGCTTTCATTAATTCATTATATAACTATTATGTAACTTATATTATAAACCTTTTTCATTATCTTTATGAATTAGTGAAAGAAAAACTACTAAATACTTACTATTTGCTAAACACTGAACAAAGTCTTTGGGATACGAACACAAAAGCAAAGGCAGTCCCAAAGGACAGTCTTTGAGGCAATCAGATGGCACAATGGATAAAGCTCTGAGCCTGAAGTCAGAGAGACCTGAGTTCAAATCCAGCCTCAGACACTTACTAGCCATGTAATCCTGGGCAAATCACTTAACATCTATAAGCTTTAGTTTCCTCGACCCTAAAATAGGAATAGTAATTAGTACCTGCCTCCCAAGGTTGCTGTGAAGTTCAAATGAGATAATTATTGCAGTGTTTAACACAGTGCCTTTGTAAGCATTATATAAATATATTATTATTATCCCAGCATTAAAGGAGCTCAGATTTGAATGGGGGAGACAATTATATAGAATATTGGCCAGGGAGTGGCCAATTTGGTCTAGAAAGTTCTATGCAGGAACAATGGGAAAATTGATTTGATTGTGGTTCATGGTTTCAGATCTGGTGATAGAGAAGGGAGGAGAAGGGATTCTGTGATGACAAAGGGGTTGTAATTCTTATTCCAAATTGAATTAATTGTGCCATAAGTAAATTCTTCTAAAAGTGTGACTTTATACAGTTTACTTATTTTCTTTTGAGTGGTGGAAAAGGGTGGAAAAATAGACCAATGTTGTTTCTATAGTCCTTTGTAAACTCTCAATTCTACATTTATGCTTCTTTAAATTTCAAAGCTTTTCAATTCTTAAGCAATTCCACAAATTTCCTTCCATGCTTTAGCCTCTGATTAATAATGAAACCAGGACTATCACAATAAACTTGGTCGAATTGTGAAAAAAGAAAATGAAACTAGACTTTGGAAGCAAACCCCTGAACCAGATAAGGTGACTAAAATCTTCTAAGTATCAGGCCTTCATGTATTGAATTAAAAGTGACTTGCTAAGTGGTCCTTCCAATTTTCCTTCAGGAAGATCTGGGCTCAGGCCCTGCCTCTGTCACATGTAGTTTGAAACCATAGTGGTAGTGTTCTTCAGTTGCATATGACTCTTCATGACCTCATTTGAGGTTTTTTTGGCAAAGCTACTGGAATGGTTTGCCATTTCCTGCTCCAGCTCATTTTATAGGTGAAAAAACTGAAGCAAATAGAATTAAGCAACTTGCCCAGGGTCACACATCTAGGAAGTGCCTGAGGCTGGGTTTGAACACAGATCTTTCTGACTCCAGGCCAAGTGCTCTATCCACTGAGACACCTAGCTGCCCATTGCTTCTTAGTATTACTTAAACCTCTAAGCTACTCTCTAAGAATATGAGTTAAAAAGATGTTGATCTACTTTGGTAGAGAGAACTTCCTTACCTAAGAAACTACTTAAGTCAATGAAACATCAGGTTCCCCACACAAAGACAACTAAATAAATTATTCAATAAAGAACTTACCTTTCGAATATTTCCTTTTCTGTTAACACATCTAAATAGCCAAATGGAGAATCTAAAAGGTACAAATCAGCATCTTTGTATATTGCTCTAAAAAGGAAATGAAAACAAATTCATCATTCTTCTATATTTACTTGCAAATTTCTAAATGCTATTTCTTATAAATGATTTTAAATGAACAGGTAAGGTGGCAATTGTGCAAGATTTTATGAGTTTTAATGACATAAATGAAAACAAGAGTTTTACTAGATTTAAATAAAATTAACTCATGGAGGTTACAATATACATAGTAATTTTTGGTAGTAATTTAAACATTCATCTCCTTTTAATATACTGCCTTGAGAAAACATATATTATATAAAAATTTTAAATAGTATTTAGAACCAAAGAAAATAAGAGCAGTAAAAGGAAGAATCAGGTAGGTTAGTATTTGTCAAACTATTCCGTAGACTTCTGGGACTCCACAAAAGAGAGTTATCTCAAACAAAATAATAATAAGAGAGTAAATATGCTCACAATGAAGTTTTTCCAACTGTGTTGGCTGTTTAGTCTATATATAGCATGATTGGAAAGTAGTCAAAATCATTCACTGAATATATATTCAAAAAATGTGTTGATGCCCAGTCAATGTGTGTTGGTGGAGAGGGTATGAAATAATAATTGTCCACCTATATTTTTATTTTATAATATTTTTGCATCATTATACATAAATGGAACAGAACTGGATATTCTCCCACATACCAGGCACTTAGTAAATGCTGTTAATTGATTGAAAGTAAAAATATTGACAATCAAAATCGACAGCCCAATTACATTTTCAGAGACCTACTTTAAGCCCTTGTTTCTCAAGACAAAAGAAACATAAAAAAGGCAAGAGTTATATCTATCTGATGTGCCTTTGTGTCTAGTGATTCTCATGTAGTATACTGCTGTCACCAAATGTTCACAAACCAAATGAAGTATAAGATTAAAAAATAAAACTCCCTAATTGTTTTTGGGGGTTTTTTTTGGTGAGGCAATTGGGGTTAAGTGACTTGCCTAAGGTCACACAGCTAGTAAGTGTCAAGTGTCTGAGGCTGGATTTGAACTCAGGTCCTCCTGACTCCAGGGCCAATGTTCTATCCACTGCACCACCTAGCTGCCCCCCTAATTGTTTTTGAGGAAAAATATATGAACTGAAATGATTTCCCCAAATTTTAGGTTTTAGTAAAAGGGGAAATGAAAATTACTCTGAAATATA
Organism: Dromiciops gliroides; assembly: GCF_019393635.1. Lineage (NCBI taxonomy): Eukaryota > Metazoa > Chordata > Mammalia > Microbiotheria > Microbiotheriidae > Dromiciops > Dromiciops gliroides. The sequence goes on from NC_057865.1 coordinate 131,261,057, forward strand.
TAACAGGGTGAGTTCTCACATTTAATTATAGAACACTTCTGAGAGGGAACAATTCAAGTACTTCTCAGTAAGTACTTTTCAGTGTATCTAGGGTTTTTTTGGGTTTTTTTTTTGTGAGGCAATTGGGGTTAAGTGACTTGCCCAGGGTCACACAGCTAGTAAGTGTCAAGTGTCTTAGGCCTGCTTTGAATTCAAGTCCTCCTGAATCCAGGGCTGGTGCTTTATCCACTGTGCAACCTAGCTGCCCCATTTTTTCTTTTTTTTTTTTTAACATCTGTTTTCGAAATATAAATGTATTTATTTAATAGACAATGGGTACACAGGCTAGACTTTCTGTGGAGGATCTATGTTAGAACAAAGCCAAGCATCACAGAATAAGTGACGGATGGGATATGACCTTCACTGATGGAGAAAATATGGAATCCATGAAATCACAACTGCATTGGAGCATTGAGGTATAAGTTCAAAAATAATAAAAGAAATGTCAGAATGCTTCTTAAAATTGATTGTAATCGGGCAGCTAGGTGGCACAGTGGATAAAGAACAAATCCCTGGATTCAGGAGGACCTGAGTTCAAATCCAACCTCAGACACTTGACACTTACTAGCTGTATGACTCTGGGCAAGTCATTTAACCCTCATTGCCCCACAAAAAAACAAACAAACAAAATTGATTGTAATCCCATATTAAATAGCCATTCTCACAGAGACAATAGATGCTATTACTATACCTCTATGAGAAAGGGATTGGAATTTTGGGGACTGTTAACAGTAATGTTTGGGGAGGTCTGTGTGAAACAGTGAGAGAGGAATATGAGAATTTTTTTTTTCCTGTCCTTAGGAGAGGTAGAGAGCTAACTTTCATGGAGTGAAAGACTACAGTTAACTCTATGAGAGAATGAGTCTCTGGGCAGGACTAACAAAATTAGCTGTCATTTTGGAGAGCCTGACAAGGTATTTTAAGAGATCTGAGTTTATTATTCTGGAGGTAAATTGAGTGCTCAAGTTAAATTTTATTTTATCCTGAGAGAACAGAATTATTGAACCATGGTTTCTGAGGGTTTTTTTGTTTGTTTTTTGGTGAGGCAATTGGGGTTAAATGACCTTCCCAGGGTCACACAGCTATTAAGTATCAAGTGTCTGAGGCTGGATTTGAACTCAGGTCCTCCTGACTCCAAGGCCAGTGCTCTATCCACTGCACCACCTAGCTGCCCTCCGGTTTCAGAGTTTTGGAGGATTCAGTCGTGTTAGCTAATGAGGAGAGAATTCTAGTCAACAACTTCTTTTATTACTTTATAGAGGATACAGTGGACTCTAACAGTGACTTTTCTCACAGCCAACACATTCTCTAAATATTTATCTATGTCATGTATCATGTGTTACTGTTAATAAATTATATGGCCAATATCACTGATGTTTGTCTAAGACTATGAGTTTGAAGTATGAAACTGGGAGAGGAGAAAAAGCTTGTGGGGGAAAGAAGTTTCCTTGGCTTTCCTGGGGGAAAGGCACAGAGCCAATGAATCAATCAATCAATTAAAGACTGATTTTGCATTCTAAAGTACTTTCTAATGACATTCCATTCATATCTGCTAACTGGCTTCTGAAACTGGAAGAATCATTAAGGTGATATATTAGTAGCAGGGTGACAGTAGGGATTTGTGTTTTTGTCCTAGAAAAAATCTGAAAGATATTCCTTTAAACCTTGCAACATGAGGATCTGCATCCATGAGATTGTTATGTGTAAGTCAGCAATATGCTGCTAGAATATTTTATTATGATATATTACAAAAACATTTTTGAAGTTCTAAAATTAAACAAGAACAATGAAGAAAGTTTTGTTTGCTTTAAAAAATCTTTCAATCTACATGTTGTTTTGGTGACACATATATCTAAAATTTGACCCTGGTTCTACTTTAGTGCTTTTCAATTTCTAAAAAAACACTCTTTTTGACCAAGTTTCAGGGATCTCTTTCACTTCTGAAGTGCAAGAAACTACAAAAAAAAAAAAGGAAGCAATGAGAAAAGGAAGGAAGGAGGGCAGGCAGCAAATTAGTGAAAGAGTAATGGAAAGAAAACAAAGAAGAGGAGGGAGGGAGAGAGCGACGGAGGGAGAAAAGGAAGGAAGAAAGGAAGAGAGGAATAGAAGGGCAGGAGGAAGGAAGAAGAAGGAAGGAAGGAAGGGGAGAGGGGTGGAATGAGGGAGGAAGAAAGGGAGGCAAGGGAGAAAAGAAAAAGGGAGGCAAGGGAGGAGAGAAGGAAAGAGGGAGAGGAAGAAAGGAGGGAAGGAAGAAAAGAAGATGACTGAAAGGCATCTTTATAAAATTGTGCACAATAAGCTATGGATTTAGAGCTCTTCTAATATACTTCCTTCTTCTCCCTACCCCTCCCCCCATTTTATAAATAAGGAAACTAAGGCAGAAAGGTAAAATAACTTCCCCAAAGTCAAACAGTTGTTCAGTAGCAGAACTGGGATTTTAACCCAGGATCTCTGCTTCCAGGCCCAGCGATCCTTCTGGGATTGCACTGATTTACAGAGCCAGGCTAAGGAGTCTGGCCTACTCTCAGCTCAAACTTGTTTAGAGTACACTAAAAAGGCCAAGTCCATTCAAGTGTCACCCTCAGAGGTTGAAGTTTACTCTGGGGTGAATCTGGGGGGCCTTAACATAAGTCAGAAAAATCAGATTCATCTTAAAACACTCTGAGAGACCCAAAATTCTTAGGTAGTACAAAAGGATAGAATGTTGGTATTTCTAAAAATGGGTCCTGTTGTATGATCTGGTCCATGTGGTCTGTTCAGCTACAGGATAACATTCCACAGTTGATCTACTTTAACAATCAAGGGACCTCCTAGCCTTGCAATCTGGATATTGTGTACATCTGCTTTTTGTAGGTGATAACTGGTTTACTAATACTTCCACTAAAGTGAGACAGATAAATCCAAAGCAATCATATAAGAGAAAATGGACAGTGCTTCTCCTTAATTTTGCTTTTGTGGCTATTTCTCAGTTCTTCTAATAGGTAGAAGCTTATTGTTATCTTATTCTTATGAACAGTACTAGAAGGAAAAATGCTCACAAGGTAGAAAGAGTGACGGCTAAATATAAAAGGAATCAAATACTGCTTTTAACGTCAAATAGAATCTTTATAGTTAAAATTATTTTTGAAAACTATTTGCTAAAAGGACACAAATGAAAATGCAAGCTTTGCAGAAAGTTTCTCACATTCATTTGTAAATATACTAGTATAGACATTCAACACTCATTTATTAAAATTTACCATATGCCAGGCATTGTGCTGAGCTTTGGGGATACAAACAAAAGTAAAAAAGCCCAGTCCCTACCCTCAAAAAGTATCTGTTCTTTTTTTTTTTTTTAGTGAGGCAATTGGGGTTAAGTGACTTGCCCAGGGTCACACAGCTAGTAAGTGTTAAGTGTCTGAGGCCGGATCTGAACTCAGGTACTCCTGACTCCAGGGCCGGTGCTGGTGCTCTATGCACTGCACCACCTAGCTGCCTCAAAAAGTATCTGTTCTAATGAAGAAATCTATAACATGTAAATAACTTCTTGGACAATGGCATCCCAGAGATATGTCAGAAAGAACAATGGACCTCAAATCAGAGGTCTTGGGTTCAAATACTTCCTCTACTACTTAATACGAAGCTACAGAGAGAAAGCAATCTGAGAGGTGAGGCATGTATAGCTTGCTTAGAAAATCAAGAAAGGCTCTTTCAAAAAGTAGGCTATGAGTTAAGTCTCAAAGGTAGCCAGTGTAACTAAGAGGCAGAGTTTGAGTCAACTTTCAATTCATTTGTGAATTTCCAAAGCGCCAGTTTTCATTATCCAAGGTGAAATTTTAATGAGTCCATTTCTTCTCTTCTTAACAACTCTAATGAGACATGAATGATTGGGAAATAGCTATGGATCTATTTTATTATCAGAGATAACTGGTTAAACTGAATTATGATTCATCATACTTAATATATTTTGTTCTCAAAAGCAAATTAATCAATTATAAAGGAGAACTGTGTTTTGTGTACAGTTAGGCTAGATAACTATGAGCTTCCATTTAACTCTAGAAATTTATGATTTATTACCACTTTGCAAAATACAATGAGCTCCAGTATAACTCTTTGCACTGGTAAGAACAACCCATTGTGTTCATTCTTCTTTAACAATTATAAATTCTAGCCACTGTCAACTAACATGATTCAGCTGCTTCTTTTTTTAACCTTTAAGCCTATTAAAATGAAAACTATGGGACAGAGAACTGGCCTCAAACTTAGGAAAATCTGGTTTTGTGTCCCACCTGTGACATATTATTTAGGACAAATCACAGTATAGATAGTAGAGAATTTAGAGGTCAAACGCAACCTCTTCATTTTATAGCAGAGAAAACGAGGCCCAGAGAGGCTATGACTTGGCCAAGGTCACACAGATAAGAAGTGGCAGAACCAGAATTTGAACCCAATTTCCTCTGACTCTAAAGTCAACACACTCCCTTCTCATGGTGACCCCCAGGCAATCTCTAAGACCAAAGGCTGCAGAGCATGTGCTGATCTACATTACTAGGGAGAATTGCCTCACAGGGAGAGAGTTCTCTATTCCAGTGAAACCACAGCTCTAAAAGAAAATGGAAAACTGAAAATCTTACTTATTTTCTATGAACTTGCTTTGTGAATTTAGGCTTAATAGTTCAGCGACATGAGGCAAATCTATACCCACAAATACAAAGGCATGACAAAGACTTATAGGCTACAAGAGGAAGTGAGGTGTTGTTGTTTGTTCTTCAGTCTCAAAGAGGACCATGACATCAGGGTGATGTCATGACTTGCAGTGAGTTAGATTTAAGTGAGGGAGGGCTGCACGGTCACCAACCTCACTCTTTCCTCCAGAGCCATCTGAGTCCAGTGGCAAGATATATATCAGGGTGACTGGAGATGGTCCCAGATGTTTAAGGAAATTGGGGTTAAGTGACTTGCCCAGGGTCACACAGCTAGCAAGTGTCTGAGGTGAGATTTGAACTCAGAACTTCCCAACATCAGGGAAAGTGTGCTATCCACTGTGCTACCTAGCAGTGAGGTATAACAGAAGGGGAAAAATCACTGAATTTTCAAGGCAGAAAAACTGGATTCACATCTGACCTCTACCAATGATATGCAATGTCCTTGAACAAGTTATTTAATCTCTGAGTCTGTTTCTTCAACTGAAAAATGAAGATTGCAATGGCCAAGCCCTACTGGGTTATCAGGAGGATCAAATAGCAAAGCAAGGGCAAGTTGATTATTGTCAATGTCTAATTCCTATCTGACCTTACTGCCCACAAAGTCTGAGGCGGGAGAGCTATTATTCTTTGGGAGAAGTCCCAGGATATCAGACTCATGCCAGATTTGTAACTAGATGCAGTGGTTGTCTAAGGAGGTACAGGCTTCATTGAAGAAGAAGCCACACATGAAGAATTCACTCTCTGGTATCTACCGCAGGATGGAACAAGCAGCTGCCTGTGGAAGCTGCTTGTCAATTCCAAGAATAAACTGAGAGAGATGAGAAACAGAGATGACTTCCCACTAGAAATGGAAATAGCTTTTAGTTGGAGAAAATAAAATAAATTTTTAAAAACTATGTGGGAAAGGGCAATAAAGCTGTGCATACCCTTTGACCCAGCAATTCCACTTTTAGGTCTTTTGCCCAAAGAAATCATGGAAGGGGGAAAGGGACCCACATGTACAAAAATATTTATAGCTGCTCTTTACATGGTAGCAAGGAATTGGAAGTTGAGGGGGTGCCCATCAATTGGGGAATGACTGGACAAGTTGTGGTATATGAATACAATGGAATACTATTGTGCTGTAAGAAATGATGAGCAGGAAGAGTTCAGAGAAACCTGGAGGGTCTTACATGAGCTGATGATGAGTGAAATGAGCAGAACCAGAAGAACATTGTACACAGTATCATCAACATTGAGTGTTGATCTACTGTGATGGACTATATATTCTTCTCACCAATGCAATGGTACAGAAGAGTTCCAGGGAACTCATGATAGAAGAGGATCTCCAAATCCAAGAAAAAAAAAAGAAAGAAAGAACTGTGGAGTATAGATGCTGATTTAACCATATTATTTCTTTTGTTTTGGGTGCTGTTGTTATTTTTTTCTATTTTGAGGTTTTGCATCACTGCTCTGATTTTTTCTCTTGTAACAGGATTAATGCAGAAATAGGATTAATGTTATTATGTGTATATATCTATATCTATATGTATAGAGATATATAGATATAACCTATATCAGATTACCTGCTGTCTAGGGGAGGGGGGAGGGAGGGGAGGGAGGGAGAAAAATCTGAAATTGTAAAGCTTGTATAAACAAAAGTTGAGAACTATCTTTACATGTAACGGAAAAAATAAAATACCTTATACATTAAAAAAAAAACCATGTGGGAGATACTACAAATGTTTGCCTGAATATAGGAATTCTGATAAAAACTCTGATGAACCTGGCGTCAGCAAGGTAACTATATCCCAGAAGTGCACACACATCACCATGTTGACTAACAAGACTACACTGAGAAGTTGTTAAATTGGTTCAGTCATGTTCAACTCTTCATGATCTCATTTTGGGGATTTTCTTGGCAAAGATACTTGAGTGGTTTGCCATTTTATTTCTCCAGCTCATTTTATATATGAGGAACTAAGGCCAACAGGGTTAAGTGACTAGCCAAGGTCACACAAGGTGATTTGGGGGAAAACAACCTTCCTTCCTTTTTTCTTTCTTTCCCTCTATCCCTTCCTCCTTCCTTCCCTCCCTCCTTTCCTCCTTCTCTCCCTCTTTTCCTCCTTTCCTCCCTCCTTCTTTCCTTCCCCATCTCCTTCCTTTCTTCCCTCCTTCCTTTCTCCTATGGGTGCTATGGGAAAGTCATTCTAGGGGACATTTATTCAGGGAGTAAGAAAGCTTTCTCTCCTTTGCATAGGAGATTGCAATTCAATTTTCTTAGGGGGAGAGGGAAAACAGAAAGATTCTGCCCCCTGATTATTTTCCTGTGTGAGATACCTTGCTAGTCAGTCTTAATTAAATACTTTGCTACTTGAGAAGATGCACTTGAATGAAGGGCTAAGTTGCATTTATGTAATTAGCATTATCTCACTAATGGCACCTCATTCTCAGGGGGATTCAAACTGCATAACAATGTATGGAAAACCTCTATTAATATGATCTACAACTTTGGTTCACTCATTGTAAAAGTTTTCATTTTGATAAGATTTGCATGCTATATCATTATTTACAAGTCTTAAAGTACATTTTAAACATATTAGTTATAAAACTTCAGAAAATACCCCTCTTGCTTTGAAGTCTAAGGTATTTTAAATCAAATAATCTAAAAATATTGAAAGGGTTTTGTGTCTTTTCATAAATGTTATAGTTACAGCAAATTTCAACTGAACAAATACCAAAATATTAACCTTGCTAAAGAAATTCTTGCTTGTTGACCTCCACTCAGAGTGATTCCACCCTCTCCAAGAATTGTGTTGTCTTTTTCCGCAAATTTTGATATCTCCTATTAAAAGAATAAAACATGTCAATTACCAACTTCTTATAAGAATGAAAACATATACTTCGGTGAGGTGGAAAGTTTCTGTCATAATTCTTTCCTGAGAAATTATGACTTTTAAATAAAGCAATTATTCCAAAGGGGGAAAATCTCAATAAAATATATGAAAATATACTTAATATGAAATTAATATGATATGAAAAAGCTATATTTGAATAAGAAAGCAAGTTCACAATTAAATGGATTCCAATAGAATAATGTAGCAATACAATAGAATGACAAATTAACACTTTTTACTTGATAGGGAATTCATATTTCACCATAACTAAAAGTAATCATACTGACGAGCTCAGACACAAAAACTTGGATTATAAAAATAATTAGTAACAAGTTTTAAATGAGGTCCATAATATTGATACTCTACTTGTTCAGGAGTAATACATTAGTTACTGCTATGATATTAGTAAGTACAGGAAGAAATACAAAATTTGTAAAATAGTATAATAAATTCATTTTAAATATTCACTCAACAAACATGTATTATATACCTACTATGCTTAGTAATCTATACTAGACACTGAGTATCACAATGAAAAAGAAGACAGTTTTATATATATATGTATATTAGAATAGGATAAATCTATTTGCAAAATTTCTTGAACAGTTCAGTTGGGCCATTTATACTATAAAAAGGAAGGAACAGTTCTTTCTTTTAGGAGACCTATTCATTATGTGATTATTATATATGTTATTTGTGTATATACACACTATATATGTATGTATGTATATAGATATAAGGTGGTGGGGAGAATAGCATAGGATAATGCTGAAGATGGATTTGTTTCCACCAGATTGTAGAGGACTTTGAATGGTAGGCAAAGGAATTTCAACTTTACTTAATAGGCAACAGGGAATCATTGAATGATTTTGAGAAGAGGAGCAATATGACTAGATCATACATAAGGGAGTTTTATCTGGCAGTAGTGTTAAAGGTGATCTGTAAGGTAAGGAAAAAGATTAAAGGTGGGAAGGTCTTTTAGGATGGATTGTAATGAGGGCCTATACTAGTGTGATTACAGTGAAAATGGGGAAGTGGGGAAAACTAAGGAGAGATAATGCTCAGGTAGAAGAAGAGATTTGCTAAGTGGATATAAGAGATAAGATGGGGAAGCTAACAACACGTTTTAATATGTGAAAGATTTGATTGAATGTTTAGTCACACTGATAGAAATAGTGAGGTCAGGTAAAAGAGCAAATATCTGCAGAAAGAAGAAGCTTTTTATTAGGCATATTGAGCTTAGGGCATCATTATGGATATAAAATGGACATGAGATACTGATTAAAGCAAATGAATAATTAAGTCAATCTAAGATGGGATCCTGGCACTCAGGAGAGGTCAGAGCTAGATGTAAAAACTTGAGTCACCTTCATAGAGAACATAGTTGAAGCCATGGAACTTAATTAAATTGACCAAGTAGTCAGCATAGGGAGACAAGAGAAGAGAAGTGAAGATGCAAAAGAATACTTTGAAAAAAAGGTCAATGTACTAGTGAAAGAAATAGAAAGACCAGTTAGAGGAGCAAGGAAGAGATAAGGAGAATGTGGTATCTCTGAAGCCCCCAAAGTAGAGAAGATCCAGAAAGAGAGGGTAGAAATGAATATATAGTGCCACAAACTTCAGAGAAACTAAAGAGGATGAGTCCTGGAAAAAAAAAAAAAAGAACAATCCTATTTGCTAGTGTGGAAGTGATAGATGACCTTTGAAAGAATTATTGGTTTTTATTTTTGGAGGGAGGACAAAAAAATACTGGGTGTTGGGGAGAGAGAAGCCATTAGGTATGAGTTCACTCTCACCACTTCCAGGCTCCCCCTTTACCACCATCATTTAGTAACCTGTCTTCGTCGTCGTTGTCTTCCTCTTCTTCCTCTTCTTCCTCTTCTTCCTCTTCTTCTTCTTCTTCTTCTTCTTCTTCTTCTTCTTCTTCTTCTGCAGGGCAATGAGGGTTAAGTGACTTGCCCAGAGTCACAGAGCTAGTAAGTGTGTCAAGTGTCTGAGGCCGAATTTGAACTCAGTTCCTCCTGAATCCAGGACCAGTGCTTTATCCACTGCACCACCTAGCTGCCCTTACCTGTCTTCTTTTGAGATTTATTCAATTCATATTTATCAACCATTCATTCTGGTTGGCTGTTTTCAATCAACCCCCAGTACACTGCCCTTTCTTCCTCAATGAGTCCAAATGAACTGTACAGAGAATTAAACTACAAGAGTTCAGATAAGAGAGAATGTCTTAGGTTAGGGAGATGGGGAAATTTTATGTAGGACATAAAAAATAATTTGGTTAGATGGAAAATAAAGTGTTGGGTAATTACTCCTCTCCATAGCATGTATTCAATTCCCTTCTTCTTTTTCACCTAGAGCACTACCTTTTTTCTCTTTCCCATATACATTACGGTACATATAATAATAGATATTATAATGATGTACTTAGCCCCAGTCCTGGTGCCAGCAAGAGAACAAAAATTATTTTAGGGACTTAGCAGATATAGCATGAAAGAGCGACCAGACATAAAGAGAGAAAGTTGAGGAAAATGTCAAGTCTTTAGACATATAAGATGGAAACTTCATGAAGTACTTTGTTCACAGAAATGTTATGAGAAAAGGTGCAACTATGATTATTTCCATTTTGTAGATAAGAAAACTGAGGTTCAGAATTGTTTAAATGACTTGCCTATGGTCACTTGACTAGTAAATGATGAACCTATGACTTAAATCTACATCTTCTTATTTCAAATCCAGTACTTTTGTCACAACTCCAAACTTGAAGGAAGAAGGACATGAAAGAGGAACAAAAGAGATGGGAGAAAGTAAATGGGAAAGAAAAATTAAGCAGAAAGATAGCGTGTAAGAGAAAATATAAGGAAAGATTTAGGAAAATTGGAACAGAGAAAAAAGATGGGAAAGGCAAAATGTCAGAGGTATTAAATGGACTATTCCATTCTTGGTAAGTTGAAATGTTGAAAGATCAGAAAAGAAACTATTTTGCACTCATTCTTCCTTATTTAAAATAAGACACACAAAAACCAACAACAGAATTTCCCTTCTTTTTCCTGACTGTCTATCATAGGAGTGGAATGAGGATTAATGGAGAGAAGATAGAAGAACAAATCAAAAAGCTTCCCTAGAGTGAAATCATTTTTATCCTCTCAAAAACAATGGAATAAAATTAAAATCCTCCAAAGAAAATCTGAAATAGCATTCCCTCTGACTCATCATATTTCAAATCTGACTTTTCAGTTTGATGTAAAGGAGAGAATCCTAGTCCCAAGAGCAGCTAGGTGGAAGAGTGCACAGAGCAGTCAGTATGCCTAGAATCAGGAAAACCTGAGTTCAAATCCAGCCTCAGATACTTACTAGCTCAGTAAGTGGAAGAAAAAAAGTTGCTTCAGCTTTATTTACATCAGTTTCCCCAACTGTAGAATGGAAATAATAATAGCACCTCCCAGGATTATTGGGAGGATCAAATGAAGTAATATTTCTAAAGCACTTAGCACAATGCTTGGCATATAGCAGATGCTTAATAAATGCTTGTTTCCTTTTTTTCTTCCTTCCATCCTCCCAAAAAAGTGGAAGTAGAGTAGGAAAAAAAAACCTTGCATTTTATACTCTTATTCTTAGCCATTCTCACTAACCAAATTCCACTTTTTTGTAATTACTTTTTTTGGTCACAGCAATATGTTTGTATTTTTTACTAACAAAACTTCCTGATGTGATTGCTGAACCACTCACTGCCCCCCCAAAAAAGATACAGAAGAATGGTGCTCTTTTCCATTGTAAATGGGCTTTCCCCATTCATTCATTCATTTATTCATTCATTGATTTATTCACTCAACATCCTCCTATTATTCAGATGGTCTGACCCCTTTTCAGTCATGCCCTACATTCTGGAAATGTTTCAGGCCTGCCTTCTGAAATGCTAGATGAACATCAGTTTCCCACATGATTCACGTTTTCCCTTGGCCCAAATTTTAGGGGCTGAGCTTTCAGAATGCAGGCTCTTCTCTATTAACTTTTCACCAGAGTTGGCTTTGGTACTCTTTTAGTTAGGGTGTGCTCCTGGAATGTGGTTAATCCTCAAAGTGGAAAATGCATTACATACCCAGAATCTCTGCTCCAAAGTATGTGTTCAAGCCAAGATTGGATTTTTGTTTATGGTGCCCTTCTCCAGGCATCGAGGATATCATACAATCAAGGGACATAGTAGGTACTCAGTAAATATCTGGAATATTGAATTGTGGTAACAGAGTTTGATGGGACCATAAAAGTCATCTTGAATGATCCCTTCATTTTACAACTGAAGAAACTAAGAACCAGAGAGGGAAAGTGATTTTTCCCAAGTGCACACAGTGGGATCTGAACCTAGGTTCCCTGGAACCAAATGGTTCACTCTTGTCTTTCCTGTATCATGTTAATAGCAAACTAAAATTTACATTGAACTCTGCCAAAGTTATTGGGAAATCTGAGGTCAGACACTTTGTGACTCAATTCTTCCACCTATCACCTTGCTTAGCATAATTCTTGCCTCATATTGGTTGTTTATTTTCAAAGATTAGCAACTTGACATCATAAAGCATTTTTAGATGCTCTTAACAAAAACAAAATGTATTCCTATCCATTTTTACTTTAATTATTTTTTTTAATTAGCTCAAACAGAACAGATTAGATAGCTTCTAAAATGGAATAAATGAAGGTTATTCAAGGGTAATGGTAAGAGGTTTGAACTGATGGCCAAAAAAGAGTAGCTTACATAATAGGCATTGCCTCTAGAAGTGTCCAGTTAATTCTCTCTCTCTACTTTGGCCAAAACCTGATAGGAAAGTATGAACCATCTCTCCATGTCCAGAGAATGAGAGAGAAAAGGGAACTGAATGTCATTTGGTACATATGACAGATGGCAGGAAAACTAGAAAGCTGATTTTTAAAGAAAATTCAATATTACCTATAAATTTCCTGATGTGCCTTTTCCGAGATATTGCAATATACTTTTTTTTAGATTTAAAATTCCTCTAAAAATAATTGTATATGCTCCTTTCTTCCCTATAAAACTGGGAGCTCCATGTTTATTTGTGCTTAAGGCCCTAATAAACTTACATTACCATTCTGGTCAACATCATATACATTTGATAGAATTTCAAATATTATAATATTTAACTGTTTTTTAATATTTTCCATTCATCTTAATTGCAATCCTCTAATTACAAAAAAACATGTCTTCCGGTCCTTATATCCTGGTTTCTGGGAATATGTATCCTCCCTTTAGAAGTAGAAATACACTGTGTACTACTGGGTTTGATTTTTTTTTTTTTGGCAGTGAGTATGAATACCAAGATTGCTGTCATTTTCCCACACTTTATGATAATTGGCTAAAGCAGTACTTAATGCATGAGGAAACATCCAGTTAGACAGATGAATGGTCTAGTAAGCAAAATGTGGTAACCCTCTTTGTAAATGAACATTAGACTAATATAGAAGTAAAGAATTTATATTGAAGAATTCTCCCTCCCCAGTCTTGCTAGGCAAAAATGTATTTGATCAAGTGGTTATTTCCAGCTTATTTTTCTTTTGGTCATCCTTTCTAACAAGATATTCAGGATTCTAGTAGTGAATTCTATTCAACCTTCCTTGACCTTTTTGGAAACAACTGAATTTAATTCTCTACCTTGTGTGTATTCATATTTACTTTTAAAAAAATTAAGTGCTTTAAAAAATGAATTAAAAAATTATATTTGCTTCTCTGTTTTTGTATTTAGGACTTGAAGCAATCATCAATGGATTGCAGTGTTTCTGTCCTGGAGTTAGTCTGTATAGTAGGAGACTATTTTCAAAACATACAGCTGAAAGTAGAGTTAATATGAAAATTTTGTAGATTTATGTTTGAAGAAATGCCCAAGTACACCTAAAGAACATCAAACATTTCCCAAAACTCATAATTGAGCGATCTGTTTCAGTAGCTCTCAGTACAGAGAGGCAGCCCTGTCTCTTGAGTTCCAGGTCTTGGGTTCTAATGTGGCCTTTGGTGTTTACTACTTATATGACTTCAAGCAATTCAATGGACTTCTTTAGGTCTCAGTTTCTTCATTTGTAAACTGAGGAATTTTGGATTAGATGATCTTGATGCTTCTTCTGGATATATAACTCTACAAAATGTATTAACAAGTACCTATCATTTCTAAGACCACCACCACTGGTTACTCTGTTGTACTGTGGTAGCCAAAGTGGGAATGTGATGTATGACTCCACAGAAGAATGTAAGCTACCTTGAGTAAATGTAAACAGCAAAAAGAGCTCTAACATCTCATGGGAACACTTGCATGTGAGCCTCTGCCATCGATGAACCTATGTCTTCTTTGTTCTGTTTCTATACATCTGACCTATCTTGGGGTTGATACAGGGATCTATTATATCATTTTGTCCTCCTGCCACCAAGGACTAGGTCTCATGAGTAAAATTCCCCCAGTTGACCCTAATAAATCTATACATATACAACCAAGCTGGCACAGGCCCCTTTTTCTTCAGTATCTCAGTATTGTCTTAGAGGGTCTGCATCCCTACAATTGGCATATCAGGGCAGAACAGCTCAGCCCCCTTACATCTGTACACCAAAATGTTACAGGATGGGTCTAGATATGGGCACATATGTTGTTCTCTTCTTTAAGACCTGCTTATGAGTACCTAAAAACTTCAACCATAGAAATAGAGGCTACCTTTACACAATGTGGCTGTTTCCACAAGAAAAAGCCAATTAACCCTGGTCTACTGTTTCACTAAACATTTTCAAGACCCATCCTTCCCATGTCATTAATTCTAGACAAAGAAGAAATGATTCTTTTTATTAGTTGCCCTTAAGTATTTGTGCTTCAAGCATAAATGTAGGTTTCCAGATGGAATCAGGTTCATTTTTCTTGAGGAAAATGAAGATGTTACTAATCTTCCCCCTAAATGGCATTTTCAACACAACAGGTTTGGCTAAATCCTATTAAGAAGAAGATATGATTTTATCAGCATCATACACTCCCAGTGGAGTTCCATTGATGAAAGGACCACTCCTTTATGTCTTCATATATAAGTTCTAGGGTGTTATCCAAAGAAATTTGCCCAAAGCCAATGGCTTTGAATTCCAGTCACCCTGACTCCAAGTCTAGTAATTGTTCAGACTTAGTTTAGGACTTTTGGATATATTACAGGTTTAACAAAGAGTCCAGTAAGCCTGGCTCTATGTTGTGAAATGAAAAACTTACAATATTCAAACACTCATTGACTTAATTTACTAATAAGTTTAATAATCATAACTCCCACTTAAATGAGCAATTGGCTTTGGGAAAAGTAACAAAAAGGAAACTCAATTCTTGAATTTGTTTGATAGCCTGCTCAGTTTCACATATTAAGTAGTTTTGCCTTTGGAATTTAACCAGGTAATCAGCATCCTCATATCCTCTGAGAATTGGTGAACCCCACAGCTTGGACTTGGCCTCTAGGTTTAAAAGTGAGGAGAGTTTGGGCCTAGAAGATACAACATATGGCTCTCAAAAGCCACCAGTCTACAACTGTGTGAGACAGTGACTTCTAGGTTTATTGGAATAAACAAGGAATCTAGGAGTAATCTGCTATTTGCCTTTTTATCACTGACCTCTCCAAATCAACTCTGGTTCTGTAATGTAAGAGTATTTCTAATCAGACCTCATTTTTCAAATACCATTCATTTCTCATGGAATTCTAAATTTTATTGCTGTTATTCTGTATAATGTTTAGAGAAAAATGACTTGTTTTTTTTTCCCTCTAGGTTTAGTCTCTTTGACTTAAAAAAAGAACTTTAACTACATATTAATGAGGCCTTCTTCAAAGAATAGTGACACTTTAGATTCTGCATTTCTAAAAATACACCATTGAGAGATCAAGAATATAATTTTACACATATGAAAGATTTCTGAGTTAGGTTCTTATATTTTATGCAGAAAAGTGCTTAACTGGCAGACTTATACTATCTAAATGAGTTAATCAGTTAACCTGATAATCAAAAAGCTGAAGATTAAAAAATATCTCATTCTCCAATCAAGCCAGTTAACCAAGATATTACTATACAGAGAGTTCCTGATTCATGTCCAGCTACTCTAAATTCTTTGCAATATTAAGTGCCACCTTGGAATGAATGGTAGACTCTGACATTCCCATTTCCTCCTCAAGCAGGGCTTGTAATTTTTCTCCCTTTTTCCATAGTTAGCCAGCTTCCTGAGGCTTACCCGCCACAGTCCTTATCTCTCAGTTATTCTCAGGGCCAATCCAGGGGAGAAGGAGTAGTGACAAGAGGAAAGGAATGATGAGGACTGTATACATTTCACCACTTCCCATTAATTATATTCATATCTACACTAGATCGATTGGCTTTTGCCCAAGCACTATTTTCCTCTCACAGGATAAGGGCCTAGAAATGACACAGGATCACAGGATTTTAGAGGTCATCTGGTTCAATTAGATGAGGAAACTGAAGGTCATAGAGGTTGGCTTGTCAAGGTCACAGAAATGGCAAATTGCAATGTGATTCTCTTGATTTCAGAGCCAGTCCTCCTTCCATGATACTACTGCAATCAGCTATTTATTTTTTCCAGAGCTGGGAAATGACACCTCCTAAACCATGGGAATCAGCACAGGAACCAGCATCCATAACCTGTGCAAATAGCCACATAGGGATTCCTTATCCCCAGAAGCTTCTGTACCCTTCTCCCAACACACTCAACACAAAGAATTAGCTTTAAAAGATGGAAACAAATGCCCATCTTCTTACTCTCACCAAATAAGGAATTTGATGGTTATTATTTGATGTCCTTCTTCCCTCACTTACACTTCCCAAACTGGACAGAAGTAGAACAATTCCTAGGGATTTGCAGAATCCCCCTGTCTTCCAAGAAGATAAAGTGAGGGCAAAGTCATAGATCCTACTGTATGTCGTTGTTTTTTATTGCACTGCTCTCTATTGAAAGCAGGTTGCAAGTCTAAGTGTATTTTTCTTTTCTTTTCTTTTTTTTCTTTTGTGGGGCAATGAAGGTTAAGTGACTTGCCCAGGATCACACAACTAGTAAGTGTCAATTATCTGAGGTCGCATTTGAACTCAGGTCCTCCTGAATCCAGGGCCTGTGCCTTTACTACCATGCCACCTAGCTACCTAGCTTCCCCCCAAGTGTATTTTTTTCCTTTCTTTCTTTTTTTTTTAGTGAGGCAATTGGGGTTAAGTGACTTGCCCAGGGTCACACAGCTAATAAGTGTTAAGAGTCTGAGGCCAGGTTTGAACTCAGGTACTCCTGACTCCAAGGCTGGTGCTCTATCCACTGCACCACCTAGCTGCCCCTTTAAGTGTATTTTTAACAGAAACATTCTTATATGTGATGATTAGATTCTATGGTATCAAACTAAGTTTCAGGTATATGATAGCTAAGGAAACTTTGGGTGGGTGGCCTGAGGAAAAAAAGTCTTCCCATTAGACAATGAAATCCTTGAGAGCAGGAACTGTCTTTTACTTTAAGGACAGTACCTGGCACATAGTAGGTGCTTAACAAACATTTATTGATTGTTTATGAGAAAATATATTACATTCCAAACAATGGATACAAAATCTTCTATAAAACAACATATTCTTGAATTGGGACTTAAACTGTGGATGTGTTTAAAATCTTGA
This sequence comes from Dromiciops gliroides, assembly GCF_019393635.1. NCBI lineage: Eukaryota > Metazoa > Chordata > Mammalia > Microbiotheria > Microbiotheriidae > Dromiciops > Dromiciops gliroides. The sequence goes on from NC_057865.1 coordinate 131,278,324, forward strand.
TAATAATAATAATAATAATAATAGCTAGGATTTAGATAGCATTTTAAGGTTTGCAAAGCACTTTTCATGCATTATTTCATTTGAGCCTCATAATAACCTTGGAAGGTAGGTGCTATTATTATCATCTCTGTTTTACAGATAAGGAAACTGATGTCATTGGTTCTCTTCAAGAACAGAGATCAAACAATAATAATCTCTATTTTACAGATGAACACACTGAGCTTCAAAGAGGTTACTGAATCCCAGATTCTCAGAGTTTCTATGGATCTCAGGGTCAACTTGTCCATTCAGAGGCTACCCATTTTGCTTTGGAATGCATCTAATTGGGAGTTTTTCCTTATGCTAAGCCTAAACTTTCTTGCAAATAAAGTTAAATGACTTGCCAAAGTAAGCAAAGTGTCAGTATTTGAACCCATATGTGTCCTGAATCCAAATCCAACAATCTTCCCACTGACTCCACCACAGTCTCTATCAAAATGCATATGGTTTGGCTACATGCCTTACAAAGGTAAGTTTTTAAAATAAGGATTGCAATCTAAAACAGATACTAAATATGTGGATTCACTAATAAATTGAGGGTCAGCATGGTATAGTGACTGGACCCGAGTCAAGAAGACTTGAGCTTCCTACTTTTGAGGGCTGTGGGACCCTGGTCAAATCACTTAACCTCTCAGTGCTCAGACAACTCCCCCAAACCATAAATTTCAGAGTAGTTGCCCATCAGCGGTAATATCGGAGTTCATCACTAGAAGTTCCTTACATCAAGGAAATCTTTCTTTAAAGTACTATGTAGTTGACTATTTAAAAAAGGTTGAGCAGGATGCTATCAGAAAGACCTGGAAGGACATTCATGAGTGGATGCAAAGTGAAATCTACTGTATACAGAATAACAGTAATATTGTAAGATGATCTGAAGTTTTGTTTTTCTCTACTTTGTTTCACAACCTGGCTAATGTGGAAATGTTTTGCATGACTGCTCGTGTATTGCTTATACTGAATTGCTTGAGTTCTTGTGGCAGGAGGTGGAGAGAGGGAGGAAGAGAATTTGGAAGACAAAGTTGAAAAAAAATGATGTCAAAATTTATATTTTACATGTAATTTGGAAAATAAAACTCTAAATCTTCAAAAAGTACTATAAAAAATGATGAGCAGGATGCTATCAGAAAAACTTGGAAAGACTTACATGGGCTGATGCAAAGTGAAATGTACTATATACAAAATAACAGCAATATTGTAAGATGATCTGCTGTGAATGACTTAGTTACTTTTAGCAATACAATGATCCAAGACAACTGTATAGGGCTTAAGAAAAATGCAATCCATCTACAGAGAAAGAATTGACGGTATCTGAATATAGACTGAAGCATAATTTTTTTGTTAGTTCCTTTATCTGAAGTTTTAATTTTGTCTGTTTTCTTTCACAACCTGGCTAATATGGAAATGTTTTGCATGACTACACATGTATAACTTATATTGAATTGCTTGAGTTCTTAAGGGGGCATGGGGAGGGAGGGAGGAAGAGAATTTGGAACAAAAACTTTTAAAAAACTGATGTAAAAAATTGTTTTTACATGTAAATTGGGAAAATAAAATTCTAAATAAATAGAAATTCCTTACATCAATAAAATCATAGACTGCCCTCCTCCCCAAAATACTTAAAAGTTAAAAGATCCTGGTATCTCAAAAGATGCTATTGAATCAATTTATGAAAAAAGACTTAAGTATACTTTTATTATTTTGCCATTGTAAATACTGAGATTATAAATGAACACTTTCTTGTGTAGTGAAATGAAACTAAATAATAAGGCCAGAAGGGAACTATAAATAAGTTTTTTTTTTTAATTCAGACATTTATAATAGAAATAGCCTATTGCTAATGTGATTGCCTGTTTCACCTACTTGGTTTATTATTCATTCTTAGATTATTTTATTAATGTTTATCTTTTCTCTTTATTCTACTTTACATAAAACAAGGTTTCATATTCACTATTAAACATTTATCTTTGTTGATTACTAAGAAATCTCAAATCAGTTAGTATATTTATCCTAATGGTATTGTTGGCTTTCAGACCTTAAGAAAGATTTTCATTTCCTTAAAGCTAGTAACTTAGATGCCTTTAATACAGCCTTGGCTAAATAATGTAAGATAGCAACAGGATAATATTCATTCTTTAGAAAAGCACTATAAGAACATTGAGTCAAATTTAGTTTTGATATACTCACACTATAACTTTCCTTCGAGCAAATAGGAGTTGTCTCTAATAATTTACTGGGAAAATTGACCTTAAGAATTGATATATTAAGAAGTTCAACTTGAGTCTAAATATAAAAAGTGAACTATGTGGGACAGAGGTGGGAAGAACTGTTATCAGGTTTTAATTGAAATTGCTTTCCCGTATAATACCGGATGTTAAGGTTAGAATTGGTAATGGGCCACTTTCTTTTTTTTTTTTTTTTTTTTGGTAAGGCAATTGGGGTTAAGTGACTTGTCCAGGGTCACACAGCTAGTAAGTGTCAAGTGTCTGAGGCTGGATTTGAACTCAGGTCCTCCAGAATCCAGGGCCAGTGCTCTTTCCACTACGCCACCTAGCTGCCCCAATGGGCCACTTTCTTAAAAAAAAAATTAACTGCCTTCCTCAAAGGATTCTGGGTAAGAGAATTAATTTCAGGCTGCAAAGTACTTGGAAATCCTTAAAGAAAAGGTGCTAGAGAAGGTCAAGGTAATATTGAAGTTACTGTATGATAAAGATTAACTAATTTTATTACTGAAAGGAATATAGTATATCCAAACTTTGCATAATGGACTATTTGCATAAATATTTACCTTTTCATTTAAAAATGATAAAACATTTGTGATCATTTTAATAGTATTCAAAAAAGCAGTTGTTTTTAAAGAGGAATTCATAAAACTCCCTTTCATTACATTCAACTTACTAGGGAGTAAAGGTATACAGTACTGTTAACCAAAATAAATGAATAAACCACCAAAAAGAAAAAAAAAACACCGAACTCTTAAAGAAAGGGTTGGAGGTTTTGGTTTTTTTCTCCAACTCACTTTGTGCAATTTTGCAATATTTACTAAGTACATGTTAGCTTCCTGTGACTAGAGATAGGAAAAAAGCCATAAATCTCCTTTTATAATTGTCTTATCAGCCTTTGATTAAACTTTGACAAGAGAATTACTCAAAATAAGGAGAGAAAAAAAGCCTAAGATGGCCAAACATGAACTTTAGAAGTGAATACTTGCTTGTAAATGTGATTGAATAAAGCCTATTAATTGAGGTGTTGTAAACCACGAGAGAATTAGTTATATTATTAATATCGACTATTTGCTAAGTTCTGTGCTTTGTACAATGAAAGATAACTTTTTAACTCTGAAAGGCTTATCTACTCATTACCTACTTGCCACCAACACAAAAATCCTCTTACCTATTTTCCACTCTGATCTTTTAAATGTGAATATTTGTGAATGTACAGTTATCTCTACGTTATCTGTTAGTATGCTATGGTTTATGAATAGTATGAGTGTTTTTGACTTATGAAAGATGATATTTGTAATACGAGTGATTGGCATATGTTCAAAATTACCTATGATAAATATTGTATTAGCTGTACTACTCTGGACAAGTCATTGTATTTCTCTGAATCCTGGGCAATTTTAAGTCTTGCAGAATAGCTGGGAATCTTCTTTGGAGAGAGAGTTCCCTCACTAGGAGTTCTTAGTGTTATCAAATCCAAATAGAAATGGAGTGGAAGGAGAGGAGAGCAACAAACTGTACCTAAGGAACCCTGGGAGAATACATGTTGACTTAGAAAACTACATATTAACATTATCTATGGTCTGTTGTTTATTTATTTTGTTTAAATTTTCTCAATTTTACTTTAATCTGCCTTTGGCTGTACTTAGAAGTGTTGCAGGCTGCATATCTGACATCTTTGCCCTATACCAGTGAAATCATAGACAAAAAAGGCCTGGATTTTAATTCTATTGTTTGAAATAACCCTTTTTGCCTTTATTAACCTTAATACATGTTGCAGTCTAAAAAAGTGTTGACTGAAAATTAGTCCTTCCTGAGAAATGCAAAAATTACAAGGACCTACATCTTATAGAAAATGCAAATACATTTGTTAAACACCTACTATGTTACTTTGTAAACTGTAATGCATGATATAAATAGGAGCTATGCCACTTCAATATTTTCATGTGAGTTCACTTAAGTGAGCACCTTGAATAGCACAGAACTCAAAACATCTCTGCTTTCTCATTCTGTGTAGTTCATATCCATGTCTTCCTACCAGTCCTCCATAAAGAACCCAAGATACCTACGGGTCTTCCTCTTGAAGTATCAATAACTACATTCGTTGTTTTGAGAATAACTTTTATCCAAAGATGCTATGACCCTTTAGGATTCTGCTATGTTAAAATATGATTTGGGGGGAAGCTAGGTGGCGCAGTGGATAGAGCACCGGCCCTGGAGTTAGGAGGACCTGAGTTCAAATCTGGCCTCAGGCCCTCAACACTTACTAGCTGTGTGACCCTGGGCAAGTCACTTAACCCCAGTTGCCTCACAAAAAACAAAACAAAACAAAAATATGATTTGTTCTTGTTCCTTTTGAACAATTATTTTTTTGCATTTCAAGTGTATTTCATAGAGGCATTTGATGCTAATAATTTTTCATGTCCCTAATGATATTATCCTAATTCACAAATCTTTGCTATCATAAACTTTTCTCATAAACAGATTTATATTTCGACATAATGATACATTCCCAGAAACAATGAATAGCATGGAGAACAAATGTGACCAAGTATGTTATGATGCCATGGATAATGCCCATGAGGGAATAATATCTTTTATCTTTAATTCCAGTTTCCACTACTCTTATTCAGGCCTATATCATCTCCTGCCTGGACTCTCCTCCCACCAATGTACCACCTGTCAGGTATGATTCAAAGGTATTCTTATCATATATGATTTAAAATAAAGAGTCTCTGAAGTTTTATTACTTGCTATCTTCCCTCTGAGGTCACCTATAATTTACCTACTTTCTTCAAGAAGACTTTCCTAGGCCTCCCTAATCTGAGATTATCACCAGTTTATTCTAGATATATCTTATTTGTACAGCACTGTTTGCATATTGTATCCTCTCTTAAAATGTGAGCTTTTGGAGATCAGGGACTGTTTGCTGCCTTTCTTTGCATCCCCAGCACTTAGTACATAATAAGCACCAACTGATTACACACTAGTGACAGATTAGTCTTCCTACGACACTGCTTCAATCATGTAATGACCACCTTAAAAAAAACCTCCACTTATAGTTCCTGCATCATAACATTCTTTTAATCAGTAGGCTCCATGGAACTAGGGATTGTACTTTATCTAAATCCTGTATCTCATCCAGCACAGTGCTGTGCACATACTGAACACTTAAAAAATATTTATAGATTCTAAGCTATTAATATTAACTTGATCCTTGATCCTTTTACATAGGTAAAAAGTATCAGGAATTCCTGTCCCTGCCACCTCCCACCACTGGCTCCAACCTTTGGGGACAGCTAGGTGGTCCAGTGGATATAGCATTGGTTGGACCTGGAGTCAGGGAGACCTGATTTCAAATGTGATCTTAGACTGTTGCTGTAAGACCCTGGGCAAGTAATTTAACCTCTGATTCAGTTTCCTCATCAGTAAAATGGAGGTAATAATAGCATCTACTTCCAAGGGTTATTATGAGGATAAATGATATCATAAGTAAACTTAATAGCTCTACATAAATGTTTATCATCACCACCATCATCCCATAATATGCTCATCATCTACGGAGAGTTAGAGGGACCTACACATAAGACATGTGAGGAGATAGGAAAAGATTCCACAACTCATATCATTCGTAGATGCAGAGAAAAACTGATGGTAATTTTGGGGAAAATGCTTAAATGTTGAAAAATAGAAACAAGCAGATTCTGGAAAGTCTATACAATTAATCCTGATGTCAATCTTTGCTAAAATTCTGGAATCTATTAATAAACATTTTGGGAGATCCAAGAAAAAAAATGGTTGGGTCCTAAGACTCAATAAAGGTTAAATATGAGCAAATTTCTTAAGATATGAATTGGACAAGGATGTAACGTGTGATTTGATTGACAGAGGGAGCTACTGTATAAAGGAATGGTTACTAATGTGTGTCATCCCCTTTTCTACAAATTATAGAGTCTTGGAGAACCCAGAGCACTGTGAGGTTAATTGACTTGCCTAGTATCACATAGCCAGTATATTTGAAAGGCACACTGAGAGAACAGACTAATTCATTTCTTTATAAGATTTCTAAACTAGAGGATGAATAATCATACATAGCAGCTGACAGTTCTAGAGGGTATACCAAAAAAATCAAAGCAATTGTAATCTTTCATTGCTTAAAATTTATAAATTTATTAATTAATTAAATTCTTTCATTTGACCCCAACAGCTCCCATATAAGGTGGGTGCTACAAGAATTATTAATGATTTGAAGATGAGGAAGTTGAGGGTTGTAGAGACTGAGTGACTTGGCCATAACAACACATCTCCTAAATGTCAGAGAAGGGATATGAGCCCAGATTTTCCTACTCCAAAACCAAGAGTCTAAGCACTATGCATTGCATTTCTCTGTAAGGAAGCTGCATGCATCACATACCTTGATTTCCAAAAGAAAATGGACAGTTTCAAGTCTTTGCAATATGGTATGTTTTTGATTTGACTGACATCACTAGAAAGTGAATTCTTCTCAATCAATCAATCAATCAATCAATCAATCAATCAATCAATCAATCAATGTGTTGAGTGCTTGCTACATGCTCTGTGATTGATCTTCATTCCCTCCAGTTCCAGTAACAATCCAAATTTCTAAATTGACTTAACTTGTTTCTGAAATGTTTGTTTTTGTCTTTATTTGTGGTAGACAATAAATGACCCACCTTAGATGTACAACAAATAAGGCCATTCTACAGGAACCCTGTATACTGCTGAACTACAAATTCACTTTAATTTAGCAACCACAATTGAAAGAAATCAGAGTTTTGACTCAAAGTATTTTGGTGTTCCAGTTTAGCTCTAATTCAGTAGTCTTGCAAAATAAGTAGACATGGTACTGTTCTGAACTGATTAGCCAATATAGGCTTTTTGAAACACTCATTTGCATTTCAGATTAGAAAATTTAAGATTGGGGTATAGTTTCAGGTTCTATGTAAATGCACCCCATTTTAAAAATTGTAGTTTACTTTTCAGTTTGGTTCAAATTTCTATTTTAAATGTCATTCATTTTCTGTTAGCTAAGATGTAGTCTTATAATAGTAATAATAATAATAGAGAAATAGATGGTATTTATATAGTGATTTAAGCTTTGCAAAGTACAGTACTTTACATGTTATCTCATTTGACTTGGTAACAAATGTCATTTCCCATAACACTATTTATTTCACCTTTCCCAATTAACCACGCATTCATTCCCTTCAGAAAACTGACTGTCTAATGCATAAGCCTCAACTACAGTGTAAGTTAGTGGTTATCAGAACTTCTGACCCACATGTCAAAGTTAGAATTCATTAGTGTGCTATCTGAATAATGGAATTTAATTTTCAGGACAGGTGTTTTATTTGATAAGCATACAACTTTCCTTACTGAAAGAATTCCTTTTCTTTGCCAATTTTACTCCCAACCAGGAGTTTAAATGAAACCTACTAAATAGTGAATGGCAGATTGAACACAAGCAGATTTTTATCTTCTTCAAATTACATAGTAAATCTTTTGATTACAATACCTAGGTGATGAGTATCCTGATTAATATTTAGTGATAGTAATCTTAAACTTTATACCCAAAATATCATATTAGTTTTATTGATACCCAAATAATACCTAAAAGTCTTTGACACCCCCCACTTTGTTTGTTTGTTTTTTTTTTTGGTGGAGCAATGAGGGTAAAGTGACTTGCCCAGGGTCACACAGCTAGTGAGTGTCAAGTGTCTGAGGCCGGATTTGAACTCAGGTTCTCCTGAATCCAGGGCCAGTGCTCTATCCACTGTGCCACCTAGCTGCCCTGACACCCCCCCACACACACACACACACTTTGAAAAACCTTATTTTCTTTTCCCAATTTCTTTCAAGTTTGTACGTTATGATCACAGTGATTTGTCCCTATTTAACATTTAACATTTGCCTAACTAATAATACTTTTCCTGACAGATATAGAGTTATAGTAGAATGATGAGCCTGGTAGAGTCAAAGAATATTAGCATCATGACAGGAAAAAGGCAAACATGATGCTCAGTCTCCTGATGACACAATTGGGCTATGTTTCAGCAACATAGAACAATGGATAAAACCTAATAAGATAAAAATTAGTAGATGTAAATGTAAAGTCCTACATCTGGGTTTTAATAATCAACTGCTTACGTACAAGATGGGGGAAAAGAAGGAATAGTTTTGTTTACTTGGTCCTAGACAGCAGAAAGAGGAGCAAAGAGTAACTTTTTCTAACAAATAGAGCTGTACAAAAGTGGAAGGAACTTGTACTGGTATTGAGTGGGAGAAATAATGAGTTTCCCACTGTTGGAAGTCTTTAATTGGAAGATGGTTAACCATTTGTTGGGAATATTAAAAAAGGATTGATCAGATGGGGAGAGAGAGAGAGAGAGAGAGAGAGAGAGAGAGAGAGAGAGAGAGAGAGAGAGAGAGAGAGAGAGAGAGAGAGAGAGATGGAGAGAGAGAGAATCAGAGAGCAAGAGAAATTGATTCTGATTTATCCTAGACAAGAAAATAGATCCACTCTCTAGAGTCTACTTAGATATGTCTCTCCTTAACTTCTTCCAACGATATTGATTGTGATTTCAGAAGTCTTCAAGCAAAACTTTGTCAAGTATGTTGTAGTGGAATTTCATAGACTAGATGGCTACAGAGGTCCTTTCTAATTGAAAAATAATGTGGTTCTGTAATGATGGTTGTTTGTAATGGGGACAAGTATTCAACTGGCCTACAAAAATGGGCAGGGGAAAAAGAATCTATATAAAATCTCCTACTACTGTGATCTTGATAAAAGCTTATATTTTCAGAGCAGAGAGTTCATAATAGGTAGAGAGATGAGATAAAAAGAAGAGGGTTGCAGGATTTAGAGGCTACTGACCTCGGGTTCATGTCTATTCATTGAAGGTCATTCTATCAGCATCTAACAATATGAATATCCTAACCTCTAATAAAACTTTCAAATAACCCTACTCAATGACAAAGCAAAAAACTATGTGAAATGTTTCCATCTAGGAAAAATTTTATCTCTTCGTCTAACCCTATGACCATTAAGTACATAAGTGCTGTGAAAAGATGTTAGATTGGAACAAAACAATGAGGAAGATAAAATTATTTCCTCATCTTTTGTTCCAAGTCTAGATAGTAGTTTAAAAATCAGATCGACTTTGGTGGTCAAAATGAAAATGAACTTTTTTGTAACAGTTTAAACTTGGTGGCAGGTGTCAAAAATACATTAAGAGATTATCTAGCTGGCACAATTTGCTTAACCACCAAGAGTCCCATAGCTGTTTACTGTGTTCCTATGATCAAAACAATATTATGTTCCTTACAGATAAAATGTTCATCTTAGCACATGGGCATGAACTATATTAGCCACCCCTTCCCAATTCAGCTGTAAACACTTGTTGCCACCAGAAGGCCCTCACCAAATGGAAGCATTTTAGTATATCCAGATGAAGGAAATGTCTATTTTAAGCTGTTAGGATTCCCAAGCATTTAACATCTTTTGTGTTATTATATCTAGTTGTCAAGAGGCTGTATGATTGAAACATCAGAAAATTGGGAGACTTATTTTTTGGGGGAAAATTCTACATAACTTTAAAGTTGACATTCCTACTTGAAGACATTTCTACATTACTGGAATAATCCATCAAGTAATTAATGAGCTCCTACTATATTATCTACCACAATATAGAGGGATACTATAAAATGATATGCCAAAAAATTATCATTATCCTTACTCTTAAGGACCAGGCCAGAACCTATAAATTCACTAGTATACAGGACTTCCAGGTAAGGAAATTCCCTACACTAATGCAGGTCATCACTTTTGCCTCAACTTGTAGTTTTAAACACTGAGTTTAAATGACTTGCCTAGAGTCCCACAGATAGTATCAAAGGCAATACTGGAATCCATGACAACCTTGCTTCACAGCCAGCTCTCTGTCCACTATATCACAAGAAAATTATACAGGGCAGCTCATAATTAATTAGCTAGACACTGAGACACTGATTTCCCCACTAGTGATTCAAATTGAGAAACACTGGGGACTATTTTGAGGTTTTTCTATTGTTCACACGGTGACCTGGAGGAAATTAATCAGGGGCTAAATTTAAGCAGAACAGAATGGAAAAGGACTAGAGCTTTTGAAGTGGCAAGAAGTCAGATATAAAAATAGAGTATTTAAAAAAATGAATGGTTATTTTATTAAAAGACAACCCCCAGTGAGGAAATACCCTCTAACAAAGCATAAAATCAACAAATGCACAAGGAGGAGTCAAAAGCTAGGTGGTACTACAGTGGATTCAAACTAGCCCTGGAGTCTGGAAGACTTGAATTCAAATGTGCTTTTTGACATTTGCAGGGTGGGGTGGGGTGGGCAAGTCACTTTAACCTGTCAGCCTTAATTTCCTCAAATGTAAAATGGGGATAGTGATAGCAGCCACCTACCAAGGTTGTTGTGAGGATTAAATGAGATAATATTTGGGGGAAAATGCTTAGACCAATATCTGGTATGTAGCAGTAGCTTTATGAAGGCTTATTCCCTTCCCTTCTGCCCTTATGTGAAATTGTAGCCTTAGACATTTTCTTGAAAATGCCGAAAAGTAAGGTTATGTGCCTAGAGTCACAGTGACACAAATGAGACTTGAACATAGATATTTCTGAATTCAAGACCAGTTAGTTCTATGTCAGCTATAGCATGCTGCCTGTCAAAGGTAAATTATGGATTCAAAATAAAAAATGTCTATTATTTAAGCTTTCAAGTGATATTAAACCCTACCCAAAGGTTCAGTTACAAGCACTGCTTCTTTTATCTGTGTTCTCTTACATGTATTCTATTGACATGTCTTAAATACCTCTATTGCCCCAAGAAACTTTATGCCTATATATATTTAATTCCTATGTTATTCTCATCTCCCCCATTTACAACTTTACTTGTTCCAATATAGTCAGCTTTCCCCTTATATTAAACCCATTTTACCATCCACACTTTAATGAAAACCTAGGACTCCCTAATTTGCTGTTTCATGAGTGATCTTACCCTTTTCCTATGCCCTTAGAAAAATGAATAATGATGATAATAAAAATAACTACAAATTGCATAGTGGTTTAAGTTTTATATTGCACTTTATATATGTGATCTCACTTGGTTCTTAAAATAACCTTTTGAAGTAGGTAGTATTATCTTCTCCATTTTATAAATGAGGAAACTGAGGTTGAAAGAGAGTAAATTGGGTTCACAAAGCTATTAAGAGTCTGATGTGGAATTTGAACTCAAGACTTAGTGACTCAAAGCTCAGTGCTCTCGATACTACTGTGCCACCAAGCTACATGAAGTAGGGGTCATCCTTTTCCTTGATCACCTCCCTTTCCAAATGTCACTCAACCATTTTCTTAATGGTTCATTATATGAAGCTTATGCCATCTATATGGCTATGCTTAAATGAGATAATATATGTAAAGTTTTTTATAATCTTAAAGAGCTATATAAATGTCAGCCATTTGTATGATTATTCTACAATCATTAGACCTATTATTTATCAAGCACTATTTTGGGGGGGGCAGGGCAATGAGGGTTAAGTGACTTGCCCAGGATTACACAGCTAGTAAGTATCAAGTGTCTGAGGCTGGATTTGAACTCAGGTCCTCCTGAATCCAGGACCTGTGCTTTATTCACTACATCACCAGCTGCCCCCAATCAAGCACTTTAATCCATTCTCCAAATCAATTTTCAACTTGTGAAGTTACATCAGCATGTTTTACTTCTATTTTCTTCTCTCTGTCATCATTCTTTATAAAAATATATTTTGAACATGTGTATATATACTTCGGTACCATACACCTCATTAAAAATAGTTGCAATTTAATCCCTTAAATGTTGATACAGTTAACTCTTTGTTTTTGCTTTTTTTTGTTTTTGTTTTTGTTTGTTTGTTTGTTTTCGGGGAAAGGAGGGTTAAGTGAGTAAGCCCAGGGTCCCGGAGCTAGTAAGTGTCAAGTGTCTGAGGCCAAATTTGAACGCAGGTCCTTCAGAATCCAGGGCCGGTGCTTTATCCACTGTGCCACCAAGCTGCCCCCTAGTTAACTCTTAATTAGCCATGCTAATAGGAGACAGGAATAGCACTGATTTACCCAAACTCTCTAGCATCATTGCCACCAGCAAAGTAGATTGATACACTCTAGTAGGGATGCCAACAAAAGATAAAATGGCTAAGAATGACAGAGACACTTATAATGTACAAAATGTATAATCAGCCTGTGAATGATCAACAGTTTATAGAAATGCTTGTCAAAAACTGGACATCAAGGGTAGCTAGGTGGCACAGTAGATAAAGCACCAGCCCTGGATTCAAGAGGACCTGAGTTCAAATCTGGTCTTAGACACTTGACACTTACTAGCTCTGGGACCCTGGGCAAGTCACTTAACCCTCATTGCCCCGCAAAAACAAAACAAAGCAAAACAAACACCAGGGCATCAAGTTTTCCACATTTCTGGCATAATATCATGCTAAATAACAATATAATTCAATTCCTCCCTTCTGGCTCATGTATATTTTATGTATATTGCTAAAGTGATCACTTGAAAAGAAGTCTGAAGACATTCAGAAGTCTTCTGAGCTTCTAGAGAGGAAAAAAAATTGGGGGATAGGGTAAGGGAAGGCCTTTTAAGAAGGGTATATTTATCAAATTAAGAAGGTGGGTAAATAGATAAGGGAGGGACTTTTAGAGGGAAGGGTAAAATAAGGAATGAGGGTAAGGGAAGAAGATAAGGTAACAGAGATAAGGTGAAAAGAGACACTGAAGGAAAATAGTGAGTAAAAATAAGATGGAGAGAAATTCACAAAGAGCAATTATACCTCTGAATGTGAATGTGAAATGAATTGGCGAATGGCTTGGACAAGTAAGTGGTATATGATTGTGATGGAATACTATTGTGTTATAAGAAATGATGAGCTCAATGATTTTAGAAAAACATGGAAAAGCTTGCACAAAATAAAATTAATTTTAAAAATAAATAAATAAAATGGAAAAGCTAAATGAGCAGAACCAAGAGGACATTGTATAGAGTAACAGCAATACTGTTTTAAGAATGACTTTGGGGGCAGCTAGATGGCGAGGTGGATAGAGCACTGGCCCTGGAGTCAGGAGTACCTGACTTCAAATCCGGCCTCAGACACTTAACACTTACTAGCTGTGTGACCCTGGGCAAGTCACTTAACCCCAATTGCCTCACACACACACACAAAAAGAATGACTTTGAGTAAATAACTTTTTTTTATTATAAATACCCAAATTAACTATAAAGGACATATGAAGACACTATTTGCATCCAGAGAAAGAACTGATAAATAGGTGTAAAGAATCATTTTATTTATATACCTATTTGTGTCTAATGGTAGTCATCTTTAGGGTGGGGAGGGAGGGAAGAAAAAAAGAAATTTACATGATAATTTTGTTGTATATTTGAAAGAAATAGCAAGTTGTGCATAGTAGATTTGTAGTTTCACATACGATCATCTTTTTATTGTCCTGTGTTATGGAAATGTTTTTTATCCCATAAATTAAAAAAGAAATGAAGTCTGCCAAACCATTCAGTACAAATTCTTTAGCAGTCATGGCCCCTTCCCCAGCTCTGGTTTATGAGGTGCATTCTCTGCCTAAACCTTTCTAGGTTCAGTTTAGAGTTTCTCTTGATACTGTGTTTGCATTTCAAAGATCCTATTCATCCGTAGTCTTTTCATCATAAATGTTTGGAAGTTTCCTCTTCCATAAAAAGCCAATTTTCCCCCTATAGAACTATAATTAGCTTTGCAGGGTAAGTCATCTTTTGCCTTTTGGGGATATTGTATTGCAACATCTCCTTTCATTTAGAGAAGTTGCCAGGTATTGTATGATCCTCACTGTGGTTCCTTGGCACTCTGTCCCCACTCAGAAGCTGTCATCTCATTTGCCTTTGCTGGTAGACCTCCTTCCTACAACCTGAGGATGACTTTTTGTGTGGTATTGGAGTAAAAGAAGTCATTTATTGTGGTTTCCCACAAGATTTCTTGATCATTACTAAGTCTGGTGAGGATTTCGGGCTTTTATTGGGAGTAGGTATAGGGAAGCTGAGTAGTAGCCCCAACTTAGGAAGCTTTTTGTCCAGAAAATCCCTATGCCATCAGTCTTGGTGACTTAAAAATTCTTGTTCATAATTCTTCCTACACCTTTGACCTCACCACCCATGACTTCGTCAGCCTCCACCAGCTCCATTCCACATCAGATTCTCAACAAATTCCTTGAGTGCTTTTCATAAGGCATTACTCTACTCGAAAGCCCCAATTTAGTATTCCCTCTCTCAGATCACATTTTTCTTGTTTTCAATTTTTCCACTCTTTTCAAATATGCCTTTCTTCCCTCTTCTCCTAAAGCACTTTAAAAACCTTGAGACCATATTACCTTTTATTTTTTATCATGATTATTACCAGGAACTTAAAGTGCTCAACCCCGCCAATGTTACCCAACTCATTTATCCTTCTTGCCAAATTCTTCATTCCACAGTCACATTATCACCTGCCTCCCTATCTCCCCAAACCTTCACTTTAACCATGGATTGTCCTCATCATTTGTTTTCTCCACTCCTCTTCTTCTACTGAGGAACTTCCTGGAACTGAGAAGCCTTGACCTCTTACAAGTTTATGCTCTCCAATTTGGCCAAGGCTACTGATCATTAATCCTACGATTCACCCTTTAGGGATTCCTGGGTTTACTTTCTATAGGGACTCTTTTAATCTTTCCCTTTATTCCTCTCACTCTCTTCTTCTCCCTACTCCCACTTCCCATATTTCTAACAAAACAGCTCCTGGCTATCTTTATTAAGAAATTAACCCTGACTGCTCATTTTCTTCCTCTTTTACATGTCCTTTTATTCAAATCAGGCCAGATCTCTTTATTAACCTCATTGCTTTCTTATTCCTGCTCCCATATCTTTGTTTATGATCTTCCTCAGTACTAAAAGAACCTCTATAAATAGTCTGATAATCCAAACCCCAGGCAGGTGAAATGGGGGTGGGGGGTGGGGAGGATAAGGGGACCCTTGCCAACAATGGCTAAGTATTTGGAACATACTTGGATTTGTCCTTGCTGCTAAGTTGTACAGAGCATTTGCAATATTATTTACTTACTACCAATCCAAAATGTGGAATTGCAGAAGCCAATTCCATGCAGGATGACTCAAGGTGATAATGAAAAGCCAGCTGAGGAGCCAAAAAGACTGATGATAAAAACTCATACGAAATTAAGTATTCATGGAAAAGGTTCAAGTAGATGATCTCTTACTTTCTTCCCTGGTAGTTTTTGAGTAAAAACTACTATTAGCTACTGGGGGGCAGGGGAAGGGCAGTTGACTATCTACCTCTCCCCAGCTTCCATATGTCCCTAAGTACATGGTGTCTGTTTCTTTTCTGTTCATCCTTTCATGATCTTAAGTGAATATTTAGAAACAGGATTGACCAGGTTATAGCCTTTTGAGCTTCAAAATGTTAGAAGGGCCATCAACTAGAGTCTGTATGAAATGCCAAAGAAGCTAGTAGCAGCAACAGCTTGGGAGGAGTCACTGCAGAAGCCAACAGGTCTCCCTGATCCAGGCAAGCAGTGAATTATTCTGTTAGCAGAAATACCTACCATTCCTCGCAAGGAGCCAGCCAAACTAGCAAGGGAACAATTCATCCTTTCTCTCTTTTTAAAAATCAGGCTGGCTAATCTGTTTTATCTAGTTTGTTTGTAAAGGCTTCTATTTAATCTCTGATTTAAAAAAATTTTATTTTGGTGGGGTTTTAAAATTTTTGTGTTTTTTTTTTTAGTTGAATGCTTCATTAATTGATCTCTTCTTTGTTGATGAAACTATATTGAGACATTATCTTCAAGACTTCTTTGCTTATATCCCAAAGTACATTGTTTCTTTGTAATTTTTGTAATGGAATTTTCTGTTGTTTTTATGATTTGCTCTTTGATCCATTTGCTCTTTAGGATTTTGTTAATGTTTAAATACTTTTTCATCCTTTCTTCAAAGACTCTTTTGTGGATTTTTTTTTTGGCTTTATGATTAGTAAAGGAGATTTGATATTCATGTTTTTCTGCATTTGTTAATGAGGTACTTATGCTTCCCATTTAGTAACTAAAATATTTATAATACCTAACTTTTCTAAATTTCAATTCATGTCCTTAACTTCCTTATTTTTATCTTTTAATTAGACTTATCTAAATCCAACATGCGTATATTGAGATTCCCAGTTATTATAAGTTTATTCTTTCTTCCTGAAAATTAACTTTTCCTTTAAGTATTTAGGCACTATACCACTCAGTGGATATATATTAAGAGTTAATATTAATTCATTGTTTTTAGTGACTTTTAAGCATGATTTAGTTTCCCAATTTATGTCTTTTAATCTTCTAATTACTATTTGTATTGTTGCCTTATCTGACATCATAATTACTATCTTTGCTTTTTAAAATTAAAATGAAATATAAGAATTTTCTCTAGCTCCTTTTGGTAATTGTATGTGAATTTGTTTCAAATTTATTTCTTGTAAACAAAATACTCTTAGATTTTGTTTTCTAATGCATTAGGGTAGCCTCCTTAATACTAGGAGTCACTTCATCCCTTTCACACTCACATTTATAATGGTTAATTATGTATTCCCCTCTGTCCTGTACTTTTCCTCTCCCTTTGTCTTCTATCCTCCTTTTTTGCAAATAAAAGGAGGGTATCAAAAAAGTGTGTCCTATACTACTGATCTATATTTGATGCCATCTGCTTCTTTTATTCCTCTTCTGTTCCCCTTCTCCAATCACAAGTTCTCATCCTTTCCACTTTTCCTTCTACCTTCTAAAGATGGAGTTTATAAGACGCCTTCAAGGAAAAATATTGATTGATTTCAAAATATTGCTTACAATTGGCCCTGAACTAAGTAAAAGGTAAAGATATTCTCTTCCTCCTCCTCCTTCCTCCCTCTTGTTTCACAGGATCTACATAAATGATTAGCATTTCTATATACTACCAACAAAGTCCAACAGCAAAAGATAGAGCAATTCCATTTAAAATAACTTTAGACAATATAAAATACTTGAGAGTCTACCTGCCAAGACAAACCCAGGAACTATATGAATGGAACTATAAAATACTTTTTATAGAAATAAAGTCAGATCTAAACAATTGGAAAAATAGTAATTTCTCATGATTACGCTGAGCCAATATAATGAAAATGACAATCCTACCTAAATTAATATATTTATTTAGTGCCATATCAATCAACAATCAAAAATATTTTTAGAGCTAGGAAAAACAATAACAACATTCATCTGGAAGAACAAAAACTCAAGAATCTCAAGGAAATCAAAGAAAAATGCAAAATAAGGTGGTCTATCAGTACCAGATATCAACGTGTATTATAAAGTAGTAATTATCAAAACAATCTGTTTCTGGCTAAGAAAATAGAGTAGTAGATCAGTGGAATATAATAGGTAAGAATTATGCTACAGTAAATGACTATAGTAATCTAGCACATGATAAACCCAAAGATCCAAGCTTTTGGAACAAAAACTCATTATTTGACAAGAACTGCTGGGAAAATGGGAAAATACTATGGCAGAAACTAGGAATAGATAACATCTCACACCATATGCCAAAATAAGGTCAAAATGGGGGCATGATTTACACACAAAGGGTGATATCATAAGAAAATTAAGAGAGAATGGAATAGTTTATCTGTCAGATTTTTGGACAGGGGAAGAATTTAGGACCAAAGAAGATATATAGAGCATTACAAAATGTAAAACAGATAATTTTGTGTATATAATATTAAAAAGCTTTTGCACAAACAAAACTAAAGCAACCAAAATTATAAGGAAAGCAGAAAACTGGGAAAGAATTTTTGCAACAAGTATCTCACACATATAGAGAACTGAGTCAAATTCATAAAAATATAAGTCATTCCCCAACTGGCAAATAGCCAAAGGATATGAACAGTCAATTTTCAGACAAAGAAATCAAAGCTATCTATAGTCATATGAAAAAATGCTCTACATCACTATTGATCAGAGAAATGCAAATTAAAACAACTCTGAGGTATCACCTCACACCTATCAGAGTGGCAAATATAACAACAAAAAAAGGAAAATGTTAGATTTTGGAGGGGATGTGGGAAAACTGGGACACTAATCCACTATTGGAGTTGTGAATTGATCCAACTATTCTGGAGGGAAATTTGGAATTTTGCCCAAAGGGCTATAAAAACTGTGCATCCCCTTTGATCCAGGAATACTGCTGCTATGTTTATATCCCAAAGACATCCCAACAAAGAGAAAAATATCTATTTGTACAAAAATATTTATAGCAGCTCTTTTTGTGGTGACTAAGATTTGGAAATCAAAGGAATGTCCATCAATTGGGGAATGGCTAAACAAGCAATGGTATATGATTTTAATGGAATATTATTGTGCTATAAGAAATGACAAAAAGGACGATTTCAGAAAGACCTGGAAAGATTTATATGAACTGATGTATAGTGAAGTGAGCAGAACCAGTATTGTGCAATAGCACAATAGAACAATAGCAATATTGTTTGATGAAGAACTTTGAATGACAACTATTCTCAGCAATGCAATGATCCAGGACAATCAATCCCAAAGGACTATGATGAAACATACTATCCACCTCCAAAGAAAGAATTGATACTGATTGAACACAGAC
Source organism: Dromiciops gliroides (assembly GCF_019393635.1). Lineage (NCBI taxonomy): Eukaryota > Metazoa > Chordata > Mammalia > Microbiotheria > Microbiotheriidae > Dromiciops > Dromiciops gliroides. The sequence continues at coordinate 131,297,330 of NC_057865.1, forward strand.
TGAAGTATGTATTTTTCACTTTCTTTCATTTTTCCTTTTATTTGAATTTTATTATACAAAATGACTAATATGGTAATGTTTTACATAATTGCACATGTACAACCTATATCTGCTTGCCACCTCAGAGTGGAGGGAGAGGCAGGGAAGGAGCTAGGAATAGAATTTGGAATGCAAAACTTTAAATAAAGATATCTATTTTTTAAACAAGTGTTATGGACTAGACTGGGAACATTAACATTTAAATATATTCAGAATTCTAAACAATTGTTTTGCAAAAGTGCTTCTGGAAAAAAAAAGACTAAATTAGTAAATTAGGGATTTCTTCTGCTTCCTTTAGGGTCCACTTGAATTACCATTTCTTCCATGAAATGTTCTTTAATTAATCTCACACTATGTTGTTCTTTTCCTTTTCCTTGGCTTGTCACTATTTTCACATATATAGTACAAATGTACAGTTTCTTACATATAGGTATATATTTAAGAAATGTTCCTGGTTGCTATAATGTTTTATTTCCCCAACCACAATTCTAACTACATAGTAGTTGCTATATAGTACTTGTTTAATTGAAATAAATTACACTGAACTCTTTCTGGATTTACCTATCTACATGTCCTTTACAAAGTACTTTATCCACAGAGTTTATCACAGGTATTCTTTCAATGTTCATTTAAGCTAAAATGATCAAGGGCTACTATGTATATTCCACTGAATTAAGGAATTTGGGGAGCTATGAAAAGGCATAAGCCTTAATCTTTGCCCTAAAGGAGTTAGTTGTTGTTGTTGTTTAATGTCAGGAAGACAAGAAAAGTGAAGCATTTGTGGGAAAATATAAATTAAATGACAATACATGTGATACACAAAGCACTATATGATTTTCTACCAAATGAAATGTATGGTTGATAATTGCTGGAAAAGTGGTTAATTGTTGAGCTTTAGGAGGGAGAGATTGCTGTAGGTTGGAGTAGTTAGGAGGGGTTTACCTTGATACATGTTTTTCTTTTAAAAAATAAAATTGTAGGTTGGTCATTGAATTATAAACTATTTTAAAGAGATATTTATTTAATAATTTTTAATAATTTAACAATAAAGAATACTTATTTATTTAACATTGACATTTAACAAAAAATTTATCTTTTTTAAATTCAAAAGGACTGCCTAATTATAGAATAGTATGACATGGGAAAGGGGTTCTCTAATATGTGTAAAAGGTATAGTAAACAGGAAAACAAAAACTCACTTCAAGTTTTTCTAACTCTCCAATCATCAAATAAAATCTCCATTTTATCTTGCCAAGCCTTGATGCCTCCTAACTTCTATACCCTCCTCCTCCCAACAATAACCATTAGAATTCAGTCAGAATTCTCCCAGAACTCCCTTGAATGTCAACTGTCTACTTTAAGCTATAATGTTCTAACTGTGCTAGTTTCTATTGCTTCTAAATATATTCTGATATGATATCTTTTTTTTTTACCTTGAAAATTCCTCCTCTGCTTCCAGGGTAAGGCTGCCATGTGTGCAAAACAAGAGAGCTACAGTTTAACAAACTAATCGCCGAACAATCAATATACAGAGAACTAGTTGCTTAAATGTACTGGACACCTTTACAAGAACAGAGGACGTTTTAGTTTTACAATGCAAAGTAGCCCACTATTCCTTCATTTCCATTTCCACGTGTTTTCTATTTGTGCCTCTGTTCCAATTTTTGTGAGAAGTTACAGAAGGAACTACAAGAGAATGACTAATGTGATAAACAGGTGCAGACCACCTCAAAATAAGTTCTTTCAGAGGCAGTTTTGGTATAACAAAAAGCCTTTATTGCATTCTCATGAGAATGGGCACTCACAGTGCAGTGAGTGCAAAAAAAAAAGCAGTGAGTGCAAATGCTGAAAGCAATCACCTTGTATATATCCTACACCCTGATGCAATCAGTCCCTCCTCTGAGCCACCATAGGTTGCTAGGTTCACAATCTTCCCAGAAGAGTTCTAACTAGATTCTCCTTGATAAGTTACCTCTTCCATACATGATCGAAAATGGGGTGGAAATTTTAGACAGTGGAGGAGAAAATGGTATTAATAAGTCTATTAATCAAGCACAGTAGAGACTAGAGTTAACCTTTTACCTAATTTCTCTAGGACATCAACAAGAGCCAGCTCAAACTGGTTTTTATCCCTAGCCCTGAAAACCTTATTTTTTTTCTTTCCTAGTTTGATGCAATTTACTAGCTAATATTGTCTGTAACTGGTTTTTATCTCTACCCTGAAAAACTTACTTTTCTCTTTACTGGTTTGATGTAATTCACTAGATAATATCGTCTGTTGTTCTCTATACAGGCATGCTTTCCTTGAGAATATCTTCTCATGTATCAAGTTATTCTGAGAAGATTCCACCATGTATCAAACCATCATCATTTCTCACACTAACAAATGGCACCATTGATTCAAAGAACACACCTATAAACCTAGAAAGAATATCACACCCAAGCAAAGATTAGTATCTGGTCCAATGTGTGTATACATCAGTATTATACTCAAAGATAAATAGCTATGGCAAAGTCTACAGTATATATTATGAGAGTCAACCTAAGTCAAAATCTTGAGATCTCAGATAATTTTTGGTTGTGATTAATAGACAATAAACCTCCATAAGTTACTTGTAAAGTCAGTCTTTTGAATCATTTTAAATTTGTCCCTAGATCAAAGAACAGAAGACAAGGCCAAGAAAGGTTATATATCATTATATGACTAAGGCCACTGATTGAGCTCTAATTCTTGGTTTATCTCAAGAATTCCTAAATAGCAATCTTATGCTCCCTCTAATAAATTATGTTGTTTTAATGGCATCTCATAAGGTGACTTTTTGAGTACCATAAAAGAATCTATGTCCTATAAACTTATAAATAGAAATCTTTATTCCATTGTTTAGTGATCCAAGATCCCTTTTATATTCAAGTGGTCGCTTTGCTACTTCAAAGCTTGCTTTTATATCACCTACTAGTCATTTAGAAGAGGTTTCATCTACCTACTGGACAACAGGAACATGTTTCCACGTTCTACAAGCTACCTAAGGGCAATGACTATGCATTCTCTAGCATAGTACCTTAACAACATTAAGGACCTGATAAGTGTTTTGCTGTTTAACTGTTTTATTCCACAGATGCCTTCAATATTTTTGCAGGAACAGAATTTATACTTTACAGAGCTGTTGTGAAGCAATTTGTAAAACTTAACATGTCATATAAACAAAAGTGGCAGATGCTACTTTTATGTAATTATCTTTTATTTTTATATTATATAAGTGATGATAGTGGATAATAACATTGATGAAATGTAACATATTTAAATGGTAATAATATAGAATTATGTTATAATTTGGAAATGGGGAAATATAATTGCATATTATAATAACAGAATTCTGATAAATAAAATGAAAGCAGAGTAGCATGGAAAGATTGATATGAACTGATGCAAAGTGAAAACAATATACACAATGATTAGAACAATGTATATGAAAACAACAAATCAGAACTGAATTTGAGAAATTATGGTGATCAAGATGGCCCTAAAAAAGTTATATTTCTTTGCTGAGGTGGGAGACTATGGGGCTAAGACATTACATCTAAATCGCAGTTCAACTCCTGCCTGGGTTGGAAAGTAGGCCAGAGAAGACTCCTAGCTCAATAGAGATCCAATCTGGCAGGCTTGCTAGGTTTCTTAGCCCTTCTAGAATCTAACACCCAATTGTATTTCTCTCTTGTTCACAGGAAACATTGGTTTAACTATCCATGCTTTCTTTTTATGTTGCTCTATACAGCCTTTAAGGTAGCAGCCAAGTAACAGTGTAGAGAGCACTGGGCCTATAGTTAGGAAGATTGGAGTTCAAACCTGGCCTCATACACTTACTAGCTGGGTGATCCTGGATGAGTCATTTAACCCTGTTTATCTTAATCTCCTGAAGAAGGAAATGGCAAATCACTTCAATATCTTTGCCAAGAAAACTCCATGGACAGGACTGGTGTGCTATGTTCCATGGAGTCACAAAGAGTCAGACACAATTAAATGACTGAACAACATAAAGACTTTGAGTCTACTACCTTCATCCTCCTGGAGATATGTCAGTGACTCCAGGCCCTCCTAAAGTATAAGTTTTACTTTCTGACTCCCTAGTTGAGAAAAGTCATTCTCTATAAGGTATCCACAAATATCTTTCCTGGGCATTGGACTCTCCATGGCTTCCTTCATTCTCCTGGAGGTTTCAATGACTTGCATTCTGTCAGTCTTCACTTGTTCTTACCAGCTCTTTTTTTGCCCGTGTTGGTTGCCCTGACACAGTTAATATATGTTTGCTAAAGCTAGCTCAATCCTTTAGGTAAGGTCTTGTATCTCTACTCATTTCCCTAGAGTGGAACCTCAGCCTCTTTTCACTCAAGTAACCATATAGCCAGTCACCATCATCCTCGACACTTCCTTCCCCATGCTGTTCTCTGCAAGGGCTCCCAATAAACTGAACTCTTCCTGTATCAAAGGCTATGCTCCTACCCGCATTGGCCATTGGTCCTCTTTTGAGCTTCAGCTTATTGGCAAAGCAGAGCTGGCAGGCAAGTAATAAACTTAATGAACACTCAATATTCAAGTGACCAGACATAATAACCATTTCCCTCAGGCATTTGTCAATGACCCATCCATAAGACAACTTTATCTTCTATTTCATCATCAAGCTGGCCTTTTTAAGAATTCAAATACAAAAAGGAAAAATATATATTTAACAAATATAATAATAATAAAAACAATCCCCACTACCAGTAAGAGGACTGACTACTCCCTACACAAACTTACTAAATGATATGCTACAAAAAATTCAGATAAAGACATACCTCTTCTAGTTGGCAGGCTTTGATGACACTTCTGTATCGGTATTCATCATAAGAAACACCAAAAATAATGTTTTCTTTAATGGTACCAGGCATGATCCAGGAGAACTGAGAGCAAAAGGAAATCCTTCCACTGTGCTTAATCTTGCCCTCTGAGGGTTCCAATTCTCCCATGATCATCATTAAAAGTGAAGTCTGAAAATGAAAACCAATGCATTAAACTGAAACAATTGACTAAATACATTATTGGTAAGTCCTCTTTGAGAATTTATTCCTCATCCCCAGAACAGCACCAGAAGTCATTCCAAAGAAGAGTATTGAATAAATGAATGAAAAGGCATGGTTAAGCACTGAACAAAACTCCAGATCTGAGAGCTTGGCATGAGGAGACTTAGGTTTGAATCTCTTCTAGACATATACTAGCTGTAGGATGATATAGAAGTCATTAAAACTTTCAGAGCCCCCATGACTTCATCTGTGAAATACAGATGATAACATTTTCACTACTTACCTTATTCGGTTGTTGTGAGGAAAGCGCTGTATAAAAATGAATTCTTATTTATTTAAAGATGTTCCAAGGTGAGAAATGTAGCTGGAGAGAGGGAATGGGAGAGGGTCAAGGAAAGGAAGAGAGAAAAGGAGAGGGACAGGGAGAATGAGAGAAAATTGTAGCATAGTGGATAAAGAACTGGTCTTTGAGCTAGGATAACCTTGATTCAAGACTGATTTCTGATATATACTAGCTGTGTGTCCCCGAGAAAGTCACTTAATAACTCAATGTTCTAAGTAACACTGACTATAAGTGTCAGAGAAGGAGCCCATATGTATTAGTAGAGAGAGTTTCTTCACCCAGGAGTTCCCTAAAATAGCTATTTTTGAGCATTTTTCATCTCTTTTTCTGTTGCCCAATAAAATGTTAAAATGTTCTTTTGAGTACTTCATGACACTAACAAAGCTGCATTCTTCATGACTCTAACATAACCATAACAGGCTCTGTTTTTAAGTCCTAGTTGGATTATTTGCAGGGACTGCCTATCAACTTGTGGTTTGGCCCTTCCCATTGTCATCTCTGCAACTAACATTTATCAGTCTATCATTTCTTGAAATAATTGCCTACAGTTTAAATAAGGACAGGTCTTGTAATTCAGGGGTAATCAGTAACTAGTAGCAGCTTCTTTTGTATACCATGACTGATAATAAAATACAGAATTAGCAAATAGAAAAACATTAGATAAAACACACTAACAACTTTCTTGTTAGCAAACTTTCTTTTGGAGTTATCTTGATTTGAAGCAACCTCAATCTTTCCTCCATCAAACTTTTCTCTTAACAATGACTACAACTAGTGATTTTTTAAAAATCAAGAAAATACATGGCCAAAAGAAAAGGGGGTAAGGGGAACCAGTCTGCAGGGTAAATTATTTAGTAGGAAGAAAAATCTCACTGTTTCTCTCTTTGCAAAATCTGCATCATGTAAAGTAAAACACAATTAGAGACAACACTATAAAAATTATTTAGAACAGTACTGATACCCAATGAATTGAATGATGCTGAAACAAAATTCAATCACTGAGAGCATTTTGTGACATTTATTTCCTATGTATCAGATAATAAATTCTTTAAAATACTACTAATAAGACCATATATATGTGATTAACTGTCCTCTGTTTAGAAAGAACCTTTGGGGTCTTCTTACTTTCTATTTTAATTTTATTTTTTAACCAGCAGTTCTATTTTTCTCAATTCAACCACTTATAAATGTTCGATCCCAGAAAAAATGCCTTTTTATGGAAAAACGATAGCTTGAAAGCTGTTGTGAAGTTACTCACTCTTCCCCTACATACTGCTTTTTTTTTTTTTTGGCAGGACAACAGGGGTTAAGTGACTTGCCCAGGATCACGCAGCTATTAAGTGTCAAATGTCTGAAGCCAGATTTGAACTCAGGTTTTCCTGAATCCGGGGCCAGTGCTTTATCCACTTTGCTACCTCGCTTCCCCTTCCCTACATACTTTACTTTTCTTTTCTTTTTTTGTGAGGCAATTGGGGTTAAGTGACTTGCCCAGGGTCACACAGCTAGTAAGTGTCAAGGGTCTGAAGCCAGATTTGAACTCAGGTACTCCTGAATCCAGGGCTGGTACTCTATCCACTGTGCCACCTAGCTGCCCCCTCCCTACATACTTTTATAAAGTAGGAAATCTGAATAACCATAGACAAGAATTACCCTCTAACTGAAGTCCTTTAGAAAAAGAGCAGTAACACTTAGCCCTCTCCAACGTGCAATATATCTTACTTTCAGGAAATTCTTTCTTAAGGTCTAATGTAAATTTTTCATTTTAAATCTTTTCACTAAATTCTCACCTAAGTTATGGAGAGCCTTTGTTCATCAATTCCTACAATAACTTGGATGCTTTCTCCACTGCACACTTTTCCTTGGATTTCCCCCTGAAGATTCTACATCCTTTGCCTCCCCTCTCCAGGGAAGGCTGTTCTCCACCAATTTATTTTCCTTTCTTACCCCTAAGTTTCAGTACCACTAACACTGTTTCTTCTACCTTCTTTTCTCTTTGCTCTCTCTTCCTTCCCTATTTATGTCTCCTAAAACTCTTCTTTTTCTTCAAGATTCAGCTCATGTACCACATGCTCCATAAAGTCTTTCTTGATTTCCTCCTTATTCTCCAAGCTGAAAACAGTTCTACCTTCGACTATTTTCAAAGTGCTTGGGCTGGCATTTGCCTTTGCTTTATCACATTCCATCTTTTATTACACTTATTTGTACGTGTGGCATATCAATTACCCTAATGAGATAGTAAATTCCGAGAAGGCAGGTAATATGTAATTTTTCATCTTTATGTCACCAAAAGTTAGTACTCTGTCTTATACATGGCATTTAGTTAATAATCATTTGTTGAATCAAATTGAAATGTGACCAGTATTAAGTGACACTCTGGTCTCCTTCTCTCTAGACTAACAAATATGGAACCATTAACTCTTATTTTCTGACCTCCTAAATCACCTGTTTTATATACCATCTATAAGGCCTTCATTATTTCTGACAATTTCTGAATGCTAGAAATAATACTCTAGAAATGCTCTTATTAGCACTGTGCAAATCAGCTTCTCAATCTTGTTCCTACTATCCCATGGTTTATTAAAGGGAAAAAAGGCAAAGAACTTTGTAAGGCTGCTTAATTTAATGTAATAAAATGAGAAATTACTGCTTATATAATAGAATTTTATTGAAATTCTTAGTATATTTCATACATTAGCAATTGAATTAATATATAACATGCTTGCAAAACCTTGATGCCTTACATATGAATATATATATATATATGTATGTATGTATAAAAGGTGTTACAAAAGTCTTAGTGCAATGTAAATGTATTAAGCTTAAGCTTCACTAAGGCTTTTGGGATACATTGTGTATGTATATACATAAATATACATAATACACATATATTTGTATGTGTATATGTACATGAATGGATATGTGCATGAGTATATAAATATTCATATAGATTTGTATATGTGTGTTCATATACACACATATAATCTTAGCCTTAAAGAAAAAAAACTAGACCTGTGATTTCATTCATATGGGGAAGTTACCAGTTCCTTCCTCCTCTCATTGCTGAGTGCTTAAGTGATTCACTCAATGTCACACATCTAGTAAGTATCAGAGGCAATACCTGAACCTAAGACTTCCAGCCTCCAGACCTGGCTACATTTTCATCTCACCACATCTGCAGCAGCAGTATCAGATCATCATTATTGTTATTAAGCCCCAAAATATTTGGTAAATTCTGATAAAAATGTAGATGGTTCTCCAAATCATTCCTTTAACAGATATTTCTTGAAGGTATATTAAATAACTCACAAACATAATGGGGCAACTAGGTGTCACCATGGATAGAATATTGGGCCTGGAGTCCAAAGTACAAGTTTGGCCTCAGACACTTATTAGCTGTGTGACCCTGGCCAAGTGACTTAACTCTGTTTGCCCCAGTTCCTCATCTATAAAATGATCTGGAGAAGAAAATGGCAAACCTCTATAGTATATGACCCAAATGGGGTCACAAAAAAGGCAGGCATGATCAAAATGAAACAACAACAATAATTATGTTAGGCACTATTGTACAGGAAGCAAAGTAGTACAAGATATCATCACTCCCTTCACAGACTCCAATTGATACCCTAATTCCTAATAATGTGTCAAATCCAGAAAAAAATTATTCCTATAATTCTTTATATTTTTGCCTACATGAAAACTTAAATTACTTCACCATTCATTATTATGGGAGAGAAATTATATCCAAAAGTTCCACTAAAATAGCATGCTATGAGGGGCAACTAGGTGACGTGGTGGATAAAGTACTGGCCCTGGATTCTGAAGGACCTGAGTTTAAATCTGGCTTCAGACACTTGACACTTACTAGCTGTGTGACCCTGGGCAAGTCACTTAACCCTCATTGCCCTGCAAAAAAAATAGCATGCTATGTTAAGCTACAACATACACTAGAACCACATTAGAAAGAAAAGAGGAAAATATTAAGGAAATCCTTGAGTTGCAAGGGCAAAGCAGTATAGCACAAATTTGTAAGTAATGCTCATAGCTAACATAAGTAAAATGGAATACCTTGCCTGCCCCCGTGGATCCAGCAACAGCCAATAATTGTCCTTTTTCTATCTTGAAAGTGATATTTTTAAGGACAGGAGTACCAAGAAGTGAGAAGTTGCTGAAGAAAAGGCCATTGTCACCATTGGAAAGCTTCCCATCTCTATTTTCCTGTTTTGCCTTTACAAACAATTGCCCAAATCCCTGGAAAAGAATAGATAGAAAATAAAAAAAAAAACAAGCTTATTCGTTAATTATCTATTCCACCTTTTAACTTATGTGCTGCATAAGAGTATAATTTTGTTGATATGATCGCTACATTTGTGTAGATTAGCACCTTTTCATAGATAATATTCCATGTGTTACAGTGCCACTCCCCCCACAAAACTACCTCATCACTAAGCACCTAGCAATGAATCTTTCCAACTTTAAGTAATTCAGACAATGATAGACATGAATCTCTCCAAAAGCTTGTAATCTAGACATTTTCAAATTGATAGAAGCTCTAATAACTTCTGATTTCCTAGAACTTGGGACCTTTTGTGAGCTATCATAGTCACACATTAAGGAAGGATCCTATGTCCTTTTTACCAATTTAACACTTTTTCTTAGACTGCAAAGCACTTGAAAATTATAGCATGTACTTCATTAGATTCTATGATACCCACATACACAATATAACTGACTGAGGAACTCAATATACTAAAAAAAAGGTTCAAATATCTTAGGCTCTCCACAATGTACTGCTGAAGGGCAATAACACTATTCCCAGTCTAACCTTGAACAAATCAAGAGAGTAAATGAATGGAGATTGACCACATCTGGCAATTCCCTGGCACACACCTGGCTCCCTGGAACTTCTAGAGGGAGCTTCAGATACATACAGTTAAGGTAGAATAGCAGGCCTTCCCTCAGGTGCTTTATTACTAAGTGCATGGCTTTAGATGAAAGACACCAAGGAATTGAAGAACTAAGGAATAGGAACTATTTCTTCTCCATGTTGGGATAGTGTTTGGAATTTCTAGTCATAATGAGGAGATGTGAGCTGAGCTGATTTTTAAACCAATCTGTACATTTTCAGTAAATAAAGATGGGGAGGGATGGAGGGAGGAGAAAAAAATACAAGTGATTGAGGCACTAACAAGTTCCAGCCTAATCCTAGAGTGAGTAAAATAACTGAAATTAAGAAAAATGTTTTGGTTTCTTTTTCTGGCTTCTTTTTCTGGTTTCTTTTTGGCTCATACTCTCTAGGCACAGCAGCCCTAAATGACGAGAAAATGTTTCATAAGTAAATGAAGCTGTGAAAAGAACGTTCCTGCTGCTATTCTTCACTGAGATAAAAATTATTCTCTACCATTAAAGATACAACATGCTATTTGAGGGAATAAGAAATATAAACAATTAATAGAGAAGTTTTCAAACTGAGTAATAACAAAGGATAAGAGTTTTTCAGAGCTATTGGGTTGCATATATTTTTGTGGTATGGGACAAAGTGTAAGGGACTAAGAGTCATAAATCCTGGGTCTTATTCTAGACTCTAATACTCTACTACTTGACCGTGGGATCTTGAACAAGGAACTTCTCAGATTTGCAATTCCCTTAGACTAAAAATAATATTTAACATGTGCTTGACCTTTTTAAACTGCAGGGTTTTTAAATACAAAAACAATTAGGAGGACCAGTTAATGTCAACACTGAAATTCTATTGTGATTATATCCCTGCCTTCCTATAGGACAAATACAAAATACAAAAAGATCAAAATGTTTAAGAACTTTGGGCAAATAAAATAAAATATGATTATTTGAGGGTTTTTTTAAAAATTCTGACCTCATCCCAGAATGCTGTTATGTTTTCCATCACAACATCTGTAGTTGTTAAGTTATATTCCAATGTTTTGTATTCTTCTTTTTGTAAGAAATCCTGTGTATAAAAGACAGCAGAAACAGATACTGTGTGACCAAAAATAACAGTAACACATTGGTATACCTATTCCTAATACATCATTATCTAAGTTCCAAATATAGATACTGTAATTTGAGTTTGAAACTTCTTAAATATTAGTGTCAGAGACTCAAGATCCAAATAATTATACCTATATTTCACAATTCTGATATGAATTTTACATTATGGCAAAAACCATACTTACACATAGAAAATTATCAGTAAAACACATTTTTGTTAACAAGAAATTGGTCCTTCCTTGATGTGTCCAAATCCCAGGATGACTGACTCTTTTAGGAAGCAAACTCTACCCAGAGGTTCTTAATCTTTCTTGTATCATGGACCCTGCTGGCAATTTGGTGAGGCCTATGATCCCTTCTCAGAATAATGTTTTTAAATGCACAAAATAAAATCCAGAGATAACAAAAGAAACAATCATAGTAAAATACAGTTATGAAAAAATGTTAATGATCCCAGACTCCAGGTTAAGAAATCCTGCTCTACCTGCATCACTAGGTTGTCAGAGCTGAGGAGGCAGAAGATGGAACAATAAGAAGAGGCAGGGAGCCTGATGCCAGGTTTGCCTACCCCAGGAGACTAACCTGAGTCATAAGCCTGCCAGTCTGCCAGCAAAGATAATTTTCCTGCACTGAGGATGCTTGTATTATCCCCATCTTGCAAGGAAAACAATCCACAAATCAAGATTTAGCAGATAACTCTTCATCATCCAGCAGTGGGACCCACATATTGGAAATACCCCCATCACCTATGGCTCTTCTCACTGAATGGATGGCTCCTCTCAGAACCTCCATTTAAAAAGGGCTCCCAGGCCAGTCATGCCTTATTCCTCTTCAGGCTGCACTCCAGACTCTCTCAGACTGCTCTCCACCCACCCACCTACATGCTATGTACAGCAGGGACCCCCACCTTCTAATACCCCATACCCATATCCATATCTTCCCCCATTAAAATGTAAGATCCTTGAAGGTAGGCACTGTCGTTCATTTTGCTTGTATTTTTTCCATTGTTTAAAATAGTGCCTGGTATGTAGTAGATATTTACTAAATGCTTATTGACTGACTGACTGACTGACTGACTCTATACTGCCTAGAAATATGGCTGAAATATCACGGAAACCTACCAGAATTTTAACAAAATGTAGCCTCCTTATAGCACATTCATATTATAATTTTATCCTTAATACTATTACTATTACTAATTATGATATCATCTTCAGTATATTACTACACTATAAACTTACTAAACTAAGTAGAATATCTGGTAGAACTCTTCCTAAAGGATCAATCCACAGTCCTAAGAAAAAAGAGATTTCAGAAGTTAAAGGTTTTTACTATCCCTGCTAGGGAAGATAAGTGAGGAAAGGGGGTACAAGATGGAGTGCATCATTCACAAAGACTTTCCCACTTGTTTCTCTGACTCAAAGGTACAGTTAGTTCTCTTGGGAAGTGTGACCAGACTTCCAATATAAGCTAAAAAATGCTGGTGAGTGAGTAAATGGCATCTTAGAATCACTATGATTTAAAGTCTTCATTTTGATTTGTATTCAAGGATTATAGATCTAGAACTGAAAAGGACCTCAGAGACCATCTAGTCAAACAGTCTCATTTTGCAGATGAGGAAACTGATGCCCTGTTAAGTGACATGCCCAAGGTCACTCAGGTAGTATTCATGAGAAGCAGGACCCCTAAAGTAAAAGAAGACCCAGCTCAATTCATTTATACAATCCCATGAGATGTAATGTAGTGAAGTAGATAGAAACAGAGCTGGCCTTGGAGTTTGAAGGAAAACTCTGGCTCAAATCCTGCCTCTGGACCCCTGGGCAAATCCTTTCATCTCTCAATGCTCTAGGCAACTATTTTTTCTGGGGAGGTGGAGAATCAGGGTTAAGGGACTTTTCCAGGGTCACACAGCTAGTATGTGTCTGAGAATGAATTTTAACTCACATCCTCCTGACTCCAGGGCCAGTGCTCTATCCACTGCACCACCTAGCTATCCCTATAGGTAATTCTCTAAGACTATACATTGCAGGGAAGATGTAGATAGCTATACATTGTCAGAAAGAACACCCTATTTGGGAGTTCCTTATAGCACTGAAATCACAGGTCCCAGATTATATTCCTGTTATCTCAAACTTTATATTATAACCCAGAAATTTAATCAGTTTTAATAACTAATATAAAGTGAACTAGAGAAATATTCTGAAGATTAGAATAAAAATGAAAATAATATGTAAGTTAAATATTCAAAGGAAGATTAAGAAGCATTATACTGAAAAAAGTCACAGTTGTCATCTCTTTGTGCATTTATAGATAATGAAAGGCAGTATGGTTCTGTTGAAAAAACACTAGATTTGGGGTCAGAGGTCCTGGAATTGAGTCCTGGCTTTGCTACGTACTACCCATGTGATCTTGGGGTTAACTTCTCTGGGACTGAGATTCCTTGTCGGGAAGATGAAGAGATTGAATTAAATGACCTCCAAGACCCACTGAGCACTATGCTTAGCACAATGCCTGGCACACAGTTGTTGTTATTCGTGTTTCATTTCTGAAAAGGACTGATGATGTCATGGGGTGATTTCTTGGCTTTCTAGTGAAATGGATTTAAATGAGGTAGTTGTTTAAAGTCATCAGACTCTTCCAGAGTCATCCAAGTCCAGTGGTAAGACAAAAGTCAGAACCACTGGTGATGGCCTGGGATGTCATGGATGACCATGGAAGCTTTAGTGTTTGACCAAACTCTAAGCAGTCCACAATGTCTGCTTCAGCTGCCTTCCTGGTCATTGGAATAAATTGTTCTCACCTGTCCATTCCACAAGGGAAGCCGTTCACATGCCTGGGGTAGGTATCTCCCTAAATTGCTAACAGGTTTGAGGTCTGTTGGTTATTCTCAACCTGGTTTAGCCCATCTGCCAAGGTAGTTTTATTGAGGTGTGGCCACTGCTCATGCTACAGCTTCTTGGAGCTACAGGTGAGAGTTGGGTGACAGGTGGTCATCAAAGGTGGATGAGCAGCCCTGAAAAAGGCTCAGTGAGCCATCACAGCAGAGGTGCTAGTCCTCCCTGAACACCCCATAGACCCTGGCACATAGTACAAATAAACCTTTATTGATTAAGTGTGTGATCCAATGAATCTAGGAAGAAGCAGTTCTGCATTTTAAAGAGTAACATTACACATGTACTTTAAAATTTCTCTCAAAAAGTCTCAATGCCATCATCAATTCTGGGTTTTGTAATTTGACTTGGCCATTTTGGCTCATACTTGATCATTTACAACCATATGATTTAGAAACATTTATTCTAACAGAGTCATTGCCTGGTAAATTTTGTATCTTTCTAATTATTCTGCTACCAATCCATGGGAAAATGAGTAATCCAAGGGCTAACTCAGTGAGAATCAGTAGAAAAGTCTCTGGACCAAAGAAACCTCTAAGCCCCTCTGCATCAATCAGGATTTTCTTTCAATCCAATACCCCTCTCTGTAGAAATATTCACTGGATTGAGAAAACAACTGTTTTTTGTTTGTTTGTTTGTTTTTATGGGGCAATGAGTGTTAAATGACTTTCCCAGGGTCACACAGGTAGTGTCAAGTGTATGAGTCCAAATTTGACCTCAGGTCCTACTGAATCCAGGGCCAGTGTTTTATCCATTGCACCACCTAGCTGCCCCAAGAACAACTGTTCTGATGAAATAACCTATGATTTAAAAAGGCTCATGGCCAAAGATGCCCAATTAGTAAGACGAGTCCACTAGGCAAGTTCAGAGATGCCCAGAAAGTGCTGCCCATGATATGCAGTTGTTATACCCTACCTGAATTTTGTTTATTGCTCCAAGAGAATCATACCAGGTTTGCACAGCCCAGGGAAACTGCCGAGTGACTGCCATTCGAAGAACGATGCAGAATGAGATGGTTGTAAATATTTTTCGCAGGATAATTCCTTTGATCAAGGCATAAGGAAGCACAGCTAGAAATACAACAAAGAAACCTGAGAAGAAAAAGGCTGAGCTATTGAAGTATCTCACATAGGCAGTTTTTCGGGTCAGTTTCAGTTCAGTTCTGTAAAAACAAAACAACAAGACAAAATGAATTTAGGGTAGAATTTCAAGGTTGCACATTTGATGCTTCTTGGAATTTAATCACAAGACATTATCTTTTTCCAAATTGTCATAGTCTAGTACACTGCAGGGGCTTGCTGAAAATCTCATTCAACTGAATTGACATATAATTAATTGGTGAAAAGAAGTGGCCAATTCCCAAATATTTCTGGAAATCAGAGAAGAGCCATAATCTAGACAAAGGAGGCTATTCTTACAATTCAATTCAATTTAACAAAATTTCATTACACACCTGCAATGTAGTGCATTAGGGTTAAATATTAAAATAAAACCTCTGCAGTTTCACATAGATGATATTCTGGCTAGATGTTAATATTTTTATCTTTAGTTTGTTTTTTTTTAAAACATGTTCTTTTTAAAGAAACAATGGCACTTAGCTAATCATGTCCTAGATTCCTATTATCAGGTGCCTCTCATCAAAATTTCTCATTCATTTCAAAGAAGCTTCAAATGTAAAAGTGATACATAGGATGTGAAAATATACCTGGTCTGATGTTGCTAACTATGTAAATACTCTTCTTACAAAGGAATGTTTCTATACTAAGAAAAACTCAATATCTTTAACTGTTCACTTTTAGTATTCTCTTTTATTATAACACTCCATTTGAGATACTCTCCAAATGCCCCCCAAAATATTTATTTGAATTATAAATAAAAATAAGCACAGTGCTACTACACACAATAGGCAGTAAATTTTACGTTTTAAAATTTTTTACCCCTGGAAATTGTTACAGATGAAAATATAAATAAATGTCTAGAAGAATTTAGATAATAAGAGTGATAGTGTCATAATAGGTATTAAACATAAATTTAAAGGTCAGCCAGATGGCACAATGGATAAAGCACCAGCTGTGGATTCAGGAGGACCCGAGTTCAAATCCAGCCTCAGACACTTGACACTTACTAGCTATGTGACCCTGGGCAAGTCACTTAACCCTCATTGCCCTACAAAACGAATAATAAATGAATACATAAATTTGGGATGTTCAGAGTACATCTCTCTCTCTCTCTCTCTCTCTCTCTCTCTCTCTCTCTCTCTCTCTCTCTCTCTCTCTCTCTCTGCAGGGCAATGAGGGTTAAGTGACTTGCCCAGGGTCACACAGCTAGTAAGTGTGAAGTGTCTGAGGCTGGATTTGAACTCGGGTACTTCTGAATCCAGGGTTAGTGCTTTATCCACTGCACCACCTAGCTGCCCCCAGAGTACATCTCTAATCTTTGTATATGATAATTCAGAGAGTAACTATTGTGTCTTCCCATAATATATCGCTTGTGTCCACAGGTAGAGGTATAATACTGAGCTGGATGGCCTATTGGTCTGATTTTTTTTTTTTTTTTGGTGAGGCAATTGGGGTTAAGTGACTTGCCCAAAGTCACACAGCTAGTAAGTATTAAGTGTCTGGGGCCGGATTTGAACTCAGGTCCTCCTGAATCCAGGGCCAGTGCTCTACCCACTGCGCCACCTAGCTGCCCCTGGTCTGATTTTTTGAAACAATTTTAACTAAGTATAAAATTTTTTATTTTAATGAAATTAAGTACGGAATTGAGGAAAATGTCAAATGTGTAACTTTTCCCATGAAGTTTAAAAAAGAAACTCATTGAAACCATGCTAATAAAGATATCTACAATTATTTATACCTTATAACTTTTCACATTAAAAAAGGAAATTTTAAGATTTTTAACCTTTTTGACAATACTATGTGGCTTTTTTTGAATATTTTATATCACTCCTAAGCTATATTTCAGTAACACCATTCTATTACCTTGCTATCATCCCAAAGAATTCCAGTGCATAAAGAGCAATTTAAATGTTTAAACTTTGGAGATGTTCCAGCAGGTATCTGGACAAATACCATAGAAATCTGAGTTAAGACATGTGAGGAGATAAGGAAAAGTATGACAATACTGATTACAACTTCAGGCTCCATCTATTCAGGTGCCATATGGCTCAGTGGCCATAAGGAGCTACCCCATCCAGCTTTGGTATATAGAAAGAATAGTGGGACTAGGGACACATACTAAAGGAGAGGTCAGGAAGACAAATGACAATAGCACCATAGGTTATTTTTTGGGAGTGCATGGAAAGTGTGACTTAGTCCAACTTTACATACATAATCTAGGTATGAAGTGCTTAGTACTAAAGTAATAGAAAATAAATTTAAATTTTCCCCAAAAAATAGCATTCCTGAGAAAAAGGAAATCAAACATATGATAGGATAAAAGTGATTGAATTAGGGGCAGCTAGGTGGCGCAGTGGATAGAGCACAGCCCTGGATTCAGAAGGACCTGAGTTCAAATCCGACCTCAGATACTTAACACTTACTAGCTGTGTGACCCTGGGCAAGTAACGTAACCCCAATCGCCTCACACACACAAAAAAAGTGATTGAATTAGCTCAAACTATACAATAACTTAATACATGAGCTTTACTTATTTTAGTAAGCCACATTTAAAATGTTGGCTAAGGTCAACCCAAAATTAATAAAATCTCTTGAAGCAGTTAGGTGGCACAGTGGATAGAGCACTGGCCCTGGATTCAGGAGGACCTGAGTTCAAATCCGGCCTCAGACACTTGACACTTACTAACTGTGTGACCCTGGACAAGTCACTTAACCCTAATTGCCTCACCCCCCCAAAAAATTAATAAAATTTCAAATTATTACACAGCTCAAAATTTTTGTAAAAACAACAATTTTAAACAATTAGAATATTAAAAAGATGAGATAGTTCAAAAGAAAGAGAGAGAAAGGAAAGAAGGAAGGAAGGAAGGAGGGATGGAGGGAGGGAAGGAGGAAGGAAGGAAGGAAAGAAGGAAAGAAGGAAGGAAGGAAGGAAGGAAGGAAGGAAGGAAGGAAGGAAGGAAGGAAGGAAGGAAGGAAGGAAGGAAGGAAGGAAGGAAGGAAGGAAGGAAGGAAGGAAGGAAGGAAGGAAGGAAGGAAGAAAGGAAGAAAGGAAGAAAGGAAGAAAGAAAGAAAAAGGGCAGGAGAAAGAAGCACAAAGAAACACCAGAAAAAGAAAACAGATAATTTGGAACAAAAAAATAACTGTAAGCAGAAAAAGGGAACAAAAATTTGTTAAGATTATTCTCCAATGAATAGTATTTTTCATTACAAGTCCACTTATGCTACATGAGTCATAAAAATACTTTAACAGTACCTTTGAAAACTAGAATATGATTTTATGACAGAAGTGCAATAAAACAATAGCTGTGCCCTGAGCTTTGGTGCACACTTTTGCCCTGGTTCAATACTGGCACAGGCTAAGTTTAATCACTCTATTGCCCTTCACTGAGCAATCTCTCTCTGAACATTTTATTTGATCTCTCTGGTAGATGCCAACTATTTCCCATATTTACGTCAGTTCAAAACACACCTTTCGTCAGCAATTCCCAACCTTTTCAAGTAACAATTTCATGCCAGATTAAGGAACTAGATTCTATAAGCCACAGCTAAGCATTTACTTTGCCAAGAAAGCTCCAAATGGGGTCATGGAGAATCAGATACAACTCCAACAACTGCACAACAAGTATTTACTATTAGAACTGTGCAAACAATCAATTTACAGTAGAAAGAATGGCATTCACAGGATTATATTTGTAAAACTGGAAGAGACCTTAGAGATAAGCCTGAAGAATGATTTCTCCAAGGTCACATAGCTAATAATAATCTGAGTTGAGATTCGAATCCAAGTCTTCCTGACTGTAGACCTAACTATTCACTATAACACAGTGCTTCATCTTCTGTACTAGAGGGAGAAATAACCACAGTCAGAAGTAGGGATGACTAGCTGAAATTTATCATTGAAGTCTGAGGAAAAGGATAGCTGATAACCAGTCACCTAGCTTGAAATTCCAGCACTAATATATGCCACAGTGATGAAGATTGTGACTGGGTAATCATTGTTACTTCCAAAAACAATTCCTAAGGCCTACACAAACTGCCATGGTACTGTAAACCTTTTTCTGGATGGTGGTGAGAAAAATTCTGTGGCTTTCCTGGATTTTTTTCTTAAATGGCATAACAAAAATAAATGACCAATAACCATGTTTGGGAAATAGTAGTCTTTTCCTCCTCCTATTTACATGGCAGGGGACTTAAACATTTCACCTTTTCTTTCTTGTTGTTCCAATCACACACCTGGAGTTTAATTCTCATTCCTGTCTACATGAATCAGCCCCTTGGATTCCAGGTAACCCATATTTTAGCCTATCCAAGAAAGTACTTTTCTTTTGGTTGACTTTTCCCTTTGAAACTTTGATGCAATACATAACCCTACATCAGTAATCTCTTTTCACCAATTTTCCCGAACCTAATTTCTCAAATTTCCAAATTCCTAATGTTTAAGGAACAAGAACTTTGACTAAAGGAAATTGATCTACTATGGCTTGGAAAATACACTGGATTGATTGATTTTATTTTTTGCCAAGGGTTAGTTCAGTAGTTGTACTACAATCTGTACCATATGTCTTCTTTGGATATAGTCTTGAATGATCAAAAGTAAGAAGGTTATTTGGGGTGGAGAGGCACTGTGGTATAATGGACAGAATTCTGGCCTTAGAGACAGGTTCAGGTCCTGCCTTGGACTCACAATAGCTTTATGGCCCTTGGCAAATCATTCAGTCTCTCAGTGCCTTAGGCAACTCTCTATGACTCAAAGTTTCAGAAAAGTTTCCAATCTGTTTCATACAGAGAGTCTCCCTCCTAGGAGTTCCATATACCAATGAAAGAACAGTTCCAAACCAAAGCAAAGAATCAATTCAAATCATGTAAAAATATATTCATTAAGTGCTTACTATGTGTCAGTCACTATGCTAAATTCTGAGGATACAAAGAGAGAAACAAAGTCCCTACTTTCAAGAACTTCACAGTCCAATGCAGACAACATGAAAACTATGTATGAACAAACTTATACACAAAAACACACACACATACACAAGATAAAGTGTAGATAATCTCAGAGGAGAGGCACTGACTGAGCTTAAAGACTGAGAAAGGCTTCCTGCAGAAGATGAGACTTCAGCTGAGACTTGAAGGAAACCAAGCAAGCCAGGGATTACAGATGAGGAGGAAGAGAGTTTTTCCATTGGGGGAAAAGGCCAGTGAAAATGCTTGGAGATGCAAGTTGGAGTCTTTTGTGAGAAATATCAAGGAGGCCAGCATCACTGGATCATGGAGTTTGTGAGCAGTAAAGTATAAGAAGACCAGAAAGGCAGGAAGGAGAAATGATATCTATTGTTGATTTTCATTAATTAAGCTGCGTTGACTTCAAAAGCTTAGGTCCATAGGTTCAAATGCTAGGGCCATAGGTTTGGGATTTTGCCTCTCTAAGGCATTAATCTTATTTGAAAGAACAAACACATTTTACCAAAGAGATTCTGTATTTGCCATTTACTATAAGCCACATAATTGCCAATGAAAGGCATTTCCCAAAGACTCATGGCGCTATACAGGTGATCCATTAGTCTTAAAGACCATGGCAGGAACACAGGCTTGTAATATTAATAAGGGATCTTTCTTCTATCTGGACCTTACACAGCATGCTAGACCTAGAGCTGGAAAGGACCTCAGAGGCCATCAAGTACAACTTCCTCATTTTACAGATGAGGAAATTAAGTGATTTGCCCAAGGTCACACAGGTATGAGGCATCCAAGGCAGGATTTATATCCAGATACTCTGACTTGAGAGCGGGGCTCTTTCTCCCATATCACCTTGCCTTACTTATATCCTTTAGCAATGACACATACCTATGAGTGAGCATAATACATAATATCCTGTTTTATATTTCAATTTCTTAATAATCAAAGGGTCATTAAGTAGGTATCTCTATAGTTGCCTCTATTAAGGAACCTTATAGAATCTTAACATATTTATTAAGGGTTCCTTCATAGAGTAGTGCTCAGGTTGAAGGTGATGTTGTGCCCTATCAAATAATTTTTTAAAAATAAACACAAGAAAATAATTTCTTCACTGAACCATTCAGTTGGTTGTGAAATTGTAAATATGTTCCCTGCTGTGGAGGATCATATATGAAAGCCTGACTCTTCCGTTCTCATATTTTCATCAAGGATAGCAATAATACATGCACATATCATGCTCATAAAAATTTTATTTTTTTTAAAAAAGGCATTATGTGGTATTAGTTTCTAGTGTTCTTTCCATTATCATGTTTGGTGATTTTTCCCCCAATTCTTTTGGTAATTTCCCCCTTTGACAATGTGAAAATCAATCTTTGATTGTTTTTAAAGTCATGTTGCCTCCAACATAGGTTGCTTCTGTATGCACATCAGTTCAGTTGTTCTTCCCAACTATATTTTTAAGTGACATTTCAACTTGTGTCCATAGTTGCATCAAAGTCAGGGAATGTCAGAGTAGATGTTGATTTCATATGAAAGTAGTCTATTCCACTGATCTACTATTCTATTTCTCAGCCAGTACCAGATAGTTTTGATAATTACTACCTTATAATACAGTTTAAGACCTGGCACTGCTAGACCTCTTTCCTTTATATTTTTTTCATTAATTCCTTTGATATTCTTGACATTTTTTCCTCCCAAATGAATTTTGTTACTTTTATTCTTAACTCAAAATATTTTTGGTAATATGGTGTTGATGGCACTGATTAAGTAGATTAATTTTGGCAAAATTGTAATTTTTATTATATTGGCTTGGCCCAATTAACAATGAGTATTTCTCTAATTACTGAAATCTGATTTTATTTGTATAAAAAGTGCTTTATAATTATGTTCACATATTTCCTAGGTTTATTTTGACAGATATACTCCCAAGTATTTTGTGCTGCTATAGTTATTTTAAATGGGGTGTCCTTACTATCTCTTTTTTTTTTTTTTGCGGGGCAATGGGAGTTAAGTAACTTGCCCAGGGTCACACAACTAGTAAGTGTAAAGTTTCTGAGGCTGGTTTGAACTCAGGTCCTCCTGAATTCAAGGTCAGTGTTTATCCACTGTGCCACCTAGGTGCCCCCTTACTATCTCTTCTTGCAGGGTTTTGTTGGTAATATATAGAAATGCTGATGATTTATCGTGATATATCCTGATATTTTGCTAAAATTATTAATTGTTTCAAGTAGCTTTTTGGTTGAGTCATTAGGATTTTCCAAGTATGTCATCTCCAAAAATAAATAGTTTTATTATTTCATTTTCTATTCTTATTCCTTTGATTTGTTTTTATTAGTGCTATTGCTAGCATTTCTAGTATAATATTGAGGTTAATGGACATCATTGTTTTACTCCTAATCTAATTGGGAAGGCTTATAGCTTATCCTCATTAGAGATATTGCTTGCTGATGGTTTTAGGTAGTGGCTTCTTATTTTGAGGGAAAATCCATTTAAACTTATATTTCTAAGTATTTTTAATAATAAAGTGTTGTATTTTGTCAAAAGTTGTTTTCTGTATATATTGATATAATCCAGTGATTTTTGTTAATTTTGTTATTGATATAATAATTACGTTGATAGTTTTCCTTATGTTAAACAATCCCTGCATTCCTGGTATAAGTCCCATTTGGTCATAATGCATAATCCTTGTGATATATTGCTATAGTTCCCTAGCTAGTGTTTTATTTAGGATTTTGCACCAATATTCATCAGTGAAATTAGTTTATAGTTTTCTTTTTCCGTTTATGCTCTTCCTGATTTAGGCATCAGCATCATATTAGTTTCATAAAAGGAGTTTGATAGGACTCTTTTGCCTATTATTCCAAATTATTTATTTAATGTTGGAATTGGTTCCTCCTTAAATGTTTGGTAGAATTCACATGTATACCCGTCTGGTTCTAAAGCTTTTTTCTTAGGAAGCTGATTTATGGCGTGTTCAATTTCTTTTTCTAAAATAGGTTTATTTAGATACTCCTTTTCCTCTTCTGTTAGTCTGAGAAATTTATATTTTTGTAAGGATTCTTCTATTTCACTTAAATCATTAAATTTATTGACATATAAGTGGGTAAAATAAATCCTAATAATTGCTTTAATTTCATCCTCATTAGTGATGTTTTTGCCTTTTTCATTTTTGATACTAGTGATTTGGTTTCCTTCTCTCCTTTTAAAATCATATTAACCAATAGTTTATCTATTTTATTATTTTTCTTCATAAAACCAAATCCTTGTTTTATTTATTAATTCAATCAATCTTGCATTCAATTTTAATAATCCCACCTTTAGTTTTCAGGATTTCCAATTTGGTATTTAATTGGATATTTTCAATTTGTTCTTTCTCTAGTTTTTTAATTGCATACCCAATTCACTGATCTGCTCTTTCTTTATTTAACTGATCTAAGCATTTAGAGATATAATTTAGATGTTATGAAATTATTGGGTGCAGTTTGGTGGTGCAGTGAATAAAGCTATGCCTGGAGTTAGAAAAACTCATGTTCCTGAGTTCAAATCTGGCCTCAGTTACTTGCTAGCTGTGTGACCCTGGTCGAGTCATTTAACCTTATTTGCCTTAATTTCCTCATCTGCAAAACAAGCTAGAAAAGAAAAGGGCAAACCACTCCAGGATCTTTGTCAAAAAACCCCAAAATGGGGTCAAAAAGAATTGATCACACCTGAAACCACTAAACAACACAATTATTGGGAAATAGTTAATATTGCTTGGCTAGACATCTTCTACGACTCCACCTGCTTAAATTTGTAACAGACTTATTAATCAGTAAGATCAAAAGAATGGGAGGGAACTATGGGAACATGGTAGAGTAGGGCAGGAAACTACCTGCCTCTCCCAAATTCCCCCACAAATAAAATAATGCCATGAAGTAAATTTTAGAGCAGCAAAAATAATTAAAAGTCAACATAAGGGGGTGGCTAGATAGCACAGTGGATAAAGCACCGGCCCTGGATTCAGGAGTACCTAAGTTCAAATCCGGCCTCAGACACTTGACACTTACTAGCTGTGTGACCCTGGGCAAGTCACTTAACCCCCGTTGCTCCGCAAAAAAAAAAAAAAAAAAAGTCAACATAAAGCAATCATCCAGCCCAAGACAAATTTTGAGGACATTAGGAAAGATATGATCTCCCAGGGTGGTGGTCTGGCTTAACCTAAGTGCAGATACCTCCTGAAAGATACCACAAATTCAACAAACAGCAAGTTCCAGGAGCAGCTATGTTTGTAGCAGCCTTAGTGTTGGGAGGTTTTGCTTCACAAATGGTGTGGGGATTGAGTAGCTGACTGGGGAAGATTGTGGGGGCCCTCTGATGGTGCTGGCCATGGGGCCCAGGGATGCTGATCAGAGTGGGTCTCAGGCTTTGGCTATGAGCAAGGAATGAGCACCCACTGGTGAATGTGGTCAAAGAGGGATGCAGTCCTCCTGGTTATAGTCACTCAAAGGAGAATGAATCCCTGGTTTCAGTTCTAGGACAGAGGGGAAAATTGATGCTTGCAGCCACCTGAGGAACTACAAGGAGGAAGAGAGTTTGCAGTGGTGGTGTTGGGGCCCAGGTTTCAGGTTAAAGGGAGAAAGGAGTACCTGAAGTCACTAATTTATCAAGGCATGAGCCAGAAGAGCAGTAACCACATCTGGTTTTAGATTATAGAACACTGGAAAAATCAAAAAGTCAAAGACCCCCATATAGAACTCAGAAAACAACAGCATGAAAAACAGGAAGCCTAGGACATTATCCCCCATGCCTGGGAGAAGAGCCCAACCCTAAGATAAAGTTAACAAACAAGAAACAGGCTGCTAAAATGAGTAAAGCAACAGAAAAAGAACCCAACCATAGATAGTTGCTATGGAGCTAGAGAAGATCAGAGTTCAAACTCAGAAGAAGATAGTTTCTTGTAAAGCTTTAAAGAAAAATGTAAAATGGCCATAAGCCCAAAAAGAGTTCTTGGAAGAGTTTAAAAATAACTTTGAAAAGCAAATAAGGGGGCAGCTAGGTGGCACAGTGGATAGGGTACCAGCTCTGGATTCAGGAGGACCTGAGTTCAAATCTGGCCTCAGACACTTGACACTTAGTAGCTGTGTGACCCTGGGCAAGTCACTTAACCCTCATTGCCCCACCCAAAAATTAGGGGGAAGCTAGGTGGTGCAGTAGATAAAGCACCAGCCTTGGATTCAGGAGGACCTGAGTTCAAGTCTGGCCTCAGACACTTGATACTTACTAGCTGTATGACTTGGGGAAAGTCACCTAACCCTCATTGCCCTGCAAAAATAAAATAAAATAAGAGAGTTTGAGGGAAAATTGCGGGGGGGGGCGGGGGCGGGGCGGGATAGTAATACAAAAAAAAGCAAGAAAATTATAGAAAGAAAGTCAACCAACTGGAAAAAGAGATCCAAAAACTTACCAAAGAAAATACTCCTTAAAAATTAGAATTGGAGGACAGCTAGGTGGCACAATGGATAGAGCACCAGCCCTGGAGTCAGGAGGACCTGAGTTCAAATCTGGCCTCAGACACTTAATACTTACTAGCTGTGTGACGCTGGGCACGTCACTTAACCCCAATTTCCTCACCAAAAAAAATTAGAATTGGGCAGATGGAAGCCAATGACTTTATAACACATCAGAAAATAATCTTTAAAAATCAAAAGAATGAAAAAATCAGATAGAATATGAAACACATATTAGAAAAATGATTGACCTAGAATACAGATTGAGGAGAGATAATATAAACACTATTGGACTAACTGAAAGTTATGACAAAAAAAAGAGTCTAGACACTATACCTCAAAAAATTATTAAGGAAAATTGTCCTGAAGCTCTAGAACAAGAGGGTAAAAGAGAAATTGGGGGGGGGGGACAAAAATATTGATTACTGCTTTAAAAAGATCCCAAAATGGAAACATAAAGGAACACTATGGCTAAGTTTCAAAGCTCCAGGTGAAAGAGAAAATATTATAAGTAACTAGAAAGGAACAGTTTAAATATTGTGGCACTACAGTCAGCATAACACAATATTTAGCAGTTTCTAAACTGCCAAAAATCTGGACATTTTACTCATGAGAAAATAGCTTACTGTCTTAGATTTTCAATCATCTTTTCCATTGCTTCCTCCCAACAGTATGCCTTAACAGACTGTATATTGTCAATCATTTCTGAAGTTATCACAAGTCTTTCATTTATCTTTCCTGCTCTCCTTTCTCTGAAAAAAAAAAGGGTAATAAAATTAAATCAGTTCAAATTCAAGATATCCTTACTGGTATAGTATAATATCTGTTAAGCAAAATGATTCAAAAGCACCCTTCCAACACTGATATTCTATGGTTCTCTGGTCAAAATAAATTATATTGTTTAATCATCATTGTTTATATCAATTAGGGGAACCAAAGATTTTAAAGTTAAAAGTATAGGATTCAGCAGCAAATATTATAGGAAAAAACAACTCCTGGCAATTTCTAATTTGCTCCACCCACATGATCATCATTATCAATAATAAATCCATATTACACTTCAGGTATTTGTGAAATGATTGATGTCGATACTCATATCTCTCTTTCCCACATACCAAAGCAGATTATCACCCTTTTAATGCCTCAGTAGATAGTCTTTTCAAGTCACTGAGGCAATTTGATCACAAATGCTAACATGGCACATCAATGTTGCATTGTTATTGGGTCACAAATGCAAAACAATGCTGAGCCTAAGTTACTGGTAGTAGTAACCCTACAAAACTTATTAATGATAATATAATGTTTAAATATTATAATAATCCTCATTTGAAGGAACAGGATAAAAGAAGAGCTAGAGAGACTAGGAAAAGTCACTGGAATGTAATTTTAAAAGTCATATTCTCTACATTATGTCATGTAATAGATATCTCTCGTATGCATTTTCTAATCTATAAAAATTATATTAATTTTTACTGATTTTCCTGGAGATATTCAATAGATTAACAAATATAAAATGCTATACAATTGTAAAAAGTAATGGTGATAACCTTAAAATAATTCCTACTTGGTGAGACCGTAGGTCAGATAACAACATAAAACAGGCCTAAGAGTGTATCAGTGTATTTTTTGCAAACACTATAAAGAAGAAAATTTGGAAGAAACATAAAGGCTTTATCACCTGTACTTCATCATCATCTGTCCTAACCAGGCTTGGAACAGAGCAAGTACTATTAGGAAAGCAAGTCCACAAAATGCTGAGGCTTGTAGTAAATCCCAAAGAAGTCCCATCAGGAGCACCACTTGTAAAGGTCCAATCCAGACAAAATGTGCCAGGGCCAGTCCCTGAAAAATTCACAGTTAAAAAAAAAGAAAGCCAAGAAAAGACTTTGAAGTCCCACAAAAGCATATTAGAAAGAGATCACAGTAATATAATACTTTCTAAAATTTAGAGGATCTGAGTACATTGTAGTCTAGGTGTTAATTATATCGAGAACATAACAATGTACATACACATTCCACACTCGCACTTCAGTCAATTTCATGCCAATATCTTAGAGTACTTCCATAGGAAAATGTTGCACTTATTTAAGCTTAGGACTTGATACTCTGAATACTTAGCATGTCAAAAATTTATTTTAAATAGCATACTTATGACTTGGTTTAAAAAACAAAACAAAACAAAAAAACCCAACCCAGCAGCTAGAACACAGGGGTATAATTTGGAATCATGTGCTAGTTTATGACCATAGTAGAAAATTAATTGTTATAAGGACTGATGCACATGCCTTAATAGAAGGTCCTGAATAAAAAATGCTCAGGGTATGACAGGCAGCCAAAGAGTAGAATTAGGAGGGGAAGACAGACATGATAACTCAGTAAGTTGTGTTCACTAGGAAGCCAAGTACCTGTGCTGAAGTTTCTTCTCAGTTATGTAATATCATAGACTCTAATCCCATTCTGAATCACTAATTAGTTCAACCAGAGGAAATAGGGCTAAGTGGGGCAGAGATCAGAATTTCATAATAATCAGGGTACAACCACACATTGCTGTTATCTGACTCAAGAAAGCTCCAAGCTATGAGTTTTTTGAAGATGTGAAGTTGTTTACATGAATTCTGTGATACGACATGCACAAAAGATTAAATGAGCTGCTACATACTTCATCAAACTTGTTCAGATTGTTGGAAAGAAGACTGATAAGCTGACCGGTGCTTATTTTATCAAGAACACGGCTTGACAGTTTTAAGGTCTAAAGAGAAAAAAGTGAAAGAATTGGCCTTAAAGCATTATCAAACAAAGTATCATAACATTTCTAGGAATATCTAGTGACATTATAAAACAGGTGTTATATTAAACACATTATCTTTGCTTATTAAAAATACAGAAAAATGTTTTAATTATTTAATATCTCTTTTAGATGGATATAATTGTACATGTTAGCTAGGTTTTTATCTTCTAAAAGCTACACAATAAATGAGTCCTCCTTCATTTGTAAGGATTTCCAAATCACATGACATGAATGGCTATATATAAATATCTATATATAATTAAATTATATGTATATAATACTTTTAGAAATACATAACAAAAAATAGTGGATACTCTTTATTAGAATCTTGGTGTTAATTTTTTCTCATTTTATAATCAGCCATTCTGCTGATAAAATGATCAAAATTTTATTATAAATGAATCATTAATATTTAAATGCACAATTTACTAAACATATTAATTAATGATTGATATTTTAAAAGAAAACATGTGCTGATTGTCATGCTAGGTGCTAGTGATCCAAAAGCAAAAATGAAACAAACAGGCCCTACCCTCCAGGAAGTTACTTTTAGTGAAGACCAAAAGATGCAATACTATCCATAAAATGTTAAAAGACCTAGAAGGGCTCTAGCATGGAGAAATTGTAGGAAAACATGGACAAGATTCTAATAGGATAAGAAGCAGACAAGCTGTAATCTATATAAATGGAGAGAGCACTCACATTAAAGCTTTACAAGGTATATCAAAAGGGCATCTAGTTGGCACAGTGGATAGAGTCCCAGCCCTGGAATCAGGAGGACTGGAGTTCAAATATGGTCTCAGATACTTACTAGCTGTATGACCCTGGGCAAGTCACTTAACCCTGTTTGCCTCAGTTCCTCATCTGTAAAATGGACTAGAGAAGGAAATGGCAAACCACTCCAGGATCTTTGCCAAGAAACCCCCAAATGGAGTCACGGAGTTAGATACTACTAAAACTATTCAACAAGAAGATATATTGAAATTCTGTGGTAAAAAAAAATCCACAGACTCTTATTTATTCTAGATAATGTAATTTAAATTTCTCATTTAATAACTTTGGTTGGAAATTTCTACTAGTACATTAAATTAAATCTGAAATACCATCATCAACAGCATGTTGAAATTAAAACCTAAGCAGTGGTGTGTGTGTGTGTGTGTGTGTGTGTGTACATAGACATACATATACACATGTGTATAATTATACACTATAATAATTATATATAAAACATATTAAGATACTATCATCTTATTTGATCCTCACAAATACCATGTGAGATAGGCGAACGATGCTTTTAACAAGACTGAAAGCTTTTTGTGGGCAAGGACCATACCTTATACTTTCTTGCATCATACATACCAGAAAAATGCCTTACATGCATAGAGCAAGCATTTAATAAATATACACTGATTTGATTTATTCTTTGACTTGGAAAAATCTTTTCATAAGGATCTAATTAAAGGAGAGTCCACTTGTTTTTGTTTTGTTTACTTTATTAGTAGCTATGATTAGTAGTTAAATTATAATTTAAGATCTTGCCAGGTTGCAGAACTTTGAATACAGAACAACTTGCTCTATCACAAAAGTTGGAATGGAGTTGAGAAGACAAGATGGGAGTTGGGAGTGGTTAGTGGCTGATTGCTGCATGGGTAAAAACTGCTCAGGCATGGGAAAGGGTGAGGCAAGGGTAGGTCTAACTCAGGGTCAAGTGTAGTACTTAAACTAGTGCCATGCATGCTCATTATATTATTTTAATGATGATAACTATGGATGCCATTAGGGTGAGGCTGAAGAGATAAAATAATTTGGCAAGGACCCATGGGAAAAGAATGATAAGGTGTAAGTACTACTTATGGATATGTTTATAAATCAGTGTATTCTTTATGATATTTTTCTTTCTGATGTCCATGTTGCGTGAACTCTAAACTCCAGAAAAAATATTATAAATTCTTCTCACAAGGAAGTGCTTAGATCGGGTTTTATACTGATGATTACATCATTGGTATTTTCTAATGCTTGTTAATTTAGGAAAAAGAAACTGTATTAATTTATTAGGATAGAGAATATGTTCTTTTCCTCTTCCCACTACAAAATTTTGCCTAATAATAAAGCATGAGTGTTATGATTTTGAAACAGAGGAGACCTAGCTTTTGTGTGCTGAAATTGTTATCAGGATCTTCTCTGATGCTGAACTGTATGTTATTTGTCTTTATTAGCTCAAGGTCGCCAATTATAAAAAAAATGAATGGTAAAGAAATTATCAAACATCTCTACTGCAATACCTTTCTATTCCTACTTGGCAGAATTAGGAAGCCACACATTGTGTTATGTCAGGACTGGCCCTAGCATATGTCGTTATAATAGCTCTAAATCCTGTTTGGACAATAACATGTCTTGGGCTAAATCCACTTACAGTGCTTTTGGCAAAATCAGGCCCTTTTTTGAATGCTTGCCATTACAAACAGAGGTAGGGTAGATTGAATGAGCACGTACTTGCTGCTAGCATGTAATGTATATACTAGTATACATAATGAGATTTGCAGGGTAAATAGGAATGCAAAATCAAGCCCCATCTAAGGCTGTACTTTCCTATTACAACATGCTAGGACTATTAGTTTTTGTTATAGTTAATAATAATTCTTTTTTTTAGAATTTAAAATATAATATTCCATTTTTCTTTAGCCTTATTCCCATCGATTAATTTTAAAGGTCAAATACTGCTATTAATTTTTATGCAGATGATGAGAGTCACTTTAATGGAAAATAAAAAATACTGGAGTAAAAATGGGCCATGTGGTGACAGCTTTCTCATCCACTTAACAATGAATTTGATAGCCTTAAGACCTGAAGAAGAGGAATGTAGTAATGGTAGTATGCATGTTGCCTCTGAAGTCAGGAGATATAGGTTTCAAGTTCCGTGTTGCTGAGACATTGGGCAAACCACTTCTCTCACTGGGCATCAGCTTCTTCATTTGTAAAATAAGGGGGTGAGAGTGGATGCTCTCTGAGGTAATTTCTAAATGACTCATTTTGATATGGATATTTAATGACATCAGCAACCTGATACCAGCACTTCTGGGAGAAGTTCAGTTCAATTCATTTCAATAAGCACTGATTGAGTAGCTACTACGTGCCAGGCACTGTGCTACCTGCTGGGAATACAAAGACCAAAAAAGGAATAGTATCCACCCTCCAGATACTTGCATTCTCCTAGATAATAAAATGTTGAAAGGAAGAGAAAGACTATGAAGAAGGAGGTAGGGGGGAGGGAAGAGGAGCAATGGGTGGATTTTAAATCGTTTCCTAAAGCTTATTTTAAAACTCAAACAAACCTTTGTGATTTCTGATTGCTAGATTCACAGCATCTAAAAAAGACATCATACTAGCAGGATTCATTCACACCATAAAGTACATAAAGTAGAAGTTACTGTTATGCTTTCATGTATTTTATTCTTTTAAAAATTTTTTTTGCAGGGCAATGAGGGTTAAGTGACTTGCTCAGGGTCACACAGCTAGTAAGTGTCAAATGTCTGAGGTTAGATTTGAACTTAGGTCCTCCTGAATCTAGGGCCAGTGCTTTATCCACTACGCTAACTAGCTGCCCCTGCTTTCATGTACTTTAGAAAGACATCTGAATTAATCACCTTTTTGTAAATCAGACTAAACAGGGCTATTCTCATCTGCATTCCCATGTGATGAAGGCCAAAGATGGCAGGGTGTAGAAGCAGTGGCCTCACTATGAAGAGGAGGCATAGACCTATCCCTAGATAAATCGCAATGGATCGTTCTGCTTTGTTGTCAGGATCATAGGAGGCTATGATTCTTCCCAGTAAGAGAGGTTGCACTGCTTTGGTTACTTCCTGTAGAGACAGAAAAAACAAAAAGACAAAAAGTAAATTACAGTTGTCATATTTTAATAATATAAATAACCTTATAGCATCAATATGCAAAGGCTCATAAGTAGGGATGGTTTAAGATGGGTTGGGCAGAAATCCACATCTGGTATGTGCCTTGTTGCATATTCTTTAACATACCCTCAGTGATAGCACATATTTCTCTTTTGAGAATAGATCTGATTTCTAGAAACCTCTCCTCCAAAATCCTTTAGAGACAAGCTGAATGAAAAGGGTAAATAAACAAACTGAGTGATAAAACTCTGTTTGTTTTTGTTTTAAAGCATGACAACAAAATGATGATGATGTGTTTTCCTCTGTGGCTGCTAAATTGGCCCTGAAGGCAAAGCTAAGAGATAAGTTCCCCAAAATGTTTTGAGCAACACCACTGGAGAGAATCTAGATCAGGGGGTTTTAACCTTACTTTCTGTCATGGACTAGTTTAGCAGTCTGTTGAAGCCAACTCTCAGAATAATGTTGGGTTTTGTTTTGTGGTTGGTTTGTTGTTGGTTTTTTTTTTTATTGAAGGAAAGGTTCAATTTTAGTTAGTAGTTAGTGAAAAGAAAAATGTCATTTTTTTCCCTTTCAAGTTCATAGATTTCCTTCCTCCCCCCACCCCAAAATCTGTCTATAAATTCCTTGGGGATCTGGGAATTGCAGGTTAAGAAACTGATTTAGAGTTTTCGGCGGGGGGGGGGGGGAGCTACTTTAAAGGAAATGATCTCATTTGAGTAAGTTATTTTTTATTTCTTGAAAAATGTTTGTTTTTCAGGCACGTCAATCTTGTCTGACTATCTGTAACCCCATTTGAGATTTTCTTGACAAAGATACTGAACTATTTTTCCATTTCCTTCTCCAGCTCATTATACAAACAAAGAAACTGAAGCAAATGGTTTAAGTGACTTGTCCAGGGTCACACAGCTAATAAGTATCTGAGACCAGATTTGAACTCAGAAAAACGAGTCTTCCTGACTCCAGGCCTGGAACTCTATCTACTGTGCCATCACTGTTGAAAAAATTCTAAGGATTAAAAAAAATTAACTTATAGATCTGCTTTCTTATCTAATAAAGCTAGTTATTTGGCAGGGAACAAATTAAAGAGAGATGTATCCTAGATTTTTTTCATATTAAATATAGGCATGGTCCCAAATATCCCCATATATAAGTGCATCACTTGAGCTTGTGATCAAAGATATTATTATTTTTCCCCCTAAATGTCACTGTAATGTCTGGGTAATTTTATTTCCCCTGTAGTTTACTGAACTAAGGATGAATCTAAAATAGGACTAGGGGAAAGAGGGGTGCTAAATGAGAAAGGAAACTGGATTAAAAAATAAAACATTAATTTAAAAATATAAGCCTCCTGAGGCACATTTTAGTTCTTAACCTCAGATACTATACGGTGTAACTCTTATCTCCATTATTCCTTTCATTTCCTTTTATCTCTGAGTGTGAGTGAGTCAACTACTCTGGGCATCAGGGTTCCTCATCTGGAAAATGAAGGAGTTGTACAGGATGACCTATAAATCCCTTTCAACTAAACCTATGTTCGAAGGATCTTCACCTACCATAGATTGCCTCTTTATATCTTCCTTTATTTCTCTCTATTATATACATATCTTTTCCATATAGGTCTCTAACACAGGCCAGCTCTCAGTTCATCCTTAGTCTATTAAGGTAAAACATACAACAGTTTAGAAATATTTTATGATCATCAATTGAAGAGGCAACTTGTCTTCTCTGTTTTAAACTTTTAAAACAAAAGTAGCTAACCTACTACATTTTTATAAGCAAATATAGCACTTGAAAGAAATGTAAGAAAAATAATAGTATCGCATTATTTATATCTGGAAAATACTTTAATGATTACTTGGCCCAACACACTAATTGTACAGATGAGAAAACCAGGTCTCACAGAGGTGAAATTATTTGTTCTAAATCAAACTGATAGTAAGGAACATAGTGAGCATTCAGGTCTGACTTCAAGTCCAGGGCTCTGTATACTATAACAAAGCCTCCCACTTTCATTTTTAAAGCAGTAGTGATCATTGTTTATGTTTGCACAGTGTTTTAGACTTTACCAAGCCTTTTCTCCTGTTTGACAGAAGATGAAACTGAGAATGAGATTAATTTGAGTGGCTAAGCAACAAATTAGTTGTAGAGTCAGTATTCAAATCTACAGATTTCTGACTCTATAGCTAATGCTTTGTTTTTAATTACACCATGACACCTTTTAAAAAAAATTACACAAACCTAAACCTGAAATCAACATTTTTTTCCTCTGATGCCAGAAACCAACAATCTAATAAATGTGGAAAGTGTAGTGGAGGTTGATCAAAAGATCCTAGTGAACTGAGTCCCCTGAAATCCCTTCACAAAATTACAGACAGATATTCTTTGTCAGAAAAGGAAATTTCCTGTGGAACTGGACGTTTTCATTCTGGCTTAGCACTGAAGGGCAGGTGCTTTGGTATGCATGGCATCTCCTAACTGGTACTCTGTGTGTCTCCATGCCTAGGAGTTGTGTTGAAGATGACTGTTGACTAAGTCGGGTAGAATTTCTCCACCTTGCTGAATGAAAAAAAGAGAGGGTGGAAATGACTACACCTACTTTCTTTAAGGCTAATCTCTCTGGGAATATATCCAGAGCATTCTCTACCTTAGATTTAAGTTACACAGAGAACTGGTGGAATCATTTTCTATCTTTCTTACAGACCACCAAGGAGGTAAGTTTCTCTGTCTTTTTCAAAAATAATAAACATTTTTATTTATGGTTTTGAGTTTCAAATTTTATACCTCCTCTCCCTCCCTTACCCCTTTCCCTGAGGTAGTAAGCAGATATGGGTTGTACATGTACAATTATGTAAAACATTACCATATGAGTCATTCTGTATAAGAAAACTTGAATTAAAAAAAATGAAGGAAAGTGAAAAATAGAATGCTTTAGTCTGTGTTCAATCAATATCAAGTCTTTCTTTGAAGGTGGGTAGTATGCTTCATCATTAGTCCTTTGGGATTGTCTTGGATCATTGTATTGCTAAGAATAGTTTTCATTCAGAGTTCTTTGATTGCTATCTGTGTGCACAATGTTCTCTTGGTTCTGCTCATCTCATTATACATCAGTTCATACAAGTCTTTCCAGGCCTTTCTGAAATCATCCTGCTTGTCATTACTTATAGCACAATAATATTCCATCACCACCATATACCATAGCTTATTTAGCCATTCCCAAATTGATGGGCATTTCCTTGATTTCCAATTCTTGGCCACCACAAAAAGAGCTGCTATAAATACTTCTGTGCAAACACATATAAGTTTATCTTGATTCATATGCCAGTCATCAACACAGCTCCCAGGTATGGGAGTACATAGGGACCAATGAAGAAATAAAGACCAATATGTCTCAAAGTACTTGCTTATCAGTCAGAGCCAATGTGAAAATCTACCTCCATGAGAACTTCCCCTTTCTCACAGAGGCCCATGCCCTGTTATTTCATTGTGTAGACTGAAAGATTGATTAAAGATCCCCACATCAACACCACACTATATGTATATGATAATTCATAGATGATTATACACACTAAAAATCATTTGTGTATGTCACTCAACCTCTCACCATTATTTTTAATAATTAGAGACAGACACAAATAGTCATAGAGACAAGGGCTACAATGCCAGAGTGGGTAATGAGCTGACCTGGGTTCAAATCCTACCTTTGACAGATACTAGCTATATGGCCCAGAGGAAATCACTTAATCTCTCAGCTCCTGAGGCAGTTCTCTAAGGCAATCGTTTTCTGAGAGGGAGGGAAGGAGGGAAGGAAGGAGGGAAGAAAGGAAGGAAGGAAAGAAGGAAGGAAGGAAGAAGGGAGGAAGAAGGGAGGGAAGGAATGAAAGAAGGAAAAAGAAAGAAGAAAGGAAAGAAAAGAGGCAGGGAGGGACAGATGGATGGATTTACTACAAACTTACCTGCCAAGCACTGTGCTAAGCACTTTACAAATATTACCTATATTGGCAGAAGTACTTCCTTCACCTGAGAGTTCCATATACCATTGAAATAATAAGTCTAAGTCCTATCCTGTTTATTGATTGAATTTGTGAACTAGAAGCTACTTAACTGTTTTCTGTTCCCTGTATTGATTTTTAATCAGTCTACCCCTATTATAAAGATCCACTTTCATTAGGATAGATTTGTTGATTTTGTTTTTGCAGTGATTATTGGTAGGCACTGATAGCTACACCATCTCCTATATTCATAACAGATCAGATATCTCTCCATTCTCTTTTTAATTTTTTTTTTAGTGAGGCAATTGGGGTTAAGTGACTTGCCCAGGGTCACACAGCTAGTAAGTGTTAAGTGTCTGAGGTCGGATTTGAACTCAGGTACTCCTGAATCCAGGGCCGGTGCTCTATCCACTGCGCCACCTAGCTGCCCCTCTCCATTCTCTTTTAATGCCAATCAACAAAAGCTCATGAATCATTAATGTTGCTGGAAGAGCCAATCATTTATTTCACTATTAGTGCCCCCCTCAAAGCCCCATTCAAGACCTTATTTCTCTCCCAACAATGATATAATGGAGTGATTACTAGGTATAGGCAAGGTCAAAAGAACTTTGGACAATGGAACCTTGATAAAGCCAATGTCAAAACCATATTTTGCTTTAAAGTATGTGAATATTTTTATGGGATGGATGTTGCCTATCTATTCAATGCCAAAAAAAAGTATTCTGAGGAAAAAATCATTTTGTAACAGCTAAAACTTTTACTATTAGGTATTAGACTTTTACTATTAGGAATAAGGCTTAACTATTTATTTTCTTTCCTAATGAGTAACTTGGATGAAACTCCCTGCCATTGCTTCTCCACTCTAGCTTTTTTTCCCCAACCTTTGACCCCCCTACTCCAATAAACCTTTTAGGTGAGTTTGTTTATGGTTTCATACAAAGAAAGACAATCTCTATCAGCCTCTAAATGGGACACCTGTTTTATGTACCAGCATTACCAGATTAGTTATAATTTTGAATCAACACATACTATAAAACTCATAGCCTTTAAACAGGAATAGACTGTTTTGACAAAGACAATGGTAGTATCACTAGAGGAGAGGATGTGTTTATAGGAGAAAAAGCTGGGTTATTTTTGGTAATGACAGCTCTGATAAGGTGACCATCTGCAAACAGTAAACAGACTCCCATAAACTTCTCAAAAACCGTAAAGCAGTTGACAATTCAAGGACAAAAGCAACACTGTTCCAACAGTGTGTGGGGTTCTCTTTTTTTAAGCTGCATGTTCTCTCATGTTTACTAAGTAAATCACTTATGGGCAGCACTTAGATTTCCCATTTGAAGTCTTTCATTTAAATACTTATAGAAGCCATAGTCTGACTAAGGTAAAATGAATTATTGATGTTTGGTTATTTGAGAAAAATTGTGACCAGCATTTTTCTATTTGAATACAGTAAGTGGAAATTTTTCATATCTATGTGTGCATATCCCACTGTAGGGTTTATTTCCAAAGTCATAGGAAGATTCCTAAGATTCCACAGTATGAAACTATATAATCAACTGTGTGTTCACAAGACATGGGAATCAAGAAACATTTTTAGAAATTCTTTTTAGCTGCATTATTAATCTTTACCAACACTGAACACCAACCAAAATGAGGTATGAAAATGTCACTGAATGGCTTCCAATTTATTTGGGTATTACAATTCTATAACTCTCTGTTGTTCATTCAGAGGATCTCTAATTCTAGTAACTCACATTTATGTACTATACCAAAACTTGCAATGCACTTTCCTCATACTACTCTAAGGGGGGTAGCATAAGTATTATTAACCCCATTTTACAAAAAAAGAAAAGAAATTCACAAATATAAAATCAGAAAATATTAAAATTAAAAGGTACCATATTGGTAAACTTGTATAATTTTTCACTGGATACAAAATTACTCACCACACTATCCCAGAGAAGTGTGAATCAACTTCTACCTCCACACTTTCAGTAGTAAGAGGCTTAGTAACTCACAAGGCAGACCATCTCTTTTTTTTCTTTTTTCTTTTTTTCTGGTGAGGCAGTTGTGGTTAAGTGACTTGCCCAGGGTCACACAGCTAGTAAGTGTTAAGTGTCTGAGGCCGGATTTGAACTCAGGTCCTCCTGAATAAAGGGCCGGTGCTCTATCCACTGCACCACCTAGCTGCCCCTCAGATCATCTCTTAAAAAACAAACACCCACCCCCAAAAAATTATTACAAGTTCTGCCTAAAATTGAGCTGAAAATGCCTTACTAATACTTCCAACCAATGATCCTACTTTTGCCTTCTAGAATTACCAAGACTATCTAATCCTTCTTGTAGATGACAACCATTCAAATATTTCAAAATAGATATAATGACCTTAAATCTTTTTTTAACCTAAATATTATAAGTTTCTTAAAAATTTATTCAAATGAATGCTAGAATCTACAACTCTTCCAGAATAATGAAACTGAAAGAAAGGAAATAGTCAGAGGTCCTATCAGTCATGCAACAACAGCTAACCATGGGGCAAGAGCATAATAATTGTATTTTTTTAAATATTAAAAGTGATTTATCACCAGCAGTTAATCACTATCATGGACACCCAATGTGTAACAGGATATACATACCCACACAGGATCATAGAGTTAAAGTTAGATATAAGTTTATAGTCCATGTAGTCCAACAGAAGAGAAAATAGAAACCCAATGATGATAAATGATTTGCCCAAGCTTTCAAAGGCAGTAAACATCAGAAGTGGAATATGAATTCATGTCCTCTGCAGAATGCAAAGACACACATAGAAGGAATGGTACCTATAGACTCCAGAACATGACAGCCATGCTATATTAAGCATCTAGGAGGCACAGTGGATAGAGTATTAGGTTTGGAGTCAAATTCTAACTCAGGCACTTACTGCCTGTCTTACACTGGGCAAGTCAACACTGGGTTAAACTCTGTCTGCCTCAGTTTCTTCAACTATAAAATGGGGATATTATTATCTATTATATTAGCAGGAGTTATGAGGATCAAATGAGATAATATTTTTACAAAGGGCATAGTATGGTGCCTGGTATAGATTAAGCACTTAATAAATGCTTGTTCCTTCCCTCCCTTCCATGTCACTGTAATGAATTCCTGCCATTACCCTATTTCATTTCCCTTTACACTTCGTACTGAGACCAACGTAAGGGGAAACTTCAAGATTCAATTGTTCCTTAATGTCCAAATTCCCTGGCTAACAGCAGTGAACATAAGCTCCTTGAGGCAATAACTTTCATTCCTAGAGCCTAACACAGTGCTTAGAACATACCAATAAACGCTTGTTAAATTGAATTTCGGCCACTTACATAAAAGTTTCTATGTGTGCTGTATCTTCTCACTTTCTACCCCACTAGGTTGGCTATTCTGTGTTCCCTATTCTGCTAATTATGACAGAATTTTGAGGTCCCCACCTTCCTATTTTCACTGCCATCAAGATGTACCTAGAATCCGATTGCATCATCCAGGGGATCACTCTTACTTCAGTGTCATCAGCAAATGTGATAAGCATGCGTTCTATATCTTCACATAAATCATTAGTTAAAATGTTGAACATAGTTAAATATAGAGATACCTTCAGAATGCAACTCAGTATATCGCTACAGTTTTACACTGGTCAACAACTCTTTGAGATAATGTAACAGACTTTGCAAAATATCCTGTTAAAAACACAATGTATATCTACAACATTACATTGATCTGATTTAAGAACCTTATCAGCAAAAGTCAATAAGGCTAATTTGACTTGATTTTAGCAAACTTTCATATGTGTGGTTACTAAACATCTGTCAGCAGTTTTTGTGGAATGAGAAAAGGTGCAACATGATTGCTAGGACCCATGACCTCTGGCTACCAGTGTATTATCAACTAACACAGGCATGTCTGAAAGAATAAAGAATGGCTTAGAGGAAATTGTCAAGGATGCAACCTACCTTGTGACTTGGATTAATCTGGGACCTAAGTAACATGGACTGAAGCCCTCAATGATGCCAAGGTTTAGAGGCTGATACTATTATTTCTGATGTATCTTAGAACAATATCATATGGTGAGACCCTAAGCCATAATTTATTTAGTATGTGTGTAAACCTTACACTGTATTCATCAATTTCAAACCATTCTAGAGACACACACAAAACAGAAGAGCATAAAGACACACATGAATAAAAGACTCCAAAAAAGTTGTAGTGATTTTGGTCTCCCCTGTTGCCATAGTAGCTTTCTATGGTCAGGGTTCTTTTTCATTTCTTACTCATTTGTACACTATTTCGTGACTTTTAAAATTGAGTTCTGATCCTGGGGCACAAGGAGACACTGTCCCAAGCTTATGTTAGAGGCCAGGGACTGGATCATTGGCTTTCTGGGCCCAGTTGTAGCTTGCTCACTGCACTGGGATGGTCAGGCCTAGTCATGCCTGTTCTGTGTGGGTTTCTTGGGCTGGCAGTTTATCGGCTACACTAGGGCTAGGGGCATCACAGATGGCCTGGTGGGTCACTAGCCTGCTGAGCCAGGATTGAGGGGCCTCAGTTCCTGATCTGTGTTGTGCTGTGCTGATCTGAGCTTATCCAGATACTGCACTGGGTTGTACTCTCCTTTTACTCAAGTGAGATGGACCTTTCCTGAAGTCCTTTTAAGTTATCTTAAACTGGAAGATTGTTTCGCTCCATCTTCTTGTAGGTCCTGTAGCTCCAGAATCTGTTTAGAGGCTTGTTTTGATATTGTTTCAGAAGGAAAATGGGGAGAGCTCAGGAAACTTCTTGGCTTCACTCTGCCATCTTGGCTCTGCCTCCCAATGCTTCCTTCTAAGAGCTCTGTAAACATCAATTGAATGGACTACCCTTACAAACACCAATGAATAACAGTACTCCAAACTTTCCTGGAAGGCTATAAGCAGCAACATCATGAGGAAAAGACTAGC
Organism: Dromiciops gliroides; assembly: GCF_019393635.1. Taxonomy (NCBI): domain Eukaryota; kingdom Metazoa; phylum Chordata; class Mammalia; order Microbiotheria; family Microbiotheriidae; genus Dromiciops; species Dromiciops gliroides. Next base: position 131,338,879 of record NC_057865.1, read on the forward strand.
AAAGTCTTCAGGATGGTTGCACATAGGAGCTGACATGCCAGCCCCACAGCTCTGCTGCCCTGGTTTTTTTGTTGATGGTATTTTTTGTTCTTTGGTTTTTACAGTGGAAAACAAGAATCATCTTCATTTTTTTTTAAAAAAGGTGAATTTTAGAAATTTCAGACCATCAGTGAGCTTTGTATAATCCTGGCAAAATTATTATTTGTCAAGAAATCAAAGCTCAGAAGATGTAAATTGAACAGTGTGTTGCATGAGATAACCTTAAAAAACCTTCTCAGTACAAAAAAATCTGTGATCTGAGTACTAGGGAAGTTTATGAGACAAATAAGATATACTTAAAAAAAGAATTTCTCTCTTCCCAAGATAAAGATCAGCTTTACCTTCCAAGTATGAACACATCACCCAATCAATAACCTGGTTGAGTTTGAAGCTGTTTATGAATACGATAGCTTTCTTCTTGACAGCTTTGTGATGTGCTTCAACACCTCAAAGATCCATGTTTTCATCTTTGTGAATACTACTTCCAACAAGACCTAGTATACTCTCTTAAACCTTGGTAGAAAATCTTGAACAAATTTCAGAAAAAAAGAAGAGGGCAGAATCTTCAAAGTAGAGGTTGGTAAGGTTGACTTTTATTTCAGGCAAAATTATAGAACATATTATTAAAGGAGTGTTATGTAAGAATTTAGAAAAGGAAGTGCTGATTACTAAAAGCTAGCATAAATATTAACTCATCAAGGACAGGTAATGCCAGACTAACCTCATTTCCTTTTTTTGACAGTGTTACTAGACTGGTAGAACAGGGGAATACTATACATATAATAGTTCTGGATTTAAGTGAGTCATGTGACAAGTCTCTCATGCTCTCCTTTTGGACAACATAGAGTAGAATAGAAGACTGTAGACTTAGGCAAATATGTAATGTGATGAATGATGAATTGTTACTGAACAATTTATTTGAGCTATCAAAAAGTGGAATACACTTCCTTGGGAAGGAGTGGTTTGCCCCTCATTAGAGTGTTCAAGAAAAGTCTAGGTGACTGCCTGTCTGTAAAAGAAATTCATTTTCTGGCATATGTTGGACTAGATAGCCACTATATTACCTTCTACCCTAAAATTCTATAAATGTTAACCAATATTAAGCAAGATTTTTAGTCTGTATTGCACAAAAATCATTCCTATCTTCTTCTCTGGGAAGTCTTTATCAGAGTCTTATGACAATATGACATCTGTTTCTCTTTCCTTTAACCAATTCAAAATGCTCTCCTGGTATATTTTCAGAATCTAGTTTCCATACAGATAAATAGTTTCTTGTCTATTTCATCTATTCTTTCAGATATATTTCTGTTAAAAGTAGTATACCTTGAAATTAATTGTCATATTCTAGTTATCACCAGGGCAAGAAATCACAGCCTCCTTGTGTTAAAAATTTCAAGATTACTTTGTTTAATTTAATATATAGGCACCTGAAGTCATATGTATTTTTTACTGATGTTCTTCCTAAGTATTTTTTATGAGTTACTGAACATCTTCTTTACCATTAGTTCATTTTCTCTGTCAAACCTATAGTCCTCCATGATCTTTGGGCATTTTCCTTCCATTTTTATTTTAAAATCTTCTCAATGCAAATTTCCAGCAAAATATGTTCTTCTGTCTTCACATAATGCACTCTGTCCCTTTAAAGAGCCATTATTTTCATATCTTAATTTATGGTCCCCAAAACCAAATTTTATCCTTCAACCCCCATCTATGTGCCACATATTCATTTCTGAAATACTTATTCTAAAGTTCTCACCTTCAAGTAGTAGGTGTGATGACATCCTTCTGAAACTTGTGTTTATACCACCCTTGTTCCTAACTGAAAGGTCTTGTTATATCTAATACAACAAAATGAAATGAATTTACTTGTAAAAAACTGAAGGGTAGATTGCTTGTAGTATGAAAATTAATATTTATCTGCAGAAACATATGCATGCTCTTTACTTGTATTAAACATTTTGCTTATTCTATTATTTTAGTACACTGCTTATTCATTGAGATTCAAAATTAGCTGTTTTAACTCTATTTTAATTCAATAAAGGCATGTAGCTTTGTTGTTATTTGTTTAGCTCATTGTTAGTTTTTTAAACTATGAACTATGCTTTTTAATATTTCTATTAAGATAGGTTGCATATGATAATTTACAAATAGTTTGGTCCATTTGGATCTTACATATGTGTATGCTGGGACATATTGTATGGTGATGTGATAAAGATGAGTAGTTTATGACAGACCTTTCTATGAAGAGTGAGAAATTTATTGTGAAGAGCCTAATCTTAGAGAAATTTGTTTAAATAACATGTTCCATGTACAAAGTATTTCATAGCACACTCATTCTCAGTATAACAAGAAAAGCCTGGGAGTGATATGTAGCCCTGTAATCTTTTCCAAATTTATATCTGTGCCTACGCCTGTGTGTATATGCCTACAAACATGTCAACCTCCATCAGATTCTCAGGATCTGTCTAGGATGGAGGTGAATAGTAAGCAAGGATCAATGAAATATTAACCTGAAAGTCAAGAACTTCCAACATGTGCCAACAATTTGCTAGGCACCCTCCCCACCCCACATACACATGTACCTCCAACATATAAGGAGGCATCAGAGTATAAAGTATGGGGCACTGAACTTAGACTCAGGAGTGCCAAGATTCAAATCCAAACTCAAACACTTACTAGTTGTGTGACCCTGAGCAGGTCAGTTAATCATTCTGGGTATCATTTTCTTCATCTATAAAATGGTTTGCTTCAACAGTCTCTAAGGTTTTTTCCTGCTCAAAATCTATGATCCTATGGAAATAGGTTAAGGAAGGGGAGAATCTCATGTCAGGGAAGAAAATGAAAAATGGGGAGCCAAAGAAGGTGCCTCTTTTTTTGAGGCATTGGGGTTAAATGACTTGCCCAGGGTCACACAGATAGTAAGTGTCTTAGATGAGATTTTAACTCAGGTCCTCCTAACTTTAGGGCCAGTGCTCTATCCACTGTACCACTTAGCTTCCCTTCATCTTGCCAAACACAGAATCAAGGGTGCTATATGTAGTCTAGTGGGCTTTGGAAAGAAGGACTATGTTCTGATCAACACCCAAAAGAATGGGCTCACAGGGGGGAAGATATGTATTCAAGGTTACAAAGAATACAAGCTTGGTTTTCCCACAGTTGGGTGCAGGGAATATTGTTGTGAACCACTTTAGAGTGGATATGAGCTACTTCAGTGCTCAGGTTCCCTAAGCTGTCAGTCCCAGAGGGCCAGGAGAAGGTGCTGAACTGGTTAGAGAAGACAGGAAGCTACCCTAAGATAAAATGAAAAACAGAAAAATGTTTGGAGAAATCCCTTGGCCAGGCCCCACTAGATTATGGGGTCCAACTCAAGAGTTCCTCGTCTTGCCCAACATGTTATGGAGTTGGAGAGGGCAACGACAACATGGGAAAAAGAAAAAAAAATATGCCTGTATTTGGTGCATTTGGGACAAGAATATAAGGCACATTAGGTGTCTTGTTTGATGAGAGCATTTAAATGAATCCCAAAGTTCCAGCAGGAAGCCTCACTTAGATGAGTTAACATACAATTTTCCCCAGAGAAACTACACATTAGACCATTCCTTCCATTGCCTTGGACAATGCTTTTCTGGCTACAGAAGTCCCAAGATAACTGAAAGACAAGTTTCCTTGGCAAGCTCTACATCCTGGAAGAGTCAATCCAAGATTTCTGGATCTGCATTATCTTCTAGAGTTATCAGTGATTGAGAAGACCTGAACTAGTCTGAAACACTAGTACATGTATGGGGTTACATATAAATGTACCAAGAAAATAAGAAGGAGGGCTTTCCAAAGTGGGAGGAAAAGAAAAAGGACAATGGGCATCATGAAAAAGCAGGCGAGTCCTTGAGGAATAGAAGTAACAGGAGTAGGACCAATGGGAAAAGCAAAGGGGCTGACAGAAAATTTGAACACAGAAATTAGCCATTTCCTCACACAGACACCCAAGAAAAAGGACACTACCCTCCACTCATCATTAAATACGCGTGTAGGGTGGCTTAAGTGGCATGTTGACATTATCCATATACATAAAGATAGAATAAGTTTATGTTTGATATATAATAATTCACATTCACATTCACATAGTACTTGATGGTTTGCAAGGTGCTTTGGATAAATTATCTCACATGCCACGATGCCACCATATAAGTAGAATAGTAGCAAGCCAGTCCCTAACTGTTCCATAGTATTCTAAATTAAGAACAGAACTAAAACAATATCAGAACTAGAGTTGGTGATTATGATCATTAGAATGACCAATTTCAATCTAGAAAAGTCAACACGGGAGCTCAGACAGCTCACAAGGTAGGGACAGAGTTAGGAATTCAAGTGACTTCTCTCACAAAAGTGGTATAGAGGCTCCATCTCTATGTGTGAATGGTCATGACTCTAGGTTTTCATTCCTTAGGGTTTGAAACTATGAGTATATGTGCATCTCTTTAGAGAGGAACAGCTAGTGGTAGGAACATATTAGTTCATCCACCCCATCAGTTATGCCAACAACCAGGAAATACTCTGGCCTTTTCAGGTCGCAAAGCTCTGCTAACCTGCATAGCATCAAAAGTAGCTGGATGAAGCTTTCTGTGTGATTGCCATAAGAGGTGGTGTTGATCCAGGAAGGTAAGCTGTGGCAGGGTAGGCACCTGGAACAAATTCCAGGTTATCTACCTTTGTTGGCACAGAAGCAAAGTAAAACAGAAAGGGCAATGGAAGGATGGCTCAGTTTCCTCACTGGTAAGGGGGAGGGACAGGAAGGAAGGGGAGAGAAAGGGAAAGAGAGAGAGGGGGAGAGAAGGAGGGAGAAGGGGAGAGAGACAGGGGGGGTGAGGGAGGGAGAATGAGAATGTTAGGCTTGGTGATCTGTAAGATCATTTCCAGCTCTAAAAAGAATTATGAAACTATACATATATGCTTCATCTTAAACAATGTCCAAGTGTGACTGCAAAATCAGACATAACAATGTGATTCTGGACTTTTGTCACAGAAATAAGCAGGATGCCTTTGCTCAAAATGAATTACTTAATTTCTGATTGCCCTATAATATGTTTAAAACTATTAAAATGTTTGACTATATATATATATATATATATATATATATATATACAAGGCAGTTATATATTAAAATAAAGAGAAACTATTGTGAACTGAAATGGGAGTTTTATAGCATGTTCTGATTTTCATTCAATTGATCAACAATCATTATATCATCAGAAATTCAATCATATGAACCAGGGATTGTAATTTGTAATTTAGTGTACCTGATAAGGATAGCCTTTTCATGCATGAAGGTAACAATATATCCTTAGAAAAGTCAAGGCAAATCTTTATCCTTGGAAGAATGGTACAGAGTTTAAAGCATGTATTTTGCTTTTTCTCAAAATCACATTATCAGACACTGTAAGAGGCAAGTTAGCATTCTAGATATACTAGTGCTATCCTGATATTTCTACCTATATTCTCTACTACATAATAGAATACAGGATTATGCTAAAGAGAAAAAGTAGAATGGAAACACCCTAAGAGTTTGTTTTGCCTTTGTATCCCATACACCTAGCACAGGTCATGGAACACTAAAGTTATTTAATAAAAGGTTTTTTTAATGTAACATAATAGGTTATTCCAGAATTTACAATATCAAAGTCTCATCCCATCATTGCTTCTTCTTGAATCAAAATGCTCTTTACTTCCATCAGTAGATAAGAGGAAATTAAACTCTTTTGGAATGTCAGTGATAGGATTTGAAAATAGTAACAACAGAAATACCTAAAATTCCCACCCTCTTCTTTATCCCTCAAACTTTTCCATAGGTTTAATTAAGGGAGAGAATCCCAATCAAAATGTGGAGACATGCCCAGAATTGAATAAAGGGTAAAAAATTTTTTCTGAAAACATTGTAAATTACTAGCGTTTTTATTATTAGTCTTCCTCTAACGTCTTCCTCTCAAACCTTGTTATGGTTTGAAGGTAAGCCTGTATTCCTATAGATTATGTTAGAGAACTACTCATTCTGCCATGTCCTAAGTAGTTGGAAAAGCTTCAAGTGTGGGCCTGAATTTGTATTGCTAGATAGCAACTGTAGAATGGCTTACCACCAGAAGTCTGTTTTACCACTAGGTGATGAAGATTTTGGACACTGTAACTCACATAGAGGCTAAAATTGACAGATATGACCATAGTAGATTTGAGATCTATGGCAATGGAAGGAGCACCTATGCCAAAGGAAATGCATATTACTGAAGTACTAAAAAGTCATTGTAATCATAAATGATTTTTTAAAAAATGAATCAGGTAGGTGGCACAACAGAGTACTGGACCTGGAGTCAAGAAGACCTGACTCAAACCCAGACTTAGACTCTTTTTTTCCTTGTATACATTTATTTAATTTAGAATTTTCCCCAAGTTATATGTAAAAACAAATTTTCACATTGATTTTTAAAAACTTTTGTGTTCCAAATTTTCTTCCTCCAGCCCTCCCTAAGAAATCAAGCAATTCAATATAAGTTATACATGTGCTAGACACAGACTCTTAACAACTGTGTGACTATAGCCAAATCACTTAACCTCTGTCTGCCTCAGTTTCTACATCTGAAAAATCAGGCTAATAATAACATTGATCTACCAGAGTTGTTGAGTATCAAATGAGATGATATTGGTTTAGAGCTTTGCAAATCTCAAAGCAATAGATAAATACTAGCTTTTATTGTTATCATTATCATATTCTTCAGTCAGCAGGCAGAAAAATCAACTAGCTTGCTTTTGCTAAGAAAAGTTTATCCTTACTCAAACCTCATTTTCAGTTTCTTAATTAATGAAAGGCTGACAAGTTCCCAGTGGAAACCTTAATTGTTTTAAGATAACATGGTAGGAATATTATTCGTCTGGCTGCTGACAAAGTTTAAGGAAACCAAGTATATATTGCATGCTGATATGCCTCTAATATGACATGAGATGATATAAATATGTCAGTTAAGCAAGCTCCCTCATGATGCTAACTTCCTTTTATTTCAACCTTCCCAGGGCCAAGCATAAATAATGCAATACTATTTATCAGTGCTGAAACTGAAAGTGAACTACCACTACTTCAACTGTGAGGTTCAGAAGAAATCAGAAAATAAATGTATTCATTATTTTTTCTTTAAAATTTTTAAATTGTCTCTCCTTTTTTTAAGTGAGGCAATTGGGGTTAAGTGACTTACCCAGGGTCACACAGCTAGTAAGTGTTAAGTGTCTGAGGCCGGATTTGAACTTAGGTCCTCCTGACTCCAGGGCCGGTGCTCCATCCTAAAATTATTATTTTAAATATTCTTTTCTTTTAAAATGTTGAGTTCCTCCCTCCTATGCCGTCTACCACCCACTGAGAAAGCAAGCAATATACTATCAGTTACTATTCAATCATGTCCAACTCTTTGTGACCCCATGGACTATACTGTCCATGAAAACATGGGGTTTTCTTGCCAAATATACTGAAATGGTTTGCCATTTCCTTCCAAAGTGCATTAAGGCAAATAAAGGTTAAGTAACTTGCCCAGGGTCACACAGCTAGTAAGTGTCTGAGACTGGATTTGAACTTAGGTCTTCTTGACTTCAGGTCTAAGCCAACTCAATGCCTCCATATTATCAATTATACATGTGAAATAATGCAAAATATATTTTAATATTAGCTATATTTTTCTAAAAGCAAGAAAAATAAAATGAAAAAATTATTCCTCAATTTGTACTCAAAGTTCATCAGTTCTCTCTCTGGAGGTAGATAGCATTTTTTTTTCCATCATGAGTTCTTTGGAATTGTCATGGATCATTGTGTTGATCAGAGTAGCCAAGCCTTTCACAGATGCTCATCATTATGACATTGTTATTATTGTGCACAATGCTCTCCCATTTCTACTTACCTCACTTTGCAACAGTTCATACAGGTCTTGGAAATGTTTTGTTTTTGTTTTTTTCTGAAACTATCCGTCTTGTCATTTTCCACAGCATAGTAGCACTCCATTACAATCATAGGGCACAACTTGTTTAGTCAGTCCCCAATTGATGATCATCCCCTTAATTTCCAATTTTTTGCCACCACAAAAAGAGCTGCTATAAATATTTTTGTTCATATAGGTCTTTTTCCCTATTCTTTGATTTCTTTGGAATACATACCTAGTATTACTAAGTCAAAGGGTATATGCAGTTTTATAAAGCCCTTTGGGCACAGCTCCAAATTGTTTTCCAGAATGGTTGGACTGATTCACTATTCCACCAACAGATTATTAGTGTACTTTTTTTCTCTTCATCACCTCCATCATTTGTCATTTTTGATAGGTGTGAGGTGGTAACTCAGAGTTGTTTTAATTTCCCTTTCTCTAATCAATAGTGATTAAGAGTATTTTTCATATGAATATAAATAACTTTTATTTCTTCTCCTGAAAGCTGCCTTTTCATATGCTTTGACCATTTAACAACTAGAGAATGGCTCTTATTTTATATATTTGACTCAGTTCTTTATCCATTATCTATTTGAGAAATGAGGCTTTTACGAGAAAAACTTGTAAATTTTTATATTACTCTTGTCTATGATATGTATTAGCAAAATGTAGTTTCCCTGATTATCCCTTTTAATTAGGTTGATTTTTGCTTTGGCTTTGTCTAAGATAGTGATTGCTTCCCTTGCCTTTTTTAAGTTCAGCTGAAGCATTCTAGATTCTGTTCCAGCTCTTTATGTATCTTTCTATTTCAAGTGTGTGTGTCCCTTGTAAACAGCATATTAGATTCTGGTTTCTAATCCATTCTACTATCTGTTTCCATTTTATGGATAAGTTCACTCAGTTACAATCACAGTTATGATTACTGTGTTTTCCCCTCCATCCCATTTTCTTCTATTTCTTCTCTCTTTTTTTATCCTGTCTCTCTTCAAAAATCAATCTTGCTTTTCAACACTACTTCCCTTAAGCTCCTCTCCCTTTTCTCATCCTCCTCTTCCTCTTATCCCCTTCCTGTCCTATTTCCCTATTGGGTAAGTTATGTTTCTATATACAACTGAGTGTATATATGTATTATATATGATTTATAATATATGTGTGTATACATGTACATACACTTATATAAAATATATTCTTCTCTCTTTGAACCAATTCCAATGAGAGTAAGGTTCAGCATTGCTGGTCATTCCCCTCATCCATTTTTCCCTCCACTGTAAAAGTTCTTCCTTGTACATATCTTTTATATGAGAAAAATTTCCTCATTATAACTTCCCCTTCTCCCTTCTCCCAGTGCATCCCTCTTTCTTACTTCTTCTTTTTTTTGGCAATCATTCCAATATAACCGACTCATATCCATCTATGTAAATTACTTTTAACTGGCTTAATAATGATAAAGTTCTTAGTAGTTACATATATCATCTTCTCATATAGGAATGTAAACAGTTTAACTTTATCAAAACCCTCATGATTACTCTTTCATCTTTACCTTTGAATGCTTCTCTTGAGTCCTGTGTTTGAATGTCAAATTTTCTATTCAGCTCTGGTCTTTTCATGAAAAATGCTTGAAACTCCTCTATTTGAGTAAATATCCATTTTTCTCCTGAAGTATTTTGCTCAATTTTGCCAGGTAGGTGATTTTTGGTTGTAATTTTAGCTCCTTTGCCTTCAAGAATATAATATTCCAAGCCCTCTGATCTTTTCATGTGGAAGCCACTGAACCTTGTGTGATCCTAACTGTGGCTTCACAATATTTGAAATGTTCCTTTCTGACTGCTTGATGTATTTTTTCTTTGAGCTCTCGAATATAGCTATAATATTCCTAGGAGTTTTTATTTGGGGGATTTCTTTCAGGAGGTGATCAGTGGTTTCCTTTAATTTCTATTTTTACCCTCTGAATGATAATTTTTTGAAATTTGATGTCTAGGCTCTTTCTTTGATCATGGCTTTCAGGTAGCCCAATAATTCTTAAATGACCTCACCCTGATCTATTTTCTAAGTCAGTTGTTTTTCCAATGAGATATTTTACATTTTCTTCTATTTTTTTATTCTTTTGACTTTGTTTTATTGTTTCTTGATGTCTTATGGAGTCATTAGCTTCTACTTGCCCAATTCTAATTTTTAAGGAATAATTTCTTCAGCAAGATTGTGTACCTCTTTTTTTTCCATTTGGCTAAATGTGCTTTTTTAAGGAATTATTTTCTTCAATGAATTTTTGTACCTCCTTTTTCATTAGGCCTATTCTGCTTTTTTAAGGAGTTCTTTTTTCAGTGTTTTTGTGCCTCTTTTATGAAGCTATTAATTTTCTTTTAATAATTTTCTTGCATCAGTCATTTCTTTTACCAATTTTTCCTCTACCACTCATCTCTTTCTTTAACTCTTCTAAGAATTCTTGTTGAGCTTGAGTCCAATTAGCATTTCTCTTTGAGGCTGTGTTTGTAGATGTTTTCACTGTTGCCTTCTTCTGAGTTTGTGTCTTAAGCTTTCCTGTCACGACAGTAGCTTTTATCTTCAAGTTTCTTTTTTGTTGTTTGCTTATTTTCCTAGCTTATTTCTTGACTTTGAACTTTATGTTAAAGTTGGACTCTGCTCACCTGGAAGTGGGGAGGCAATATCCCAAGCTTCAGTCTTTTTTGTACTATTGTTTTCAGAGCTATTTCTGGGTGTCTGCAAGTTTTTGTTGCTTCCAAAGTTGTGTGATCCTGTAGGAGGTGTGTGGTCTGCACTTGGGCTTTACCCAAGTTGGCCCCTGTTCCCCTACAGCCACAAGTGCTACTTCCAAGTGCCTTGGAACTGAGACCAATTCCCTTGTGATAGATCCCTAGCATGCTTCTTCACCCTAAAATTGCAGCCTAGAACTGCATATAGGCAACAGAGTTGCCAATCAGTGCCAGTTGAATCCAGTGATAGCAAATGCCCCATGTAATCTCTTTTTGACCAGTTGTCTGGCCCCCTTACCAAGTCTGGGCTGAGAGGTCCCAAAGCTGCTGCTGCTGCTGCTGTGGCCACTGTTATTGTCACCACGTATGTGGGCTCTGGAGAGGCTTCTGAACCAGTGTGACAAACTTCTCTTGCCAACCTTCTAAGTTTTCTTAGGCCATAAAAAGGTCTCACCTTTACCTTTTGTTGGCTCTGCTGCCAATATAATTTGATTTGTGTCATTATTTTAAAGTTGCTTGGAGGAGAATGTTGAGAGAGTTCAGCGGAGTTGCCCTAAATCTGCCTCCTTGGTCACATGTATTCATTATTTTTTTAAAAAGCTTGGGAATTATAATTGCTACTTATTTGCAGCAGCAAAGTTGTAATAATTTCGAGTATCACAAGGGAAGCAATGGAATTATGAGCTGAGCAACAAGAATCTGGGTTAGGCAAATCTAGAGACTGTATACATTAGAGAGATTCACTCATTGTAAGGGCAATCATTATATAGTTATTTAAGTTCTATATGACTTCTGATTTTATGAAAATCTTCATAACTGTCTAAGTTCACAAAGAGAATCTGTAAGACTATGAACTGCTAATGACATGCATTGCTTCGTAAAGATTTAGCTGTAATTATCAGATACTGAATATTGTTGCAATACTTAATGTAACAGTGTGGTATCAGTGGGAATAGCCTGGCCCTGGGAGGCAGGACACCTGAATTCTGCTCCCAACTCTGTCACTAACTTTCTGTGCAACCCTCTGCAAGCCAATTCACCCCTATAAGGTTGTTTCCTCATCTATAAAACAAGAGAGCTGGACTAGATCATAGACCTAGGGTTCAAAAGGACCTTAGGGGTCTAGTTCTATCTCTTCATTTTAAAGATGAGGAGACTAAGGCTCAGAAAAGTGCTTTGCACAAATTCATAAGGCAGACTCACTTTTCAAGGTCAGGTCCAGTGAATTGAAGATCAGTACTCTCTCTAGTGAATTACACTGATGATTTCTCAACAAAACTAGACAAGGCTTCGTTAATTGAATAAACTTAACATTTGCATAAATTTAACATCATAAACAATTTTTATCTATGAAATTATTTGCTTTGTCCATGTATGTGCCAGTAGAATATAAGTTTCTAGAGGACAAGAGAAGTGATTGTCTTTGCAATATCAGCGCCTAGCATAGTGCCTTGCTTAATAAATGTTTGTTGGATTGGATTCAATTTAATTTACACACTGTAGGGAATTGAGCAAAAAGAGTATTGTATGAGTAAATCATATAAATAGAAAGGGAGTAGTGGCAGGGCTCACTGTTGGGGAACTAGTAATTATATAATGATAGATACTATCTTACTATGAAGAAGATGAAGCCATTTTCAATTCAGGGTGTAAGTAATGGAACAATATCTAGGGAACAACATGGAGCTATGATTTGGTCTTTAGTCATCATAATCCTAGACCAGTATATAGAAGTAGAGAATATTTTGAAGCATCAGGCTAGAATTCTGGTATTGAAAGAAACTTTGAGGACCATATATCCTGATACCATCAGTTTATTGCTAAAGAAACTAGAGTCCAGAAAGGCCTAGCATGTTCAAGGTCACACCAAGGGTTTGTCTATTTTTCTACCTACCTCTCTCGCTCACTATCTTTGTGTTATAAAGGACAATTATAAATTATCTCTATACAATATGTACAAAGAATAGACTCCAGTATGATTTTTCTAAGGCTAAAGATCATGGGTTACCCTAGAAAAGTAGAATGTAAAGATATTTTTAAATATCCTATATATAAATTTGATTATGTGATCACCATCCCAATGAGTCTGAACTCTGATTTTATTTAGCACACAGAATCTCAAAGTATGTTGTGAAATTTTCAAAATTCTCAAAATAAAAGTATTTCCATTTTTAAAATGCTTTAAATAGCAATGGGGAATGTAGACTCCCTCCTCCTCCACCCTGCCCCTGACAACCCACACACCACCACCCAACAAAAAAATCCACAAGATATTAAAATTCCCAACTTCCTCTCCAAAAATAAAAAAAGAAAGGAATTGCTGCTCTTCCAATCATACAGTGAAATTATCTTTTAGAAATCATGGTCTAAATGTTAAAGTTGAAGAAACTGAGATTAAAAAGAGATCAAGTGACTTGTCCAAGGTCACACAGCAATAAGTGTCTGAAGCTAGATTTGAACTCAGGTCTTCCAGACTCCAGGTCCAGCACTTTACCCACTATACCACCACCCGCCTCTGAGATAATTGTCTAACATTGCCTGAACAGTGCTACAGTAGGAAGCACACTTGCTCTGGAGCCAGAATACCTGGGATCAAGTATCACTTCTGTTGATACCTCTACAATCTTGATTAAGTCTCTTTAGCTTGCTAGATAACAATTGACTCATCTGCAGATGGGGTAGACTGGACTATGTGATCTCTAAGGTCCCTTCTATCTCTAAAGAAGGGGCATGAAGATCAACATAATGTGAAGACTCAATTCATTCACAATCTCTGTCACCAGCTTTTCTAGGTTAGGGCTGAAGAGTTTAAGAGAGTGCTGCTTTGACGACATAGGAGCAAAATTACACTTGGAAAGCAGGGAGGTGGCATCCCTGGCTGCCTTTTCAACACTGTCTCTGGGTTCATCATTTCAGCCTAAGGCCACATCTACCCTGATAAAGTACACAACAGGCCTTATGAATGTAGTATGAGGTTATCACTTGCCTACAATACCACAATGCAAAATCTAAAAAATATGACTTTGTGTCACTGAAAGCAGTTCAGAACAAGATTTAGGGACAAAGGGAAATTAAAAAATAACCTGGATGGTCCCCTTGATTTACTAAAAAAGGTAACAGAGACTTAAAATAGTTGTGAAGTCATTTGCCCCAATTCATAGAGCAGATCTGTAATGGAGCCGAGATTTAAGACCAGGTCCTCAGACACTCTCCTAGGGCAGATGACTCAGGCAATGTTTTCCCTTATGGTACTTCTGCTATTCAGAACTCTGAAAAGCAAAGGCAACATTTAATCTAAAGCACAGAATAAACTGAAAAAAAAATGAATTGAATAAATGAACTGGTACTGTAAGAGTCCTTTTTTGGAAGAAGCAATTCATATTCATGCATTAATTCTTTTTGTTTTTGTTTAAAAACTTTTTTTTAAAGTGAGGCAATTGGGGTTAAGTGACTTGCCCAGGGTCACACAGCCAGTAAGTGTTAAGTGTCTGAGGCCGGATTTGAACTCAGTTACTCCTGACTCCAGGGCCGGTGCTCTATCCACTGCGCCACCTAGCTGCCCCATACATTAATTGTTAAGTTTAATTTGCTATTTGCAATGCAAGCCAGAGGAATTTAGTTTTGAGTTTCAAGCACTCTGTGTGCTACTACTTTGTACATGTTTTGGTCTTCATGACCCCTCTTTCAACACAGATTTAGAGCTAGAAGAAGGTATCTAAGAGGTCATGTAGTCCATTCTACCCATGCTACAGATGGGGAAATTGTGGTCTAGCCAAAAATAAACCAACAAAAACCAATGTTTTCTTTTGTTTTGGTTTGGTTTTAGTGAGGCAATTGGGGTTAAGTGACTTGCCCAGGGTCACACAGCTAGTAAGTGTTAAGTGTCTAAGGCCGGATTTGAACTCAGGTACTCCTGACTCCAGGGCCAGTGCTCTATCCACTGCGCCACCTAGCTGCCCCTAAAAACCAATGTTTTTTTAAATTTTAATTTTTATATCTCTATAACAGAGATTTAAGGTTCCTTCCTGGTCACAATGGTTCTAGCTTGTAAGTTTTTCCTTAATTATTACTGGAAAGAACCCCAAACAAAATGCCAGCTCATTGTATCAGTCCCATTTAAACAAAGCTAGGCAAATAAAGTATTGGAGTCAGAAAGGCCTGGGTCTAAATCCAGTCTTAGTTACTTACTAGCTGTGTGACCCTGGCTTGGTGATTTAAACCTCTTTCAGCCTAGGTTACTCATCTGCACCTACTTCACAGGGATTCAGATGAAATAACACATGCAAAGTGTTTGGCAAACCTTAAAGCAGTATAGAAATTGTAGCTATTGCAATTATAGGGATGAGGATCATTGTATATACCTAGTGTGAATTCATTTGCAGCATTCTTACCCCTAAGTATAATATGATTCCATAAAACATAAATCTCCAGAAAAAACATCGTCGAAGGGCATTAATGAGCCTGGGTTTTTTCTTTGATGCCAGCTCTCTGTCCCATTCCCTGAAACAGAAACACAAAAAACAAGACCACTAAGTTGGAAGGACAAATGTTTGAGTTGTTATGTGCTCTTAACATAGTTTGATTCACTAAAGTATATCCAAGGAGATTTAGTCAATTGACTCAAGAAACAAAAAAGCTTGTAGAGAGCCCAAAGACCCAATGCTCACCGACTTGATAACTCAATAAAAGTTCAAATCTGGTTCAGTCACATATTTGGCACATTTAAATGCCTCACCATATATCACCCTTCAGGGAGTTGATTCATGAAAAGGTCACGGTGTATTTCTTAAAAGAAAGCACTGTACTAACACCAGAAATAATGGGCAAAATGTTTTAGGAGTTTTTATAACCTTCAAAAAGAAGAAAATCACTTTTAAAAAAACACAGAAAAAATATATTCTAAAATATGGCTTTCAAAATCATGCAGGGTTTAGCAAAAATTTTTCCTAGATCTTAACCACTTAAGTAGCACATACAATTTAAACTCAAACTGAAAAGTCAGGAGGTTGATTTCATTAATATCTTAATTTTCTTTTTCTGATCTGAATTTATGATTCCATCAAAGTAGAAAACTCCTTCATTGGGAGCTATGAGCTTAAAATTATGAATCTATCTAATATTCTCCCTCATTGGAACCTCCCTATATCAATGCCCAGACCAACACTGTTCTGCAATCTATAATTTTTTGCTTTTTAATTTTGTTTTTATTTTTAAGTTTTATGGATGACTTCTTCCCCATCAAAGTCATCTCCCTCTTCCACTGAATCCCACCTTGTATCAGAAACAAATAAACACATACCCACATAAATAAACAAAACACAACAATTTGACCCCAAATGACAGGATATACCACATTCCATACCTATAGTCCCTACTACTCTCTAATGAACAAATGGGGAATTGTTTCATAAATTCATCAGAGCACTTAAAAACACCTCTTTGCCAATCTATTAATCTATTAGCCCACACATAAGACAGAAATCCCTCAACTTTATTGTTCTATGATCTGAATGAGAGTGCTTTCACTGTGAACTATCTATTTGGAGTACCATGGAGCCCAGGCCTGTAGGTTCTCCATAATTAGTGATAATCAGTTCTTTTATCCCACTTCAATGATCATTGTTTCCATATATTTCATGGCCTAACAGATGGAGGGGCTGGTCCAGACTATTATCAATTGAAGCCCTGGAAAGGCAAAAGGCCAGGCTCTCTCTGAAGACCCAGGCACAGAATTTGAGAACTGGAAGGTAACTCAGGGGCCATCTAATTCAACTCAGACATGCATTGGGAATCATCTGTTGCTTCTCATAAAGAGACTGGGCAGCAGGTGAAAAGTTAAGTTTATAAAGAGCTCTATGAATATCCTGGGCAAGTGGTCATTCAGCCTGATCAAGCCTATGTAAGAATAAAAAGAAGATAGATCATAAAACGTGAATAGAAGATAAAAGATGAATAGCTAAGACGGCACAGTAATAAACTCAAGATAGTTAATATAATGGAAGCCCATAGTGTATTAGGCTGTTGTTGGGCCTTTGTTTTAAAGAGGATCAATGACATCATAGGATGATGTCTTGACTGGTGAGTGAATTAAATTTAATTGAGGCAGAGTTGCACAAAGTAATCAGCCTCATTCTCTCTTCCAGAATCATCAAAGTCTAGTAGCAAGACAAAAGTCAGCACAATTGGTGATGGCCTGGGATGCAGGAGATGAGTTCGTTTAGGGAGATGGTCTTTAGAAGAATTATGGGGGAAAGTGATTAAGAGTTGTAGAGAATTCAGTGTGGGAAGATCGTGATCTGCTTCAGTAAGGGGAGTGCTCCTCTCGCAGTGAAATCATGGCTCTATCAACTTATCAGTAAGCAACAGCACAAGAAAAGAAATTTTTGGAGTTCTTTACAAGAATAAATATTACTTCTTAATTGTCTAATAGTTATAACATTAAATCAACCTGTCAATTAGAATAAAATAGGTCGGGGGCAGCTAGGTGGCACAGTGGATAAAGCACCGGCCCTGGATTCAGGAAGACCTGAGTTCAAATCCAGTCTCAGACATTTGACACTTACTAGCTGTGTGACCCTGGGCAAGTCACTTAACCCTCATTTCCCCACAAAAAAAAGAAAAAAAAGAATAAAATAGGTCCTTATTCTACATGAAAAATTCAAAAGTAGAATACAGAAGAGAAGATCCTTATTCTACATGAAAAATTCAAAAGTAAAATAAAGAAGAGTGGTTTCATGATGAAATCAAATATGTTTGCATATGATCGAAATTTATTTTTTTAAGTAAGCTATATTTTTAGAATTTCTCAGCAGAGATAGTATGGTCAAACTAGTTCAGTGATATCAAGCTCAAATAGAAGATCGCTACAAGTAACATATTGACTTAGAAAACCAAAAATTAACATTTTGTGTGTTGTATTTTTATCTATTCTGTTAAGCATTTCCCAATTACATTTTAATCAGTTCCATCCTGGTGGCACTCACCATGAGCTACAAGTTTGTTATCTCTGATCTAGTGTCATTTTGTTTCATTCTTTCCAATAGACGGTACTTGTATCAATAGAAATGAGATACTACAATTCAAATTAAGATCTCTTCCCAAATTACCTAATCAATTTTATGCTTTCAAAAATAGTATCACAAGTGTTTTTTACTCTTCAAGAGATACATAAGATCATACCTTTCTAACTTCTCAGATAGATGATCTGCGGAGTTACCCGAGGCAATCTGATATATGTCTGACAATTCCAAGCGTTGTCTGAAACCTTTTCTTAAAATTGGTCTGGTCCAACTGAAAAATAAAATGAGAGAGAAATAAATATTAATTTCATTCTGATTCTAAGATACATTACTTTATGGGTTACATTATTTAGATACATTTATAAATAGAATTAAAAGCCTACCTAATATTCTTCAAGGGTACGATCATTTACCTCCCCAGAAAGAAAAAACGTTCTGCGTTACAATTTTGCCTGAGATTCTAAAAGTGCTTTATAAATAAGATCTCATTAGACATCATAAGAAGCCTTATCATACATTTAATTATGTTGGCCATGTGTTCTGAATACATTTCACAATAAGGGATGATATATAGCTTGAGATTTTATGAATGGTATACATGATTTTGATTCAATTAATCATCTTACCTGACCAGGCTTAATTCTTAGGAGTCAGGGAGCATGACTTTTATATGGGTGGAGTTTTTTGTTTTTGCTTTTTTTTTTTTTTTTGGCTTGGTTTGGTTTTTATCTATGCCCTACAGCACTGAAAATAGTACCATGCACCAACAGGCATTCAGAAACAATGAGTTTATGACAGCAATTAAATAAATTAAGCTTTAAACTGTGCAGGAGCTCATAGGGCTTCTGATAGATAATTTTTAACCCTTAAAGTCTAAGAGAGACAATGAGCTAGGCCTAGTCCTAAAAAAGTAGAGAGTTAGCAGGACTGTTTTCAGGAAATTACAAAGCTCTTTTTGTCTTGTACTGAAGTCCAAACTTCTCATGAAAGCAAAGGCTTACTTTTTAATGCTAACAGTTTACTAATATTTCTCTATGGCAGCAGCAAACTATGGAACACCACTGCCTAGGGAGCAATGGAGAGGCTCGTGGTGAGTATGAGTAAGATGCGACATGGAACTCCAAAGAATAGGAATAAAAGATGTCATGAAGGAATTGTGTGATAAGGAGAGAAGATGTGCTGGTCATATAACAGCTGGACAACCAGAGTGTTCCATTGGTACCCTTGTGATGCTGAAAAAATGAGGAAATCCACCAGCATGTTGGGCAGAATAACATGTAGGACAACAAGAGATGCACAGGATAGACAGGAATGGATGAGCTGTAATCTACACTGTTGTAAGGAATCTCAAAATTGAAGAGATCATGGGTCCATTTTAGTATTTTTAGTATTAAAGCCTCCCATTAGATTCAAGTGATGTGACCTTCATTTTATAAACTAAAGAACAAAACAATAACAACAAAACAAAGTAGAGATTTCACAATATAGAAGACACATTAAATACTTTCTTAATTGAATAGAAAGAGAAATTTTCCAGAGACTTTTCTGAATATTAAACTTTTCCCAATTCTTGCTTCAAGAAAAATTACGGATCCCTAATATTTTTTTTATTATTATTATTATAGGGGACTTCCTTCCCTATAATACCCTTTAGTTCTAAGCACAACGCTTAGTACCTAGCACCTCAAAGGTGCTCAATAAATTCTAACTGACTGACTGACTACCATATTGCCACATTTGGATTATGGTGTCTATGATAGGAAAAAAAAACCATTATAAATTTACAAAGAAAAAGGAAATTGTGTTTTGGTAATATTGGAGACCTATCAAAAATAGTGAAAAAATCTCAAATTTCATGTTAAGTATAAACACTGTCATTCATTCAGAATAGACAGAGAGATATAGATAGATATTAGAAGACAACTGTGACAAAAGCAAAATTCTAAAGGTGGTAACTTTTGTTTTCAATGGCCTACCATTACACTTTCAGCATCCCTATCACCTGATGTTAGATGCCCTAGTGCTTTTTCCTAGATACCTTAGCTGACACTTTGTGCCTCAATAGAATTTTCCCTTTCCAGGCAGCACCCCATTCTGAGAATATTTCCTCCTCTTCTCATCAAAACTTATCCCTACAGGACTCTCTTTGGTCCTTCATATTAGGTAGTCTCCTAAACTGCTCATCACTAGGGCACAATGATAGTTTAATTTATCTGATAACTCAGAGTAGTAGCATCTCAACTGGGATTTTCAAGCAGTAACACAAGGAGTTACTAATTAAGAACTTCAAGTATTTGGGGGGGATAGGAAGGGGTGGGAAAAAGATGGCAATGGGTCAGAGCCTCTCGAACCATACCAATAAAGCATCATATGATTTAGAACCTGAAAGAATTTTAAAGATCATTTATTTTAACTCTAGTATTTTTAAAATTAAGAAACTGAGGCCCAGATAAATGAAGTAACTTGTCTAAGACCACGTAGGGAATAAGCAGTAGAGCTGTGATTCAAAGTCATAATACCAGGCCCCAAATCTAGTGCTTTACCCTCTATGTCACTGGGTGAGTAGTTTCTTGTATCGGCTCAATAAATCTCAATCTGTGTCTCTTAGGCACAAAATTCATATTTGCCTTATATTTTCTCATTGTACTATATGAATTAACACATTTTTAATGATCACAAAAGAAATTCATGACTTTGCTTCTAAAGCAAAGAGCAAGTTGATAAATCCCTCAGAAATTTATCCAAAAAAATCAATAAATATTGCGTCTCTATTTAATTCAATAGACATTTAATGAACTCTTATTGTCTAGAAAGCACAGGCCTAAGGAATGAGTAAGAAATACCTAAGGAGTTCAAGAAACCACTATTTTCAAAAACTTTATAACTTTCTCTCTTTTCCTTTTAGAGCTAGGTCTAAAATCATTATGTCCTTTTTTCCTTTTCAGCAGAGGTTCTTAATCTTTTTTGTGTTATATACCCTTTGGCAATCTGATCAAACTTATGGACCCCTTCTCAGAATAAATGCTTTTAAATATATAAAATAAACATGTAGAGTTAAGAAGGAAACCAATTATGTTGAAATAGTTATTAATTTAAAAAGTTTATGAGTCACAGGCTAAGAATTCCTAATTTAGAGCTATCTCTAAGGTGAGTAAATGCCTTCCTATGCATGTGAATATGATGAATTTCTCATTCATTTCAGAATAGCTTGGATTTAGGGGAAATTAATAAGACCTTCGGGCATCCTTTGAACATTCATTATGTACCATGTTGTAACAAAAAATTGGATTATGCAGAAAACGAGTTCCTAATGTCGGGGAAATTTTTAAGTCTGACGGAAGAACAAAAACAACAAGGTTTCCAGGCCGAAGCAAATAGGTTTATTGACAGAGGGTTAGTCCCCCAACAAAGCCAATAGGTTTATTGAGAGAGTTTTAGTCTCCCAATAAAGCCAGTCATCGAGGCATTGGACCTGAAAGACCCAGAATTACAAAATCCATGGGTTTATATACCCTTCCAAAAGTTACACTTATACAACATTTTATTAATCTTCATTAGTTGTGCTTCTAAAATTAAAACATATTCTTAGGAAATATGAGGAACTACCTAAATGACCATAAATGTCAGCATTATGATGACAATGGGGTGGGTCATTGTCAGGCCACTGGCCAGCAGCGTGAACTCTTTAAGAAAAGTATGTCACTCGTGGTTACTAAAATATAGCATTGCGGACTACTATATCTTGTGATATTACTTAATGCTTGACATTGGAAAGTTAGACAGAAGAGAGACAACCTTTTGACCTTATATAATTGTAACAAAATAAAATCTTAATATAATAAATTACAATTTTTTAGTTAATATATCGATTATTACCTTAATCAAATCACTTATAACTATGGTGAATCTCTTATAACTAAGGGATGGGGAAAATCTCACTCACACTAAACAACAAATGAACCTGAAATATTCCAATATGAAGGATAGAGAATAAAACCATGTCTATTATCGCAAGGGCTTGAAGCCACTAAGTGCTGCTACTGGGCACATCAACCACAGATAACTGATCACAATTCAGTCTCTATTCATAACCTCCAGAGGAGTCTTGGAGCAAAGTAAATCATTCAGAAGTTGGCATCAAATCCCCTAAAAGCTGCTTGCTGATATGGGAAAATTTGCAAAAAGTACTCAAAATTATATCTTCATGACATAGGAATACTTCTCACTAACTGTGATGAGGATTGAACTCAAGGAGGATTTCTGCACCCCCTGGGAGAGTAGAGACACATTATATTAACCCTCAATTCAATCTGATAAGTACCAGCAATGGGCATTTATATACAAATGTTTATTCTGTGAAATTACAGATATCAGGATAACCCAGGATCTGAATGATTCTGACAAAGTTGTAAAGATTTAGACAGGACTTTGGATTATGATCATAGTACTTTCCCCTTGGCATTGCAGTGGAGACATAACTCAAATGCATCTACTCCTGGATGATTTAATTTCCAGCTGCTTTGTGATATCAGGTGAATACACCATTTGTATGACAGATCCTTTCAGGGTTCCCTGATTCTTTTTTTTCTCCTCCTCTTTCTAGACCCCAACACAAACCATGTGTTCTTTTATAATTAGCTATTATATATTGACTACAGGGATGAGAATCCATTTACTGAGGACATGGAGTTATTTTGTAAAGTTCTGGCTATTTACAGTGGAAATTTTAGCTAACTACTAACTACTAGTTAGTGGAATGGTAAAGCATAATTACAGATATTTCCAAAGTTAACAGTTTTATTTTTTCTTTATGTTTTAAATTTTCTTGGGAAAAAAGATTTTATATATTGTTTGGGTAAAATGCAATCTTTTGATTGATAGAAATTTGCTTTTAAAATCTGAATTAAGAGAAACCTAATGCTCCTGAAGGAAATCTGTTTTTTATTCATATAGCTTAACTTTAAAAATTTTTAATTTTCTGATTATAGTCATTCTTGAAATCCGAACTCCCTAAACATGTATCCATTTGAAATATGGCCACTTGAGAAGTCTAACATTTTCTTTTTTTTTTTTTTTTAAGTGAGGCAATTGGGGTTAAGTGACTTGCCCAAGGTCACACAGCTAGTAAGTGTTAAGTGTCTGAGGCCGGATTTGAACTCAGGTACTCCTGACTCTAGGGCCAGTGCTCTATCCACTGAGCCATCTAGCTGCCCCTGAAGTCTAACATTTTCACATATTGGAACATAAGATAAAGGTCAACTATCAGATTTGTCTTGCTTTAAACTGACTTGGTTTATGAAGAAACAACTATGATTCTATGGCATTTACATTTTTCATGTTAACTACCTGTACAGAATGGATAACAAGCAAATTCAAACTAACAACATGCAAGCAATCCCAAACATAGCCAGATCAAAACATCTAAAGGCTAATTCCCTTTATTTATGCATGGATACTGTGATAAAATAACACAATACTGGAGCAACTGAGTAGAAACTCTCCCAAACCACTTTATATAGAGTTAAAGTACATGGGGAATTACTCATTTAATGAATTTGTTGTGAATTTGAAAAACCTCAGTCAATCCTGATAGTTCAAACAAGATAGGTTTTCTGGGAGTGTGACAGAAGGAAGACTAATGTCAGTTGGATTCCCTGAATGATAGTGAAAAACCTCCATTTTGCTTTGTCTACATTGTTATTTTAGGTAGACTTAAGGGAAGGTATAACTTAGTCTTCATTATGCTTAGTCACAGAAACACTACAAATTCACTAAAGCATTTTCAAATATAAGCATGAGGCTTTTCTAAATGAAGTTGAAGGTACCTTGTTCACCAAATTTTAGATTCAATAATACTTGAACATTATAAGTGTAGGTATCAACTCAAATGTTATGAATGTGAGAACCAGGGGGCCCTACCCTCTGCCGAGAAAGCAAGAGATGACCTTTCTGAGGTTTCTAAGGTCGAACTGGCATCCCAGAAGTTCATGGACCTCCTTTAAGTCATGTCAATCAATGGACATGAAAGCGACCAGCCAATTAGTTTGGAGCTGTGTGTGGGGACCACCCCACGTCCTATTCCACAGAGAGCTTCCGGTCGAACTGACTGAGATTTAGTCTCTTTGGAAGTGTGAGCGGCTAGGTGAAAGAGTTCTTTCTCTCTCTCTCTCTCTCTCTCTCTCTCTCTCTCTCTCTCTCTCTCTCTCTCTCTCTCTCTCTCTCTCTCTCGAGCATAGGTCTGAGCTAGGGTTTTTTCCATTCTTTCAAAGACATGGACTCTCCCTTTCTTTTTACTAACTTCTAATGTACTTTAATAAATGCTTAAAAGCCTAAACTGTTGCTGAATTTATAAGTAAATCCTAACTAGTTTCCCCCCACACTGCGGGGCAGGTAAGGACACACACATTAGATTTTTAAATGTCACATGGGCTAAGAGGCTGACAAGAATTCAAGAGAACAAGTGCAAAAGCCCAGAATTAAGACTAGGGCAGTAGTTTCCTACCTACTAATTTAAGTATCTATATTTACTGAACATCTCTACTATCACTGTTTATGTAGTGAGCCTAAGAGTATGGACAGCATGATGTTATGGGGAAAAAGGAGGGAAGGTCCAAGCATATTAGGTGTTTTCCCTTTGGTAAATTTATGGAAATACATGATCAAGAGTTGAACAAGATGGACAAGCAGTCAATGATAGGTTGCAACCTTTCTATTGGAGGGAACATTGACATTGATGAGCTCAAAGATACATTTGAATAGTTATATAGTTGAGCAATTTTCGTTGTTGTTCAGCCATGTCCAATTCTTCTCGACCCCATTTGGGTTTTTCTTAGCAAAGATACTGGAATGGTTTGCCATTTTCTTCTCCAGCTCATTTTACAGATGAGGAACTGAAGCAAAGAGAGTTAAGTGACTTGCCCAGGATAACACATCTAGGAAGTGTCTGAGGCCATATTTGAACTCAGGAAGATGAGCTTTATCCACTGTGTCACCTTGCTGCCTCATGATTATTTGACAGAGAAGAGTAACAATGGTGCAATAATATAAAACATAAACTGGGACTGTGTTTTCTTCAGACTGGATGTCAATCCAGTAATAGAAAAAGCAGATTGACATCATAATGATAATATCTTAGATTTGTATTGTGATGCTTATCAGAAAACAGGTAAAAGACAAATAAGGTCTTCCTACAAAATTCCTCTTCCATATGGAAAACTGCTCTGGGAAGAAATCAAAGAACTATATAATTGCCAGAAGTCAAAAGCTTCAAAACATTGATATGAACTCAGAAGGGATAAAACTTTTGCAGTGCAGAGCTCCCAGAACCTCAGAGGTAGAAAGGCCATCTACCCCAAGCTACACCTAAACAAGAATCCCCATTAATTATACGGGGTCAGAGATTTCAAAGTGCTATCATAGACATCGTTTCATTTGGTACTTATAACTGTCTGGTGAGGTAAGTGTTGTTATCTGAATTTACAAACAGGGAAACTGAGCTCAGGGAAATCCAAGTTGCTTGCTCTTACCCATGGTGACACAATCAGTAAAGGATGGAGCTAAAACGAGAATAGGAATAAAATCTGACTCACATTCTAGTGGGTTTTGCTTCTTTGGGTCAAAATACCCTTCAGGATTCTAGTCTTGGCTCTGCTACTTCTTAATCATATTAATTGAGCAATTTACTTAATTTCTCTGTATTTTTCTCATTTCTAAAAACTGGAAATAAAAATTATTGTAACTGTCTTCTTGCTTTTGTTGAGAGTCAAATGCAATAAAAAGTATAAATGCTTTGTAGACTGTAAATCAATATAGAAATGTAAGGGGTTACTTCCTCAATATTACACTTCCTCAGCTTGATAGGAATAATTTCTTTCACATAGAGTCTAAATAAATCAATTAATAAACATCCATTAAGCTCCTCTGTTGTATTGGGGATACAAAAAGAGGCAAAAAAGACCTTGTTCTCAAGGATCTTACAGTTTAACAGGGGAGACAGCATGTTAAGAATATTTATACACAAAGTAAGCTATACACAGGATAAATTTTTGTTTAGTCATTTTTCAGTTATGTCTGACTTTTACAAACTCTAGAGTAATAAGGAAGGTAGTGGGGAGGGGAAAGATAATGAGTTCTGTTTGAGATATGTTGAGTTTAAGCGGTCTACTGAGAAGGTTGCCATTTGTAAATAAATGTACATACTCGTGAAAATTCAAACAACAGATCATTTGCTTGTGCCAAGATAGGAATTTTTTTCACAGGTATATCCAGTGATTAGCAAGTTCAGAAACTCAACTGTGGTCCCTTAAATGCATTGTGATATTAAAAATGAATAATATCTTATATATGGGTGCAGCTAGGTGGCACAATGGATAGAGCCCTGGCCCTGGATTCAGAAGGACCTGAGTTCAAATCCGGCCTCAGATACTTGATACTTACCAGCTGTGTGACCCTGGGCAAGTCACTTAACCCCCAACTGCCTCACCAACACCACCCCCCAAAACAAACAAAAAAATATCTTATATATGGTAAGTGAGAGGAACTAAGTATTACTGATGAGGAATGTGGTTGTATAAATAATGCTAATCCTCTGTCTTTACTCACCAGGTGAAACACCTGTAAGTCCAGAAAAATTAATAACTATGACATTAAAGTCAATAAGTAAAGCAGAGTCATGGACTACAATTAGAAAAGATGGCTCCCAACAGTTATTCCAAATTCCTATAGTATAGGAGGAAAAAAATTTACTTATATAATATGGATCTCTCTGAATTATGAAAGTAAAAATCATTAAACCTCTAAAAAAAGAAAAAGAAAACCACCCATCTTGAGATCAGGAAAAGAAACAAAAGTGATTTATAGTCCCAGTACCTATGTATTTGGCAAAAGCAATCTCAGTGTTTCTTGCCATTCTTTTTGTTTGATTTTTTTATTCTTGATTAGATGCTATCTGGGCAGTTAGCCACAGACAAAAGACACGGAATGTTTTGTCACTGGAACAAGGAGAGTGGCTCAAGTAGAGAGGAAGGTAAGGTGATTAACCATCCTGTAAATTGGCTACATCCTGTACTATTTCATCTTTTGGAACTGTTTTTAACTAGGGATGACAGCTGTTGCTATTATTCTCTAAAAATATATTTGAAACCAAGAAAATAAGGAAGAGGGGAAATAGACATATCTTAAGGTTTAAGCTAAAAAGAAAATACCTCTAGTTTACTGGCTGGCATTTAAAAAAACTGCTACATAGAACAGTATGTTGGTCTGTCAGAATCGCACTACTGGGTGTTATTATAAGCTCTTTCAATAGAGAATTTGGCAGAGAACTAGTTTTAAATGTCTTCTGTAATGGCTAAGATGAAAGAAGGGAAATGAGTTCTATCTCTTCTACTGGCTAGGGAGTAGCAAAATCACCTCCACTGAGTGATATGAGGATATAACCCCTATGACATATTGGTTTAACTTTGCCGATGTTTGTTTTACAATTATCTTCTTTCTTTGCTATTCCCTCCCTTTTCTAGAACCCTGTGTTCTTTTTTGTACCTCTTTCTTTGTCTGTCTAGTTTATTCATCACTAAGACCCAAAATAAACACTAACCAATAGGCTTTTCTGTCCTTCTGCAGATAAACACCCTTGCCATTTTGGGTCTATGGTTATAATCCTGGCATTGACTCAGTGGCTGGTACTAGAGGCAATCAGCTGTTTTTCTCCTTGGAAGTGTTTTTCTAAGTGTGGGAACACAACTTGCCTGAGAACTTTAATATAATATACCAAAGAAGAATACCTTATGCATGGCTAGTATCACACTCAAATAGAAATGGGACCACTAAACTGTACATAAGGATTCTTGCAGGTTGTATATTGACTTAGTTCTGAAATGTAATACTATCTCTGCTTTATTGTATTTTCAGCTATTTTTGTTTTATCTATTTTCCAATTACATTTTAATCTGATTCAGGCTGCACTGGAGAGTGCTACAGAGCACATGAGGTCCACAGGTCCCACGTTTGATACCTCTGCGTTGAGTATACAGAGTATGTTCATATATGTTATCTCAATTTAATTTAAAAAATTTGTAACAACTGTATATCTCCAAAATGGATTTAAAGCCATATCTCTTTTAATCACCACAAGAAATCCTAACTAGTAAATCAACAGGTAGAAAGGACCTGAAAAACTATTAAATCCAACCCCTTTACTTTAAAGGAAACTGAGGCCCATGGAAATTAAGTGACTTGACGAAGGCCACATGGGTAACAAAAAACAGAGATGAGGGTAATTCAGGGTACTCTGACTCCAGAATCAATGCTTTTTCTGTGTTACCATGTTGTCCCCCAACTGAATATGTTTTCTTGTTGGCTCACATGAAACCTGAAGAAAATGTCTACATGGATAAGAAATAGCTAATCCATCTCCTCCGGCCCCACCTGAGCCCCAGGAATTTGAAAGACATTTTATAAGGATAACTAGGCTGAATTTTAACACATCAGAATCCCCAGGATAGATTGCAAGGCCTGGGATAACTGTTTGCCAGTCTGCCTACCCAGAAGGTTCACCATACTCAGAGAAATCCCTATCACCAAAGTGGGTACAAACAGAGCTTCTTCCAAATGACTGCAGCAGTTTGGAATATCCCTTAATTTGGGCAGGCATCCTAAGGCTCACAATGCAGGCCTTTGCATCTATTCTCCTACCGCACCCCAATATACACACAAAAAGCCCAAAGGCCCTGGCTCGCTGTTGGCTATGAGCCATGAGAGGACTCTAATCTTAGGGTTTCCCCACAGTGAATCCCCTCCAAACCGCTTGTTTAACGGAAATCAAACATTTTTTACCTCTTCTTGGTCAACTTGAATTGTCATAAATGTCTGTTTTCTGCATTTCCACATCAAGAAATTTGAAGCCAATAAATGTGGTTGGGTTTTTATTCACTTGTGTCTGACTCTTTATGACTCCATTTGGGGTTTTCTTGGCAAAATACTAGAATTGTTTGCCATGACTTTCTCCAGCTCATTTTATAGGTGAGGAAACTGAGGCAAACAGGGTTAAGTGACTTGCTCAGGGTCACACAGCTAGTAAGAGTCTGAGGCCATGGGCAGCTAGGTGGCACAGTGGATAAAGCACTGGCCTCAAACACTTAACACTTACTAGCTGTGTGACCCTGGGAAAGTCACTTAGCCCCAATTGCCCCACTAAAAAAAAAAAAAAAGTCTGAGGCCAGATTTGAACTCAAATCTTCCTAACTCCAGGCCTGGCATTCTATCCACTGTGCCACCTAGCTGCCCCAAGTTTTGGTTACTCAAATATATAATCACCCCAACCCATACATTTCACACTCCTTATAAATGCTAAAATACAAAAACTATAGCCAGATATCCTCAAGTGTAACTCATCTTTGTTATATATAGGACCTTCCTTTGTTCATGAAAAACCCCTTGATTTGTTTTTTATATCTACCCTCTGGTTTCTATCCTGTTGGTTATCCAAGTCTGGCAGATCAATGCCACAGAATTATATTTTACTTATATGCCTTTAAAAAGGACCAGAGTATCACCTCACAGCTATCAGAGTGGCAAATATAACAAGAAAAGGAAAACATTGGATGTTGGAGAGGATGTGGGAAAGATGGGATGCTAATTCACTGTTGGTGGAGTTGTGAAAAGATGCAACCATTCTGGAGAGCAATTTGGAATTATGCCCAAAGGGCTATAGAACTGTGCATGCCCTTTGATCTAGCAATATGTTTATATCTCAAAGACATCCCCCAAAAGAGAAAAAGACCTATTTGTACAACAGTATTTATAGCAGCTCTTTTTGTGGTGGCTAATAATTGGAAATCAAAGGCATGCCCATCAATTGGGAATTGTTAAACCACCTGTGGTGTATGCCGGTGATGGAATTATTGTGTTATAAGAAATGACAAACGGGATGATTTCAGAAAGGCCTGGAAAAACGTGTATGAACTGATGTAGTGAGCAGAACCAAGAGAGGATTGTTCACAGAGATAGCAAAATTGTTTGATGAAGAACTGTGAATCACTTAACTATTCTCAACAATACAATGATCAGAGACAATCCCAAAGGACTATTGATGAAACATAGTATCAATCTCCAAAGAAAAGACTTGATATTGATGGAACACAGACTGAGGCATGGAATTTTTTACTTTCTTTCATTTTATTCTTTTATTCAAGTTTTTTTGAACAAAATGACCAATATGGTAATGTTTTACATAATTGTACCTACATAACCCATATCTGACTGCTTACTGCCTCAGGGAAAGGGTTGAGGAGGGAGGAAAGGAGGGATAAAAGTTGGAACTCAAAGCTATAAATAAAAATATTTATTACTTAAAAAAAAACAAAAAATAAATAAAAGGAATCAGGGAATTCTCAACATCTAGTTCATCATACCCCAACGCCTTTCAAAAGTACACCTCAAGACACTCCTCAACTTTCAAGTTATCATAATTTCCCAAAGGGATATGATTTGGATAAAAACAAGTAACAGAACAATGAACCTTGTGGGAAGGAAAGGTGAGAGGAAGGGAAAATAAATTCTTGTTAATTAAAAAAAAAACAATTAGTTTTTTTAATGCTAAATTTAAGATGACTTTAGATTTGCAATCCAGCAACTATATCTTCCAAAGACATATATTGTGCCATGTTATTTACATCTCCTACTTAAACAACATAAGAGATATCAGTCAAAAGTGTAACATATAGGGGCCGCTAGGTGGTGCAATGGATAGAGCACTGGCCCTAGATTCAGAAGGACCTGAGTTCAAATCCGGCCTCAGACACTTGACACTTACTAGCTGTGTGACCTTGGGCAAGTCACTTAACCCCCACTGCCCTGCAAAAAAAAAAAGAGGAAATGGGACAAAGATCACTAGCCTTTTCAATCTTCTCCAACAAACCTGAAACAAATAAAAAATTTGCATAAACTAAAGGACCGTGGTAGAAGGAAGTCGAAAGCAATTTCCTCACCACAATTTCACTTACTTCCCTTTCTATTTGAGGAAGCAAAGCCCTGCGAAATATCTTCTACCTCCAAGAAGACCCCAAAATATAAGCAGTAATGAGGGGAAAAAACTAAACTACAAGGAATTTTTGACCATAAATAAAATGAGAAGTGGACCGAGTCAGAGAAGTGCTGGAAAAGAAGATAGTTTTGCACATGACCTCACGAAAGACACTACTACCCTAGCTGTCGTATGACTGAGGAAAAGTAGTTCATAGACAGAGACATTAAAAGGTCACGGTGCATTACATTTCCAATTATTATGCTACCAAAAGGATCAGGACTTTCTAGAGTCGGGATGCCTTGAGTGCAAATTTGCTCTCAGATCCTTTACTAGTGACCATGGGTAAGTCACTTGAACCCTGTTTATTTCAGTTTCCTCAACTATAAAATGGGGATAATAACATCACTGATTATTCCCTTCCCCTTTCCATTAGCATAAATAATTGTAACTTTCACTTTTTAAGGAGTCTCACCCTCATTCTTCATGGATGGTGAATAGAGTAGCATGTGGCCCTGAAGATGATCCCTTGGTTAAAGACCAGCACCAAAGTACAATATAAAAAAATGAAAAAGTTGACTGAAAAGAGTTATAACCCTGCCCTACTGGGAAAAGGTTTATGAACAACAGCTTCCCCAGTAGATAATAATAGCTAACATTTATATAGTGCTTTAAGGCTTACAAAGAGCTTTTGTAAATATTATTTTATCTTCACAGCAACTATGGGAACTGGGAGCTATTTTTATCCCCATTTATAGATGAAGAAACTAAAGGCAGACACCAGTTAAATGTCACACACCCTTACAAATATCTCTCATATTGTTTAAGTAGGAGATATACATTATGTGGTAGAAGACAAGTCTGTAAAGGACAAATAGCAGTAGATGTGAAAGTGAAAATCTGAAGTCACTTCAAATTTAGCATTTTTTAAAAAAACTTTAATTTTTTTTCAATTAACAAGGTCACATAAACACTTGGTATATGAGACCAGACATGAACTCAGGTCTTCCTGACTCTTGGTACAGCATTCTATCCACTGTGTCACCTACCTGCCTTTAGATAATGGAAAGAATACTAGGTGACCCTGAAGATAGCTAAATAGCTCAAGACTAGGTGCAACAGAAGAGTGATACTCAGGAGCTGTGCTGAGTGATGTAAGACAGCAGTATCAAGTATACCCTTGTATAAATGTTCTAATCATGTTAATTGCCCATATATATAAGTCAATAAATGATCCCTATGTACATCCCCTGTTCCCACTGAATGGGTGTAACTGTTATTATTGGTCATTCATTCTTTTTTTTCTTTTTTTTTTTTTGGCAGGGCAATGAAGGTTAAGTGACTTGCCCAGGGTCACACAGCTAGTAAGTGTCAAGTGTCTGAGGCTGGATTTGAACTCAGGTCCTTCTGAATCCAGGGCCGGTGCTTTATCCACTGCACCATCTAGCTGTCCCTGTCATTCATTCTTAAAGAGGACCAATGACATCAATGACATTATGAGGATGATGTCTTCACCTGTTCATGAATTGGATTTAAGCAAGGTGCATAGTTTCACAAAATCGTCAGCTTCACTCTCTCATCTGGAATCATTAGGAGTCCAGTAGCAAGACAAATGTCAGGAGTACTGGCAATGGCCCAGGGTACAGTGGGTGACTTAGGACTTAGGTCTTTCTAAATTAAGGTCTTTCCCAGGTCTGTTTGTCTGAGCCACGCCCATTTAATGACTAAGGGCTAGGTAAGAATTGAGACAAATGATGGCCTAGTTTACCATCACAAATATATCTGTGAGGGGTAACCCTCAGAGTTTCTGGCCAGAACAGAAAACAATTGCTATTTACACTCATTCTAAGCCATCAAAACCTAAACAATGAACCACAAAGGCTTAGGCTAGGGGCTGTTATTGGCCAGAGTAATTTGGGTTTAAAGGCATAGTCAAGTAGCTCCATTTAAAACATAATGGGCTATTTTAAAGCCTGTTTTTCCAGAGCTATATTTCAAGAAATCATAAATAAAAACTGCTCAGAACAAAAAGTAAATTTTCCTAACTTTTTGAAAAAGAAAAAGAAAATCTTTTTAAAATGAAGACCCCAAAATATAAGCAACCAAAAATAATCCTATGAATTTGGAGCACCCACATGTAAGAGTATGGTGCTGGGGGCAGCTAGGTGGCACAGTGGATAAAGCACTGGCCTTGGATTCAGGAGGACCTGAGTTCAAATCTGGCCTCAGACACTTGACACTTACTAGCTGTGTGACCCTGGGCAGGTTACTTAACCCCCATTGCCCTACAAAAAAAAAAAAAGAGTATGGTGCCCCAAGTAGAGAAAGGGACCACATGTGGTAAAGGAAGGAAGAGGAGGGGGAAAGGAAGAGGAAGAGGAAGAACACAAACATGGCGATGAAGAATGGAGGAGGAAGAGGAGGAAGAATAAGAAGGAGGAGAAAGAGTCAGAGGGGGAGGAGGAAAAGAAAGCAGTTCCCCAACTTCTGCTCTCATTGGTAGGTTGGGCCCAATAGGGACAGTTAATATAAAACCTTCTAAAAACCTGGTTTACTCTTTCCCACAGATATATACAGCATTCATGGAAGGAGTAAGCTTAAAGATCATAACAGTAATGCAACACAAATGTAAGAAAGATGTGTGACAAAGGTTTAACCCACAACACCTGCTCTGGAAGTCCTCTCTGTGTAGAGATCTCAAACAGAACACCTTGTTGTTGCTGTTATCCATCCTGCATTTTCAAGAGAGGACCAATGACATCACAAGGGGGATGTCTTAACTTGCACACGAATTGGATTTTAGTGGGGTACAAAGTTGTGAGCCTCACTCTCTCCTCCAGATTTGTCCTGAAGTGAAGGTGGTTAATGGTGGAGGTGATTCAAGGCTAAAGCTTTGTAGGGCTTACTTGGCAAAATGATAAGGGGGCTAGGGATTCAGGATAGAAGGACAGTGTAGAGATGAATTGGTTCACCATGGGGTCAAGATGGGAAGAAGAGGAGGCTGTTACAGGAAGATATGTGGTAGAGAGCTGAGGGGTCAAGAGACTGGAGATTATGAGTAGGGTTTTGTAAGAGAAGGCAGAGGGAGAAGGGAAAAGCTAACAGATTATGATCTGATAAAGGGATTTCAGAATTCTTGAACATGGAGATGGTACATTTGTGGATGATGGCAAAGTCAAGGAAATGACCATTTTCTGGGTGGCTGAAGAGAAGCAGAAGAGTGGTTCATGTGAAGTGAGTAGGTTGAGAACTGAGTGTCTATATATTTGTGGAAGAATAATCTCCAAGCTTATGATAGTATGTTTTGTTATTACTTTTATTACTATGCTATTTCATAAATGTCTTTTTAAAAAAACCTACATACATCCCACTTGCTGACTAGTAAAGGTAAGGAAATTAATTGGGACTTGGCATCCATGGCTTAGAGAGTATTCTGACTCCCAAGTTACCTAACACCTAGGTAGAGCTTTCTAGTGACATAGTGGTGAGAAGGAGTTCCATGTCTGGAACTATACCTCCTTGTTTGCTTGGCTTCCTTCAAGTCCCAGATGAAGTCCTACCTTCTGCAAGAAACCTTTCTAGTCCTCTTAGGTCTTTCCACTGAGATTATGTCCAATTTATCCTTTTATGTTTGTACCTACTTCTTTGCATTTTGTTTCCCCTATTAAATCGTGAACTCCAGGAGAGCAAGGGCTCTTTTTGGCCTTTATGTCTTCAACTCTTATCATAGTGACTACTATAGATGCTTAATAAATGCTGATTGTTGTTGATATACATTATTGGTAGGATAATAGCCTGATGCAAACTTTTTAGACTGAAACCTGGCAACATATAAGTGTTCTAAAATCAACCATATCCTTTTATCCATCCATCCCATTTCTAGAGCTACATATTAAAAAATGTTATTGAAAAGGCAAAAAAGATGTCTGTACAAAAATTTTTCACAGATGCCTGATTCAGAATGGCAAAAATGGAAAATAATCTATATTCTCCAACAATTATAAAATAGCTGAATAAATTATGAAATATTAAGATAAAGCAATATGATAGCACTATAAAAACAAGAAATACAAAAAATGAGAATAAAAACAATTATTTTATGTAATACAAAGTGTTTGTTAACCAAATGAATAAATTAAATAACTAGAATAGTTTACATGATATGTGCAACAATATATTTGTAACAAACC
Source organism: Dromiciops gliroides (assembly GCF_019393635.1). Taxonomy (NCBI): domain Eukaryota; kingdom Metazoa; phylum Chordata; class Mammalia; order Microbiotheria; family Microbiotheriidae; genus Dromiciops; species Dromiciops gliroides. The sequence goes on from NC_057865.1 coordinate 131,373,799, forward strand.
AAAGATAATACAGTTTGATAAGTACACAAACAGATGTAGAGGCTGATAAAAAGACAAAGTATTTCGGGTTTTGTTCATTTCTTCATTTTATTTTGTTAAGATGTACTTATTGTATAATTGTTAGGGACTTTTCTTTCCATTGGACTAAGGTATAAATGATGCAAATCTAGGGGTTGTGTTTTGTTTATTTGGTAGTTTACCGTTGTTTGCAGTAATGTTGCATTTATATTAACAACAAAAAAGAAATTTGGGAATTTCTTTCCATTTTAATGGCTATATCCCCTCCTATCTCCACAATCTCTTATAGCCTTTAGTGTTAATGATTATTATACAATTTTGTAAAGCAGTGTGATGGATTAGATTCAGTCTTTCTATCTTTGGGATGGATGTTTTTTGATCTCTGATATGCTAACTAGTAATTTTTTTTTAGCATTCTTTACTATTCTATTCTCATTGTTCTATCCTATATAAACTGGCCTCTTACTGTTCCTCACATAATTACGTTTCCTCAGGCTATCTCCTGTACTTTGAATGCATTCCTTCCTTACCTCTCCCTCCTAAAATGCTAGTTTCCAACAAAGTCCAGTTCAATCATAATATCCCATGAGTCCCCACAGCTGCTAGTGCCTTCTCTCTCAAAATACCTTTTATTTATTTGTTTGCTTATTCATTCATTCATTTATGTTTTTGTATATGCTAGCATGTGTATATGTTATCTCCCCTGACAGACTGTAAGCTTCTTAAGGGAAAGGACTGTCTCCTTTTTTGTCCTATGTGCCTACCACAGTGCTTGGCACACAGAGGACACTAAATAAATAATGTGTGAAATGTCAGTTCTGCTTGCATCAAACTATTTTTTATGGTGGTATTCTCTTACCTTTGGGGGAAGGGGCATTTTGACATACTTTATGGACTAGAGACATGATAGGACTCACTAAAGCACTAGCTTCAGCACTGATGTGACTAAATCAATCAACCAATCCATAAGAATTTATTAAATGCCTCATATGTGCCAGGCATTGTACTAAGCACTAGCCATACAAATATAAAAGTGAGAAAATCTTTGATCTGAATTTATCTCTTATTAGAGGATATAACATATTCACTGATAAGTAAGTAAATAATATAGGAAAAAAATACAAAGAGATTTCAGAGCAGGGAGGGTAACAGCTATGGAAATCAGGAAAGCTACTCTTCAATGCTTGAAGCTTTGAGAATAAAGTGCCAAAACTAGGGCAATGTAAATTAAACTGCTACTATTCCTTTTAGTTCCCTAACCCACCCCAGCCCCACTCCTGCTTTCCATTCAGAATCCTAGAAAAACACATAGAACTTCTACAAAATTGACTTTAAGATCTACCAGCACATCTTGGTCAACTAGTTGGGGATCATGCTTTAAATGGTCTTGTTCATAATCTTTTCAGTTGTCTTTATTTATAGGTAGGAAGTCACAGGTAGGAACTGGTTCATAATCTTATTGGAAATAAAAACACCAAAGCCCTGTGCCTCATTTTTTCCCCTTTATATAACCAAGATAGTATTAAGCAGCTGAAGGAATGATTAATTTATTAACTCCTTTACTGATTATGAAATGCCCAGGCAATCCAAAATGCTATGCAAATACAAAATGGTAACCTTTTCAATTGGGTACACAAGAAATCAGAAACGTTAAACTATGGTGGAAATGGCTGAGTTGAGGGGAAATGTTTATGGTAATTAAGAGTCAAAGCAAACAACAAAACCATCTTTTAACTTACAGATGTCTCAAAAAATCCTCCTGAGTTGTTTTTTCTATATTTTACTCTTTGTAATCCTGAACTTGAAAGGAATTATCCAGCCATATTCTCTCCCTTTTGAACTCTGTAGGAGTTCCCACTGCATGAGCTCATCCATAATATGATAGTCATTTAGCAGAAGAATAAGATAAACAAGAATTACTAAAAAATATTCCAGCTACTGACAATATCCCATGGGACTATTATCCTTCTACAGTACTGCTCTCATAAAGTACTTAGAAAGTCAAAATTGAGGTCTGAAAAAGTATTCACCTATTCTCATTAGAAGTTTGTTTTGTACCAACACTCACCCAAGGTGATGACACATTAGGGAATAACAACCTTTGAATATCTAGAAATAAAACTCTTTCTCACTTTGTCCTCCCACTTCCCAAATCCCTTCAATAACTCAAAAGGCATTTAAAAATAGCCAGAGAGAAACTATTTGTGCATTTATACATTCAAATAATGTCTAGATTATATAGTCCATTTGTGAAAAATCAGCCCATTTGTAATTAAGCAAATCTTCACACCATTACTCTATTAAAGCTTAACTTAAATGTCAACACACCATGAAAGAAGCCTGGTGCTAATAATTACCTGCAATTGTGATAATCACAATTATGTATGTATGTATACATGGTACATTGTACCAGAGTTTAAGAATTCATCTTTGATGAATTAGAAAGTTAAAAGGAGACAGAACTAGTGTCTACTTGGGCAACGATTTGTTTATATCTTTATCTGAAGTCTAAGCCAACCATTGCAATGGTTTTTAACCATACTAAATATCTCCCCTGATTTGGTCAGGGTTAGCCTATCCAAAAACAATTCAGGTGTCCTATATAGTACCCAATATTTAACTAAAGTATGCAAACTTTTTTTTTTAATTTACAAAAGATGGGCAACTTAAATAATCACTCCCTACTCATAACTTTCATGTCTCACACTGGTTGAATTATTCATGTGCATTTAATATATTTCATTCACCTCTATGTCTTAAGCTCTTACCAGATTGTGAGGTTCATGAGAACAAGAACCTTACCAGGGGCAGCTAGATGGCGCAGTGGATAAAGCATGGGCCCTGGAGTCAGGAGTACTGGAGTTCAAATCCAGCCTCAGACACTTAACACTTATTAGCTGTGTGACCCTGGGCAAGTCACTTAACCCCAATTGCCTCACTTTAAAAAAAAAAAAAAAGAACCTTACCAGCCTTGTCCCAAGATGCACCATTTTCCCATGGAAAAGAGACCTATCATCCTTGTCACCACCAACACCAAATGTTGACCAATTGCCACCAACAGACAACATCAAGGGCCCCAGGAAGAACAGCACTCTCTTCCCCCACCAAAACATCAACTCTTTTTCCAGTTAAGCCCCCACAAATGTTATCCAAGGAGGAAACTCCTTTGGAAAAGGAGCCAGTCACTCCAACTAAGTTGTGAGCAACTGCCACCTGTGGAACTGGCAAGCCAGCATAGCTTCTGCAGCAAAGATATCCTGAGGGAGAGACATTAATTATGCCTTAATAAATACTTTTTTCCTTCATTCTTGCATGTCTTATCTCAGCTTTGTGTCTTCTCCAGCAATTCAATCGATCAATTAATCTACATTTATTAGGCACCTACTATGTGCCAGGTGTAATGAAGTACAACCCAAATGCTTGGGGAAAAGTTTGTTAAATAAATAAATGAATATCATAGTTAGTTGTGTACCTGTCTTCCCTATTAGACAAGCGATGCTAGCCTCCTTCATGTTCTTGGCAGGACATTCTGTCTCCTGCTCCTATGCATTTGGAGTGGCTGTAGCCCATGTCTGCAAAGCTTTTCCTCCTCATCTCTGCTTCTTGGCTTCCCTGAGTTCCTTCAGGTTTCAGTCCCACCTTCTGCAAGAAGTTTTTCTGGGTCACCCTTAATCCTAGTGTTTTCCGTCTGAGATCATCTCTAATTTATCCCATGTGTACCTTATTTGTACATAATTGTTTGCACAATGTCTCTTCCCATTAAACTCTGAGCTCCTTGAGAGCAGGAACTATTTCACCTAAATCTCCTCCATTGCAGACCATATTCTTGGTAAAAATAAACTACAGTTAGGAATCCTTTTTCATGTGTAAAATCATTCATCTCATCCCCAAACTCAATAATCTCACTTATTTTAACCCTTCATAATAGCTCTCATGTCATTTTGAGAGGTATCCTCTGAAAGATCTCCAAATTATTCATGTATAGCCTAAAAGTTGAGGCACCCCACTTTGCATAAACAATTTAAGTAAAGTTTTCATTTTCCCCCACCTTTGGACCAGACCTGTGATTTCATTAATGTGGGGGCATTTCAGTGAAGAAATTCTACCGGTAAAGATCAACCCATGCTCTGCAATTTGCCATCTTAGAAACTTGGCTGGACATTGCAAAGTTAAGTGACTCAACCAAGGTCATACAGCCAATATATAGCAGAAACAGGACTTAAACACAGATCTTCTTGATGCCAAGGGCAGCTCTCTATCTTCTACGCCCCCATGTTGCCTCTCAAGGGTTTTATAATTGGGCATAATTTCTGTTCTCACAGATTCTAAATGAGGGACCCAAGGGCAGAAGTGGTTTTCTAAGTTAGTGCATTACAGATAAAGGGTTAATGGGTGGTATTATGATTTAAGATAAAGCATTAATGTACATATCTGAAGTCTGGATGGGAAGTAAAAATCATCAGAAATTGGACAGTTGAGGATGCTGAAATAGAATGAGAAGAATAATAACAAAGTCACTAGATTGAGGAATGAATGAAATCTAGAGCATAGTAGTGGATTTAAAGAGTTCATAGGGCAACGTAGAGAAAGGGTAATAGCCTTGAGAGCAAGAACTGTTTTGTTTTTGTCTATCTCCAGTGCCTAGCAGAGTGCTTTATAATATAAAAGGTATTTAATAAATGTATGCTGACTTGAATTGATCAAAGAATCATAGATCTGAGCTGGAAGAGACTGCAGAAGCCATCTAGTCCAAGCCCCTGAGGAAACTGAGGTCCAGGGACAATATGAAAATTGAATTGAAATTAACTGAGACAAGCCTCTTCTGCTGAGAAAAGAGGTTGAGGCAAAGATAAGGATGGAGTAGATGATGGCTCTCAAACCAGGTGATCTTGATCATTTCCAGTAAGTAAGAAGTAATAATTATAACTAGCATTTATATAGCACTTTAAGGTTTGCAGGTTCTTTACCAATATTATCTCATTTTATGCTCATGACAATTCTGAGATTATGTTATATTCCCCACTTTACAAATGTGGAAACTGAGGAAGGCAGAGATTAAGTGACTTATCTAAGGTCAACAAGCTGCTGAGTATCTGAGGTAACATTTGAACTTAGCTCTTCGTGCTTCCAGCCAGTGCTCTATCCACTGTACCATCCAGCTGCCTCAACTGGAAGAAACTTCATTTGCTGAAGGAGGATGAAATAGTACTGAGCCTTTGAGGAGAGAAATTAAGTTTGGAACAATATAGCTTCGGGATTCCATAAAGAACTGTCATGAGTTGGGTTTTTTGTTGAGTTTTGTTTTTGGTTTAATCTTAAGAAAAGGATTTCCAAGAGGAAATGAATAATTGAAGAATCGCCATCTGGGTTTTCATGGTTCTGCTTCTTCCTCTAGCACCACAGTGCAGCCTAGGAGAAGAAGTACCGAAAACAGATGCTGTGTAGATCTAGGAGTGGGAAATGGCAGCCACCATAGGTCATGGACTTTTGGCATACCGATGAGGGCAATATTAATGTCACTGACCATGAAACTCAGCTTAGATAAAATATCTACTGTTGTAAATCTAGTTCAATTAGAGGTACTGAGTGAATGGAAAACCCCAGGAATGGATGTAGAGAAAAGAGTAGGGCCAGCTGAGTATAAGGAATATCAGGTGAGATGTTTTGCAATGGAGCACCAGGAAGTAGTCCTGCTGTTGTTAAAAAGCTAATGTGAAGGAATCATGGTCAGGAAGGCTGATAAGAATAAGAGTTAGTTATTGTAAGCCTTTATGCAGCAGGGGAATAATCACTGTGTCTACATAATAAACATTTGGCTATTTGGTGTGGTGTAGATAAAACATCCAGATGATGGACTGAATCTTTCCCTATTGCTCTGTTTGGTTTGAAGTTCTATAAACAATCTCTTCAATATCACAAGACACAATGAGACCACACAGCAGCATATCACCTAAAATAATGTTGAAAACAGACCCATAAAGGGCATGTTAGTGGCCCTCCTGGGAAGATCTGAATTTAATATTTTATTCAAGTGATGTATCACACTTACAAACTGAAAAAAACCAGGAGTATTTCCAGGAAGACTGCAGAATGAGATGTTCTAAGGGAACCTGCTTTCTAATGCTTCCCCTCAAAAGTAGCAATAAAAATGGCAGAAGAATAAGGAAGAGGAAAAGCAGCAGCAAATGGAAAACTCAAACACAATGAAAACTAAAGAATAATGAAAAGCGATGGGATGTAGTAGACAGAGGATCAAGAAGACCTGAGTTTAAGTCCTTCCACTGACTCTTACTGGCTGTGTGATCCTGGGCAAGTCAATTAATCTGCTGGTGACCCAGGTAATGAAAGGGAGCTCCATGTCAGGAACCAGAATGTGGGGTGGGGGAAAGAAAAGCAGAGACAAAGAGATAGTGACAGCGAGAGATTGATACAAAGAGACATTGAGTGAATTAAAAAAACTGATTTATTAAAACACCATCAACACTTGCATGAGGAAAAACCACAAGAAATTGCTAGTGACACAATAATATGGATGACAAAAATAATTTTAAAATCAAAGGCAGAAACTAAATCAGCAAAGAATATCAAGGTGAATTAAGGGAGGTACTGGGCAGAGGTTGAAAATCTTGATATCTTAAGAAAAGTTGATGAAATTCAGCAGCTTGGAAAATATAAAAACACCGATAAAAAGAATTAACAAAAACTATACCCCAGTTTCAAAACCATTTCAAAACAGGAAAAAAGATTACATGTAAAGTAAAATCATAAAATTCACCTATTTCTTTCTGACCCTCTTAGCACTCCTTATTTAGAAAGTCATCTTCAAGGGGCAGCTAGGTGGCGCAGTGGATAGAGCACTGGCCCTGGAGTCAGGAGTACCTGAGTTCAAATCCGGCCTCAGACACTTAACACTTACTAGCTGTGTGACCCTGGGCAAGTCACTTAACCCCAATTGCCTCACCAAAAAAAAAAAAAAAGAAAAAAAAAGTCATCCTCATAGAGGTAAATTAATCCCAATCTCCACTGTTTAGCACAATGCCTGGTACACATTAATGTTTAATATTTACTGACTGACTTCATTTAATGGCCTCTTTACGATTCTTTGTCATTTTGTTACTCAACTGTCATAATGCATACTCTGTTCTTGTGGATCTACTTTTAAAAGTTTGTATTCTTTTATAATGGTCTTGCCAGAATTCTTTATATTCATCATCATATTTCATTACATTTCATCCCATTACATTAATGTGCTGTAATTTACTTAACTGGTTCCCTAGTGAGCAACATTTAAGTTGCTTATTGTTGTTGGTTTTGTTAAGTTACAAGTAAATTTGGAATCACATCATTTTTGCAATCAATCACATGCTATGAAAAGCTCCAGAAAAAATTGTTCTTTTTTGGGTTTGTATTTTATAACCTTTTCAAGGTATGTTGTCAACAACAACAGAATTATTAGGTTAAGGAATTTGCTTGTTTTCGAAATGTGCTCATTTACCATGTACTGCCAGATTGTTCTCCAGGAAAAAAAAATCTACAAGATTCCAACAGCAAGAGATGATCATTTATCCCCAAGTCTTTCTTCATTCTTTATCCAAATTCTCACCAGCTTTGCATTTCATTGCTTTTCATTATTTTTACCATTTTGAGGAGTGAATATGAAATTCCCCATGGAGAGATAAATTTCTATAAATCTTCCAAGCAGTTCAGTGATATATATCACCTAAGACTTATTAACTTTAATAATACTCTTTTGGATAACACTATCCATTTTCAATTTGCTTTCTTATTGTAAAAATAATTCAAAATCTGGAAGTTCATCATAGTGTGCAATCAAACAACAAGCATTTAATAAGAACTTACTGTATGTTATGCCAAGTGCTAAAGACATAAATATAAAAGTGAAACATGTCCTGTCCTCAAAAGACTCACATTTTGGGGCAGCTAGGTGGCGCAATGGATAGAGCACCGGCCCTGGAGTCAGGAGTACCTGAGTTCAAATCTGGCCTCAGACACTTAACACTTACTAGCTGTGTGACCCTGGGCAAGTCACTTAACCCCAATTGCCTCACTAAAAAAAAAAAAAAGACACATTTTATTTGGGGTGACAACATTTACATCTATAAGTATAGATATATATGTATGTGTAAGTGTGTACATGTCTATTATATGTGTTTGTATATATTTATGGGCATGTACAGATGTAGATATGTGCCTATATAGACAGAGCTATAAATAAAACATATATTTGGCACTACCCACAAGTTTTCAGGGAGGAAGTTAATTGTTGTTTGTCCTTTGTTTTTCAAAGAGGACTAATGACATCCTGAGAGTGATGTCTTGACTTGAGCACGAATTGGATTTAGTTGAGGCAGAGTTGCACAAAATTGTCAGCCTCACTCTCTTCCAGAGTCATTAAAGTCTAGTGACAAAAGTCAAGAAGAGGCAGCTAGTTGGCTCAGTGGATAAAGCACTGGCTTTGGATTCAGGAAGGCCTGAGTTCAAATCCAGCCTCAGACACTTGACACTAGCTGTGTGACCCTAGGCAAGTCACTTAACCCTCACTGCCCTGCAGAAAAAAAATTCAAGAAGACTAGTGACAGCCCAGGATGCTGTAGATGACATTGGTGTCTTCCCATGTCTGACCAAACTCCACAGCACCTGCTTAAGTTGCCTTTATGGCCATTGGAGCAAACTGTTCTCATCTGCCCATTCTGTGGGGATAGCAGTGGGGGATGGGGGAGTCTTCATATGCTTGGGATAGACATCCTCCTAAATCACCAATGAGTTTGAGGCCCTTCAGTCACCTTCAATTTGGTTTTAGCCTATTGAAGTGGTTTTACCTGAGTGTGGCCACTGGGAATGCTACAAATTCTTGAAACCACAGGGGTATATAGGATGTTCAGGTATGACTAGCACCTCTGGTGTGAGGGTTTGCCAAGCCTTTTTTTAGGGTTGCTCATCTACTTTTGATGTGCACCTGTCACCCATCTCTCACCTGTGGAAGATGTCAATAACTCCCTCAGGGAGGAGTTGTTTTATCAGAGCTGCATGGAGGGGAGGGACTCTGCCAGAGATGAAATGACCCTCTCCCCAAAGAGTTATTGACTTCCTCACTGGAAACTGTGTTTAGGCAGAATATATATTTTGTATATGCCTCTATGTACACATATTTATATAGGTACATGCCCACAAATGCATATATGTATATGTATATACACATATATATACACACATGTGAACATGTTGAAGTAGAATTATGTGTAACAAGGCAAACTGTAAAGGCTTTTAAATGCCAAAAAGAGGAGTTTGTACTTGATCCTAGATGCAATAAGGGACCACTGGAGTTTAATAAATGGTAGGGGGAAAGAGAGTCCTTTGCCTCTGTTATAACTTTTTTAATTGATTTTATTAATTTTTAAAATTTTATTTGAAAAAGTTGATGGAAAAAAGGCTTATTGTGTTTGCCTTTAGAATCATTTTTTTGCCTGTGATTATCTTCTTTTAAGAAAATACAGGGGCAGCTAGGTGGCCCAGTGAATAGAGCACTGGCCTTGGATTCAGGAGGACCTGAGTTCAAATCCAGCCTCAGACACTTAACACTTACTAGCTGTGTGACCCTGGGCAAGTCACTTAACCCCAATTGTCTCACCAAAAAAAATATATTGAAAATGGGAAGATACAAACTGGAATTTCCAGAATAAAAAAGAAAGGAATGGGACAACAGTTATCAAAGAATTTCTTCAATGAATTTGCCTCTCCAAATTAGGATCTTCTAACCTCTTTTTTCTATGCATTTTTTTTGTGGGGCAATGAGGGTTAAGTGACTTGCCCAGGGTCACACAGCTAGTAAGTGTCAAGTGTCTGAGACTGGATTTGAACTCAGGTCTTCCTGAATCCAGGGTCAGTGCTTTATCCACTGAGCCACCTAGCTGTCCACGCTATGCATTTTTTTAAAATAAAGTTTCATTTTTTCAGTTTATGCTTATGTTCAGAAAATGCAAAATATTTTGATGAAAATTTGAAAAGAAAGATCTGAATGTTTAAAATATGAAGTATATAATGGATATATCTAAGTGGATAATAGGAAGTTTTAGTTTTTGTTAAAATATTTGATGTTCTATAAATAGGTGTTAGGTATAAATAATCACCTAAAATAAGTGATTACTTGTTCTTAGAGTTTTCTAGGAAAAGTCCATTCTAAGGAGGCATAGTGCTGTCTTCTTTGAGGTCAATAATAACAAAGTTCTAAAAAGACTAAAAATTAGTTTCATGAGAAGAAGCCTATTGAGGTTAACTTTTCTTTGGATTTAGCTTTTTATGCACAATGAGGTTACAAAATAATCATGATGTTTTTTAAAAGCCATGAAAATAACTTGTTATCCAACCATTCTGGAGAGCAATTTGGAACTATACCCAAAGGGCTATAGAATTGTGCTTATCCTTTGATCTAGCAATACCACTGCTAGGTTTATATCCCAAAGACATCCCCCCAAAAAGAGAAAAAGATCTATTTGTACAAAAATATTTATAGCAGCTCTTTTTGTGGTGGCTAAGAATTGGAAATCAAAGGAATGCCCACTGATTGGGGAATGGCTAAACAAGCTGTGATATATGATGGTGATGGAATATTATTATGCTAAAAGAAATGACAAGGAGGATGACTTCAGAAAGGCCTGGGAAGACTTGTATGAATTGATGTATAGTGAAGTGAGCAGAACCAAGAGAGCATTGTGAATAGGGACAGCAATATTGTTTGTGAATGACTTAAGTATTCTCATCAATACAATGATCCAGGACAACCCCAAAGGACTAATGATAAAATATACTCTGCACCTCCAAAGAAAAAACTGATATTGATTGAACATAGACTGAAACATGCTCTTTTTCACCGTGTTTCATTTTTTCCCTTTATTCAAGTATAACTAATATAGTAATGTTTTACATAATTGCACATATATAAACCCACATCTGATTGCTTACTGCCTCAGGGAGGGGGGAGGGGAAGGAGGGAAGAAGGGACAAAATTGGAAAGTCAAAACTATAAATAAAATGTTTATTATTTTAAAAAAAGAAAATAACTTGTTTATTCAGAATATTTAACAAGATCATATTAGGTCATATCAAGATCATATAATATTGTCTTTTTGTTGTCGTTTTTTGATTTTGCGGGGCAATGAGGTTTAAGTGACTTGCCCAGGGTCACACAGCTAGTAAGTTTCAAGTGTCTGAGGTCGCATTTGAACTCAGGTCCTCCTGAATCCAGGGCCAGTGCTTTATCCACTTCACCACCTAGTTGGCCCCATATAATATTGTCTTAATGAAATTACTTCTAGATTTTTAATCAATTAAGTTTTAAAATAAGAAAGCACAACTGAAAATATAGCAAACAAAAGAATTATTATTCACTTTAAAGTTATTTTAAATATATCTTTTATAAATACATGTCAAGAAATATACATAACTCCTTAAAAAAAATCACTTAATATTCCTGAGAAATATTTCTTCCTACTACTGTCCTTGACCCATTGGTATCATGTATCTTTTTTTTTAAATGATAAAGGAAAGAACAATCTCATGTGTCAAATGTTAATTAGAAAAAGGAAATACCATTCACATCCATAAAACTTCTAGAATAAAAGATAGACCTGACTTCTAAAAACTCAAATTACCCTCTTTCATGCCCTTTTTCTTTCTCTTGTACCATAAAATGCAATGTATAACCAGTATATCCACTGGGGATTAAGTTCACATATAAGTAAGTAGATTTTCAAGTAGATTAACCCATAAATATGGCCGTGTGTTAACACAGATTAACTTTGACCAACTATCCTACAAATTAAGGGTAGTTTTTATAAAATTAGTGAAACCAAAAGATAGAATAAATAACTATAATAGCATTACATGATGTAAATATACTTAAGATGCTATATAGAATTGGTAAAAATCAAAGTACAGAGCAAGCACCACCTATGAAATGAAATGTATATAGGAATGTTATTATATTTACAAATCTGATCATAAAACAACCCTAAACCAAAAAGAATTTAAAGGCACATGGAAATTTATTACAGTCCTCTACCATCTTGCTCTGACTAGAATGTTTTAACTTTTATAATCCATTTTTATTTGAACATAAAGCCTTATCACAAGACAAAATCAGTAGACATCACAGACACACACACACACACACACACACACACACACACATACACACACACTGCAAAGTAGGAATCCAATTATGTTTGATGACATACACTGTACACTGTATAGAAGGCAACTGATTCAAAAAGTAAAAAAATTCCCTGTGGTCATTACTGCAATTATTTGACTTCTTAGATACTTAAATATTTCAAGGATCTTAGTTCATAGGTGCCAGTACTCTTTCTCTGTCTCTCAAAAACTCAAATCAACAAACATTCACTGAAGACAAACCCAAAGGAGGACAAGGGCAACTAGCATTTTTACCAGAGCACAAAAATTTAACATATATTAAATATGTTCAGCAGTATAGAATGCACCATAATAACTAATCCCCCTTCCTACACAAATGGATTTGTCTTAATTACTTCTTGTTTTAATTTCACGTCCTGGCTTTCAAAGTTGATTAGAGGATATTATTCAGACTACTTGCCCTTGTGTGTCCAGATGCTATAATGGCCAGTTATAGCTCTATAGAGCTGGATGTAGGTGATTAAAAACAACAACAGGGGGCAGCTAGGTAGCACAGTGGATAAAGCACTGGCCCTGGATTCAGGAGGACCTGAGTTGAAATCCAACCTCAAACACTTGACACTAGCTGTGTGACCCTGGGCAAGTCACTTAACCCTCATTGCCCTGCAAAACAACAACAACAAAAACATAAACAACCCACCAGAATCAATTCATACCTTCAGGAAGCTTATGGTCTACTGCAGTGATACAATATGTATACAGAGAAATAAATCAAAGGCAATCAGAGATTGAAGAGAACACTAACAAGTGGGGAAACCAAGAAAGGATAGGAGATAATCAAAAAGATAAGCTTTGCAAAAGACAAGTGATTTTTTTTTTTTTGGTGAGGCAATTGGGGTTAAGGGACTTGCCCAGGGTCACAAAGCTAGTAAGTGTCAAGTATCTGAGGTCACATTTGAACTCAGGTCCTCCTGACTGCTGGGCTGGTGCTCTAATCTACTGCGCCACCTAGCTACCCAAAAACACTAGTGATTTTAAAAAGTAGTGTTAAATACAGTACTGGCATTGGAGACATCCTTTGCAAATTCCAAAGAATGGTAAGTGGAATGACATGAGGGGAGGAGCTTGTAATACAGTTTGGCAAATAATAATAATAAGGTACTTATATTGTGCTTTGAGGTTTACAAAGCACTTTACAAATATTATTTTGTTTTATCTTCAAAACAACCCTGGAAGGTAGGTGATCTTATCATATCCATTTTACAGATGAGGAAACAGAGGTAGAAAGAAGTTATGAGACTTGCCCAGGGTCATGTAGCTAGTAAGTGTCTGAAGCAGGATTTTAATTCAGATCTTCCTGATTTCAGGTCAAGCATTCTGTCCAATATACCATAGAACATGCTATACCTAACGAGGAGTAACCTGGAGGAAATTGCAACCCTTCCTCCAACTCAGTGGAGATTTCTAAGAGTTGCTTTGGTCAAGAAAAAAAAAAAACAAAAACAAATCAACTCATCAGCATTCCACCAACTTACTAATGAGCCTTTGAACTTAGGGCACATCCCAGGTTGACAGGTACATGGTCTCTTATTTATTAACCACACCCAAAGTCTTGTCAGTCAGTTCTGCAGTCCCTTGGTCTCATCTTCTGAGAAGTAAATGTCACCTTTAGGCCACAGTGAGGCTGCAAATTATGATTTTGGTGGATTTAACACTGGGAGTCATTCAGAACATCTTCACATTTGCAAAATGCCTCCCATAGAATAGAAGCACAAGGTTTTATTCACAGAGAAGGAAAGTCAGTGCTAAACCCTTACTTAGTCCTCTGGCCTCATCCAATCTGTTGACAAGCCTTCTGGTCAGTCATTTTGATGTGTTACCACGTAAATAAGCTACCCTTATTTGGCTATGCTCCCACTCTAAGCCAGACCATGAGCCCTTCCTTTCCCTTCTGTAACTCTGAGCAATGCCTATAGCTATGCTATTACCACAGTCTGATCAGATCTTAGGCGCTGGGAGGGAAAGGGTCGGAATTATCGCTGAAAAGAAGCCTATTTTAAGACAAAAAATACACATCTGTCTTGGGAACCAAGTTAATTATTGTATTGGAAGGGAAATATGACCATTGGTAACAGGAGAATAAACTTGCCTAAAATTCTCATATTATTAAAACAAGACATTCTCTATTTACAAAGAATTAAAAAAAATAAATGGTCTTAATTTAAGGAAGAGAGATTATGTTTGGACATTAAGAATTTGACTTCTGGAGTGATGAAACATTGTAATGAGCTGCTGGGAGAAGACTTGGAGTAGAAAACCATCTGTTTGAAGAAGATTTTAGATATCCAACTCCCTAAGGACTGGAAACAGGATCAGATGATCTCTTGAAGACTCTACCATCCTGAATATTCTATAATCCTGTCACATTCCCAATAAGAAGAAGTCACGTTCACAGGAAAATCTTTTCCTCTTTCCAATTAGCAATAAGGGTACAGTTTGGAGAGAGTAATTTAAGTAGCTGTAGGGAATTGGCATTGACAGGATTGAACCACAGTGAAATTAAGGGCAATTTTTTTTGTTAGACTGCATTGCAAGCTCCTTCATCTGTGCCATTTTCTTTCTTTTTATGACCATTTATTTTCTCTATTCCCTAGGCACCCTCATAGTCCCTGCTCTCTGAAAAGAACCCTAAATTCTTGCACACATAAATCTAAAAGTTTCCTAACAACTCTTCAGGAAGATTTCAACTGAATTCAGCAAACCTTTGTTTAGTCTCTACTATTTCCTAAACACTACACTAGGCCTAGACAAGATACAAGGAGTCAATAAATTGTGATACATGCCCTTAAGGAGTTTGAAGTATACTAAGAGATGATACATACATAAAGAACTATAATACAAGTGTATAAAAGAAGTATAAAACTGTTATATGAGTTCCAAGGTGAGGAAGACTGAGGGTGTCTACTCACCAGGAAAGACTTCATAGGGATGATGATAGAGCAGGGTTTTAAAGCATGAAAAGGATTTCAACAAGGGGGAAGAAGTGAATGGGTTCAGGGAAGGTATTCTAGGCATAAGGAACATAATGAGCACAAGCTTAGAAGTAACTAACACATTGCAAGACGTCTTCAGAGCATGTGTGTAATCCTAATTGACATAGGTTATCTCTATTGATCCTGACACTATCCCAGCAAGGTAGGTCCCATTGTCACCCCCATTTTACAGAAGAGGAAATCCATGCTTAGAGAGGTTAAAGTGATAAAGGGTCAAACAACTAATAAATGTCTCAATATTAAAACTCAGGTCTTCCTGACTCCAGTTCCAAAACTCTATCCACCACACCAAAGAATGGGATGCCATCAAATTGTGGAGAAACTCCTTTGCCAGGAAAAGTAATTTGAACCTTATATGGGAAGCAATAAGGAACAAAAGATCCAAAGAAGGATTTTCAGGAAAGATGATGGAAAAAGACCAAATTCTAAATCTAAAGAAATGAAATTGTAATGGTAGAGGTGTAAAGGTCAGCAATGAGAATTTCAAACTTTCCCAGGACTTCTTAAATACATCACATGCATAGTCTATGATACTTGCCTACGGTGTCTTCACTGCAGGTGTTATGAGTAGAAAAGATGACAGACAAGAGGGCTATTCCCAGAGACAAGCGCTCTCAACCATGATGCACCCAGAAGCCACAACAAAAATCAAGTGAACCAATTAGGCGCTTCTATCTATCACTCTAGAACTCAGCGGGTCAGGGTTAGGGAAAGCTATAGCCCCAGAGGACTTAGTTGTCACTAGTCATTGAATCTCATGAAAGACTTTTAAAGGACAATATTTGCTTTGAGTCACTGGCATCTTCTTCAAAAGCTCTGCCTGGGCCAACATGAAGAGTTTGTGATGACTCAGCTCCTCAGAGAAGCAGACTAATGAAGTCCCTGAAATTCTCACTTCCCCAAGGGCACAGTTGAACTCCAGGTTCAGAATTGACAAGCCCTATCCTAGAAGCACTCCCAAAGCATTTCATGGTTGCTTCTGATTATCACCAAAGGACATCATGGAAATGACAGAGCAGCACAGTCAATGCTAAGTCAAATGCCATTGGGTTTCCAGAGATAGTCTTACCTTCCTTTGAATTGCATTTCATCAGAATAACATAGCACTGCAGTCATTCTTGAAGAGATGGTGTGAAATAGTTAATGGAAAACTGAACTTGCATCTCAGTTTAAATCCAGTCTCTTACACATGTTAGTTGCATGACCATGGGCAAGTCACTTAACTACTCTGAATCTCAAAGTACTCATCTGTAAAATGGGGGTAATAATAGCACCTACCTAGTAGTTATTATGAAAATCAAATGAGGATCCATAAGTTGCCTCAACATGGGAGTCCACCCAACCTGCTGGGGGAGAGGAGGGGTCTTCCTTGATTTTTCATGATAGCAAATTATATACCAGTAGTACATAAACCATCCACACGCTGCCCCTCAACTTCTACACAGCTTCCTTTTTGATCACACATTTCTTCCATGACAGGCTTAAAAAAACCCACTTCTTTAAAACTCCTTGTTTGTAATACTTTGCTGCTTGATCACATCTAGAAGGCACTTCAGTGCTCACTCCTTTTTTTTTAATTCTTAGGTGACTCACAGCCACATAACGAAGGCAAAGATAAATGAATGGATGTGAACAATGTATAACAGAGTCCTAAGAAGTATACTGACTGATGGATGGGTAGATTGATTGAGACTCTTGACTAGGACACAGCTATGAAAATCAGGCCCTTGCAGAACAACTATTTAGGTATGTAAACATCCTAATTTTTGTTCATGCCTCTTGACAAAGAAAACTTAACCCTTTTCCAGATACATTCCACAACAACCACGAAATTCCTTTGTCATGCCAAGTATTCACTGAAATGCATGTGACATGGCAAATTGAGTCTTCATGACCGGAAGAAAACAATTGAAGTTGGTAGAGCATCTTTTGTCAGATGATGGTAGTTGCCTATATGACAAAATTTAAAGATTCTGTCCTGTTAAAATCATAGGGGTAACTAGGTGATGCAATGGATAGAGCACTGGCCCTGAAGACAGGAGGACTTGAGTTCAAATCTGGCCTCAGATGCCTAACACTTACTACCTGTGTGATCCTGGGCAAGTCACTTAACCCCTAATGCCTCAAATACTCAGAGTTATCTCCAGTTATCCTAATGTATGTCTTGCCACTAAACCCAGAAGGCTCTAGAGAAGAGAATGAGGCTGGTAATTTTGCACAGCCCTCCCTCACTGAAATCCAATTCGCCCCAAGTCATGACATCAGGAGGCAATGTCATGGTCCTCTTCGAGGATGAAGGACAAACAACATTAAAATCATATTATGTACAACAGAATATTGTGGCCTCCAGAGAATCATAAAAAAAGAATTTTCAGCCTTCCTCAAACAGCAGCCTGCTTCCTTCTCCTGACCTACATGGTGTTGTATGGATTTTACTCAAGGGAAATACCCAGAGCAGATGTGTCAGGAAGCAATGGTATTAAAGTTGCTCAAATTGCTGCTGAGTCAGAAGTCGTTTTAAAAGAATGTTTTTATAAATAAGGTATAGGCCAAGGCTGGTGTTTAACTCCTGTACTGCAGGAATTTTTTTTTTCTTTTTGTGGTTCATATGTGTGATATCATTAGGGTGGGGAACTCCTGGATATTAACTAAAAATCTTAATTGCCTGAGGCACAGGGGGATTAAACAACTTGCCTGAGGTCACACAGGAAATAACATCCAAAACAGGATTTGAATCCAGGTCTTTCTGATGCTATGGCCTGCCTTCTATTTACTACA
The DNA here is from genome assembly GCF_019393635.1 of Dromiciops gliroides. NCBI lineage: Eukaryota > Metazoa > Chordata > Mammalia > Microbiotheria > Microbiotheriidae > Dromiciops > Dromiciops gliroides. The sequence goes on from NC_057865.1 coordinate 131,391,819, forward strand.
CTCAGCTGTTTCTCATTTTTCATTATTATAGCTTCATAGACAGTCATGCTCTGCTTTATTTACATAGTGGTATTTAAGATGGGATAAACTGAGCAATGAGTCCTGATCGAGATTTTTTCATATTAGAAGTTCCTTGCAGCAATGAAATCATAGGTTCAGAATGAATTGCACCTGCCCCTCCAAAAACTATACAAGGAACTAAAGTTTTAGACACATTTAAGAAAACTCCAAATGGGCTCATGAAGAGTTGGACACGACTGAAAGAACTGAACAATGACAACAACAAGTCTTGCCTGAGGTCCCACACACAGGTAGTAAGTGGAAGAACCAGATTCAAACCAGGTCCTCTGACTCTATATCCAGCTTTTTTCCTATTTTCCTAATTACCCTCAGAATGTTATATGGGATAACAACTTGTAATGTCTTCTAAAACACTACTGACCAACCCCCCCCCTCCAAATATTAGCACTAGCCCTTCTAAATCTTAATTTTCCAATTAGATGTATTCATGCACCCTCAAAGTAAAAAATGACAATTTTTATAGCCCTTGTAGGCCAGTTGAATATGTCTACTTGTCTGTCTGTCTGCATATTTTGTGTGTACACACATGTGCACATATGTAGGTGTGTATATGTGTGCAATATATGATATGTATATTGTATATATATGCATCACATATAAAACTTAATGAGACACATGTGTGTATATACATACATATATGCCACATTCACATTTATATAACACTTTCTGCACAATAACCTTATGTATAAGGTAGCTGAAGTTGGGAGTTTAAGTTACTCATAGGCAGGGTCACACAGCTAGTTAAGTGGTGTTTTAAATCCTATCTTCTCTTGACTCCAAGGTTCAGCAGTTTTCCCATCATATTATATTGCCTCTCTTAAAAACAAAAACAAATAAACAGCTGAACATTAAATCTATATTGTTCTATGTAGATAAGAATTACCCCCCCCAGCCAAACACTATGTAGGATAACAATTTGACTTACCAAATAAAACATTTTGGGGATACCCCTCAAGATAAAAAAGAATGTTGACATTTGGGGGCAAAATAAACCCCTCCAAATCATGAATTATTCAACTGAATATCAACATAATGATATTATACCATGATTTTAGAAAATTCCAGAGTGACATACTGAAGTGGAAATAAGATATCACACACACACACACACACACACACACACACACAAGATTAAGTGTCTGCTTCTTTTTCTTTCTTTTCTTTTCTTCTTTTTAAGAAATAGAACATACATCCAAATAAGTGGTGGGTGACCTCTCCAAAGGGGTTGCTTTTGGGAGGCTCTTGCTTGAAACACTTTCAGAATTCCTATTTTGAAAAATTCTCATCTATGGCAAATCTTCATCATTTGAAGGTAGATTTTATTTTTTAGAACCAAATCTGTTGAGTGATGATCAAATTGGCTTGCCATTTTTTCCTACCAAAAACAAGGTAAGAATGATTTCTTATGTTTCTCAGAATTAATTCCAGAAATAGAATTCTTTGTTGCGAACAATTCAGTCATCATTAAAACCTTTGTGTCCTAACATAGATACTTGAAAGAATGCCATTCATTCAGATATATAGCTGAAATATTTGTGGTTTTAAAAATCAGCTTTGTGCCTTTTAGTCATATTTCATACATTAATTTATAAAAATTATCTTAGGGCTCTTAACTGTTGCTCAGGAGCACATCAACTATTATAGTGCCTTACTGGGTTTCTAACTAAATTTTGAAAGTTAATTTTTGGGAAAAGATTCTTTTTGAAAATTTGTTTAGAGAAGTTGTGGTATAGTATTAAGAGCACTAGATCCAGAGTTAAAGGACCTGGGTTCAAATTCTGGCTCTGTTTCTTACTTATATGATCTTGGACAACTTCTTTAACCTTATTAACCTCTCTAGGCCAAGTTTCTTTGTTTATAAAATAAGGATGACTTCTGAGGTCCCTTCGAGGTTCAGAATGCACAGGTAGCCCTTGTCACCCAGGTCCTATGAATACTTGAAACCACTGTTAGGATTCTGCAGTCTGAGGTGGACTGAGATCTCCCTCAGATGTACTGTCCTTGTATAAGGGGTAGAGATGAATGATAGTATGTGATACAGATGGAAACGGTTAAGTTAACAGGTTTAAGGGCTACAACCAAAGTTTAATTGGAAAACTTCCTAAGAATCAGAAATACAGTAAATGTAGGTAAGCCAACCACAAACCACTCCTACATGGATCCTAAGTAAACTCTATGCAAATATACCACTTGTAGCTCTCTGATTTCAGACCTTATAGAAGTAAGTCACAGTGGCATAGTAGAAAGAGCACCCTGGACTGGAAGTCAAACGCCTAGGATTCCTGTCCCACCTTTACCACTTACAAGGTATATGACCTCTGGCAAATCACCTAACTTCTCAGATGCTCTGTTTCCTTATCTGCAATATGGGGATCATAATACCTTCAGGTCCTATCTCACAGGGTGGTTGTAAGGATTAAATGAGTTACGTAAAGTGCTTTATAAACTTTAAAGTGTTATATAAATGTCAGCTGTTAATTCTTCTTATCATTTATTTTATAGGTGGGTCTCCAAAAAAAAAAATGCTGAAGACCAAATCTAAAACTACCAATTTTTCCCTTACAATTTGGAAATAACTGTGGCTTCTCGTGTGTGTGTGTGTGTGTGTGTGTGTGTGTGTGTGTGTGTGTGAAATTTTCTTCAGGACTACTTTTATGGTGAAACAAATGTTATACTTCTGCCCTATAAAGAAGGTGCAAAATTAATAAAATGCTTAAGCTTTCAAAAAGAACTATTTTCAGAATAACAAAAACTAATAGAGAGATTTTTCATATGAGTCATGAGTAACAACTGCTTTTCTTTTATAACTCTTGGGCATCAGGGTCCATATTCTATGCGTCAGCGGCTAAGACATTCAATATATGTGATAAAGACAAAAGGAATCCTCTACCATAAGATTGGTAGAGCTCTATTTGACAAGTAATAGAATTTTTTAAATTATCATATGACTTTATTCTTTTCAGTCATTCAAAAATATTTATGTAGCACCTACTATGTGTTTCAGTTCACAAGACTAGGTACTCTATGGAATACAGTTGTCACTTTTTACCTAGGAGTTCACAATGGAGTGGGGCACATAAAATCACAGTTACTTTACAGCTTAGGCTGTAAAGATTCCAGTTCTAACCAGTAGTCAGAAAGTAGGCAAGATTGTTTATACAATGATTTTAGATCACTGTGTCATTATGAAATAGGCTGGAGAAAAATAGTGGGAATAGTGTTAAGAAATACGCTAATAATTTTAAGGATTTTCTTCTCACCCAAAGCTAGGAGGATTTGGTTTAAGAAAAACTACATTCAATTTTAGAACTAGTGATATGATTGTTGTCGTTGAGTCATGTCCAACTCTTTGTGACTCCCTTTGAAAGTTTTATTGGCAGAAATGGTGGAGAGGTTTGCCATTTCCTTCTCCTGCTCATTTTACAGAAGATGAAACTAAGGCAAATGGGGTTAAGTGACTTGCTCAGGGTCACAAATCTAAAAAATGTTTGAAGCCAAATTTGAACTCATGAAGATGAGTCTTTCTGACTTCAGATGTGGTGCTTTGTCCACTGTGCTACTCAGCTACTGGATAATATGATTAAAGTTTTATTATTACACTGATAGAGGATGCATGTGTACCTTTTCCTAGTGGGAAAATTTGAAGTAAATTAAAATCACATCTTTAAAGTGCCTGGCATTTAAGTATTTCAAAGTGATTCTAAATACCAACTCATCACCCCATTGTAGTATTTTGTATCACAAGGACATAAGCTGAACCTTTATGAAAAATGAAGAATGAAAGTGACTGGATGATCTCTTAGGTCTTTACAATTTTATATGTGGAATCCTAATACCCCAAGTAATGTAACAGATTATCAACAGTTTAAACCAACAAACAATTACTAAGGACCAATTATGACAATTCCCAAACAAAATGGCAGCATTCAAGTCCAGAGTTGTGAGTTGGCTCAGGCACATAGGTTTCCTTACTCATGTGCCTCCCTGTTATATTATTATAAGTTTGTGTCTATGCTCTTATACAGACACTACACGTATTGGTGGAAGAGTGTGACTCTGGTTTATATGTAGACTGTTATGTTATGATTATTATTGACTTGTTTTCTGTTAGTAAATTTTTCACTTGTTAGGGAATTTTTTTTTAAAGAACCCGTTATGTTGAAGACCAGGGGCTAAGGAAATTGGATATGACACTACCATCTCTTGAACCAGAAGCTTTTGGGACAACAGGATACAGTGGAAACCATAAGACTAGGGGTCAGAGTACCTGGGTTCAAATTTCACCTCTATCACTACCTACTAACTATGTAGCCTCTCTGGCCCTCAATTTCTTTGATTATAAAATGAGGATATTGGACTACGTAGATATCTCGATAAAGCATTAAGTACTTACTATGTACCAGCCACTGTACTAGATGGCTTCTATGTTACTTTAGATCTTCAGAGCTATAATACTATGGTGTGGGGAACAGGAAGGAGGAATAATAGAAATATACAAATAAAGCTAACACAAATCAAAGCAGGGAAGCTTAGGTAGGAAGTTAGCGATGAGACAGCAATACAAAAAATAAAACCTGAGAGGCTACTGTTGTGATAGTTTGATGATACATTCTTCATAATATTTACCTTCACCTAAATAACAGAAAAAGGTGATTCTAAAAAGTAAGAACCAGCTCTCACATCCACAGGGGGGAGCTCTCCTTCAGTGTTTTGCCTCCTTTAAAAGTCCCCTGACACATAAAGAAAATTAGGAAGGGGAATACAACTTGGATATGAGACTAAACATTCTGCTCCCCCAAAATGGTAGTATACATGCACATACACACATATAGACTAAACATTATATAAATATGAATTCGTATTTGATTCACTTTTTGTTACCAAATTTTGTTAATGCTTGAATCAATGTTATTGGAAAATGGAGTAAGTTAACTCCCTTCAAAGCAGTTGTATTTATTATTTTATTGAAGAAAAAGTGAAAATGGAAGAGAGCAATTGAACATCCATCCCAGGAGTGTTTTTCATCTGAAACGGGGATATTTAATTAACCTCTAATTCTATAAAATTAAAACTTAGTATTAAAAATCCTTACTAGGTGATATATACTGAGCTCTTATAACTTATCCCATACACAGGAATGAAAGGATAATTTCTTAAATATTAGATATTCCTACGATACAGTATGTGGTTCTGCGCATTCCTGTCTCCATGGAAACAATGAGCTCTCTCCAATTCATGAGTAGTAGAACTGAGCTTTTCCCAAGTTAAAAACTGGAATTATTTTTCTTTCATTATTCAAAAGACAAATATACTTTTGAGGCAAACAGAATTTACTCTTTCAAAAACAATGTAAAAGTTTTCCTCTTCATTATCATCAAAAAAGGATTTGTTTGAATATTATTCCTCAAATGCCAGTACAGTGACTTGGTTATATTTGCAACAAAATATATTGTGTATGTTTCTGAAATCTCTAAACATGAAAAGAGGGAACACTTCATTAATATTTAATCATTAGTTATTAACCACTTGGTAATAAGATTGATAATAATATACCACTTGGTAATAATTTCCTTTGGAAAAATCTAACCACATTGTAAGTCATAGTGTTTGACTATTTAGCACCTGAATTTTAGTTTCTAAGAGATACTGCTATAATTAAATAGAGTTACAGCAAGGGTTCTTAAGCTGAGGTCCATGGATAGATTTCAGGAGATCCATGAACTTGGATGGAGAAAAAATTACATCTTTATTTTCACTAACATATATATGAATAGTTTTTCCTTAAATTATTCAAAAACCTTATCCTGAGCAAGGATCCATAAGCTTCACCAGACTGCGAAATGGATCTCTGAGGCACACACAGTTAAGAACCCCAGGTTTACAGGGTCTCACAGATGGAGGGGGGGGGTGGAGATTAGGGGAGTTCACCTAACTGTCCTCATTACATGTATTTATTTCTGCTAGTCTGCTTTCCCGTTCTTCTTTTTTAAAATCTCCCTTCTCATTTCAGCTGTCTCTAGCTAGAAAAATGCACCTTTCCTAGAATAACACTCAAAGGTTATACCTCTAAAAAGCAAAAAACCACAAAATGATGCCTTTAGACCAAAACCCCATGTACACACCTGCAAACCCCCTCCCCCCCCCCAGGCACATGTCATTACCAAGAATGGTTAGCAGAACACTTACCTGAAGAAAAGTTTCGAGAGGACATTTGCCTTTTCCAGGGGTGATCTCTGCATGGTCCCTCGGGAGTTGCCAGTGTACCCTGCAGGAGCAGACTGCAGTGGTGGCTCTTAATTGCAAAACTCTCAGACCCAGTCCACTCTGGTCCTGCTGCCTCTTCTCTCTCCCCACCTTATTCACTTGGGCTGCTGTGATGTCATTTACCACCTCCTACAAACTCCCCCCACCCATCTCTATCCTTGCCAGCCCCCTTCCACTTCTCTTTGCCCTTTCCTCTCCTCCTCCTCCTCCGGGGCTGCCCAGGTTAAAAGGCGAGCCACAGGCTGTCCAGCCTCACATTCGCTCTGGCTGCTTTTCTCCACCCCAATCCACACTTCCCCTTTCTCGGGTGACTTCTGAGCCTCCCGCCTTTCCCGCCCCTAATTCTCCACTCCGCCTCCCTCGCCCCCTGCAGACTCCTTCCCAGACCAAGAATTCCCTCTTCCTCCCTACCTTGCACCTCCAGCCCAGACCTGGATCTTGAGACATTCTCTGCCTCTTTCCCCTTCTCTCCGAAGCTCCCAGGGACAATACGAAGCAAAGTAAGGGCAAATAATCAGTCACTTGGAAAAACTTTGCAGGGCACTCTTACTCAGTTTCCTTGGGACTAAAGGCAGATTACTTACCATTTTCCCAAGGCTTCCTCCGGCTTCTCTTCCTCGTCTTCCTCTTCTCTGAAGTCCTTTGGTAATTAGTATTAGTCCTGCTAGGAGCATTTGGCAGAAAAAAAAAAAGGAGCAAAAATAGGTGTCTACCTGTTCTAAAATGCAGGCTTATAAGGCTGAAAGGTTCCTGTGGGGGTGTTTGGTATGTTGATGTTAATGAGTCTCTTTAAAAAAAAAAAAAAAGACGAGCATTCTACTCTTCAGACTTTCAAAGGAGGTAAGATTCAAAAGTCTTTGGCAACCCAACTTGGCAAAATTACTTATTCAAAAAAGGAAATCTTCTGACGAGGTAGGTGTGGATTTTGTTCTATTTCTTACCCACCTCAAATTTGTTCATTGCTTGTCAAAAGTTGCCAGGCAGGCGTGATTCAAAAGCTCCCCACCACCAATATCTACAGTTACTAACTCCAGTTGGTAAAAGTACCTGTCCTCCTGCAGATTTCTCTGTTCGGTTTCTGTAAGCAAAACCTGACTAATCAGAAAAGAATCGAAAGTCTTTGAGGTGTAGGCTCTGCACGATTTTGCCAGGTACCCTGAAAAAAAAAATAAATACATAGAAGAAATCACAATTCTTCACTTTTATAAAGTACTCAAAAGCACTGTACTGTCTTGAGTTATGATATATGGGTTCCATTCCTTGTCTTTCTTCCTTCTTTTAAAATTTTTTAAAGTGCCAAGCACACCTTTGGTAAATTCTACAATATTATTGTTTAAAAAAACAGACTGACATTTGAGTTGAACAAATTAGAATAAGAGGTTTGCTGAATATTAGTTTTCTTCTGCAAATTTTTTTACTTTGAAATTACTGGATTGTTGATTTACATCTATACCAATAATGATTAGCTATAATCTTCATTGTATGATGCCAGGGAAAGAATTAGTCATATGGATTTAAAATAATGAATGCATGGTTTATTACCCTGGTTTATATTTCAATAATACTCCTTTCTTTTTAAATCTCAAAGTGTTTTTACGAAGGAGTATCATTGTATTTTTTGCTGACTGGGAAAATGACAGATTAATATTTACATAAGGTCAGTCAGTAGTGGAGGTAAGAATGGACCTCAATATTTCTGACTCCTATTCCCTTGCTAAACTCCTCAACCAGGCTTTCCCTCCCTCCAGTAAGAGTTCCTGGACATAAACTTTGAAACTATATTTTTACTATTTACTTTTCCCAGGTATGTCAATTGGGCTCATTAAATGCCCTTTTTACCTTCTCTGGTTGTTTACTTTATAACTAAGTATGACCCACCATGTGTAGTGCACAAGTTTCAAAACTGACAAGAGTACAGTTCCTCTTGGCTGCCAAGGAGCATGTGCTAATAAAGGAATTTGGAATATTGATTCAAAGGAGATTCACAGAAGTTGACCAAGTAGAAGGGATAAAAGAGACCAATTTCAATAAGCATGTATCACTCCCATACTACATGAGAAGTATTTTAGGTACTCTGAATACAAAGATAAAAATGTCATAGTCCTTTTCCTTGAGGAGTTTACATTTTACTGGAATAAAAGGGGTATTTAACAGTCATATAGTTAAGTATAATTCAAGGCAAGGAGTGATAGGAGCAAGGAAGAAATTCAGGCAATGTGCTTTAAGCATTTTGAAGGAGACATCTGAAGAGATCAGGGAAGGCAACAAGGAGTAGGTGACTATCTGAGTTTGAGTATTAAAGCCAGATAAGGAATCTGAAATGAATGACTAAGAAGAGGAAGAACTGCATCCCTGTCATGTTAGGGTGAGGAGCAAGAGTATGGAGGTACTAGGTGATGGCTCTCCAGTTCTGTGAACACTTAATAATCCAATTTGGCTGAAAGGTAATGGTTGAAGGGAAGTATTATAAAATAAGACTGGAAAGGTAGAGTGGAGCCAGATTATGGAATGTTTTGAACTCCAAACAGATGAGTTTGTATTTGTATTTTATCCCAGAGACATGGAAAGCACTAAAAGGTTTTTAGGGAGAGTGACAGGGCAAATCTGTTCCTAAGGAAGATTATGACGGCAGCTGTGTGAAGGATGGATGGAAGATAGTAGAAAATAGACTCTAGTCTAGAGGCAGGAAGAACTCTTGCAATAATTCTAGTGAAACGTGTCAAGAGTCTGAAGTAGAGATGTAGTCATGAGAATGGGGAAAATGAGACCAAAACAAGAAAAGTTTAAGGTGGAATGGACACGAGTTAATCACTTGTTAACATGAGGAATAAAGGAGAGGGATGAATTAAAATATGACTCTAAGGTTTTGAACTTGGGTATATGGAAAGATGGTGGTATCATCAATAACAATCTAATTAAATCTAACCTAATCCCCTTCCTATGATCAGGTCTGCAATAAAACCATCCTCCCTCTTCTGCCCATTCACAGGATCACAGGCTCTCAGAGTTGAGTGAGATTTCAGGGGTGATCGAGTCCAACTCATATCAGAACTAGGATCTCCCCTACAACATTCCTGACCAAGGAAAACCCAGAAAGCTGATGTTTATATAGGACCTTAAGCTTTGTAAAACACTAAACTTACTTGATCTTCACAATAACCCTGTGAGGTAAGGGGTACAGCGGTTATTAAGGGCAGCTAGGTCATGTAATATATAGACCTTGGGAGCTGGAGTTAGGAAGAATCAAATTAAAATACCCCTTGGAGGGGCAGCTAGGTGGCACAGTAGATAAAGCACCAGCCCTGAACTCAGAAGGACCTGAGTTCAAATCCGGCCTCGGACAGTTGACACTAGCTGCGTGCCTTGGGCAAGTCACTTAACCCTCATCACCCTGCAAAAACCAAAAATACCCCCTTCTAATACTTACTTAGGGGTGTAACCCTGATCAAGTCACTGACTCTCTGCCTGCCTCAGTTTCCTCATCTGTAAAATGGGAAGAACACTAGCACCTCCATCCCAGGGTTGTTGTGAGGATCAAATGAAGTAATATTTGTAAAGTACTCCATAAATCTTAAGGCACTATATAAATGCTAGCTATTACTTTTTAGCATTTTACAAATTAGAAAACTAAAGTAAAAAAGGTTGAGAAAGTTCAAATATCCTGGATCACACAGTTTGAGGATGTATTTGAACCCAGGTTTTCCTGACTCCAAGTCCAAGGCAAACTAATTGGAGATCGATGATTCAGGCTGTTCTTGAAGACTTCTTACTAGGAGTAATCTACACCCTAAGCCACTTCACTTGTGGATAGCATTATTTAACAGGAAATCGTTCCTTACATGAACCCTAAATCTTCTCAGCAGTTCCCTCTGTCCCCTTTCTCATTTCCTCCCCTCTCCCTCACCACTATTCACACAAACATACACATACACACTCTCTTCTTGCACTTATAAAATTCTATAAGGAAAATGCAACCTATAAAGAGCTTTGGAATAATTTAATCCAACCTCCTCATTTCACAGAGAGCATTTCATCTGAGAACTCATAAAAAAAATAAGTCAGCCATCACAAAATACTAAGAACTAATACGAAGTCATCAGTTATTTTGATGTGAAAATTGACAAATTAGATTAGATTGTGTTGTTATTTTTCTTCCAGTTTTTTTCTTTCCAGACATTTTTCTATATCAGAAAATATTAATTATCAATGAAATCCAAATTTGGACAGCTTGGCATTCTTCTAAACAATAACAGCATCAGACAGAGATTTTCCAGTGAACTGACTGTGACATCAGGAGGTTGAATTACTATTTGAAAATCAAATTTACCTCTGTGCAGGGAATATACAAAGCCTTATGCTCTGGGTAGCTGTCCAAACTATGGTCTCTTGGCTTGACTCAGGCTCTTGACCAATATCCTGAGACTCAAAATAGCCCTGAGCCTTCAGACATGCAGCAGAGACTAATCCTAGAATGGTGGAAGTGGTAATTAATTATCTTTCTCCACAAATAAAGATGTCCCTGGAGATAGGTTCAAAAGGCGGTGGAAAGGGAGATGTCCGGACAAACAGATCTTAACCTACAGTCCTTTGGGGGACTTAGTAATTTAATTTATGTCTTCGGTCAGCTGAGCTCTGATCAATCAGGTTGTAAGCCAGGACTATAGGAATCTTCACTTTTTTACTCATTCCTAGTGCTACAGGTTGTTATGGAACTAGAGAGAACTCTAATATCCTCCCCTTTAGAGTAAGCATTTCCCAGTACATGTGCAAGGTTGACCTCTTAGGCAGATTCACAGGATATCAGCGTTGAAAGAACTTCAGAGGGGGCAGCTAGGCGGCACAGTGGATAGAGCACCGGCCCTGGAGTCAGGAGGACCTGAGTTCAAATCCGGCCTGAGACACCATTTACTAGCTGTGTAACCCTGGGCAAGTCACTTAACCCCAATTGCCTCACTAAAAAAAAAAAAAGAAAGAAAGAAAGAAAGAACTTCAAAGACTATCTAGTCCAACCCTTATTGAATAAGAATTCTTTCTACAATATAACCAAGTACAATAATGACTGACATTTCTGAAGGACTTTAAGGTTTGCAACATACTTAATACACATTATCTCATATGTACATAGGTGAAGAGAAGACTCTTCATGCCTCCAAAAATACCTCAGGGAGCCTAAAATTCCATAAGCAGAGATTTGTTCCTCCAGAAGAGGGATAACATATGTTTTATATGTCACTTACACCTTCATTCCAAGTGAACAATCATTGATGAAAAGCCTTCTATGGAAGAGATCATTAAGTCCACCAGATCCTTTCCTAGGAACAAGTTTTAATTGGAGGTAAGAGGAAAAGAAGAGGGAGGCACTGGTCAACAAGAGTTAGGGGGAATATGGAAGAGATGTGGGAGAAAAATCAAAAGAGGGAAGACTACACTTTTTCTTAGATCTGTCCCTACCTCTAAAAATGCGGGAGCCTAAAAATGGCAGCAACCTACAGTCTTTGGAAGGTCCCAACTTTCACCTTGGCCTCATAAATATCTGGTGTCTAAAGATACCTAAATCAATATATTTTAAAATACATTTAAAGACACAACATATGATAAATTAAGATACCTTTTTAAAATTTGTCAGATCTCTTTTTCCTTTATTTTTTTGTTTTTGTTTTGTTTTGTTTTGGGGGGGCAGTTGGTGGGGCAATGAGGGTTAAGTGACTTGCCCACAGTCACACAGCTAGTAAGTGTCAAGTGTCTGAGGCTGGATTTGAACTTAGGTCCTTCCAGAATCCAGGGCAGGTGGTTTATTCATTTTACCACCTAGCTGCCCCCTTTTCCTTTATTTTTAATGCTCTCAATATACTATATGAACATTAGGTTTTTTAAAAAAAATAACCTTTTTATTTAAAGTTTTAAGTTCCAAATTCTATCCCTCCCCCCCCCTTCTCTCCCTGCTCCCTGAGTTGGGAAGCAATCAGATATAGGTTAAACATCTGCAATTATATAAAATATTTCCATATTCATCATCATATAAGAAGACTCAAATAAAAGAAAGAAATGAAAGAAAGTGAAAATAACATGCTTCAGTCTCTATTTAATCATTTTTAGTTCTTTCTCTGCAGGTAAATAATATGACTTATCACTGGTCCTTTAGGATTGTCTTGGATCATTGTATTGCTAAGAATAGCTAAATCATTCACAATTAAGATACCTGTTGAGATACATTTGTTTTAGAGTATCAACTGCCATCACTATATTGTTTCTTCCTAGCACTTGTGTTTATAATCAATGTCTCTTACTTGTCCCTTGTAAGTCAACCACTACTTAGCAGGACAGGAGATATAAACAATCAATAAGTAAATGTAAAAAACTTGGAGTGACAAGTAATAGTTGAAATGGATAGCATCACATGGACATCTGCAGATTATTAAAACACCATTAGTTACCATGCTCTAAAGCTTTCACCACTGGTAATAAATCAGAAGTGGAGGTCACTCAAGCAGATCACCATCAGAATTCAGTGTATGAGAAAGCTGGATTTACAAGCCCAAACACTATTAGAATTCTCTCTGAAACAGAAAATGCACTTTTCCCCACTACTCTATGAAGCTCTTTGCTTCAGGCTTCCCTATGTTAAGAATAAGGGGGAAATCAATTACTCTTCAAGTCATGGGAAACTACTGACTTATTTTAGAGTAGCTCTACTTTTTAAAAGGGAAAAACCTTAGGTTTTTTTGGCAAGGGAACAAATCTGTTTAGGCATTTCTGATTTGCAGCTCATCTTATCAAACAGATGTGAATCTGAAGATGTTTGAATGTTTTTTCACTCTGCACACAGTAAGAAATCAATGCTTATCACTGAAGCAGTTATTAAAAGAGTATCTAAAAAGACTGAAAATGAAACTGATAAGAATAAATGATTCTGAAACTTCTGGGGTTCTAAAACTACTGTCAATTAAATCCTTTATTCATGATGCCAATCAAGACTTTCTTAATGAAGTTTTTGTTTGTTTTTTAGTAACCAGAAAATTTATATCATGAAAGCTAAATGTTACCTGAAGAACTGGGAACAAACTTACCACAGTGATCCTTGAGCCCTGTGAAAGCCAGTAATTCACATGAAGTGTTATTATCATTATAAGAAAGGACCAATTCACAGAAAACATATTATACCTTGAGAGAGGCAGCAAAGTATAACAGGCTATAAATGGTGACCTTCAAACTCATGGACTCAGAGTTCTTATTTCTGTTCTAACTAATTAGGACAATGGGCGTGTCGTTTAGGGTGAGTCTAGAATACTTGTAGTTTTAAAAAACGAATCCAGTCATTTATTTAGTTGTCTTAGAGAGCCATGCGGTTGATGTGGTTCTAGTGAATAAACATTAAGCTGACCAAAATGACTACAACAGTCTGGTTCAGTGGATGTGTAAAGATATGGCCTCATTATGCCTATACAGTACCTGTTTATTCATCAGTTAATGGGATAACAACAATCATCAAAAATCATTAGTTGTCCAGAGGGAATGAAATTATTCAAAATCACTTTTCAGGTCATTATAAATTCATACATTTGGAGGGGATCTTAGAGATCATCTAGCCCACCCCACTTTATTTTGCAAATAGGAAACCTGAGGCCCAGGAAGATAAATATCTTCCTAGTGCATGTCTATAGCAATTTAAAAAAAATATATGTAAGATAAATAAAATTTAAATATTAAATTTATGCTTTTCTAGATGCTAGTGTTAAAAAATAAAGAATAAAATGGCTACTGCCCTCAAAGACCTTTGACTAATATATTTTTACATGTAATCATGTTTTACAATAAAATATAATCCTCTACCTTCAATAGTATCTTTTTTTTTTTTTGGAGGGGCAATGAGGGTTAAGTGACTTGCCCAGGGTCACACGGCTAGTAACTGTCAAGTGTCTGAGACTGGATTTGAACTCAGGTACTCCTGAATCCAAGGCCAGTGCTTTATCCACTGTGCCACCTAGCTGCCCCCAATAGTATCTTAAAGAGAGAAAAATATTTTCTTTTTTTAAAAATGAGCTATGTTCATATATATTTATTTTAATCATTTTTTCATTTGTAAGGGTGAAAACAAGATCTAATTCTTAAAGAACGAATTGAATTAATAACCGTTGTAAACTATGATGTAATGTAACTTGTTTCTGAATCTCCATTTTTCAGTAATTGTTTTGATCCATCTTTCAAAGTCCTTTATTAGATTGTAAATGATCACATGTGATAAATGGCCAACCTTATGTCTACTTATGTCTATCCATGTCTGTCTTTAATTTCTGCTGTTGCCATATGACTACTCCAGTCTCTTTCTCCCACATCTACAATTCTACATTGCTCTCCCTTAAAACAGAAATATTGAGCAAGACCAGATTGCTCACAGGCACTAAACTCTATTTCCAGGGTTTGAACCTAATACATGTGTGAAGGTATTCCTGTTAGCTAAGAGGGACCATGGATGCATGAGAGCACCTGGTCCCATTCTACATGCCATTCACTGTACATAAAAATGTTAGGCTCATATTCTCTAATCAGCCAATGGGAACTTCCTGACATGGGAGCTAAAGTCTTGTACACATGCTCAGTCCTGGTGCTGTGGGAAGCAAGCTACTGACAAGCCCATGGAACAGGGCCAGGTGTAGGTGGAACACCCAGTTCCATTGCATGGGCCTATCGCCAGACTCAGAAATGCAACCACCAGCAGCCTTACTATTATATTTTTCAAGGCTGTCCCTTGATCATAATTCTGATTGTCTTAGAAGATTGTATTTGCTAAACACCTATCAAAAGACAACGATGGTTAATTTTAGAACTGGCTAATCTGGTACTGTAGGTACAAAAGGATGGAGGCAACATTTTAATTTTAGGAAGGACATTTCAGGCAATATAGAGCTTGGTAAACTTACCAAGTTTTTTTACTAGCAATCTAAAATGAAAAAAGTCTATATATTGGATATGGAATAAACATATAAAACCAGAACTATTTTTTGGAACTCTTTTGAATTTTCTAGACAGCCCAGAAGAATTGAACTCAATATCATTCAGTGAACATAATCCAAATTAGTCAGACAAAATTGATTCTTCTACCCTCTTCCTGAATTATACATATTCACTTACTATAAAATCTCAAACTTTTCTTTTTTATGGATCAGGCCTTGGATAACTTCAGCCCTGACTTCCCTTTCTTTTTGGCATTAACCATTAGTACTCTAATTTCATGTCTGAAGAATCACATTGTTAAATTGGCAAAATGCTGGAAGATTGTGGAGCTGCCTTGAATCAATAGTACATTATGTTTCTTAGTTCTTTGCATAAAATGAAAGCTTATAACTACCCACTTTTAAGGGATAGTTCTAGTTTCCTCTTATTTTAAAAAGTGCTCAACACTTTCTTAAACCATTTTTTGTGCATCTTCAAATTATTAATATAAGTAAGGACAAATCTTCCCCACAGTCTTCCTTTTTAAGTTGGGCAATTCCTATATTTATTTTTAATGTAATACTATTATTACAATAAGATATAATGCTCTGCCTTCAACAGTATCTTAAAAACAAGGAAATCTTTTTCTGTCTTTTTCTAACTGAACTGTGTTCATATTTCTTTGAATGATTTTTTAAATTTGTATGGGTGAAAACAAGACCTAAGTCTTAAAGGATGGATTAAATTAATCAGGTAGAATGGCTCACGAATATCTTTGGGGTGACCTTATAAGACCCCTACAACCAGTTGAAAATCAACTGATGTACAAAATAATATCCTCTATGGACTAGATTGACTTTGCCTAACATATACTAGTTTTATTGTTGGTTGAAGAAAAGGTGTGTTTTCTGGTAAGTTTGCCCCATCAGGCTCAAGCCAAGTAGTTTGAAATTAAAGTTTTACATTAATATGAAATTGGAGACTGTGAAAATCATATTGGATTTAGATACTCAGTTCTCACCTCACCATGAGAAATATAAGTATATCACAGAATAGATTCAGTAAAGGTTCTTTTAAAAAAAAGGAAACAAAACATTAAATCATTCTCAGCAATTATTCTCTAAATGAATATACTCAATGATGATAAAATTCAATGCTGGCAGAGCTAGGAGAAAACTGGTATGTTAGTATATTGCTGATAGATCTGTCAATTAGTTCAATGCTTCTGTAAAGCAATATGGAATATAATTGTTAAAAATTACCAAAATATTCATATCATTTGACCAGAAATTCTACCATTTATAGAATTTTAACAGTTTATGCTCTAAACTTTTGAAAAGAAAAAAATGTGAACACAAACATATTTCTAGCAGCACTATCTATAGTAGCCAAAAAATGGAAACATGTTATCTGTTCACCTAGGGTAGTGGTTTAACAAAGCATACTATATACATGAATTGAAATTTTAGAAAGCCAGCAAGTAGAGAGATTTGGTGAGCTGGGAGGCATGTGAGCCCATATTATCAAGATTCATTTGGCCCT